>NC_059368.1:19543716-20182645 GCF_019703515.2 Myxocyprinus asiaticus
ACCAGTGAAATATGACAATTCTTGACAACTGGAATTAAATACCACAGTAAAAATGGATAACATGCTATTATGCTGTCGAACACACTCCTTTATTTAAAAAGTTAAATATTAATGTTTATATAAACATTTTAAATAAAAACAATTGCACTTTGCCTTAATGTTTCACATTTAAGTAAACTCTGTTTCATGTTTTTTTAATTATTCAGGTAAATAGTCATAATAGTCATAATGAAGGGAGAACCCTGGACCAGTTTATTGACCTAGCCATTTGCCTAGATAATCTCATCCGCTCACGAAGACCAGTCTACTTCCCTATGGTCACATCGCAAACCACATTCAGCACAGGTGAAACAGAACCCATGAAGATTGGGCACGCTAATCTGACAACGGAGAAGAGAGAACGCCGCATGAAGCAACATCTGTATTTATATTGCAGTCAGGCCGGACATCTACGAGCAACCTGTCCCTTACGGCCAGCCCAATCATTTAAACTGGTGGTGAGTAAAGTCATGATTCCACTGTTCACTTCTTCCTGTATTAAGGTGCCTGTCACTATAACTAGTTTTCAGAACATAATCACCACTCAAGCCATGATCGATTCAGGTGCCACAGACAATTTTATTGATGAAGTTTTAGCCAAAAGGTTTAAGATACCACTAATCCCCTGTGAATCTCCTTTGGCAGTGGCAGCATTAGATGGACGCCCTCTGGGGACTGGCCACGTTCATTACACCACTACAGACATCACTCTCCAAGTTGGCACGATTCACACAGAAAGGACACGCCTCTATATCATTAATTCGCCACACAGCCCTGTAATACTTGGATTACCGTGGCTTGCAAATTTCTTGGCGTGAAGGTCAAATAGCTGCCTAAAGCCAATTTCACCTGTTTCCATCGGAACAACTACTGTCATGGAGGACTTCACATCAGAGCTCAACCTACCCTCTGAGTTTGACGACCTCGTCGAAGCCTTTAGTAAGGCCAAAGCATCTCAACTCCCTCCTCACTGTTCCGGTGACTGTGCCATTGAACTGTTGTCCGCCACAACACTGCAATGAGGGAGGATTTTTCCTTTGTCTGAACCCGAGGCTGAAGCTATGAGAAATTAAATTGAGGAGGAACTGTCAAAGGGTTTCATTTGACCATCCACCTCACCCACGGCAGCCGGGTTCTTCTTCGTTGGCAAGAAGGATGGCGGGCACCATCCTTGCACTGATTACTGCGCTCTCAACGACATAACGGTAAAGTTCCATTATCCATTACCTCTGGTTCCAGCAGCACTTGAACAGTTACGTACCGCATGATACTTTACCAAGCTCGACCTTCGCAGTGCATACAATCTCATACGCATCTGGGATGGGGACGAATGGAAGACAGCATTCTCTACCAGCAGTGGCCACTATGAATATCTGGTCATGCCCTTCGGATTGGCTAATAGTCCTTCAGTGTTCCAGTCATTCATAAATGATGTGTTCAGAGATATGCTGAACCGGTGGGTATTTGTATACATCGACAATATCCTCATTTACTCGAACTCCCTGGAAGAACACATCACCCATGTCAGAGCAGTCCTTCAGTGTCTAATCCACCACCAACTCTATGCTAAAGTCGAGAAATGTGAATTCCAATAGACTTCTGTGTCGTTCCTATGCTACGTCATCAGCTCAGAAGGGGTTGCCATGGACGACAGCAAGGTACGTGCAGTACTAAAATGGCCTCAACCCACATCCGTGAAGGAGTTGCAATGCTTCCTGGGGTTTGCCAATTTCTACAGGCGGTTTATCAGGAATTTCAGTCGCTGCTCCACTGACATCTATGTTATGGGGAGAGGGCACCAAACTGTGTTGGTCTACAACGTCCCTCCAGGCCTGTTTCACCATCTCCCCCATAATCGTGGATGGCAAGGAGGCTTATCTGGTCCGAGAACTCCTAGACTCCAGACGTCGGGGTTGCTCTCTTCAGTACTTGGTTGACTGGGAGGGGTATGGCCCGGAAGAGCGGTCCTGGGTCAAAGCAGATGATATTTGGGGGGGGGGGGGGGGGCTCTGTCACGAACTCAAGAACTTCTCCTGCTCATCACCAGAGGTCTCCCTCACCCAAAGTCTAAGAGCTGGTGAACTACAATTCCCAGCAGGCCTACCTGGACTGATTACACTCACACCTGTTCCCAATTTTTAAGGACTATTTAAGCTCTGTTCTAACTAGATTCAATGCAAAGTCTTGTTTTGCCATTGTTAACATTTCTGAGCATTTATACTGTTGATATTGCCTTCCTGCATTTGACTCCTGCCTGTTTACCCACCGTTTGATTCTCTGCTGCCTGTCTTTTGATTACATCTTGTTAACCTGGATTTATACTTTGATTGTTTGCTGCCTGCCCTGAAACTTGCCTGTTTATGACCACGTCTCTCATCTGTCTATGCTGTTGTAACGAACTGGCCATGGAGACGGTGTTAGGATCCATGTGCAGGAAGTTTATTAAAGTACACAAGCAAACAATCCAAATTGGCAGGCTAATAGAGGTAGTTGTTAAGCAGGCGGTATAATCCAATAAACCAAAAAGACAGTCCAACAAGGCAAACAAAACAAAGGGGTATCCAAAAAGGCAGTAAATCCAGGAAAATGGGCAATGGTAATGGAAAAACGCTTGGTAAGGCAGGGTGAATACTTCGCAATGAACAATGGAACCGCATGGTATTTATATAGTTCAAAACAGGAAGTCACCAAAGAAGAAATGGTACAGAGTTAGTATTCGGAAGAGGGCTCCCTCTGGTGGTTGGTAGGAGGGGTAACAACCTCTGCTGTTCTATTGTTCTATTGCTGGAGATTTACCCTGCCTGTCAGTTTATGATTTTCACCTTTTCTAATAAACCGCACATGGATCTAAACCCCAGTTCTTCGGAGTCTGTGTTACATGATTAGTCTAATGGCTTATTAGTTTCAACAAAACCAAACTGGCTTTGGCTGAACCTGACAGCTCCTTCAGTTTATGTCAATATTCTATTAAAAAACGAATTTAATTTACATCACTGAAAGCGACGCGACCGCTCCCATTATAATAAATAATAAATGATGTCGGAATTGCGGTAGCAATCGAGTGTTATTCTTTTGATGAACTTACAACACAATACATGGAGTGGACTTTTTATGTGACCTGTTACTCATCTGAGGTAAAGGCACTTCGATGTTCCAGGGCGAATTCACACCTGTATTTTTTTGCTTCTTTGAAGGGCACTCCTGCGGGAGGAGACCCCACTCGAAAGCTCGTTCAAAACTAAAGTGAGAAAATTAATCTTTTCTCGGAGGGCCCTTCCACAAGACTGTTAGCAAAGGGTACATTCATACAGTAATGCCATGTTTCCTTCAGAGGACCCCCTTCATAGGATCTGGAGTTCGGAGTGAGTATAGGGCATTGTGAGGAAAATTTGCGATTGGAATCCGCCCCGATAAGCTGTAGCACGCTCTTAAAGACACCTCCGCTTAATTTTCTTTAATACGCCCGCGATTTACAAAGAAATCTCATAATAACACATTATTACTGTTATTGTGAGATATGACTAAAATCTTATATCACGATATGAGCAATATTATATCACGGTAATGATATATATCACAATATATTAATTTATTATGAAAAATCAATAAAATTGTATTATATATTAAGCCATGTCGCAATGTGTAATTTTGAGTAACCCAGTCAGTGAATTAAATACTTTATAAATGAAAACGTCTTCATCTTATATAATTTTATCTTTATTATGGACTTGACAAACAGTCAAAGTAAAAGGAAAACAAAATGCCACATTTTAGTCTGACGATGAGCACCAGAATGAGTAATGCGTTCGTTATATGCTGTACACATTTTTCGTGTAGCAATTTTGCATTACCAGGATAGAGACTGTAATCCAAATGTATACCGGTTGGCAAATTTCTTCCAGTTTATCATGTCCACCGGTATATCGCCCACCACTATGTGAGATTATGACGAGATTTTAATTTTGTTTTATTTAAATATTTTAATTAAAAAAAAAAAAATTTAAAAAAAAAAAAAAAAAATTACATTTATCCCCTTTTTCTGGACGATCAAAAGGGCACCTTTAGATTTGTGACTTACGGCCCTGCTGCCCCCGTTCTGTGCACGTCAGTGCCTCATTTGGATTTGCAGGTAGTGTTAAAGGTAAACCTTTATGTGCGTTTTGGTTTTATCTAAATGACAGCGGGGTCACTTCCCATGGCATGTCCTGAGGGTCAAGAGTTTACCCTGCCAAACGCCTCCCTCCCCAGGGACGTGGGCTTTATAATCCCTACGTGTCCCTTATGTATACACCCTGTCTGCTACAGCCTCCCCAGCTTGCTCTACCATGGCAGCCATGCTCACCCAGCTCTCGGTGTTTATTCAGCCTCATCCTCCGCTATACCAGCCTAATAAATCTACGCTTGTGTGTTCCCTCCCTTCAAACGTCCAGCCTCTCCCGTGATTCACAACATTGAAAAGGTTGAAATGTATTTGGAAGGATGAGTAAACAACAACAAACAACAACAACAACAACAAAACATTAACAACTGACAACAAACCCCCCCCCCCCCCCCCCCCCATACAGTTAAAGTGATTGTTGACTGAGGCTAACATTCTGTCTTATATCTTTTATGTTCCAAAGAAGAAAGAAAGTGAAACAGATTTGGAAAAAAATGAGTGTGAGTGAATGATGACAGAGTTTTAACTTTTGGGTCAACCATCCCTTTAAAAGCTTGTTTAAAAAGCATCCCAGGTGGATAACTCAATAAGTTGTTTGAGAGAATGTCCAGAATGTGCAGAGGCAAATCTAGGCAAAGAGTGTCTACTTTGAAGAAGCTAAATTATAGGATAATTCAGATTGAAGGGCACCTTTAGATTTGTGAGTTACGACCCTGCTGCCCCCGTTCTGTGCACATCAGTGCCTCATTTGGATCAAATGAGTCATTACTTTTAGCCATTGCTCATTCCCCTACTGCCATTTGTGTTATTTAATAGTTTTGATGACTTTACAATTATACTAAACAGTAGAAATAGTAATAATGAATAGTAAAGAATGAGTCGGTATGTCCAAATTTTAGACTGGCAGTGTAAAGGAAGTAAGCTAAACCCAAAAAGCTAACACCATTTTTGACAATTGCTTACTTTGCAATGACAAGATGTCATGCAATATTTTCTCTCCCTTCTTCTCATGAGAAATTTTGATAGGACTTCATCTCCAAAATCAACAAAGAGCAGTTCCACAGCAGGCTCAATGGGAACAAGAGCTCCGCTGACAGCCCATTCTCACCGAAGCAGTTAATCCTCTCCATGGCTGCTCTGGTGGAGATTCCATCTCCATATTTCATCAAGTGGCTGTCATTATCTTGCCCCAATCAGTGTCTCTGTCATGAATGGAAAGCTTTTCTATGATGGGACTCATTCTGGATTGGACCTGACCACATGGAAACATGACCTCCTCACTCTCCCACGTACCCCATGGGACCACCTGCTCAAGCATTGCTGCTTGCTGAAATATTCATGCTGTCAAGGAACACACTGTGTTGATGTACAAGCTAAGGTCTTTAAAGACATTAGAAAAGAGAAAGGAAGAAAGAGAGAGTGATACAGTGAGAGAGATATACATGCTGTTCCACAACCTAGTGAGCTGCCAACAGAAGCCGCACTTCAAGGCAACAAGGGCACACTCCTGATGTGATGGCTGTTTTAAAAAGATTTGTGTGCTGCCTATGTAGAGTGTTCCAGATCAGTTACCTGAGGTTCCACAATGGTTAAGATGCTGTCTTAGGAGGCCTAAGTAGCTATACCTATGTAGGCAGTAGGCAGCAAGGCAGTTCACTAGAGACTAGAGATTGAGAGGTTCTCATTCCTCTCAATGTATCTTTTATTACTTTTCAGGGAAAATAAATGTAAATAAAAATGCAATTCTTAAAAGATTTTCTGCTCTCAACAGCCTGTTACCAATTGATGAGTTCATTTCAGATTTTAACAGAACAGATTCTTGCATAAGATGTTGATACAGACATTTACATTTTTACATTTTATTAATTCATTTATTTTTATACAACACCACTAATTAAAACAAACCTCATAATTTGTACCTTTAACTACACATTGTTATATGACTATTCAGTAATTACTCTGATTTAAGTCTCACGAGCCACAAGTAACAATAAGAAAAAAAAGAAGACGACAAAATTAACGACTTGCCGCTGAAATGAGTGATTCATTGTGGAGGTACGCAGCACTGTATGTTTAAGATTCAAAACAACCAATTCATAAGAGCCATTCATTTGGGAATCAGACTACACTGGTCACATTGTATGTTTTGCAGAAGTGCAGAAAACATGTCAGGATACTTCAGTACAGTGTTTTGTCCGCATCAGCGGAAGAATTCACGCTTGAGAACTATTAACAGCACCGAAAGTCATGTAAATCATTCAGTTCTGGTATTTATTTTATTTTTTATTTAATCCTCTCTGAAAAAGAAACAGTACTTGGTAGTTGGTATCAACCCTAAAGGCGGTTGCACACCGGACAAGGAGCACCACACCGCACTGTGGCTAGAACACAGCACAGGTATCAAACACAGGGCACGTCGATGCGGTTCAGGTGGCAGACAGTACACACAAAAGTTACCAAGGTTTTTCCCTTCTTCAAGAATAAACAATGCTAGAGTAAGTTATCTATGTCCTTTGATAATGATTTGGGTCGAATTTAATGAAAAAGTTGCACTGCGTGGCGAGGCAGAAATTTGAGCAGCCTCCGGAGTCATAGCTGGGTGCTGCTGACAGACGTCGAGCGGCGGCGGTGTGCATACCTTCATTGAAAACAACTGTTTCAAATTTTAGAATGCACCATGTCATCTGCCAGATGCGTCCGGTGTGCGACCTCCTTTAGACAGACAGAAAAATACTTGCATGTTGAAAGGTGTTATTTTACGAAGATCAACCAGCACAGCACACAGCTGTAATTGAAGATAGAAAAGAAGTCTGGAGATGTTTTTAGAAAAAGAGGGAGATGGATACAGAAGGAGAGAGATTGTGAGTGAGAGAGAAAGAGAAAAGGGGAGAGGAGTCAGGCGGGCTGGCCTGGGGCCCTCTGATAGCAGTGCTCTAATTAATAGGTTAAGAAAGCAGATGGAAGATGCGGGATGTCAGGGTCATTAAACTGCCTCTCTGTTGAACCCCCCTCCTTTCCCCCCAAACACATACACACAACACCCACTTCCATCTCCATCTCCACACTTGCTGAAAAACGGGCCTGCTCTCTTTCTATAAAAAAAGAAAATTCTGGCAACACAACCCATGCACAAGAAGGGTGGATATTCTAGTCTAGTCCCTGATGGCACAATTGCAAAAGATGGTTAACCTGAATTACAGCAGAGAATATCCAGATAGCTGTAAACTTGGTCATTAAAGACCATGAGATTCACTCCCTTACCCTCTCAACAGTGCTGCAGTCACTAATGAAGAAGAATGATATGGGTTCTGTTTTAACCTCAAACCAGACTCCCAAATCACTAATCTTTTGAGCTGAAACTGAAACTTCTCATCCACTCTTCTACCTTCACTGTGTTGTGGAGAATCTATGTTGGTAACCCAATTACTTGAAGGATAAGAGTTCACCCAAAAATAAACAATTCTGTTGTCAATTACTTACACTCAAATTGTTCCAAACATGTATGAATTTCTACTGTGGAACACAAGAAACACACAACAAAAATGAATTGGAACTGAGGCTGTCCATAACAGTCTGCATAACATTTCTTTGTGTTCCACTGAAGAAAGAAATTCATATAGACTAGGAATGACATGAGGGTGAGTAAAGGATAACGATTTTAATTAGGGTGAACTATACCTTACAAGAAGTGTGTAATTTCTGCACCACTAGAGTCACCAAACAGATTTGCAAAACAAATTGTGTTCAAACAGGTTTCTCGAAGTCTCCTGTCTTCCATTGGTCAGACAAACAAATTGAGCCACCCTTGAACCATTGGTTGAGCCAATTTTTCTATTCATGTTGCTAAAACAAACACAGAGTAATGTTTTGAAACCACACACATAGCCACAGTGTTCACACTTTTCAGGGGAGTCAACCCACAAATATAGCTCTTTCTAAATATAAAGATGATATACGGCAAATTATTTAACATCAAAATAATTACACACATCTACTTTAAATATACAACTGATAAGTTTTATACTTAACATGCTTTTAAATCTTATTTTATCTACACTCTTTGGTCTGGCCCAAATTCAGATTATAGATGAAATCTTTCCATATTTCCCATGAGCCATATGAGTGCATCATCCCTAAGCTTGCATAACCCAAACAGTGGTAGTCATGATGTTGAATGGGCATCCACTCTGCTGACTTGTCTTTTGACAGAGACTATTGTATGTACAGCTTTACTCACTAATGTACAGCTTTACTATAAAGACAAGCAGAAAGGATTGAAAAATTGGGCAAAGAACAAGAAAGGGCACAGAGCACAAACAATACTTTAGCTATGTACAGAATAGCATACTACCATACTACTCTATTGCTGCAGTATAAAGTATGACTAACGTACACAGTATGCACATTTTCTGTATGCATAGAATACCCAAACTACTACATTTGCTAAAATTAGTATACAACAGAAATTCCTGCATGGGATACTATATTTCACAATTCAATTTGCTCAGTTTGACCTTGCATTTCCAATGTCACGAATGAAACAGAAGTAATATCAGCCACAATCTCTTTCTTGACTCATTATTTGATCGAAGTGCCAATTGTTAAGTAACTGGATTAAAAAATGATGAATAACATATTCTATTTTCAAGATGATAACTGGACAGCACTCATTTAATTAAACATGCAAAATGAAGAGTTCATGTGACAAACTTATTGAGGTCACATGAAAAACGAGTGCATTTACATGCACATTCTTAGACTGACTATGCTTAATTGCATAACAAAATGTAGGATTACAGTATGTAAACAGCTTAAACAGTGCCTTAAGGTCATAAACGATATGAGCAAGAAATCATCGGCCCATGTAGATTTTTGCTCATTACCCTGATTTTGCATCTTATGCAAACACCTTTACTGGTGTTCTTACCAGCTTATTCAATGTGTGCATGTATTGTGCCTATGCCTGCTTAGGTTTTGATGTCAAAGGCATTGAATAATCAGATGATTTCACATCTTATGTAAACGTGAGTTTCTTACGTTGTTGGGTTTTATTGAATGAGCCGATTTTTCATAGTTATAAGTGTACTGCTGTGCATGTTAACATGCTCAATGTAGTATACAACTGTTTGAAATATTTTTCATGGAATAATGCCTACTGTTTCAGTACTGTTTACAATATTTTTAGACTGGGTAGTATTCTGTTAGTAAAATGGTATTCCATTCATAGCCTTCCTCTCTCTGATCCTTTCTTCCTTTTCCATTTTTACTCTTTTGGCTTCCTTTCATTCCCCATTTCCCATCATGTTTCATCCTAGTTCTATTGTTCTCTTTCTCACCATCTTGAAATGTTTTAAAGATCCCCCCACATGTTAATGGTGCAGCTCTTAAGCCCAAACTTGGATGATTTTCGTTCTATAAAGTCAAATTACTGCTCTACCAAGTACTTTCTTCATTTTGAAGGTTGACCCTCATTTCCAGCATCAGCTGGAGTGAAACCACTCAAAAAGTGCTGACCTCTGTTGGCCATTGCTAGAACTGCACTGGTCACCGACAAATCAGTAGAGCGCGCCAAAGACAGTGTGAGTCTCATCTGTGTTTGTAATACAGGCCTCAGGTGGCATTCATGTGTGAACCATGATCCTTCATCAAAAGGGGCACAGCTTCACCAGATGATTCCCGTAAATTACAAGCTGCATCTTGTTACAGCTTCCAATCACAGTGCTCTAGATGGTTGGGAGTGAGTCCAAACCAGCAGCTCAGGGTGTGAAGCACTCTTGGGGGGGGGGGCACTCGAGAGGCTTCATTCCCTAATGCCTCAGCTCAGTCAGCATAATGAACCCATCACATGCTTTAAGCACATGCACACGTACTCAGAAGTGAGATGATAGCACTAGGAATAAATTAATAGCCTTCAGTTCACACACATAGGCATAGCAAATGGCTGTGAATATGACTTGGAAGGGGAATACAAACAGAGAACGGGGGATTTACACCAAATGGTAAATTAGCCCTGCTCTGAAATTAATTATTCATGTTGCCCGATTAATTATGAAACAATCTGAAACCCAAAGCCAGTCCAATAGGTTTTGAGGTTGCCTAGGAACGGGTGACCCATATTAAATGCCACCATTGTTTCATCGTAACTGGAGAGCCAGGCTTCCCATAGGGCACAGGCCCCCATGGGTATTGTGGTGGAGAGTAAATAAACAGTGGCTATATCATAACATTTGTTTTGAGATTGCTCACACGAGGTGAACAAGAATGCTTAGTGAATTATTCATTAGTGACGAGAAAGACACGTCTCGGCCTCATAGAATCCTCAGCAAAGGCTCACCATAAGGGATGTTCGGACTTCTGTTACCCTTTAAAGTGGTCAGTCTAGATTTTGAGATGCTTGAGGCTTTCCTGTCTAAATTTTGCAGTGAGAAGTACAAACAATTGTAAAACCATTTAGATAATGGATATTATATTCAAGTACAGTTCCCTATCTGTCACTCACTCGACATTGTGTCGATGTAGTGACACTAGGGGTCACTCTTGGGAGCCCCAAAAACCTCTGCTTTTTTGAAAAAAGGCCAATGGGAATTAGCGAGTGGAATTTGCATGCCACTCCCCCGGACATACAGGTATAAAAGGAGCTGGTATGCAACCACTCATTCTGATTTTCTCTTCGGAGCCGAGCAGTTGTATTCAGTGCACTGAATTCAATTTCCCTCCAAAGACGCACCTCAAAACTGCTGGATTTACAGCGCATTTCAGCGGCTTCTCCCCCTCTGCACCCGTGGAGTGCAGAGAACGCCCCTGGGTGCTTCGGCTGTGCGAAAAAAGAGAGTATATTCTAAATGAGTATATATTCATTCACAAAAAGAGCGGCACACACGGAACATCTTTTTAAAGATGACTTTCCGTTTGTGTGTTATTCCTGGTTGTGGTCGTTATCTCTCCGCTTCTGACAGCCACGATCGCTGTCTCATGTGTCTTGGCGCTGCCCACGCGGAGACATCGTTCATGGATGGATCATGTCCTCATTGCGAGAACATGACCATGGCAACGTTGCGGTCGCGGCTTGCTTTCATGAGAAAGCAAGCCACCCCAGCGGCTCCCCGCACCGGTCCTTCTACCTATGGGTTTGAGGCTGCGTCGGTTAGCACTGGGGGCGATTTGGGGACATCAATGGAAGCACCTCCGCTGGGTATCCCCCCACGGACCTCCCATTCCCCAGCACGCTCGCTTGCCCCGGTCGGGCGCTCGGACGAGACCGCCGGCTCGTCTCAGGGTGAGTTCAACCTCTTGTTCGGAGCCCGGGAAGATGATGAGTTATCGAGCGCAGCATTGGAGAGCTGGCTCATTCAGTCGGATGCAGAGGCTTTGACTGGGCTTCCTCCTTTGGAAATGGTCGCCCAGTCTCGGGCCTATGCGGAAATGACGGACATGATTTCCCGGGCGGCCGCGAGCGTTGGGCTAGAGTGGAACCCTCCACTCTCCCCTGAACCCTCGTGGCTTGATGATTGGTTCCTGGGCTTGGGGCGCTGCCCACGGCCACACGCTGCCCCCGTTCCTTTCTTTCCGGAAGTGCATGAGAAGCTGACAAGGTCGAGGGAGTCACCTTTTATTGCCCGGTCCCGGTCTTTCAGCTCCCCCGCTCTCACTACCCTCGATGGTAGAGTGGCCAGGGGGTATTCGTTGATCCCCCAGGTGCACTTGTGTCCGCAGGCACCCGAGGCTCCCGTCCAGGGCCTGTAGGTTTACGTTGTCCCTGATGACCAGGGCCTACGGTGCCGCTGGACAAGCTGCCTCAGCCCTGCATGCCATGGCTCTCCTGCAAGTACACCAAGCCAAGGCGCTAAAAGAACTGCACGAGGGTAGTTCTGACCCAGGATAGATGCAGGAACTGCGCTCGGTGATCGACCTCACTCTCCGGGCGACGAAGGTCACGGCGCAGTCTCTCGGGTAGGTGATGTCCACCCTGGTGGTCCAGGAGCGCCACCTTTGGCTCAACTTGGTTGAGATGCGAGAAACTGACAAGGCACGGTTCCTTGACGCCCCCATCTCCCAGGTTGGCCTGTTCGGCGACACTGTCGAGGACTTTGCCCAGCAGTTCTCGGCAGTGAAGAAGCAGATGGAGGCCATACAACACATCCTGCCCCAGCGCGGCTCAAGATCCCGCACCCCGTCTGCTCGTCGCCAAGGGCGTCCATCTGCAGCAACAACACCGGCTCCACCGCAGCCCGCCCCAGTGGCCTGGCCCCGGCATGGAGCCCAACGCAGGAAGCAGACGCCACCCGTCTCAAGGCTGGCCGCTAAGAACCTGAGGAAGACTTCAAAGTCTGACATGGGCGACCCAGGGGCGAGGAGACCTGCTTCTCTGGAGCTGGAGAACAGACCACTCCATCCCCCAGTGGAGGGCCGGGAGGAGAATCATTTGTTTAATTTTTCACCGCATGCCCAAGAGGCTGCGGGACCCAAAAGTTTGACAAAAGAGTGGTTTTCTCATTTCCTGGGTCACTTGTCCGGTGAGCACGGCCGTCATCACGACCACCATCCACCGTCCCATTTTTGAAGGTATGGCGCTCCAGCGGCGGACCCCCTGCCCCTGTGCGCCCAGCTGTGGCACAAACACGCCCACACGGGATTGGTTCGCGGTGGACTACGGGGACAAGATTCCTCCAAACAGAGGATTGCCCACTGGGTCATTGACGCCATCGCAATGCATATCAGGCTCAGGATGTGCCACCCCCTGCGGGGTTATGAGCCCACTCTACCAGGAGTATGGCAGCCTCCTGGGCCCTGGCCAGTGGTGCCTCTTTGGCAGACATCTGCAGAGCAGCGGGCTGGGCAGCACCCAACACCTTTGGGAGGTTCTACAATCTCCGGGTTGAGCCGGTCTCATCCCGTGTATTGGCAGGCACAAACAGGTAAGTTCCGGGACAGCTGGCCGGGCCCCTCCCTTGAGGTGAAGACGTGCGCTCTTGACTCCGAGTCATGTTCTCAGACTGTGATCCCTAGATGACTTTCCTCCTTAGCCCTCTGGCAGTTAAGTATGCGGAGAAACTCGCTGCCGGCCCAGTACATGCGCTAATGAGGCCCTGTACTGAGGTAAGTACTCCACATGTGCTGGTTCCCCAAAGGCGACCCCATGTGATATCTTCCGCAAAATCATTTCCCTGTCGGTAAATGGTGTCTTCCTTGGGCAGAGGCCCTCTGCCCCCGGTCACCATGCTTTGTAGAAACTCCTCCCCCTTGAGGTTGGACCTACCATGGGACCTCTCCACATGACATACATCCGACAAGACTCGGTAAGACCATGTGATGTATTCCACTCAAAATACCACCCGCCCCCCCTCTTTTTTGGGTGGGGTGTGGTCTCCGCAGTGTCTTCCCCTTGGGAGGGACACTCCCTGACGTAGACACTTATGGCTCCCAGTCAGTTAACAAATTCCACTCTATTGGGGAGAAAAAAAGAGGAAAAGAGGCTTCGGCTAGGCTAGCCTGTCCCTATTGTTGGGCAGTTGACTTGTTCCTGAAGGACCGTTCGATGCTCATAAGAGCATTGGGGGAGGTTACGTGATGGCCTGGTGCACTGACTATGAGGCACACAGTGGTCTGCCCGTCACGCACTGCCAGTTCACGTAACACAGTTCAGATAGTTGTGGTGTTTTGTATAGGGACACAACGTCGAGTGAGTGACAAATAGGGAACGTCATAGTTACTTTCGTAATCTCTGTTCCCTGATGGAGGGAACGAGACATTTTGTCCCTCTTGCCACAACGCTGAACAACCTGCTGAAATGGCCGGGACCTGGTCTCGGCTCCTCAGCACAAACCCTGAATGAGTGGTTGCATACCAGCTCCTTTTATACCCGTATGTCCGGGGAGTGGCATGCAAATTCCACTCACCAATTCTCATTGGTCTTTTTTCAAAAAAACAGAGGTGTTTAGGGCTCAAAAGAGTGACCCCTAGTGTCACTACATCGACACAACATCTCGTTCCCTCCATCAGAGAACGGAGGTTACGAAAGTAACCATGACGTTTTTATTAATTAATTAATTTGATTCATTTTCTAATATGATTTAGGCACCGGAGTGTCCAAAAATGTAAATTCTGTTTTCATTGTTGTACCAAAACTGTATGATAATTCTGTATGACTTTTTTTCTCCCAAGGAATCCAAAATAAGATGTAAGACCAAATGTTAGCCTCAGTCAACATTCAGTTTCATTGTATGGAAGAAATTATGCAATGAAAGTGAATGGTGATGGCGTCTAACATCTCCTTTTGTGTTTGACAGATATGACAATTCTTTTTATTTTTGGGTGAACTATCCCTTTAATCATGACACTACCACTTGCAACGTGTTTTTGCACATGAATGTCACCTCACATATCACCTACCGTATGTCCCCGTGCTTCTCATCTTAACATCCGACAAAGGGGCAACATAGGACAAACACTGCTCGTAAATTTAGAATCTCTGTTTTGTTTCCATCCGATATAAAACAAGCTCAAAGAGGGCATCTCTAGGAGCACATCCTGCCCCTGGTGTGAGGAGGTGGAGCAAGAGACTCTTCCCAGCATCTTCCCAGTGCTGGCCAGAGAGAGGCGAGTGAGGCCGAGAGAGGGAGATGGAGGAAGATATGAGCACTGTGTGACCAGACGGCAGGTTCCTTCCTTGCCAGCCTGAGAAACAGGAAGCCCAGCTCGTTGTTCCTCCATTATTGTGACTAACAGGAAATACAGAGGTCTTCAAGGAGGGAACGGGATGGAGCAGAAGGAGGTGGTGGGGAAATCAAGGCTGTAGGGGTGCACTACCTCAGCATCAGTCAGCAAGGACTCTTTCCACAAACAAGGTGATTTCACTGCCTGTTGCAGCATTGTATGAGACAGATAAGATCAAATGCAGCAAGCAAAAACAGAAATGTTTTGAAAAGACTTTCAAAAAATTAATGAAAAAAAAACAACAACTTTTGGGTGTTTGTGAGTGTGCGTTAATTGGCAAATTCAGCACAAACAATAACATCCAACAAAAAAGGGTCATGTTTCAAATCATTAGAGGGTATGGGGTAGTTCTCCAGAGCCTTGGTGCCTACTTTTGATGACAACTCAGAGGACAGAATAACAGATAAAAAACAAAAACTAAATGTGACCCTATCTGTGCCACATAAAATCAAAACGAGCCCTATTTATGAAACAAGAGTAAAACAGAGTTGTGTGTAAATTGCTCATGAATCCATTTTTTACGGAAACATTCTAATTGACAATTTACGAAAGAATGGTTTTACGAACGAGTACACAAATTTGTTCTGCTCGTTTCATGAATAAGGCCCAATCTATTGGGTGATTCTCATGAAACCTGTCCAGAAAATGTCCTAGTCATATTCAACTCCCAAATCAATAATACAAATTTCATTGTTTTGCACAAAGAATATTAAATCTACATTTAGGACCATCAAGATTTTTTTCCATTGTAACTACTTTAAGGACACCTAAACACATTTTACCCCCCAATTCTTATTACTGTAACACACTTGGATGTTTTACTTTTAATATTCCCATTGTGTTTAATGATAATTCACATTACCGTATTTCAGTTAAAAAAAAATCAGCGAAAATGAAAGACAGTACCAAGGGAGAACTATTATGATATATAACTACTTTACAGTTTAAATAATATATAATTTTTTTCACATTGCAGCAATGAGAATATCATAATGACCATCTTTTATACATTGCAGTAAGATTTGCGTAACTGCCATAAAAATAATGTCACTATGTAATAGATCTTTATGGTCCTAAAAATTGTCTTCATTTTCTATATATACAAAATACACGCTCCTGTTTGTTTCTTTCGATTTTGGAGAAAAATAGGACCAGGACATTTTCTTGACAGGTTTCGTGAGAATAACCCTTATGTACATTCACAAAAACATTGTATATTAACTATTATTTGTACCCAAACTGTAGAACCAATAATTAAGCTATTTACCCTTAACTTAATTCAAATATTATTTGAAATTAAAGTGTGTGTTCTTGTTATATAAAATAGTTTCAGAATAGTTGCTTTGGTAAGTAATACATAAATACTGTAACAGTTTTGTAATGTGAAGCCAGAATTTGTTTAAGCATTTTATGTTACTTGAAACCACACAGACAAACTCTACAGTAAGATATTACAGGATGTTATTCACAATACATGCTTTTAAATCATTGAACTTCCCTCCAAAATTATAGTGATTAATAGCTTTAAAATTAGTGAACATTCTTAGTGTTCTACTGCCATCGCATGGCCACCATTATCACTCTCACCACTACAACTCTTCAATCCAGCAGTGGACAGATTTTAATCTATAAAATAATCCCTGATAGAAATCTTTCAAATTCTTTCAAAATCTTTTATCTCAATAATTATCTCTTTGATTGCAGTATTAGGAAGTCTATTAGAATATCCAGGTGTTTAAACAGCAAGCAGGTGTGAAGCCAGCAGTTGAATTCACAGATATTTCCTTTGCTGTTCGCAAGGAAAGGCGAGGAGGGGAAATTCAGTGAGTGTGTTCTTTTGTTCAAACGCTCTAATGCCACACTTCCTCAACACAGATGAACTCTTGACTCATGGAACATTATTGAAAACACAGAAGACACAATAAGTTGACCAGGAACAGTGAGATAATATGACACTTATTCAGCAAATCAGGGTACCTTAGTTTAAATTTGAGAGATAGAGGGTGCATGTTGGCATGTTGAGATTGATGGTGCCACATTGTAAAGTAACATGGAGTTATTATGGGTCATGGGAACCAGGAGAAGGGAGAGCGTGGTGTTTATGTGACAGGGCTTCCTATTTGAGCGTGCTCTGCTCTCTGGAACCTTAATGGCTTCCCTTTTCCCAGGCTGAGCTGATAAGGCAGTGGGTTAGGGCTCACAGTGCAATGCATAAGAACAGATATGCCAGTCATTACACATACAAATTAGACACATTAAGTAGATTTAAGATCACAGGGTTGAAGGTTATGTTTCAAGTTTAAATACTGTTTCAGCTCATGATACAGTAATTATTTACTACTATGAAGAATCTAAAGACTGGATTTAAAGTATAAAAGTTTAAAGCACATTAAAGTAATAGCAATGTAAGGTTAGTCCAGTAGTTAAGGATGTGTTCTGATTTAATACAGACCCTAAACTAAATTTGAGGTCCACTATACCTTTAAGCTAAGCACTAAGGGGGATGGATCAGTTTCTACAGTTAATCACTATCATATAAAAACTATGCCCTAAATGACAAGTATCAACAAAGTTGTTTTGGTGAACACTTTTTTAAAATGTATTTTTTAGAACTATTGCTTAAAAGAATAGTTCACCCAAAAATCTAAATTCTGTCTTCAAAAGAAGAGGTAAGGCAGAATGTTAGCATCAGTCACCATTCACTTTCATTGCATCTTTTTCCATACACTTGTGTATGTGTGAAGCAAACATGACTGAAGCTAACATTTTGCTTAACATCTCTTTTTGTGTGCCACGAAGGAAAGAAAGTCACATAGGTTTGGAAAAACATGAGGGTGAGTAAATAATGACACAATTTTCTTTTTCGGGTGAACCATCCCTCTAAGATTAAAATTAAATTTATAAAAAAGGTGCAATATTTATCATGAGACTCAATTCTTATGTTTTGCTCCACCAGGTGGTGCTCAGTGTTTAGCTGCTTGTGCAGTGGTGTGCTTTTCAATTAACATGGTGTGAACCAACTGATGTCTCAACAGTGAAAACAAAACTTCATGTTTCCATTCACATAAAATATAATTGCAGAAATATATAAAATAAATATGAATGTAAACACAATGCAAATGTAAACTGCTTAACTGTTTTCATAGGACATCCTCTCTTGAACGGCAAGGTGATTGTGTACCCACTGTAGTTTGAAATATTGCTTTGGAAAGCCAGTTTCCAAAAAGATTCTGTAGCAGCTTCTTCAAAAATTTAGTAAATTCGTTGAAAAGCAAGCACTGTTCTCTGAGGGTCACAAAAACTCAATTACATCTGAGTACAAATGGATTTTATTTCAGTTTAATCATTACAAAAAACTGTCAAGAATGTCTAGTTTGCCATAGCGGTAAACCCTCTGAATCGATCTGCACTCTGCAACAAAAGCTCTTATCATGATTTTATTTCCCTGTACTGGCTGACTGCATTCTTCCTGCAGGGTTTCAACCAAGCCAAGCCATTAGCATAACTGACATGCTGCTATGCAGGCATCCGTTAATGAAATGGTGATGTGTCCATAACTGCCCAACCATCCACACTAATCAGATGCTAATTGAGAAACTAATAGATGGACAGAAGCAGATTAATGCCAGCAAAGTGGCGTGATCTAACTTTTCCCATGCAATACCTGTGCAGAGGAGAACTGAAGCACTCTATTTTAGGTGATTACATCCCACTACATTTACATCTCTCACCCTGCCATTCTCTGCTGGATTTAATTCAGCTGGGACAATATTACTGATTCTAAACCTGTTGATTGATGAATTACAAAGCCTGTAATTGCAAGCAGGCAAATCTGTATACAAGAAAATAAGGATACTTGCTAGTAAATAAATTATGGAATTTATGTGATTTCATATACAGCTGTAATTGATTCCAGTTAGTTTAAGGGAAAAATCAATTAGCTCATGTCAGGTTCTGCATCCTTAGCGAATAACAATAGCTTATATTAATAATGTTAGCCTATTGATAATAATATGAGCCTTCATGTATTTCCATGCAATTGTGTCTATTACCATTAGAAAATGCTAATAGGGCTAATTAATTCAGAAAGGTTAGCCATTGCAGGATCTGCTAATTGATGCAGAAGTTTTTAATAAGGAGCATCGAGAAATGGACAGCAAATGTCAGTTATAAATGCCCCAGCCCTTGCAAGGGGAAATGTCAAGGATCTGTTGCAGGAAGGGAGAGTGGGTATGCCACTGCTATCATGGTAGTCTGCATGCAGGTTAATTTCTTACTGGATCATTTCTGTAGCCCGCTAGTTAACACAGTTTTTTTTTCAACTGAGAATATTATTACAAAGGTCGACCTTACTGGTGAAGTAACTAGCATTTCACATGCCAAGCGGAGAACAGTGAAAAAAAGGGGGACACTTGAATGAGCCTAGCTCTTTCCTTTAAAGACCCCTTGAAATCAAAATTGTTTTGTTTTGTAGCTTTTTGCTTATGTCTGTTCACTTTGAAGCCATCTGTTTTGCTAGTGTACTCCCAAAAGATAAAAAACAAAAAACAAAACACTTCCTAGTCTTTCTCTTCCAGGGAAATGGACCAAAAATACTTAAAACTCATCTTGCACTACACAGATTTTTGTCCAATCAAATGCTCTCTAGAATGAAAATGTCCCTCCCCCTTATACCACCTGCAACCAACTAGCAAGTAGCAAATCTTGGTTCCCTATCTGTCACTCACTCGACATTGTGTCGATGTAGTGACACTAGGGGTCACTCTTGGGAGCTCGAGACACCTCTGGTCTTTGATAAAAGGCCAGTGAAAATTGGCGAGTGGTATTTGCATGCCACTCCCCCGGACATACGGGTATAAAAGGAGCTGGTATGCACCCACTCATTCAGATTTTCTCTTCGGAGCCAAACGGTCATGCTCACTGAATTGAATTCCCACGACTGTTCATTCACCTCTGCTGGATCTGACGGCACATTTCAGCGGCTTCTCCCCCGTCTGCATTGGTGCAATGCAGAGAATGCCCCTGGGCGCTTCGGCAGAAATAAGAGTACATTTCTCTAAAAGAGTATATTTCTCTAAAAGAGCAGCACACATGGAACGTCTTTTTAAAGACACGTCTTTTTAAAGATGCCTTTCCGATTGTGTGTTATTCCTGGTTGCGCTCGTTATCTCTCGCCTTCTGACGGTCACGATCGCTGTCTTTCATGTCTGGGCACTGCTCACGTGGAGACAGCGTTCGTGGATGGTCATGTTCTCATTGCGAGGACATGTCCATGGCAACGATGCGGTCGTGGCTCGGCTTCGTAAGAAAGCAAGCCACCCCAGAGGCTCCCCGCCTTGGTCCTTTTACCCACGGGTATGAGGCCAGCGTGGCTAGCACTGGGGGCAATTTGGGGACCACAATGGGACTGCCTCCGCCGGGTATCCCCCCCACAGACCTCCCATTCCCCAGCACGCGCGTCTGCCCTGATCGGGCTTCCGGATGAGTCCGCTGGCTCATCTCACTGCGAGTTCGACCTCTTATTCGGAGCCCGCGAAAGTGATGAGCTCTTGGGCACAGCATCGGGGAGCGGGCTCATCCAGTTGGACATGGAAGCCTCAGCTGGGCTCCTCCCTTCGGGGACGATTGCCCAGTCACAGGCTGATGCAGAGATGACAACATGCTTTCCCGGGCAGCCGTGAGCGTCGGCGAGAGTAGAACCCTCTGCTCTTCCCTGAACCCTTGTGGCTCGATGATTGGTTCCTGGGCTCACGGCGCCACTCAAAGCCACGCCCGCCCCCGTTCCTTTCTTCCTGGAAGTGCATGAAGAGCTGACAAGGTCGTGGGAGCCACTTTTTTCTGCCCGGTCCCAATCTTTTCAGCTTCCCCGCCCTCACTACCCTCGATGGTGGGGCGGCCAAGGGCTATTCGGAAATCCCCCGGTGGATAAAGGCGCTCGTGGTGCACCTATGCCTGCAGAGAGCTGCCACCTGGCATGGGTGCCCAAAGCCCCCGTCCAAAGCCTGTAGGTTTACGTTGTCTCTGACGGCCAAGGCCTACGGTGCCGTTGGACAAGCCGCCTCCGCCCTGCACACCATGGCTCTCCTGCAAGTCCGCCAAGGCGCTAAAGGAACTGCATGAGGGTAGTCCCGCCCCGGGATTGATGCAGAAACTGCGCTCGGCGACCGACCTCGCTATCCGAGCGACGGAGATCACGGTGCGGTCTCTCGGGCGGACGATGTCCACATTAGTGGTCCAGGAGCGCCACCTTTGGCTCAACCTGGTTGAGATTGGTGAGGCCGACAGGACACGGTTCCTAGCTGCCCCCATCTCCCAGGCTGGCCTATTCGGCGACACCGTCAAGGACTTTGCCCAGCAGTTATGATGGTGGAGCAGTAGACGGAGGCTATCCGGCATATCCTGCCCCGGCGCGGCTCAAGATCCCACATCCCGTCTACTCGTCTCCAAGGGTGTCCCTCTGCGGTGACTGCACCGGCTCCGCCGCAGCCCGCCCCTTCGGCCTGGCCCCAGCATGGAGCCCACTGCAGGAAGCAGACGCCACCCGTCTCGCGGCCGCCCAGAACCCGTGAAAGGCTTCAAAGCGCCCTTGAGACGGGCGACCCAGGGATGACGAAACCCGCTGCTCTGGAGCTGGTAAGCAGACCTCTCCATCTTTTTGTTACCTTTTGCATTTAATTGCACTGCATGCCCAAGTGGCTACAGTACTCAAGAGTTCAGCAAGAGCGGTTTCCTTGTTCCCTGGGTCACGTATCCGGTGTGCACGGCCATCATCACGACCACTGTCCACCACTCTATTTGGCAGGTTTGGTGCCCCAGCGGCGGTCTCTCGCCCCTGAGCGCCCAGCTGTGGCACAAATCTGCCCCCGATGTGACAGTCTCCGTGGGTCACGAGGACAGGCCTCTTCCCCCCATCCCAGGCTGTTCCGGGGGTGATCACAAGGAGCCAGGTAATTGCTTCGATGTCCTTAGACTCAGCACGGCCATGACATGGTGTGGCACCTCGAGCTCCGCCCCGCCGCGAGGCCCCACCTGCCGGTACATCCGACGACGTTGTCCCTTTGGTCCCCCTTGCGCGGAACATGGACGCGTGGCTCGCGCTTTCCAATCCATCGCGATGGCTGGTCTGGACCGTCCGACTTGGCTATGCGATTCAGTTCGCCGGGCGTCCGCCCAGGTTCAGCGGTGTCCACTTCATCTTGGTGAAGGACGAAAACGCTGCTACCTTGCGCAGAGATTGCTACCCTCCTACGGATGGGCAAGATAGAAACTGTCCCCCCAGCCGAGATGAAGAAGGGGTTTTACAGCCCCTACTTCATCGTACCGAAAAAAGGCGGTGGGTTGCGGCCAATCTTGGACCTGTGAGTACTGAACTGGGCTTTACACAGACTCCCGTTCAAGATGCGGACGCAAAAACGCATTCTGACGAGCGTCCGGCATCAAGATTGGTTCACGGCGATAGACCTGAAGGATGCGTACTTCCACGTCTCGATCCTTCCTCGACACAGACCCTTCCTGCGGTTTGCATTCGAGGGTCAGGCATATCAGTACAAGGTCCTCCCTTTTGGCCTGTCCCTGTCTCCTCGTGTCTTCACGAAGGTTGCAGAGGCAGCCCTTGCCCCGCTAAGGGAGGTGGGCATTCACATTCTCAACTATCTCGACGACTGGCTAATCTTAGCTCACTCTTGGGACATGTTGTGCGCACACAGGGACTTGGTGCTCTCACACCTCAGCCGACTAGGGCTTCGGGTCAACCGGGAAAAGAGCAAGCTCCTCCCTGTTCAGAGCATCTCTTTTCTCGGTTTGGAGTTGGACTCGGTCTCTTTGACAACGCGCCTCACGAACGAGCATACCCAGTCGGTGTTGGTCTGTTTGAAGGCATTCAAACAGAAAACAGCGGTTCCACTGAAACTTTTTCAGAGGCTCCTGGGGCATACGGCATCCTCAGCGGTGGCCACCCCACTCGGGCTGATGCATATGAGACCGCTTCAGCACTGGCACTGTCCCGAGATGGGTATGACGCCATGGGACACATCGCATGGTCATCACGCCAGTCTGTCACCGTCTTTTCAGCCCTTGGACCGACCTCTTGTTTCTACGGGCAGGTGTTCCCCTAGAACTGGTCTCCAGGCACGTCGTGGTCATGACGGACGCCTCCAAAACAGGCTGGGGCACTGTTTGCAATGGGCATGCAGCCGCCGGCTTGTGGATGGCCCATGACTGCATTGGCACATCAACTGCCTCGAGTTGTTGGCAATTCTGCTCGCGCTGCGGAGGTTTCGGCCGTTGATCCAGGGCAAGCACGTGTTAGTTCAGACAGACAACACAGCAATGGTAGCATATGTCAACTGCCAAGGCAGTCTGCACTCTCGTTGTATGTCACAACTCGCCTGCCGTCTCCTCCTCTGGAGTCAGCAGCACTTCAAGTCGCTGCGAGCCATTCACATCCCGGGCAACCTCAACACTACAGCGGAAGCGCTGTCACGACAGGTTACCCTCAGGGGAGAGTGGAGACTCCACCCTCTACCCTGCGGTGGTAGACATGATCACTCAGGCTAGGGCCCCCTCTACGAGGCGCCTGTATGCCTTTAAGTGGCGTCTGTTTGCTAAGTGGTGATCTTCCCGACGGGAAGACCCCCAGAGATGCGCAGTCGGATCAGTGCTTTCCTTCCTGCAGGAGAGGTTGGAAGGGAGACTGTCCCCTTCCACCTTGAAGGTGTACGTTGCCGCCATAGCAGCACACAATGACGCAGTCGACGGTAAGTCCTTGGGGAAGCACGACCTGATCATCAGGTTCCTAAGAGGTGCCAGGAGGCTGAATCCCCCCAGACTGCGCCTCGTTCCCTCATCGGACCTCTCTGTAGTTCTTCAGGGTCTACAGAGAGCCCCCTTTGAGCTTTTGCAGTCAGCCGAGCTTAAGGCACTCTCCTTGAAGACTGCCCCCCTGACTGCGCTCACTTCCATCAAGAGGGTAGGAGACCTGCAAGTGTTCTCTGTCAGCGAAACGTGCCTGGAGTTCGGTCCGGGTTACTCTCACATGATCCTGAGACCCCAACCGGGCTATTTGCCCAAGGTTCCCATGACCCCTTTTAGGGACCAGGTGGTGAACATGCAAGCGCTGCCCCAGGAGGAGGCAGACCCAGCCCTGTCGTTGCTGTGTCCGGTGTGCACTTTACGCATCTATTGGGATCACACGCAGAGCTTTAGGATCTCTGAGCAGCTCTTTGTCTGCTCTGGTGCACAGCAGAAAGGAAGCGCTGTTTCCAAGCAGAGGATCGCCCACTGGCTCGTTGATGCCATAACTATGGCATATCATGCCCAAGACATGCCGCCCCCGGTAGAGCTACAAGCCCATTCTACCAGGGGTGTAGCGGCCTCCTGGGCCCTGGCCAGGGGTGCCTCTCCAACAGACATTTGCAGAGCAGCAGGCTGGGCAACACCCAACACCTTTGCAAGGTTCTACAACCTCCGGGTGGAACCGGTTTCATCCCAGGTAGTGGCACGCAATACAAGCAGATAAGCCCGGGATAGCCAGCCGGGTGTATCGCTTGCACATAGCACCTTCCACGTGGAAGTGCTATGGCGCATGCTGAAGACGTGCGCCATTAATTCCCAGTAGTGTTCACAAACTTTGTTCCCTGGTTGACTTCCTCCGAGCCCTGTGGCAGTCAAGTTTTCGGAGAGACTCGCTGCCAGCCCAGTACACGTGCTAACTAAGATTCCTGTTCTGGGGTAGGTGCTCTGCATGTGGCGGTTCCCTGTAAGGCTAACCCCATGCGATATATATCTTCCGCTAGTTCGTTTCCCTGTTGGCAAACTGTGTCTTCCTTGGGCAGAGCCCCTCTGCCCCAGTCTCCATGTTTGTAGTAACTCCTCCCCCGTTGGGTAGGATCTACCTTGAAGACTCTCCACATGGTTGGAAAGACCATGTGACATATTTTTCCACTTAAATATCCCCCCCTCTCTTTGGGCTAAGTGTGGTCTCCACGGTGTCTTCCCCTTGGGAGGGACACCCCACGACTAGACCTGGCGGCCCAGTCGGATAATCCCCCTTCTTTTTCAGGGAGTGGAAAAAAAGAAGGGGAATAGAGGCCACAACTGGGTTAGCCTGTCTCTATCTTTTGGGTAGTCGACTTGTCCCCAAAGGGCCGTTCGACACTCATAACTATGTTGGGGGAGGTTATGTGTCGACCTGGTGTGCTGGCTATGAGGCACACAGTAGTCTGCCCACCACACACTGCCAGTTCACGTAACACAGTTCAGCCAATTGTGGCGTTTCGTATAGGGACCCCTAGTGTCACTACATCAACACAACGTCAAGTGAGTGACAGATAGGGAACGTCATGGTTACTTGTGTAACCTCCGTTCCCTGATGGAGGGAACGAGATGTTGTGTCCCTCCTGCCACAACGCTGAACTACCCGCTGAAATGGCCGGACCTTATTTCGGCTCCTCAGCATAAAACCTGAATGAGTGGTTGCATACCAGCTCCTTTTATACCCGTATGTCCGGGGTAGTGGCATGCAAATACCACTCGCCAATTTTCATTGGCCTTTTATCCAAGACCAGAGGTGTCTTGGGCTCCCAAGAGTGACCCCTAGTGTCACTACATCGACACAACGTCTCGTTCCCTCCACCAGGGAATGGAGGTTACACAAGTAACCATGACGTTAATGGCTGCGACATAACTAATGCCTATTGCCAATTTAAAGGATCATGAAACCCCCCCTAGTTCAGCCCCAATGTTTTGCCCCTCAGACTGGAAAAAGAACTCTTGAAATGGGCAGGAATATATGTAAATGTTTCATTGTGGGCTGGAAGACTGGAAAAAGTTAAGGGGGTCAAGAGCTATTTCCAAACACACACACACACACACACACACACACACACACACACACACACACACACACACACACATCAAAACCAGCACTGCTTTGAGACTTTACATTAATTTATAAATATTTATTACAAGGAGTGTTTCAGGTTTAATACAAGTTAAACTCAGTTGACAGTATTTGTGGCACAATTGTCACAGAAAATAATTTCGACTCATTCCTCTTTTTCTAAATAAAAAAAAAACTGCCAATAAATATGCTGGCTTTGGTGCGGATCCTGATGTGTGATTTCAATGTTATCATGTCCATGATCCAACACACAGTGAATAAGCGATGGAATCAGTGCTTCGTCTAACAGCCCTCCCTCATAAATAGCATGTTTGGAGTACAAGAAGCACAACTGCAGCCAAGAAATGCTCGTGCTGGTCTGGTTATGCACTGTGTTCTGTTCTGTGGAGTTATTTCGATTACGGTGTTGTGTGTAAAAGTCCATTCCCCGAGTGCTGTTGAAGTCTCACACCTGCCCAGAAGAGCTGTTACATCCAGGAGTTTGAATTTTCCGTTGTGGCAATAATGCCAGCTCATGCATGAGGCAGCACTGTGATTGGATGGTAGCACTGTATCTCATGCATAATGTGGAGAAACACTCAGAATCATAACTCTGAGTTTACGTACATACCTCATATTTGTGACATTGCTTCAACTTTCGTTTGGAAATCGGAAGAACGAAATGGCTCAATAAAACGAAAAAATAACCACTTTCCCCTTAACAATATACTTCATGAGTGGTCTTCTTTGTTTTCAGTAGGTGCGTTTGGTGGTGGTGTAAACCTTTTATAATCCATTTGAGAAAAAAATATTTGCCATGTAAACGCTTGATCAGATTGCTTTCGGAAACTGCGATGTTGTGCACATATCCATAACTGGTGCAATAATGGTGTCATGACAATGAGGGAATGCTGAACTCTGAGAAGCCATGTGACCAATTGAAGATCAAAGCGTCACACTCTACTGATATTTCAAAGCTAGATGTTTTTTTATTGTTGCTGGATAGTAAGTAGAAGGTATATTTAAACATTTCGAATGATTTTTTTAACATTTATTATAATTTATTAAATCCAGAAGCCCTCATGCAACATCATATCCTTTTTCGTTGCATTGTCCAAAATAATCTCATATGCACAAAGTCTAGTGTGACCCAGTAATTTAGTCTAGGGCATACGCCGTTTGCCCACCTATCTTTCTTAGGATTTTGCGTATGCCCACCTAAAATGAGTGATGATATGCCAGAACAACGAGTAAGCTTTTGACTCTGCACTTTTCCCAACGCAATGTACAGCACCATTGAGCGAATGTAAGATTTATTTTTTTAAAGAGATTCTTTCTAAACGTGCAAGGAGCTGCGGGAGGCGGGAGCGCAATTGATGGCATGGGCAAGACAGACAGTCCAACTAAGCTGATCCACCAATAAGAATGTTAATTTCAGATGTGATTAAATATTTGCTAACTAGTCATATTTTCTGTAAGGGGCGGAACATTTCCAGTGTCTAATGCTGATGCACAAGCATCCCTGGATTAACCATAATTTCCGCTGTAAATTTATTTCCCTGGTAAACGTACACTGGCGGCCAAAGGTTTGGAATAATGTACAGATTTTGCTGTTTCGGGAGGAAATTGGTACTTTAATTCAGCAAAGTGGCATTCAACTGATCACAAAGTATAGTCAGGACATTACTGATGTAAAAAACAGCACCATCACTATTTGAAGAAAGTCATTTTTGATCAAATCTGGACAGGTCCCGTTGTCAGCAGCCATAACTCCAACACCTTATCTTTGAGTAATCATGCTAAATTGCTAATTTGGTAACAGAAAATTATGTGCCATTATATTAAACACTGCTGAAAGTTATTTGGTTAATTAAATGAAGCTTAGCATTTTGTCTTTGTGTTTGTTTTTGAGTTGCCAAAGTATGCAAGACCTCCGTGGTCATGTAAATGGGCAGAGACTTTGAAACGGAAGCCCTTCTCCTCCTCCTCCTCCGGGAGGCCAAAGTTGGCAACGCAGGCTCTGGGACAGACGAGGTTGGCAATGCAGGCTCTGGGACAGACGAGGCTGGCAACGCAGGCTCTGGGACGGACGAGGCTGGCAACGCAGGCTCTGGGACCGACGAGGCTGGCAACGCAGGCTCTGGGACTGACGAGGCTGGCAACGCAGGCTCCGGGACCGACGAGGCTGGCAACGCAGGCTCCGGGACCGACAAGGCTGGCAACGCAGGCTCTTAGACAGATGAGGCTGGCAACACAGGCTCTGGGATGGACGAGGCTGGCAACGCAGGCTCTGGGATGGACGAGGCTGGCAACGCTGGCTCTGGGACGGACGAAGCTTCCAGCTTGTTGGCCGTGGCAGGCGTGGGCATTGGCCTGTTGGCCGTGGCAGGTGTGGGCATTGGCTCGTTGGCCGTCTCCCCTACGGTGAATGGTGAACCACCCATCAGTAGGGCAAGGTCGTTATACTGAGCAAGGCCATTGGTACACCAACCATCAGGCAGCAAAGAGGAGATTGGCTCATTAAGCCCGAAAAGGAAACAGTCCTTGAGGGCCACCTCATTAAAACCACCCTGCAGGCCAGAGTGCAGAATTCCTCCACATACTCCTCCAGGGGACGACTCCCCTGGCGTAGTCGAAGGAGCTGAACTACTGGGTTCATTATGGGCAGTCAGGTATTCTGTAACGATGCTGGAAACAGGAAGACGAAGAGACGATGGTGAAGTGATGAACCCAAGTGCAGTTTATTTCCAAATGTGAGATCCAAAAACCCTGACTACTAACATGAACAAAACGAAACATAAACATGAACGACTAGACTAGACTAGACTTGACTTGACATGACTTGACTATAGACTTGACATAAACAAAACATAACTTGACTAAAACTTGACTTGGCTTGACTTCATGATACAACAAAGTTACATACACAATACCTGACACTAGACAATGGCAAACATGAGGGCTTAAATACAAGGACATGGGTAACAGGTAAACGAGACAACCAATCACAAGACTAAACTATAAACAAGATAACAAGACTAAATGAACTTAAAACAATGAAAAGACAAGATTAATAACAAAGTAATCAAACAATGAACAAATGAAAACAAGACACATGAACAGGGGAAACACATGACAAGATCACATGAGGGAACAGGAAATCACATGACATGACAGGAACAGGAGCTAAACTTGAAAATAAAAGACATGAAAACAAAAACAAAACACATGAACATGACAGCACTTCAGTTTAACCTTAATTTAACGACTAATGGTGACTGTCCGTGGTCATTGCTGGATCATTAACGCATTGTTAAACAGCACCACATCAAACGGCAAAGGAATGCTGTATAATTGTGCAGTGTAAGCATGTCACAAGATCAATTAAAATGTTATGCTTTTGACATATAAAACTCGCACACCAGCTGATCACTTTATTTAGCGTTCATGTAAACAGTACGTTCGGAATCAACGATCGGATTGTTTTCATTTAGATAAAAAAAAAACTGTCTATAAATGCAGCTAGTGATGTGCAACATATCTGTTCACATCTCAAAAAAAAATGTGTCTGGGGCCTTCATGAGCCCTTTGGTACTGTATGTCCTGCTCAAACTTGCTCAACAGGAAATATGTCAATGCAGGAAAGAAAACCAACAATTTAGGGTCTTTACAAAAAGAGTGGCCAACTTGTCTAGAGAGCACACTTTGAGCCACATTCATACAAAGGATCATTTAAACATGTCAAAACACTTGATTCATTCTGAATTAAATTCAAAGTCTGTATTTTGAATCATTTGTAAATGATTAAAAAGTTTGGTCAGTACATGACTATGTATGCAGCAAATTATGGATAAACCTGAAAAAAAGGGGATAAACTGATATTTATCAAAAGGAATATTATATATACTGTATGTTGATTTCATATGGAAAACTTTTAAGCGCCTTTAATGTCCAAATGGTTGCAGTGAGATTCAGTAATTGTTCATTATGGTTTCAGCCTCTTTATCTGCACATAAAGAAAGTCTGTGATGCTTAGAGGAACTAGCAACTAATTTAATTTACAAAGAAGTTTAATGGTTATTTAATTTCCATATAAGACGACATGCAGGGCCATAAAGGGACTCAATTAACTATATTGCGTTGTTTAAAAATATGGATATTGAAACAATGAAGACAAAATGTGTTAGTGTGTTTTTCTCAGCCCACATCAATCACAAATTTTCAATCACAAAATGTAAGTTTCAAGTAGGGCTGGAAGGGAAGACGTTCCAATGACTGCTGCGACCAAATTTGAAATCTTTTTTCAGTGACTCTGAACTCATAAATCAAAATGACTTGTCTATACTTGAAGGACAAAGAGAGTGGAAAAGTGCCATTTTTATTTTCCTATCCCCTTTGGTTTCTTATGAACACAGCATAAATGTATTTATTTGTGCCTCCTGATTTACTGGCAAGCACAACAAACAGCAAATGAATCATTTTCACACAGAATCACAACCTTGTTCATCTCTCATTCTCTCGTTCAGTGAACCAGGAACATCAGGGCCATTTTGAAGATGGATTGGCACTGGTTTTGAAGAGCTGTTGAAGACATGGAGGTGAATTTACAACTGAGAAGCCAAAGTATGATCTAGGGGCACTTTGATGCCTTGTGGAATGTTGTATGGTGATTAATAAATTAAAGTGACAGTAATGTCTTCCCTCGCAGAGAGGCAGGGGATGCCTGTGGGCTACAGTCAGCCAAAGAGGCCTGTGAGGTGAAAAACTCTCAGATCAGAACAGGCCCAAAAATAGAAGCATGTCGAGTTGGTAACTGGATCTGGGAGAGTTTATATATCACACTATAGTATACATTTTAATCCACTGCTAAAAATTTGCAGAAAGCTGAGAAGAATCCTTTTTGAAGTCCCACGATACCAAAATGATCAACATTATTAGCGTCCTCTGTCACTGACTGTTTTTGTTTTCTGTTTTTTATTTTTGGTTATAGAGCTCCCTATAGAGCGCTGGCAGCCTTGTGGACCAAGATATGGGCTGTAAACTAAAAAAGGCAAAGGTTTAATTCCAACAGAGTTGAGGAGTGGATGCTATAAAACTGCAGGGCTTCTTAGAGAAATTAGCCCTAAATTATCTTATAGAAACTGTTCCTTGAGTCTGATGTTGAAGGGTTAGTAATCATTTAATCTGTAAATAAGATATGAATGCATATTTATAATAAGCTATGAATGCATAGAAATAAATGCACTGTATCTAACAATAATAAAACAGAAATTATGCACATTATATTTTGTAGGATTCATCTAGTCAAATAGTTTGTAGGGGGTTCCGGGGGCATGCTCCCCTGTGAGACATTTTTTGAAAGAACAGCACCAAAGCATGTGTTTTTAGTGAGTTTCAGAACAGCATTTCCACATTTTCCTGTGTAGCTTGAATGCAAATATGGGATACAATGCATTAAAGTATTCACATGACCTCAAAAGCAGAGGTTTAACAGTTTAGAATAATGGTCCGTCATTAATAGGTAATTATGCAGGAATTAATACAGGATTAATTAGAAGTACTACATTAACACTTTAGTTACTACTATTTACTAATATGGAAACATGATCAACCAATCAGTGAGTAATAACGAACTGATGGCTGAGGTAGTTCACTGTTAGGTAATCAGTTCAGTAATTATTGAATTTAATCTGCCTCATTGAGAACTATCTACTAACTATGGCTAATTTAAAATAACTACTAATTAATTACTAATCAAAACATAAACAGTGTCTAAAATGTGAATGATTATGTTTTTATTGTGAACATGATCATGAAATGCGCCTTCAGAAAAACATGCGCCTCACGTGTGTACTTTGTGGGAATTAATTTATGAATGCAACTGCTCGCTAAATCATGGCTACAGTGTCTGGTAGAGTATCATAGTCAGCTTACAGATGTATGTGTTCAACATGTGTATTCATTGGGATATCTCTGTTCATTACAAATTATTAACTTTGGCAGGTTTGATATTGCTAGAGGTCTTTTTTAAATAATTCTGGTAACCCATAAGTAATGAGTTAAGTGTTACCACATAAACATGAAGTAATTACTAATTATTTTAAAGTGAGGGTCATGGTAACAATTATTAATGAATGAATACACACTTGAATATACACTTTTTTTTTTTATTTTTTACAAAACATTTTTACAAAACATTTTTTATTCATAGATACTGTAGGTTAATCTTACAAGAAGTGTTTAATTTTATGTAAAGTGCTTTTTTTTCTGAGTAACTTAATGGATCCAATGAAAAATGAAAAGAATGAGTGTCACGCCCATCAAGCTTCTAATCCAATCAGGGTTCACCATATTCAATGCTCGCGCTGAAACTGAAAGAAGAGCTAGTGTGATTTTGCTCCACCCTCCCGTCTATCCGCATGTACGCAGTAAACATTAACATACTTTCTGTTCAGTTCATACCGAACATAGGCAAAGGAGGAAACATGTCAAATTAATTTAATAAAAACTGTACGCATTTACAGAGTGGGCTGTCTAGGGTGGAAGTACACATGTAGATTTGGCTTCATGCTGCACGCCGGTTTTCTCTCTGTTTTTTGTTGAAATCTTGTGGAGATCAACACACTTGTCCTTTAGACACATAATTTTATTATTTTACTTTATGTTAAGATATAAGACTTTTAAAACATGTAGTAACTGTGAGCCCCAGCAATTAAAAGCATTATCCTGCTAAAGGTTTGTAGCCTATGCAATTATGTTCAGTTATTTCAATAATTCATAATTCAGTGATTCATAATTCAGTACCAGAATTTTTTTTTTGAATGTCTGTGAATGTTTGTTTGATCTGTTTGATTAAATGAATAAAATGTAGGAACAAACACTTGAGTATTCATTACTAACTGAAGAGTAACACCTCAGTTACTATTAATGGTTTATAATGTGTTTTCGCTTTAGAATAATGGTCCAGATAACCTTTAACTCCCAAGGAAGGAAACAGTAAAATCTCATTAATTAATTAATGTGTTACCATGACCCTCACTTTAGAATAATGGTCCAAGATCATTAGTAATTCCTTCATGCTTATGTGGTAACACTTGACTTATTACTTATGGGTTATCAGAATTATTTAAAAAAGGCCTTCAGCAATATCAAACATGCAGAATGTTTTTTAAAAATTTTTTTTTATGAACAGAAGAGATATCCCAAGGAATTCACATGGTTGGGCACATACAGGTGCATCTCAATAAATTAGAATGTCGTGGAAAAGTTCATTTATTTCAGTAATTCAACTCAAATTGTGAAACTCGTGTATTAAATAAATTCAATGCACACAGACTGAAGTAGTTTAAGTCTTTGGTTCTTTTAATTGTGATGATTTTGGCTCACATTTAACAAAAACCCACCAATTCACTATCTCAAAAAATTAGAATACATCATAAGACCAATAAAAAAAAAAATTTTTAGTGAATTGTTGGCCTTCTGGAAAGTATGTTCATTTACTGTACATGTACTCAATACTTGGTAGGGGCTCCTTTTGCTTTAATTACTGCCTCAATTCGGCATGGCATGGAGGTGATCAGTTTGTGGCACTGCTGAGGTGGTATGGAAGCCCAGGTTTCTTTGACAGTGGCCTTCAGCTCATCTGCATTTTTTGGTCTCTTGTTTCTCATTTTCCTCTTGACAATACCCCATAGATTCTCTATGGAGTTCAGGTCTGGTGAGTTTGCTGGCCAGTCAAGCACACCAACACCATGGTCATTTAACCAACTTTTGGTGCTTTTGGCAGTGTGGGCAGGTGCCAAATCCTGCTGGAAAATGAAATCAGCATCTTTAAAAAGCTGGTCAGCAGAAGGAAGCATGAAGTGCTCCAAAATTTCTTGGTAAACGGGTGCAGTGACTTTGGTTTTCAAAAAACACAATGGACCAACACCAGCAGATGACATTGCACCCCAAATCATCACAGACTGTGGAAACTTAACACTGGACTTCAAGCAACTTGGGCTATGAGCTTCTCCACCCTTCCTCCAGACTCTAGGATCTTGGTTTCCAAATGAAATACAAAACTTGCTCTCATCTGAAAAGAGGACTTTGGAACACTGGGCAACAGTCCAGTTCTTCTTCTCCTTAGCCCAGGTAAGATGCCTCTGACATTGTCTGTGGTTCAGGAGTGGCTTAACAAGAGGAATACGACAACTGTAGCCAAATTCCTTGACATGTCTGTGTGTGGTGGCTCTTGATGCCTTGACCCCAGCCTCAGTCCATTCCTTGTGAAGTTCACCCAAATTCTTGAATCGATTTTGCTTGACAATCCTAAGGCTGCGGTTCTCTTGGTTGGTTGTGCATCTTTTTTCCTCCACACTTTTTCCTTCCACTCAACTTTCTGTTAAAATGCTTGGATACAGCACTCTGTGAACAGTCAGCTTCTTTGGCAATGAATGTTTGTGGCTTACCCTCCTTGTGAAGGGTGTCAATGATTGTCTTCTGGACAACTGTCAGATAAGCAGTCTTCCCCATGATTGTGTAGCCTAGTGAACCAAACTGAGAGACCATTTTGAAGGCTCAGGAAACCTTTGCAGGTGTTTTGAGTTGATTAGCTGATTGGCATGTCACCCTATTCTAATTTTTTGAGATAGTGAATTGGTGGGTTTTTGTTAAATGTGAGCCAAAATCATCACAATTAAAAGAACCAAAGACTTAAACTACTTCAGTCTGTGTGCATTGAATTTATTTAATACACGAGTTTCACAATTTGAGTTGAATTACTGAAATAAATGAACTTTTCCACGACATTCTAATTTATTGAGATGCACCTGTACATCCCTATATTTCTGTAAGGTAAGCGAACTATGATCATGGCCGTAACCACCATAACCCCCCCCCACCCCATAATACTGGTTAGCTGATATGTTTTTTTTCCATGGTTACATTATTACATTTGGTGTGTGTGCTTATGTTGTTGTTTTTAAATAATATTATTTAAAGTTACAGCGGTTGGTGTGGAATAGTTAAAACTGAAGTTCTTTGACAGTCACATGTGGACTGGTAACTTAGGGGTTGTGTGCTTGTGTAATCTGATTCTGTCTTTTCCTGCAAATTGCGGGTTCGAGACCAGCTTTACTTATCTTATTTTTTGTTTGGATACATGTAGAAAGTAAACTGCATCCAGCAGAATCACAAAAAGCCATTTTGCGCTGTGGCTGCTATTGACACTGTGTCCTGTAAGATCATTGTTGGTCATTTGTTCATATTATACTGTATATATTTAACTTCTATTTGTCACCACGATTGTGTTTTAAAGGTAAAATCACTGACGATACAGTCGCATAGGGCAGCAGTGTTCATGATTACATGATAAAGTTTATTATTCAACTTAATTACATTATACAGTAGCCTACAGTAGCGTGAGTGTAGTTCACAATAGTGAGGAACATTATCGTATAGGTTCCCTCTACGCCATTCTCAGGTGTTACGGAGTTCTGAATAAACTACATAATGTTGGCATCCATGTACAGATGAAAATATGTGGTATAATTAGCTTGAACGGCAGAATGAAAAATAAAAAACAACCTTACCGAGGCAGGAGATTCGATCTGGTTCAAAAACATCAAAGATCAGCATAACTTGACTCAACATTATCATTTTGAGATATTTGGCAGCAATAACGATAGTAAGTATCTTTATGTTCAAAATAAGTTTCTTTATTTGGTGTGAAATGGTCGACATTATCAAGCAATGTTAACGTCATGTTAACTTGAGCATTACGTTCACAATATGACATTGTATGAAATCTGAACATCTTATTCTTGTCGAAACGCTGCTCCCAAATATTATGCGACATTATAAAATAAATCAGTAATTGAATGAACAACAAACTGCCAGAATTGATAAAGCCCTACTGAGTTTGTTTTTTATTAGTGTAAATATATTTTTTAAATGTATTAATGCTAATGTAATCGATCATGTTCTTGCCTGGCAACATGTCAGTCCCCACGGCACCTTTTTCAGCTCAAACAAAAGTTAACCCGTCAACCCGTCAAGTTAAGGTGTGAATCTTCATTTCGGTAAGCCTATAAAAGTAATTTTTTTTAACTGTCAGGTCGGCTTTGACATGAAATCGCTGGCTTATGTGTGTCGTTCCTCTTTGCATCATGACCTCATGTCCGTAAACACAGGAGAGAAGTGCCGGCTGTCACGTGTTCCAGCTGAGGACGCTGTTCAGTTCAGTCAGTCACAATCACACAGTTCAGGATGGCATCGCTGCAGTCTGGATGGATGTTTATCTGTTATCTGTTTGGCGAAGTTGTTTACCTGCTTGGAATTGGATGCAGTATGTTGTCTGGTGGGTGTAATGCTTTTATGAATCGAACATTACCCGTATGTTTACTGATCACGATCCGTTGTCAGGGGAAGTTACTATGCATGTGATGGCTGCATCAGTGCCTGGTACGGCAATAGCACTGCCCACAACCGCAAAGCCCTGCAAAGGGTGGTGCGAACTGCCAGACACATCATCGGATGTGAGCTTCCCTCCCTCCAGGACATTTATACAAGGCGGTGTATGAAAAAAACTCAGAGGATCGTCAGAGACTCAAGCCACCCGAGCCATGGACTGCTCTCACTGCTACCATCAGGCAGGCAGAATCGCCGCATCAGGACCCGCACCAGCCGACTTCATGACAGCTTCTTCCCCCAAGCAATCAGACTTTTGAACTCTTGATCTCTCACGATCAATATACATCAGCACTGCACTTTATTAATCTTATTATCTCACACTGGACTGTCATAAATTATATTCTCTCCTAACAACACACTGACAACTGACTATCAACCGACAGCCTGAATGTCAATACAGCACAATACAACCTACTGTATATTTTATATATACTTTACATAATACTTTTATTGTATAATGTGTATTCTATATTATGTGTATGTTTATTCTATATTGTGTGTTTTGTATACTGTACATTGTATATTATTATAGTGTTGTGTAACTATGTGTATATGTAAATTGTGTTGTGTAAATCTGATGTTTATTGTAAATTGGTATATGTCTCATCACTGTCATGAATGCTATGTTGCTCAGAACTGCACCCAAGAATTTCACCCACTATTGCACTTGTGTATGTGGTTGTGTGACAATAAAAGTATTTGATTTGATGTTTACTAATAGCCTACGTATGTCATCTGAAATGGACTTCTTGTAGGCTACATATTATTTTCATTTTTAATGAAGTATATTTTATCCCCATTACATCTCGTTTTATGTTTTTAGTTTACAGTGTTATTAGGCCTACAGTTTCACTTGCTTTATCAAAGCCAAATCTATGCCCTTGCCTGTAACCAAGTATATTTTAATATACTTAAAATATACCCCCAATGTTCAAGCCAAATCTACACCCTTGCCTATCGGCACAATAAAAGAAAGCTCAGATTTAGAGTCTTAACAGTTTTTGGAAGTCACAGTTGTTTGAATATGTGGTAATGATGCTTGCTCATAATGTCTGTGCATATGTATATAAATACTCACAAATGTTAATTCTTTCTAATGAATTGTGAATGACTAAATGCAAACAAATAACTCTCCAATGCGTGGACATCCTCGTGAACGCTGAATGCTGCAGTAAAGTCTTTATCATGCATCTCAATTGCAACATTTGCCCAGAAAATAAATGTTGTGGTGTTTTAAAGTTTGTTGTTCTTCTTTCTCCTCTTTTTTCTTTTTTATGGCAGTTGGCAAAGCAAGCTTAACTTGCCCTTACCGCCTCCAACTTAATGGTTATTACATTGGGAGAAACAGCTCTGAGGCATTCAGCTCTGGCCTGTTGAAATTCTATGGTTATAGCGCTCCTTAGCGGTTTAGAGCTGCTAATGACTCATTCACGCAGTGATCACAGTGGTAGAAAGCCTATTCTGAATGGATACCTACTGTATATGAAATAAAACAAACATTTTATCAACACCTTATTTCTATGAGACAAGTTATAATTTTCCCATGAGTAGATCACTTAACTGAGTTGGGAGTTGGGACGGTGTGGTGTTTTTCCTACTCCAATCCATGTTTTTCCTTTCATTGGGCTCTTAAAGATTTATATTAAATCTTTAAGAATAGTTTAAGTCAAACAAGGCCAGTTACCTAATTAAACATCATTCATACAGAACATTTATTACACAGAAGGAAAACATTGTCCATAATTTTTCCATACATCTTGGAGGTCCAGACTTTAAAGCCCTTTATTTACTTGCCCTTGAACTTGCAGTGCAATAAGCATAGGTAAAACCATAGATGGCTCCTTATTACTGTGGCTGTTTGAGATGTTTGATTTCCTCCATAGCATTTTAAACCAGATAATTCTGAGTACAATTCAAATAGGTCACAATAGTTTTGTGGTAAGCACCACCACTGAGACATCTAGGGAAGCCCAGGACGCGCGTTCTCCAGAGATACAGTACGATAGAGCAGAGCGCATCACATGATTCGTGATGACTCGCACCAGGCTTAAATTGCACATTTAAGATGAGATGAGTAAGCCTATTTAATGTGTATAAAGCACCAAACCCCAAATGAATCAATGAATTAAAAAACACCTGCAATTCCAAACAAAAATACTCAGGGCTGGACCAAAATCATTCAGGGCTCGTTTTGACCTAGCGACGCAGAAGATGCTGCAGGTTCCATGAAAATCCCCTTTTGCGACTTTTACCACTGATTCAGACCTATCTGTCATTACATAAATGTGCTGGGTCAAATGCCAGCCCGCCCCCGTTGCTCAGGTGGCCCTGAACAAGATGTACATTATGTAAGTATATATTTATACTGTTGCAGTATTTACACCAGTACACATACATGCATGCATGCACACGTGCACACACACGCGCGCACACACAATATTGCCAAAAGTTTGTGGACACTCCCTTATAATTAACAGGTTTGGCTAATCCAGTAGTTTTTGTGAGAACAAAGCTTAATGCTACTCCATACAGTACAATGACATTCTTGCAAATTGTGTGTTTCAAACTTTGTGGCAACAGTTTTGGGGAGGGTCCTTTTCCATTCCAGCATGACAATGCCCCTGTTCACATAGCAAGGTCCATAAAAGACAGGGTTTACTGAGTCTGGTGTGGAAGATCTTGACTGGCCTGCACAAATCCCAGAACTGAACCCCTCTGAACACCTTTGGGATAAATTGGAACACTCACTGTGAGCCATGTCCCACTGCCCAACATCAGTACCGTACCTCACTAATGCTCGAGGTCTAAATGGGTGCAAATTCCCACAGCCATGTTCCAACATCAAGTGGAAAGCTTTCCCAGAAGAGTGGAAGAATGATAGGAATAATGGCCTTGTGAATGAGGGAATAATGCCTTTGGTTTTTAAATTAAATGTTCAATAAATACATATGGGTGTGGTGTTTGGGTGTCCACATTCTTTTGGCCACATATAATATATCTCTCCAGTTTCTGATTTTTTTTATTGCAACAAATCATTGTTTTAAATAAACACTTTCAGTCAAACTATTCTAAAACCAACAAAGACTGTTTGTGGATACACAATGCATTTTTTAAATGTAACTATAATGTAATTTCAGAATAATATAGGTAGTGTAACTATGTGGAAAGCTACATTTATTGTGTGGTAGAAAATGTAAATTAAAACAATAAGTCTTTTTAATTAAACTTCTAGTAACAAGACATTCTGCTCTTAAAACACTATACGGAACATTCTGCAGAGTTATTACTATTATGATGATACACAGGGCAAAACTGAATAGATGCAGAGGAAATTTTGGAATAAGCTTTTATTATCTTGATATTTTAAACAACGCATAGGCTCGGTGGGTTGTAGGAAAATTCATTTGACTAATTAGCTTTACGCTTAGTGGTGCTGAGCATATGTGCTCTGACATACATAACACAAATCTTCTTGATTCTCCCTGATTCATATTCATTCACAGTGTTTTAGTGAGTGTGTGTGAAAAAGAAAAGTGTGAAAAAGTAGGGAGGAGGAGAGTGACAGACAGAGAGAGTGTGAGAAAGAGAGACAGAGAAAGTGCAGGCAGATACATTTGAATTATTGTCTAAACCAACTAAATCTTTAAGAATCATCGACCCTGTACAGGTACAGTAATTGATGTCAGGGGAGACATTTTTTTGAACCACTCTGCACATGGCTAGCTTATAGTTTTGAACTAAGCCACACCATACTATTTGTAAGACTCTTGACACATCCTTACATCTTTTCTGACTGCTCAAAAACTGGAGGGAGCAATCAAAAGCAAAAGTTTTAAAGGACATCAAATTCATTTTTCATTAATCAAACAAAAGTGTTATTTTACATAAATAGCCAGTATTTAAAATTTCTTCACATCTGATCCTGTGAGAAGAATGCTCCATTTGTTATTCTCACCACTTTATGTCTTCAAAAAGTGCACTCTAAATGTCACAGACTAATGTGCACTTTTGCTGTTACTAACAGCAAAAACCATTAAATTATATTACTATTGTAAATGCTAATGCAGATCAGTCAGTTCACACAACTATTCTGCGCCCTCTCTAACCCTTTCTATTATGCCTTGTCTAACAACTTGAAGCGCTCTCTCTCTCTCTCTCTCTCTCACCATCATGTACTTATTTATGCGCTTTCTGACCGTACACATCTACATAAACCTTACAGACCAGAAATGTATAACATGTTCTTAAATCTTAGTTGCACTGCAGAGTGCCTGATGAAAAAAAGAAAGCAAGTGTAATAAACAGCACTTAGCTGTGAGAATATAGGGTCAAAGTGTTGTAACAGTTACAAGAGAATAATATAAATATTAGAATATTAACACTGAGACTGTAAATGCTTGTAACACACTTGGTTTGGATAATACAGTAAATGTTGAAAACGCTACACATACCGATATTCATTGAAAACTATGAGTGTTTTAACAGTGCCCATTCTCTACTGTGAAACCATATTTACATATGGTTTGCAATAAATTGTGCATCAAAAACACAAATTGTTTTTGTGTAAAGGTCTGTTCACACAAAATTTAGATGTGAGTAAACAACACAAAAGTACAACTCACTCACAAAATTATTTCCCACCAAATCTATTAATTCAGAGTCGGATGCTGAACTTCCGTCATTATCTGTAAAAATTTGTATACCTAAATTAATTATTTACCACCAGATTAAAAAACTAGACCTAATCTCCAAAGTAAAATATGACAGATCATTGCAGAATGGTGTTTCGGACTTTTGTGAGATGTGTTTCAGTTTAAAATCTTGCGCCTGTTTTTTGGTGCTGAAAATTCAGCCAATTGTCAAACAGAAGTAGTCTGAGAAGGATAGACAACTATTACAAGAAAACTCAAGAAAAGTGTATTCATTATAAATAATTCATTGTGCACGCATTCCATCATGCAACTAACAGACATACTGTAAGCATCAACTGTACTGTAAAGATCATTAATGATGAAAAATGTATTTAAAGTTCCTGACGTCATCAAGAACCTATTTTACTGCCCTTTCTGTGTTTGTAGTCTGCTGTTACAGAGAAAATATTTTTTTCAGCCTCAGGCACCAAAATACGAATATTTGAACCAGTTGAGCATTACCTTGCCTTTCATTGTTATATATTATTTGTAATGTGTCATAACAGTAAGTAATTCACAAGGGAGTCCTGAAGATCTCTCATCTCATAGTTCTTGAGATGTTTTAATGCCATCTCACTTGGGATGGACACTTACGCAGTGGACATGGCCTTGTCAACCCCCAGGCAGTTACATGTTACACTGGCATTCCTATAGACAGCAGCTCTATTGTGCCGGCCTTAATGAGCTGCCTCATCACATTCCATGCAAGGGTTCACCTATTGGCTATGCTAGCTAATTTCCCAGGGGCTATAAATGAAGTCTTATACTTAGAAGTCTAAGAAGAAAAACATGAGCATGTTTCTGAGGATATATAATATTCAATGCTGTCTTGGCTTGTCTCTGAAGTGTTACGGTTGTAGAAGAGAGAAGAAGATCATGCTGTGTGCTGGGATCTCCACAACTAACCTCTGGCTATTATAAGGCACTATTTTGACTCATGCTTAAGAAGGCTGTACAGATTTGATTTTGCAGAATAGTACCTTAAAATGTAAGTGAATTTCTAAAGAGCCATAGGACACTTGATTCAAGCTTCAAAAAGCATCTTGTCCCACTTTACAAAGTTCCAACTGGCTCTCTTTCACATGCTGTCACCAGCAACTCCAGCTGGAGCTCACTACTGAGAAGAACCCAAGGTCTCTAAAGCCTGTTTGAGAAGAATAACACAAGGTCAGTATATTTTAGAGACCTTGAGTGATGATGAAAAACAATGAAGGCCTTTCATCATTACGCTGACAGCAGGGGAAATGGGAAAGGTTGCCTGACCTTTCATAGCGAGTAGTCTGTTAAGGATGCAGTCCTAGTTACAGCCAATCAAGTCTCTGAAAAACAACTGGCATATTGGGAATGAAGGATGTGTGTTCTCTTAGTTCCATGCTCGATATTACAGGAAGTAATATCTGAACTACACACCAATACATTTCCTTAAGACCATAAATAAATTAGGGTGAGCACAGCACAATATTGGAGTGTTTACCACAGAAAAACACCCAAACATAAAAAAATAGGTCTCAAAATTACCATACTTGACTGTTGCAGTGGAGAGTTCCACCCAAACCTCCTGCAGCAAAAGAACTCTGGTATCTAACCACAACACTGCAAGTGATGAATAAATAACCCATTAAAATATAATATCTTTGTGTAATTGGATTTTAGAGCTTTTATTTTTTTTTATTTTATTTTTTTAAAGAAAAATGCTCTCGTCCTCAAATGTAAATAGGAACTAGCTACATCGAAAACCTCTTGGCTAAATTTAGACCCAGAGAAACATTTAAAAATATAGAGACTGCACAAGAGAAAGTCCAGGGAAAACCCCCAGGGCTGTACCAGCTTGTCTTATGAGGATGTATCAGCAGTGTGCAGAGTCTAGTTTATGAAATCATAGGGGCAGTGATATCAGCTCCCCTGTTTGCCTCACTATTGTACAGGGGTAAACTTTTGTATTATTACCATATAGATTGGCTGTCTATCCGTGTCATTACCATTTTGATGGAGGCAGGTGGAGCAAGTGTGAAAAAAGGGCTTAGGGCACTGTGTTTTTATTTTTTTTTTCTCCGATAAGTAAAGGTAGGATATCTAGCTACACCACTGAGTTAGCTTTAACCCAACCAACAATATCTACACTCATGTCATATACTTTATTATAGCTGGGGGTTTTAGAGGCATAGGACACAACAAGTGAATTGGTCATAATGGGAATCTTAAAGTAAATAATTTCAAAATCAAAGGAATTACATTTTCACCCATTTGCTTATGGGCAAATAATGTTTTAATTTAATTTTTATATACACTTATGAAAAACAAATATATTTAATATTATACTGCACTTTTTTCAACCACATAAAGGACAGTTAACTTTCCCACCATCTTCCATCACACCTCAAATGCACCTTTAGAAACCTCAATCTGTTATTTCATTATTTTATTTAAGTTCACTCATCAAATCTTTAGAAATCAGAAGTGTTGTGGTTAATTAGCAAATATATATATATATATATATATATATATATATATATATATATATATATATATATATATATATATATATATATATACACACTACCGGTCAAAAGTTTTGAAACACTTATTCTTTATTATAATTATTTTTCTTCACATTTTAGAATAATAGTAGTCATCAAAACTATGGAATAACATAAATTGATCTATGGAAATTATGTTTTTTAACAAAAACAAAACCCAAAATAAATCAAAACTGTGTTATATTTTCGCATCTTCGAAGTAGTTGCCCTTTGCCTAGAATTTGCTGACATGTACTCTTGACATTTTCTCAACCAACTTCTTGAGGTATAACACTGGGATGCCTTTTAAACAGTATTGAAGGAGTTCCCATCTATGTTGGGCACTTATTGGCTGCTTTTCTGTATTATTTGGTCCAAGTCATCAATTTCAAAAACTTTCTTTATTTTTTATTAAATTTTAGCTTTATAATTAAATAAATGAATATGGTGGCACAATTATATTTTTGTCTACAAAACTAATTTTAAACATTTAAGCATACGCCTTCAGATCAAAAGATTTTTAAGATCATGAGAAACATTTCAGTCAAGTGTTTCAAAACTTTTGACCAGTAGTGTATATATTTAAGTTCATGCTTAAATATGGTTTGTCTGAAACTTTAAAAAATGCAGACATTTTCTGGTTTTGTTTGACATTTTTATTTTCTGTTCTACAGTGAGTGATTTATCACACCAGGCCTTTGCTAAAAGGCCAAAAAGCAATTAGGCCGCTGTTGCCAAAAAAGCACTGTAGATGTCCATGAAAATCACTCACTGTTTTTGTGTCTCATCGTTTCTAATAAATCTTAAGTATGACCGCTGACGCTGACTACTGACATAATGGATTTAAATACACTAAATTACCACAGATTTGGCCAGCAAGAGTAAAAGATGGCACGTGTGTATTACTTTTTAAACTTCTGTGAATCACTGTTTTCTCTCATTAGGGCAAATTGATAAAATTGTTCAGCTCACCAACAGTTATTACAGACTCACACTTCTGGGGTCCTGTTTTGCTCAACCCATTAGCTGTAACTGGCCATGGCTCTTACAAAGTGTTTCTTTCCTAAACTCAAAGTTCTTTTTGCTCTTTTACATTTATTGAGATCCAGAGGTCGTATTAAAGGCTAAACTAATTTGAGCATTTGAAAAGTAAAACTTTCTGACTGAAACCACAAATGTTTTTCACTTCAGGGCTCACTGAATGACTAACATAGACTCCACTTTGATTTAGGGCTTGTGGAGCTCTACAGTAATCTGCAGGATTATACAAGCCAAAGCTGAAGGGTTCGATCGATGGCAGTTTCCATCAAGGAAACCCAAGACATATCTGCCCACATAAATATCTACAAGGCTGCAAAAGTAAGCAGGGAATCAGTTGTAAACTGAAATTGAGAGCTCTCGACTGTTCTCAAAATTCCAAGAAAGATTCAAGAAAAATGGTACATGTTTGGAAATTTATACATACTTTATAATAATTAGTGTAGTTTCTTTATCTTTTTTATTTATTCCATTCATCAACCAGAAAATCTTAAAGAGCCCATATTATGCTAATTTACAGGTTTATGATTTTATTTTGGGGGTCTACAAGAATAGGTTTACATGCTTTAATGTTCAAAAAACACATTCTTTTTCCAAAATGTAAATTTCTGCTAAACCTACTGTCATCATCTGGCTCAGACGCTCTGATTTAGGTCCTGTCTCTTTAAAGCCCCCCTTTCCGAAAAGCCCAGTCTGCTCTGATTGGTCAGCAGGCCTAGTCTGTTGTGATTGGTCAACCATGTAGAGCGTGTGTTTGAAATGTAACGGCCCTTACCATAACCGAGTTTCAGCTCACGAGTCTTCCTGAGCAGCTCTGTAAACACTATTGTAACTATAGTAACAGTGGCGTCAGTTTTTGCTGTACCAGTTCGAGCCTGAGTCCGATGAAAGTTTGGAAGAACAAGCTGATCGACCCGAACCACCTTCGCAAGCACTGTTGATTATTGTGAACATAACAAAGCAAACAAAGTAAAAGACACGTAGTGCATATAAGTTAGTCATCTTTTGCTGGAATGGGTGTAGCCAAATTTTTTTCGCCTGAGATATGAATGGAGAACAGAGGCTTACTCCCGGTTGGACATTACCATCGGTATTAGAGAATTAGTGAGCAAGTTAGCCGTGGACTACCTATAGCGGCTGTAACATTACAGCTTGTAATTATATAATTATATAAGACTCTTGAGATCGGCCATTTTGTTACACAGTTTTAGGTAAAAGCCGGCCCACAGCCGAATAGTAAACCCTTACCAAAATAATAACATTACATAGCAAGTTAGCCAAGCACTACCGTGGATTGCAGATGTAAAATTAAACTTGATCACTATTCATGACAGGAAGAATGACAAACAATCTGCATAATTCTACACAACTGTAGGTAAAAGTGGACCCGCAGCTGATTAGCAAAACTATTTCAACACAATAACATTAGTTAGCAGGTTAGCAGAGGCCTACAGCTGTGCACTGGGTGTACAACATAGCTACAACACAAAACTCCGCATTTGAACACTCGGTAGCAGATAAATCCACAAATAATCAAGCATACTTACAGGTTGTGATTCTGAAGTGCCAGATTGTCCCAACAAAGTGGGAACTGCACCATCTTTCAGGAGTAACGGACTTGAAAATCCGGCATTGGTTGTACTGCTAAATAATTAAAATACATTTTAACCACTGATTCTTCAATTCGTCTGCCCTTGGAAGTCCAAACAAAGAGGTTTTGCTTTTGCAGTGAAGAAAACAGTGTCTTCTCGACATGGCGACAGCACTAACCCAAATCATCCTGGCCTCTGCTATAACTAAGTTTGTTTGAGGGCGGGCCAAAGTAGCCCTTAGGTGGGCATTATGCAAATGTGTTACATAGTGACGTAGATACTTTACCGAAGAAATGGCTGGACTACAATCCAGCCGTTTCGTGTAGTTCTTGAGCAGTATTGTCTGTGGGAGAGAATAACTCCCTTTTGCATGGACTTTGTGCTTTGTAACTTTGCAGACATTTTACATGCACAAACAGCTATATTACACACTAAAGGAAAGATAAAATCCCAAAAAGCATAATAAGCATCTTTAATGACTGTTAAAAGCATCTTTAATGACTGTTAAAAGCAATTATTTGTGAAATACACAGAGGAAGCCCATCGTCTGTAAGATTGTGAGCTGGTGATAGTGGGGAGCAAAGAAACAGAAAGGTAGAAAACCTGAAAGCAATGAAAGAAAGTGGAGAACGTGATAGCCATTTGAATGAGCAGACAAGGAGCTGACTGACCTTTATCTTTTATGAACTCCACCTGGTTGAACACCTGTTCATTTTATTTACACCCATTACAAATGTTGATCGTAAATTTTAAACAAGACAACCAAACTTGCTGTGTTCCATCTCTGTCATCCAATGTTACACTGTCAGCACCTAAAATAGTACTGCTGAAACTAAAAAAGAACAGCAAGAATAAATGTTTTCAAAACTCAAAAATGACAATGTAATCCCTATATATATATATATATATATATATATATATATATATATATATATATATATATAAAATATATATTTCCAAGCATCATTCTGAAAATATAGGATACTATATGCTTACTATGTCCATAATACTAACTAGGGGCTGCACTGACTTGCGATAAGCTACAAAACAAAATTCTTGTGAACTTCCCTGAAACTGATCAAGTGTCACCAACAGGCTTACAGAATCTAAAAATAACTGGAAGATTTTGCACAATTTATGATGATGCAAGCAGCATTTATCTTCCAGTGGTGATATGCACGCTTTTGTTTCTCACCTGCATCTTCTCAGACCACTGATGCTGCACAGCGCATTTGAAGAACATAATGTAAACGTTGACCTGCCAACTAGCTGACTAATAAAAATGAGTAGTCATGCAAGCTTTACACAATACATGTAGCAGCAGTCAACTTCTGTTGGGTGCTTTTGTCTGTAAAGCTCCTGAGCACTGAGAGCATCTCTAGGGGCCTGTAAAAGATCAGTACACAATCCCTCTACTCCAGATGATTACAGAGGCAGGTAATAAAGACCAGCCATTAGAGAGAATGCTCTGTTTACTCTGTGCAAATCAATTACCCACCATTCATTTGCTGTCAGGATTGCTGAGTAAATCCCTTCACAAGTTACACAAAGCAGTCTGTCACCCCCGTGCTTGCTTAGACACACCTACGGGATGCTTACTTACTGTCACCCCTCCCTTTAACTTCCCTTCTTGCTGATTGGAGGCTGGTAAACAAATGATACCTGTCACTTGCAATTTATCAAAAATTGAGGTTGGCAGCTGAATGCTGTATACATTTGTGAAGCACAAGGTGAGGGAGCCTGTTGTGCAGGTGATGCATAACCTGAATGTGTCAGAACACACATCTGTTCTCACTAATTAAGACCTGGAGTTATGAATACATGCCTATTTGCAATACGGCAGCCTGCTATTTGCAGCAGACCTTGAATTTCTCTTATCAGGTTTATCTGAATGCATTGCAGCAGGTTGATATATGTGAGGCTCTTTAGATGCTCTGAAAGAAGCCTATCAATTTTCATTGGACTATAACTTTTGTACCTTTGTAAGTGCCTGAATTCAAACAGAACTCTCTATTTATGTAAATGATGCTTCCATTTATGTAAATCCACACTTATTTAGAGCTCTCCTGTGATAGATCCAGGTTTCAATTTATCATTTGGATATGTATACATTTATCTGTTATATTATTGATTCAGACCAGGGGCATAACTAGGCTATTGGGTTATATTCCCTAGTGATATCCCGGTACCAATACTTCTTCAGTACAAGCCGATACCAATACCTGTTTTCGCTTCTTTTCTTTTTAAATGTTGCAGTTTTCAAATACAATACTGTGAGAATGATTATTTGAGGACAGTGTTTATTATTTTACAACAACTGCTACTTAATAGACCATCAAAAATTTCATTTTAAGATGTTGCAAAATTTCACAGAGCAAAGTATATAAAAACAATTACTAAATAAACAAAGGGAGCTGATCTACTGATCGGACCTACTTTATTGGTTTCAGCAACTGTAACTCAAGACATTATAAAAAAGACAAAACAAAAAAGTAAGTCATTTTTAGGTCTCACATTGTTAAAAATAGTAAAATAACAAATACAATAATTAACAGAAACATGAACAGAGGCATCTCTGCATGTAAACATGTAGGGCCTTATGAAATACATTTTATTTTTTCACAAACTTTGTGTTTTCCATTTAATTTTTTCTGAATTCCATTTTCGACGGTCAATTTTATCAACAAAAGGGTGTCTAAATAAATCAATTCATTAAAATGTTAGTAAAAAAATAGTCTGCCTCTGGTCTGAGCCATATCGTTAAATACAACGATGGGATAATGGGAGTGTTTTAGTTTGTCATATTGCATCACTAGCAGTGTACAGTATGGGGTATCATTCTGCACTCTGAATATGTCCAATCTAGCCAGCATTATGATTTGATTTATAAAAAGAAATAATAAAAGTACACTATGTAAAATAAAAAATATTAATAATTTTAATATTAAAGGGATAGTTCACCCAAAAATGAAAAATTATCTCATTATTTACTCACCCTCGTGCCATCACAGATGTGTATGACTATCTTTCTTCTGCTAAACACAAACAAAGATTTTTAGAAGAATATCTCAGCTCTGTAGGTCCATGCAATGCAAGTGGATGGTGATCAGCAATTTAAAACAAAAAACACAGACGATCATAGTAAAAGTAATCCATTCCACTCCAGTCATAAAATAAATGTCTTCTAAAAAGATACGATCGCTTTGGGTGAGAAACAGAGAGGCAGCAAAACTGATTCTTCTCATGGATGCGCATTGAAGAGCGACCGGAAGTAAACAATTATAGTAAAAAGGCTGAAGAAAGGGATAGACATCTGGGATGGTATGAGGGTGAGTAAATGATAAGAGAATTTTCATTTTTGGGATAACTAACTCTTTAACTGCTGTTAGTATTATTATTATTATTAATAATAATAATAATAATAATATTTTACCCTAATAATAGTAATTAAAGCAGCATAAATTATATTTTGGACTTTATTATCTATTTATTATCTTATTATCTAAGAATTTGCCTTTGCTTTTGTCAAATTTACCAGTTACAGCACTTGAAAATAATCTCTCTTAATTCTATATATTTTATAAATATATCGTCCTGGTTACTTTCGTAACCTCCGTTCCCTGATGGAGGGAACGAGATATTGTGTCGATGTAGTGACACTAGGGGTCACTCTTGGGAGCCCCAAACACCTCTGCTTTTTTGAAAAAAGGCCAATGAGAATTGGCGGTGGAATTTGCATGCCACTCCCCCAGACATATGGGTATAAAAGGAGCTGGTATGCGACCGCTCATCCAGGTTTTGTGCTGAGGAGCCGAGACTAGGTCCCGGCCATTTCAGCGGGTAGTTCAGCATTGTGGCAAGAGGGACACAACGTCTCGTTCCCTCCATCAGGGAACGGAGGTTACGAAAGTAACCAGGAAGTTCCCTTTCTGTCACTCACTCGACGTGTGACGATGTAGTGACACTAGGGGTCCCTATACAAAACGGCACAACTAGCTGAACTGTGTTGCTTGAACTGGCGGTGTATGATGGGCAGACTGCTGCGTGCCTCGTAGCCAGCGTGCCAGGCCATCACGTAACCTGCCCCAACGCTCATCGAACGGTCCATCAGGAACAAGTCGACTGCCCAACTATAGGGACAGGCTAGCCCAGCCGAGGCCTCTTTTCCCTCTCTTTTCTCCCCAAAAAGAGTGGAATTTTTTAACTGACTGGGAGCCATAAGTGTCTGCGTCAGGGGGTGTCCCTTCCAAGGGGAAGACATCACGAAGACCACACCCTTCCCAAAAAGGGGGGGTGGGGGTATTTTGAATGGAATACGTCACATGGTCTTGCTGAGTCTTGTCGGAAGTATGTCATGTGGAGAGGTCCCATGGTAGGTCCTACCCAAAGGGGGAGGAGTTTCTACAGAGCATGGCGACTGGGGGCAGTTGGAAGGCGCAGTTGTGGAGCACCTACCTCAGTACAGGGGCTCATTAGCGCACGTACTGGGCCGGTCAGCGAGTTTCTCTGCAAACTCAGCTGCCAGAGGGATAAGGAGGAAAGTCATCCAGGGATCACAGTCTGTGACACGACTGGGAGTCAAAAGCGCACGTCTTCACCTTAAGGGAGGGGAAAGGCGCTATGCGCAAGCGGTACACCCGGCCAGTTGTCCCGGAACTTATCTGCTCGTGCCTGCCAATACACAGGATGAGACTGGCTCAACCCGGAGATTGTAGAACCTCGCAAAGGTGTTGGGTGTTGCCCAGCCCGCTGCTCTGCAGATGTCTGCCAAAGAGGCACCACTGGCCAGGGCCCAGGAGGCCGCCACACTCCTGGTGGAGTGGGCTCGTAACACCGCAGGGGGTGGCACGTCCTGAGCCTGATATGCCATCATGATGGCGTCGATGACCCAGTGGGCAATCCTCTGTTTGGAGACAACACTTCCTTTCCGCTGACCACCAAAGCAAACAAAGACCTGCTCGGAGCTTCTAAGGCTCTGCGTGATTCAAATAGATGCGTAAAGCTCGCACCAGACACAGCAATGCCAAGGCTGGGTCTGCCTCTTACAGAGAACGTCTGCAGGTCCCCTACCCTTTTGATGGAAGTGAGCGCAGTCAGGAGGGCAGTCTTCAAAGAGAGTGCCTTAAGCTCAGCTGACTCCAAGGGCTTGGTGACAGCGCGTCCACTGCGGTGTTGAGGTTGCCCGGGATGTGAGTGGCTCATAGCGACTTGAGGCGCTGCTGACTCTAGAGTAGGAGACGGTGGGCAAGTTGTGACATGCAATGGGAGCGTAGAACGCTATGGTGGTTGATGTACGCTACCGATGCTGTGTTGTCTATCCGGACCAACACGTGCTTGCCCTGGATCAACGGCCGAAACCTCCACAGGGTGAGCAGTACTGCCAACAACTGTAGGCAGTTGATGTGCCAACGCAGCCGCGGGCCAGTCCAGGAGCCAGTGGCTGTGTGCCTGTTGCATACGGTTCCCCAGCCCATCTTGGAGGCATCTGTTGTAACCATGACATGCCTGGAGAACTGCTCTTGGGGAACCCCTGCCCGTAGAAATGTAAGGTTGGTCCAAGGGCTGAAGAGGCGGTGACAGATCGGCGTGATGGCCACATGATGTGTCCCACGGTGCCATGCCCATCTCAGGACTCGAGTCTGAAGCCAGTGCTGAAGCGGTCTCATATGCATCAACCCGAGCGGTGTGGCCACCGCTGAGAATGCCATATGCCCCAGGAGCCTCTGAAAAAGTTTCAGTGGAACCGCTGCTCTCCATCTGAATGCATTCAGACAGTTCAGCACCGACTGTGCACGCTCGTTCGTGTGGTGTGCTGTCATCGAGACTGAGTCCAACTCCTGACCGAGAAAAGAGATGCTCTGAACCGGCGAGAGCTTGCTCTTTTCCCAGTTGACCCGAAGCCCCAGTCGGCTGAGGTGCCAGAGCACGAGGTCCCTGTGTGTGCACAGCAAATCTCGAGAGTGAGCTAGGTAGCCAGTCGTTGAGATAGTTGAGGATGCAGACGCCCACTTCCCTTAGCGGGGCAAGGGCAGCCTCTGCAACCTTCGTGAAGATGTGAAGGGACAGGGACAGGCCGAAGGGGAGGACCTTGTACTGGTATGCCTGGCCTTCGAAGGCAAACCGCAGGAAGGGTCTGTGTCGTGGTAAGACCGAGACATGAAAGTACGCGTCCTTCAGGTCTACCGCTGCGAACCAATCTTGATGCCAGATGCTTGCTAGAATGCATTTTAGAATCAGCATCTTGAACGGGATTCTGTGCAAAGCCTGGTTCAGTACTCGCAGGTCCAGGATTGGTCGCAACCCACCGCCTTTCTTTGGTACGATGAAGTAAAGGCTGTAGAACCCTTTCTTCATCTCGGCTGGAGGGACAGGGAATGATCATGTTGGATGTACCGACGGGTGGGGCCTCGCGGTGAGGTGGAGCTTGAGGTGCCACGTCAAGGGGATTTGAGCCCCTTGGCTGTGCTAAGTCCAGTGACATCGAAGCACTTACCTGGCTCCTGCTGCCCATCATAAGATTGGCCGAGGAGGGGGGAGGAGGAGTCTCGTCCTTGTAGTCCACCGGACCCAATCCCATGTGGGCGTGTTTGTGTCATAGCTGGGCGCACAGGGGCGGGGGGGACCGCCGCTGGTGAGCCATACCTGCAAAGATGGGACGGTGGATGGTGGTCATGACGACGGCCGTGCACACCGAACATGTGACCCAGGGAACAAGAAAACCACTCTTTTGTTGAATTTTTGGGTAGCACAGCCTCTTGGACATGCGGTGAAATTAAATGAAAACGAAACAAAAGATTCTCCTCCCGGCCCTCCACCGGGGATGGAGTGGTCTGCTCACCAGCTCCGGAGAAGCAGGTCTCCTTGCCCCTGGGTCGCCCGTCTCAGGGGCACTTCGAAGCATTCCTCGGGTTCTTGGTGGCCAGCCATGAGACGGGTGGCATCTGCTTCCTGCATTGGGCTCCACGCCGGGGTCCGGGCATGGGGGCGGGCTGCGGCGAAGCCAGTGTTGTAGTTGCAGGAGGAAGCCCTTGGCGACGAGCAGACGGGGTGTGGGGTCTTGAGCCATGCCGGGGCAGGATGTGCTGTATGGCCTCCGTCTGCTGCTTCACCGCCGAGAACTGCTGGGCAAAGTCCTCGACGGTGTCGTCAAATAGGCCAACCTGGGAGATGGGGTCAAGGAACCGTGCCTTGTCAGCCTCATGCATCTCAAACAAGTTGAGCCAAAGGTGGCGCTCCTGGACCACCAGGGTGGACATCGCCTGCCCGAGAGACCACGCCGTGACCTTCATCAACCGGAGAGTGAGGTCAGTCGCCGAGCGCAGTTCCTGCATCAATCCCGGGTCAGAACTACCCTCGTATAGTTCTTTTAGCGCCTTGGCTTGGTGTACTTGCTGGAGAGCCATGGTGTGCAGGGCGGAGGTGGCTTGTCCAGTGGCACCGTAGGCTCTAGCCATCAGGGATGATGTAAACCTACAGGCCCTGGACGGGAGTTTCGGGCACCCACACCAGGTGGCGGCGCTCTGCGGACACAGGTGCACCACGAGCGCCTTATCCACCTGAGGGATCACCGAATACCCCCTGGCCGCTCCGCCATCGAGGGTAGCGAGAGCAGGGGAGCTGAAAGACCGGGACCGGGCAGTAAAAGGTGCCTCCCATGATCTTGTCAGCGCCTCATGCACTTCCGGGAAGAAAGGAAGAGGGGCGGGGCGGCGACCCGAGCCCAGGAACCAATCGTCGAGCCGCGAGGGTTCAGGGGAGAGCGGAGGGTTCCACTCAAGCCCAACGCTCACGGCCGCCCGGGAAAGCATGTCCATCATTTCCGTGTCGGTCTGGGACTGGGTGACCACTCTCGAAGGAGGAAGCCCAGTCGAAGCCTCTGCGTCCGACTGGACGAGCCCACTCTCCGATGCTGCGCTCGATAACTCGTCTTCTTCCCGGGCTCTGAACGAGATGTCGAACTCGCCCTGAGACGAGCCGGTGATCTCGTCAGAGCGCCCGACCGGAGCAAGCGAGCATGCTGGGGAATGGGAGGTCCGTGGGGGGATACCTGGTGGAGGTGGTCCCATTGAGGTCCCCAAATCGCCCCCAGTGCTAACCGGCACGGCCTCATACCCGTAGGTAGAAAGACCGAGGCGGGGAGCCGCTGGGGTGGCTTGCTTTCTTACGAATGCAAGACGCGACCACAAAGTTGTCATGGTCATGTTCTCACAGTGAGGACAAGACCCATCCACGAATGATGTCTCTGCGTGGGCAGTGCCCAGACAGGAAAGACAGCAATCGAGGCCATCAGAAGCGGAGAGATATCGACCGCAACAAGGAAAAACACACAGACGGAAAGGCATCTTTAAAAAGACGTTCCGTGTGTGCCGCTCTTTTAGAAAGAAAATATACTCTTTTTTTTTTTTTAGAATACACTCTTTTAGTTGCTTCTGCCGAAGCGCCCAGGGGCATTCTCTGCACTCCATGGGTGCAGAGGGGGAGAAGCCGCTGAAATGCACTGTAGAATCCAGCAGATGAGGTGAATGAACTTCGCGGATGAATTCTTCAATGAATAGAACCGCTCGGCTCCGAAGAGAAAATCTGAATGACTGGTTGCATACCAGCTCCTTTTATACTCGTATGTCCGGGGGAGTGGCATGTAAATTCCACTCGCCAATTCTCATTGGCCTTTTTTCAAAAAAGCAGAGGTGTTTGGGGCTCCCAAGAGTGACCCCTAGTGTCACTACATCGACACAACTTCGAGTGAGTGACAGATAGGGAATAATTTATTTTCTTTGGGCTGCCAGTTAATATGATGATAAGGTTGCAAATGCATGTTTAGCTGGATTTCTTATCAACAGCAAACCACACATTTAACAAAACAAAAACCCTGATAGTTATGCCACATATACTGTAGTTCACATCAACAGTCTCTGTTTATACCTGACACACACACACACACACACACACACACACAAACTCACACTCTCATGTCCTTTCTTAGCAACGTCACCTCTGTGAAATGCTCAACAGATCTAGATGATGCATAGAGAAAAAGATGAAAAATGATGTCATTGGTAACTGCCTGAGGGAGGTAAAGCTTAACGGATTGAATCAGGAGGTGTAGTGGTTGGTGGCCTCCATTCGAGCATGGAGTGGTGGAGGCAGATAAAGTGTGACAGCCTCTTCTCTTCCAGATTATCTTCACAGGGAGGAGAACTCCTCAGCTACCCACTATCACACCGGGAGCCCATTATCTCCTTAAAGTCATTTATTTTGGAGAAGAAATATCAGCATCTGGCAGTACTAACACCTTGTAAGTGTACAAAGAGATGAAAGAGATGGAAGATGACAAAACTGATGCATAAAATCAGGTCTTGGAGAAGCACTGTAGAGGCGTAGAGCAATGTGCGGTGTATGAATGGGGTGAGCATGAGGGATATTCATTTTATAAAAGAGGCGGCAACATGTATGACATTGTACATGTAGGGTATGATAAACCACATTGTGGTGGCTGCACTGCTTCTAAAGCCCCATTATCACCTGGTATTAACATGCATTTCGGGTGATCAAAATCACAACTGGACAGCGCTAAATACAGGAGTAGACAGGGTCCAAAAAGTTTTGTAATCTGATGATGCAAACCACATTAAAAAATCAGAGACTCTAACCTTGAAATCCGATCACAAGTGTGGGCCCAATTTCACCTGGTATAAACATACAGGTGCTGGTCATATAATTAGAATATCATCAAAAAGTTGATTTATTTCACTAATTCCATTCAAAAAGTGAAACTTGTATATTATATTCATTCATTACACACAGACTGATATATTTCAAATGTTTATTTCTTTTAATTTTGATGATTATAACTGACAACTAAGGAAAATCCCAAATTCAGTATCTCAGAAAATTAGAATATTGTGAAAAGGTTCAATATTGAAGACACCTGGTGCCACACTCTAATCAGCTAATTAACTCAAAACACCTGCAAAGGCCTTTAAATGGTCTCTCAGTCTAGTTCTGTACGCTACACAATCATGGGGAAGACTGCAGACTTGACAGTTGTCCAAAAGACGACCATTGACACGTTGCACAAGGAGGGCAAGACACAAAAGGTCTGGCTGTTCAAAGAGCTCTGTGTCCAAGCACATTAATAGAGAGGCGAAGGGAAGGAAAAGATGTGGTAGAAAAAAGTGTACAAGCAATAGGGATAACTGCACCCTGGAGAGGATTGTGAAACAAAACCCATTAAAAAATGTGGGGGAGAACCACTACGCACAGACGTATGCAAGACATGGGTTTCAGCTGTCGCATTCCTTGTGTCAAGCCACTCTTGAACAACAGACAGCGTCTGAAGCGTCTCGCCTGGGCTAAAGACAAAAAGGACTGGACTGCTGCTGAGTGGTCCTCTGATGAAAGTACATTTTTGCATTTCCTTTGGAAATCAGGGTCCCAGAGTCTGGAGGAAGAGAGGAGAGGCACACAATCCACGTTGCTTGAGGTCCAGTGTAAAGTTTCCACAGTCAGTGATGGTTTGGGGTGCCATGTCATCTGCTGGTGTTGGTCCACTGTGTTTTCTGAGGTCCAAGGTCAACGCAGCCGTATACCAGGAAGTTTTAGAGCACTTCATGCTTCCTGCTGCTGACCAACTTTATGGAGATGCAGATTTTCCAACAGGACTTGGCACCTGCACACAGTGCCAAAGCAACCAGTATCTGGTTTAAGGACCATGGTATCCCTGTTCTTAATTGGCCAGCAAACTCACCTGACCTTAACCCCATAGAAAATCTATGGGGTATTGTGAAGAGGAAGATGCGATATGCCAGACCCAACAATGCAGAAGAGCTGAAGGCCACTATCAGAGCAACCTGGGCTCTCATAACACCTGAGCAGTGCCACAGACTGATCGACTCCATGCCACGCCGCATTGCTGCAGTAATTCAGGCAAAAGGAGCCCCAACTAAGTATTGAGTGCTGTACATGCTCATACTTTTCATGTTCATACTTTTCAGTTGGCCAAGATTTCTAAAAATCCTTTCTTTGTATTGGTCTTAAGTAATATTCTAATTTTCTGAGATACTGAATTTGGGATTTTCCTTAGTTGTCAGTTATAATCATCAAAATTAAAAGAAATAAACATTTGAAATATATCAGTCTGTGTGTAATGAATGAATATAATATATGATGATATTCTAATTATATGACCAGCACCTGTACATTATAGGCTATCCAACCACAAGTGGGTGGTGTTAAATACAGGTATAGACAGGACCAAAATGTTTTGTAATCTGATGAATCAAACCACATTTGCAAATCAGAGAATCTCAACATGAAATCCAATCACAAGTGGAGGCCCCATTTATACCAGGTTTTAACCTCCTGAGACTGCTGTGTTTGTTTTCCATTTCACTTTTTGATTTGTAGCTAATAGCACCTAATAAACAATCAAAAAAGAAAAAAGTTTTTTCTAGAACAAATAGTTTTCCTAAAAACTGATGTCCACATATTAAGTAATACATATGTGGACATCAGTAATAAGTAATACCAAGCTATATAAAGTCCAAATTTTTCATCAAATAGTTTATTATGTGCCCAAGAGTGTTGGTTATTCATGTTTTTGAGACATTATAGACATTACAGCTGATTTTCTATAATCTGAATAAATAAATCTGATTCAAAGTAATGGCCAGCATCATCAAATCACTGCCAAGTTTGTTAAAATAAAATGTTGCATAATAAAATTCCTTATTTTCATCCTAACTCTATAAAAAGCCTCTAAAAGCAACATTTTCAGCTTTTGCATGAATAAATGTATTCTCAATGTGAAAATGCACAGTAAATATATAGGAATGCATTTACTAATGTTAATGAATAGAACCGTATTGTACAGTGATAACAGAATAAAATATAACACAATTTATATTAGAATGAAGCAAAATGACCCACAGATGTGTTAATGTTGAAAATTATTTAAAATAACTAACTTGTTTTTTTTACATTTTTGAGGGAATGCGGTCCTAATTTCCACATATGTGGACTCGAATTTATCAGCATGCTGATGCATGAAAAATGAATGGATTTTTTTAAAGCGTTATATCAAACAAAGCTAGAGATGCTACTCTTTACAACAAAACAGGTTTCAATCAAAAAACTTAGAGGTTTCTTAACAGAGGCACTTTTGTTGGCACTGCGCCAGTAGTAGTGCTTCACAGAAATCGACATCATGCTGTCGTGTCACGTGATGTGGTGTGCCAGAAGTTTAACCCTTAAATGACAGTGTAGAGTCTTGTGAACAGTATTCAGTCAGTTTTAATTTATTTTAATTGTGTGTTGCATATAGCGAAGCCAAAATACAACATCCACACATGTGGAAACAGGGTCGCACAAGGTTAAAGGGATAGTTCACCCAAAAATGAAAATTGTCTCATTATTTACTCCCCCTTAATTCCTTCCCAGATATGTATGACTTTCTTTTGCTGAACACAAATGAAGATATTTAGAATAATATTTCAGCTTTGTAGGTCTTCACAATGCAAGTGAATAAGTACCAAAATTTTGAAGATCCAAAAGCACATAAAGGCAGCATAAAAGTAATCCATAAGACTTCAGTACTTAGCTAAATCTACACTGATCAGCCACAACATTAAAACCACTGACAGGTGAAGTGAATAACATTTATTATCTCGTTACAATGGCACCTGTCAAGGGGTGGGATATATTAGGCAGCAAGTGAACATTCAGTTCTTGAATTTCATGTGTTGGAAGCAGGACAAATGGACAAGCATAAGGATCTGAGCAACTTTGACAAGGGCCAAATTGTGATGGCTAGACAACTGGGTCAGAGCATCTCCAAAACTGGCAGAAAAACGGTTTTCCCGGTATGTAGTGGTTAGTACCTACCAAAAGTGGTCCAAGGAAGGACAACCAGTGAACCAGCTACAGGGTCATGGGTGCCCAAGGCTCACTGATGTGTGTGGGAAGTGAAGGCTTGCCCATCTGTTCTGATCCCACAGAAGAGCTACTGTAGCACAAATTAATGAAAAACGTAATGCTGGCCATGATAGAAAGGTGTCAGAACACACAGTGCATCGCAGCTTGCTGTGTATGGGGCTGTGTAGCCGTAGACCGGTCAGAGTGCCCATGCTGACCCCTGTCCACCGCCGAAAGTGCCTACAATGGGCACGTGAACATCAGAACTGGACTATGGAGCAATTGAAGAAGGTGGCCTGGTCTGATGAATCACATTTTCTTTTAGATCATGTGGATGGCTGGGTAAGTGTGTGTCATTTACCTGGGGAAGAGATGGCAGCAGGATGCTCTATGGGAAGAAGGCAGGCCAGCGGAGGCAGTGTGATGCTTGGGCAATGTTCTGTTGGGAAACTGGGTCTTGACATTCATGTGGATGTTACTTTGACTCGTACCACCTACCTAAAGATTGTTGCAGACAGGTTTTAATGTTGTGGCTGATTGGTGTATATCTGCAGAAGCGATATAGTAGGTGTGGGTGAGAAAAAGATAAATATTTAAGTCCTTTTTTACAATAAATTCTTCTCCCTGCCCAGTAGGTGGCTATATGCATGAAGAATGCAAATCGCCAAAAACAAAAGAAGAATGTGAAAGTGGAGATTGGTAGTAAAGGACAGTCTCTCAACTTGAAATTTTATCACAAGTGGTCACAGAAGACACATGAGAAGCATGTTACTACCAGATGTAACGCCAATCTGTCTTGCCTGAGCAATTGAGATCAGATCAACCGAGACAGTTGATAATACCAGGTGTAAAGAAGGCCTAAGTCCATCATTAAATTAAAAGAACCAGAAAGGTTATGGTGTTTTGAATCTTATGACCAGGCTGTATCAATGGCAAATCAGTATGATAACAGCATGAGCTGCTGCAAATTGTAAACATCATGTGAGCTTCTGATGTAAATGTCACATTGACAGAGATTCATTTGCTTATTTCCTGTGCTTTATTACACAATGCAGCATTACTTGTTTGAATAATATGGTCACATCAAGCACATCCTCTTCATTCTTTGAAGCATAACATGTCTAAAACAGAACTTTATGGCACCCAGACAACTTCAGTTGTTTAGTAATTCAGACATTTTTTTCAAAGCCCCCTTTTTTTTCTTTCTTTTTATTTATTTTTTTAATCATTTTCATCATTTTTTATTTTATTTTATTCTTTGTCATCAACAGCTTGATTTCACAAAGCAAAAAGCAAGCAATGCACTTCATTATTTCAATGTTGTCTGCATGAGCAGTCTAGTCAAAACACAAAGCAAATCATCTCAGGCAGTATTGGAGTTTCAAAGTATCATTCATGCCCTCAAAACACCACACAGGCTCCATGGTCGGAGAACATAAGCGGTGCCTAATGGTGCACTGAAGAAAGGGTGGTAATGCCGAGTTTGAATTAATATAAAGGGGCTCCTGTTGTACAATGCAATATATATATATATATATATATATATATATATATACACACACACACACACACACTACCGGTCAAAAGTTTTGAAACACTTGACTGAAATGTTTATCATGATTTTAAAATTCTTTTGATCTGAAGGCGTATGCTTAAATGTTTGAAATTAGTTTTGTAGACAAAAATATAATTGTGCCACCATATTAATTTATTTAATTATAAAACTAAAATTTAACTAAAAAAAAAAAAAGTTTTTGAAATTGATGACTTGGACCAAATAATAAAGAAATGCAGCCAATAAGTGCCCAACATAGATGGGAACTCCTTCAATACTGTTTAAAAATCATCCCAGGGTGATACCTCAAGAAGTTGGTTGAGAAAATGTCGAGTACATTTCTGCAAATTCTAGGCAAAGGGTGACTACTTTGAAGATGCTAAAATATAACACAGTTTTGATATATTTTGGATTTTGTTTAGTCACAACATAATTCCCATAGTTCCATTTATGTTATTCCATAGTTTTGATGACTATACTTTTATTCTAAAATGTGAAGAAAAAAAGTTTATAATAAAGAATAAGCGTTTCAAAACTTTTGACCGTTAGTGTGTAAATATATATATATATATATATATATATATATACAGTATATAGTATAGTGCTGAGGAAAAGTATTTGCCACCATCATAATTTCTTCTTTTTGTGTATTTTTCATACTAAATTGTTTTAGATCTTCAAACGAGATATAACATAAAACAAAGGCAACCTGAGTAAACACAAAATACAGTTTTCAAATATATATATTTTTTTATTGAAGCAAAAAAGTTATCCAACTGCTATATCACCCATGTGAAAAAATAACTGTTCCTTAAACTTAATAGCTAGTTGTGCCACCTTTAGCAGCAGCAACAACTGCAACCAAACACTTCTGATAACTGGAGATCAGTCTTTAACAATGCTGTGGTGGAATTTTGGCCACTCTTCTTTGCAGAATTGCTTTAGTTCAGCCACATTGGAGGGTTTTCAAGCATGAACTGCCAGTTTAAGGTCCTGCCACAGCATCTCAATAGGGTTGAATTCAGGACTTTGACTAGACCACTCCAAAACTGTAATTTAGCTTCTTTTGAGCCATTCAGAGGTGGACTTACTCCTATGCTTTGGATCACTGTCTTGCTGCATAATCCAGTTGTGCTTGAGCTTCAAATCACAGACTGATGACCGGACGTTCTCCTTTAGGATTTTCTGGTAGAGAGCAGAATTCATGTTTCCCTCAATTTCTGCAAGTCGCCCTGGCCCTGAAGCAGCAAAGCATCACCATCACACTACCACCACCATGCTTGACCATAGGTATGACGTTCTTTTTTGTGGAATTCTGTGTTTGATTTATATCAGATTGTAGAGCCGAGGAGGGCGGGGCCAGACTGGAATGACGCACACCCGGTCCCCAATCAGCCTGATGGGGCGCGCGAGGGATAAAGGCGGCCGGGGACGACAGTTTGAGAGAGAGAGAATTACAGGCAGCTGTACTGTGTGTTTATGGTGTTTATGGTTTCCACTGAACCCCCTTACACTGGTGCCGAAACCCGGGAAGGAGGAGGCGAGAACCGGCTTGACAACTTAAATAATAATTTAATAAACAACTTAAACAAAAACACACAACCATAAACACACAGTACAGCTGCCTGTAATTATCTCTCTCTCGAACTGTCGTCCCCGGCCGCCTTTATCCCTCACGCACCCCATCAGGCTGATTGGGGACCGGGCGTGCGTCATTCCAGCCCTGCCCCGCCCCCGCCCTCCTCGGCTCTACACAGATGTAATAGGACACCTGTCTTCCAAACAGTTCCACTTTCTACTCATCATTCCACAGAACATTCCCCCAAAAGATTTAAGGATCATCAAGGTGTGTTTTAGCAAAATTCAGACAAGCCTTAATGTTCTTCTGGGTTAGCAGTGGTATTTGCCTTGCCACTCTTCCATGGATGGCATTTTTGGGCAGCGTCTTTCTGATAGTGGAGTCGTGAACTGAGACCTTTATTGATGCAACACTGTGCTAAGTGTTCTCCATTTGGAGATAATGGCTCTTACTGTGGTTCTTTGGAGTCCCAGAGCACCTATAATAGCTTTGTAACCCTTCCCAAACTGATGTATTTCAGTCACCTTTTTCCTCATCATTTCTGGAATTTCTTTGGACCTTGGCATAGTGTGTTAATGGGTGAGACCTTTTATCCAACTTCATGCAGCTGAATAAATTATATTTAGGTATTGATTTGATTGAACAGGGCTGGCAGTAATCAGGCCTGGGTGTGTCTAGTCCAGCTGAACTCATTATGAATGCAGTTTCATAGATTTGGGGATTTAGTAACTAAGGGCAAATACTTTTTCACACAGGCCAGTTTGGTATTGGATAACTTTTTTTCTTCAATAAATAACATTATCATTTAAAAACTGTATTTTGTGTTTACTCAGACTGACTTTGTTTTATGTTAGATTTTGTTTGAATTTTTTTTTAAAAATTAGGATGGGGCAAATACTTTTCCAAAGCACTGTATATATATATATATATATATATATATATATATATATATATATATATATATATTATTTACACTAAATCGCCAAAAGTATTCGCTCATCTGCCTTTAGACGCATATGAACTTAAGTGACATCCCATTCTTAATCCATAGGGTTTAATATGACGTTGGCCCACCCTTTGCAGCTATAACAGCTTCAACTCTTCTGGGAAGGCTTTCCACAAGGTTTAGGAGTGTGTTTATGGGAATTTTTGACCATTCTTCCAGAAGTGCATTTGTGAGGTCAGACACTGATGTTGCACAAAAAGGCCTGGCTCGCAGTCTTCACTCTAATTCATCCCAAAGGTGCTCTATCGGGTTGAGGTCAGGACTCTGTGCAGGCCAGTCAAGTTCTTCCACACCAAACTCGCTCATCCATGTCTTTATGGACCTTGCTTTGTGCACTGGTGCGCAGTCATGTTGGAACAGGATGGGGCCATCCCCAAACTGTTCCCACAAAGTTCGGAGCATGGAATTGTCCAAAATCTCTTGGTATGCTGAAGCATTCAGAGTTCCTTTCACTGGAACTAAGGGGCCAAGCCCAGCTCCTGAAAAACAACCCCACACCATAATCCCCCCTCCACCAAATTTCACAGTTGGCACAATGCAGTCAGACAAGTACCATTCTCCTGGCAACCGCCAAACCCAGACTCGTCCATCAGATTGCCAGATGGAGAAGCGTGATTTGTCACTCCAGAGAACGTGTCTCCACTGCTCTAGAGTCCAGTGGCGGCGTGCTTTACACCACTGCATCCGATGCTTTGCATTGCACTTGGTGATGTATGGCTTGGATGCAGCTGCTCGGCCATGGAAACCCATTCCATGAAGCTCTCTACGCACTGTTCTTGAGGTAATCTGAAGGCCACATGAACTTTGGAGGTCTGTAGCGATTGACTCTGCAGAAAGTTGCCGACATCTGCGCACTATGCACCTCAGCATCCGCTGATCCACTCTGTCATTTTATGTGGCCTACCACTTCGTGGCTGAGTTGCTGTCATTCCCAATCACTTCCACTTTGTTATAATACCACTGACAGTTGACTGTGGAATATTTAGTAGCAAGGAAATTTCACGACTGGACTTGTTGCACAGGTGGCATCCTATCACAGTACCACGCTGGAATTCACTGAGCTCCTGAGAGCGGCTCATTCTTTCACAAATGTTTGTAGAAGCAGTCTGCATGCCTAGGTGCTTCATTTTATACACCTGTGGCCATGGAAGTGATTGGAACACCTGAATTCAATTATTTGGATGGGTGAGCGAATACTTTTGGCAATATAGTGTATATATATATATATATATATATATATATATATATATATATATATATATATATATATATATATATATATGGTTTGCTCAAAGCTAAACAGCACAGCTAAGTGCCATATCACTCTGTACAGAAAACAGCAAATGCTGAACACAGTGCCAGAACGCACAAGCGACAAAGGCCTTTTTAATGACAGGTGGGCAGAAATCCCAGCATGGGAGTTCAGTTTAATGTGCGTAGAAGGGTTCGTGCTGCTTTGTGCTTTGAATCTTATTCAGCTCAGACCACTGCTATTCTACACAATTTAGCTGCCTTGCCTGTCAGAAAGCTTTAAATAAACAGATCCGACAGCTCCCATGGAAATAACACTTGTGTCCTGCCAGACTATTGTGCTCTTGCGCACTCCCTTTTTGTTTTCCAAAGAATATTATGTGTTGTGTGCATTATAAGTGTATTTGTGTGTGTATGAGGAGCTAAAGCAGTCGAATTATAGAGTCAATTGCACTATCAACCTGGTCTCCTCTCACAAATGGAACAGATCTCATAAGCACCACTGCAGCCAGGGATGGGAGGATTACATTAAGAAAGTATTCTGGGCTGAATACTGAATACTCTCTCTTAAATGTATTCAATAAAGTATTCAGAATACATCAAATAAAAAGTAATGTATTCAGAATACAAGAATAATTTTAGAATACATATTTATAAAGGCAAGGCACAATTGGAGGAATTAAGTTGTGATATTTCATTATTATTTAATCTGAATTGCTACACCTCCACTTTTAACTAAGTGACACTAAATAGCTTGTTTCTTTAAATTAGATGTGGAGTTGGACACTAAGGTTTTTTTATGAAAGGAAGAAGTCAAACAGAAGGCAGTTTGTGGTCAACTACAACATTTTCATATTTTAACAACATTTTAATCTTTATCTTAACCCATAATTTGATTGGACTGACAAAGAATAATTTTGACACAAAATTAGATAAGAAATGCAAATAAACTGTATTTAATTTGAGATGATATCTGGATGTCATAAAGTAGTGAGGTCATGTGAAAACAATGTAGTATATTTAACTAGGCTTGCTTGCATTTTTCCATATTTAGGCTGATTTATACATTAGTTTTCTCTTTTATTACGGGTGCTTTTGATTCTTTTACTCATCCTTTGTTTTGTTTTTTAATTATTTTTTATTTTTTTTATTTTTTTGTGCATCACTTTGTATGAGATGTTATTTAATAATAATAATAATAATAATAATAATAATAATTCCTTACATTTATATAGTGTTTTATAGGCACTCAAAACACTTTTCATAGTATAGGGGGAATCTTCTTTTGGGTGCTTCTTTCAGGAGCAGGTTTGGTTATTAGCAATAATTAATAATTATCAAAGATAATTATTAATTATTAAAATCACTAGAACATTGATTAGAATCAATGTTAGCTTTTTAATCCTTTAAATCAACAAAGATAACCATCAGTTATCAAATTCAACAGAATATTAATTATTATCAAAGACAACCATCAATCATCAAATTCAATAGAATACAAATTTTATCAAAGATAATTGTTAAATATTAAAATCAATAGAACATTGATTAGAATTAACACTAGCTTATTGATCCTTCAAATCAACAGTCATCAAAGATAATGATCATTTATCAAAATCAATAGAATATTAATGAGGATTAATATCGCCGGGGCACCACCCTGGAATGAGGGACTAATAACCAGACAGTATAGCAGTCTCAATATAGGATTGTTCTCTTAGGAAAGTCGACGTCCAGAGAACATCGACATTCAAAAGGAAAACAATGAAGGCTTGAATCCGAGCACTGACATCCCCTGCCAGCCCTTGACACAGGTGCATGCAAAGCAATACCAAAAAACTTCTCTTTAAAGTATAACAAAGTTTATTGATGCAGTAATATTAATTAATAATCAATACAATGCAGTCAATAAACTTCTGACTTCCAACTACAAACTAAACAGTAACATGATTAGATATGGTAACAAATAAGCCTATAATACATGAGAGGAAAGTATGTGTGTGTGTGTGTGTGTGAATAGGTGTGAATGTATGTGCGTGTAAGGAGTGACGCGCACAAAATGGCTGATGTGGCTCTCGTGGGGAGTACGTCACGTGAGGTTTCCGGCCAGAGTATATGGCCGCGAATGTGGGTGGAGAGAGACTGGTTAATAGCGTCTGCCCATTTAGCGTGAGTCTCCGCTTGTACGATAACTGATTGACAAGCTAAGCTTTATCGGCAAGTTATCTACTCGCCAAATGTGTGTGCGGGTATGTTTGTGAGGGGTCGCGTGTGTGTGCAGTTAGTACGAGAGAGAGAGAGAACAGAGTGACGGCACCGAAGCTGGTTTTCACGATCTTGGGAGAGAAGGCAGCTGTTAGTTTATGACTCAGAGAAGTGGTGAACGGCTCGTAATCCATCCGCCCATCTGTCTTTGGTTCTTTAATGGATAAACTCAGTGTGCCGGTCTCACCTGCGATGGCGGATATGCACAAACAATCCAACGTGGTTGGACAACAACACAGCAAATCTAATTTGTGGTAACAGTATGTTACAGTAATACCTTGAGTATTATTAGCAGCAATGAGCGGACTTGGCGGTCCGTAAACTGTACAAGCAATAACCTTGATACACAAGAACAACACACTATAATAATCTATCTCTGCCCAGATGTAAATCTCGCGTGAGGATGTGGGTAGAATGTGTGTTCATCCGGCGTTTGACTCCGACTCGATTCCTCGAAGCTCAAGTGATGACAGGAGGCTTTTTCCTCGCTCTGTCGGCAGGCGGTACGCGGCTATTTCTCGGCGGGTTGGCAGAGAAATCAGCGAAGTTGACTTGGTTGAAGAGGGAAGAGAAGTCTTCTTTCTTCACTTCTGCAGGCAAATGGGTGAAGATGCAGATTGCTCGGTGGTCTCCTCCAGATCCGTTATCGTGCTCGGTGGAACATGGAGAAATCTCAACTTGCCCAGCGAGATAGAGATTTTATGGGCAAAGTTTGAAGTACGTACATTTCTTCCTTGGGCAACGAGGCTACACCTGGGAGCAGCAGAGCTGCATCTAGACACGGCACATACTGTTGCTGAAAGCAACGGCCAGAAAGATCTCCGAGGTGTTTATACTCCCGATGACGTCATGGTTGAAGGGCGCTCTGTCATGCGCCTCATCCAATAGGAGTTGAGATTTCGATCCTTCAGAATTTCACACATAGGTGTAAAGTGAGCAAGGCTTCATGGGATTTGTAGTCTGTTTTGTACTCCCTTTGTTTGATTTTGGTGCGGTTGTTGTGGTCAGGCTTTATGACTGTATGTAGGCCTGCCTTTGTCTTATATCTGAGTACATGAGGCCCAACACTCCTCAACCACCACCAGTGTGCAGCATCCACCTGAATGATGCAATGGCAGACATAGTGCACCAGAACGGCCACCACACACTAGCTATTGGTGGAGAGGAGAATAGAGTGATGTAGCCAATTCAGGGATGGAGATTATTAGGAGGCTATGACAGATAAGGGCCAATGGGGGGGATTTTGGCCAGGACACCGGGGTATACCCCTACTCTTTATGAGAAGTGCCCTGGGATTTTTAATGACCACCGGACCTTGGTTTAACGCATCATCTGAAAGACGGTGCTTTTTTACAGTATAGTATATTGTGCCCGTCACTGTACTGGGGTATTAGGACCCACACAGACCACAGGGTGAGCACCCCTTGCTGGCCTCCCTAATGCTCCATCCAGCAGCAACCTTAATTTTTCCTTGGAGGTCTCCCATCCAGATACTGGACAGGCTCAACCCTGCTTAGCTTTAGTGGAGAGATGCAGGGTGATATGTCTAAATATTTAAGCTGTTGCATAAATGTACAGTATTTACACAGCAACAAACGTGGGAAACAATGTATTATGTGTGCGAATGTTATACAGTATTTGTAGAAATAACGTTGCCGAATGTATTGATTCTGGTGCACAGCTAACAGCACGCTGATTGTTAAGATGTGCCGGTGCGGTTGCCAGATATTAAATCTGGAATCATTATACATGAATAAGACGTTGCATTTCTATTCTTTAGTGCCAAACATTAGACCTTTTGGTGATCGCGGTCCATTCTTAAAGTATCCCAAAAACACAACCTCCGATTCTTTGATTGTGTATTTAAAAGAGTCCAATTTGGCATGAAACCCTGGCAATACTGAAGTCACACGCTGCTGCTGATCTGGGGATGAAAGAGCAATAAAATGCATTTGCAGCATGGATCTGTGCTGTTCAGAAAACAGTTCAGAAAACAATAAATTTTCTCACTTGATTGACAAGAACTTTTTTCTTTATGCCTTATTTTGTGGTCATTAAGGGAGAAGTATTATAAAAGCATTCTAATAAAATTTTATAAAGTAACTTGAAAACATAACGGGGACTGAATACAGTTACTTCATTTTTGTATTCTGAATACGTAACACCGTTACCTGTATTCCGTTACAGCTCAATCCTGACTGCATAAAGGCCTTGTGGGAACACAGAAATACTATTGCGGTCACATCTGTCACGTTTGTCAAAGTGACTGAGGAAAACAAACAGATATCAATCTCTGAAATGAAAGTGTGCTGCATATCAGTGACATAGAGGGACTTCTGTTACAGTGCATCAGGAAAGTATTCACAGCGCCTCACTTTTTCCACATTTTGTTATGTTACAGCCTTATTCCAAAATGGATTACATTCATTATTTTCCTCAAAATTCTACAAACAATACCCCATAATGACAACGTGAAAGGAGTTTGTTTGAAATCTTTGCAAATTTATTAAAAATAAAAAACGAAAAAAAAATCACATGAACATAAGTATTCACAGCCTTTGCTCAATACTTTGTTGAAGCACCTTTGGCACTAATTACAACCTCAAGTCTTTTTGAGTATGATGCTACAAGCTTGGCACACCTATTTTTGGGCAGTTTCTCCCATTCTTCTTTGCAGGACCGCTCAAGCTCCATCAGGTTGGATGGGGAGCGTCGGTGCACAGCCATTTTCAGATCTCCCCAGAGATGTTCAATCGGTTTCAAGTCTGGGCTCTGGCTGGGCCACTCAAGGACATTCACAGAGTTGTCCGGGAGCCACTCCTTTGTTGTCTTGGCTATGTGCTTAGGGTCGTTGTCCTGTTGGAAGATTAACCTTCACCCCAGTCTGAGGTCCAAAGCGCTCTGGAGCAGGTTTTCATCAAGGATGTCTCTGTACATTGCTGCATTCATCTTTCCCTCAATCCTGACTAGTCTCCCAGTTCCTGCCGCTGAAAAACATCCCCACAGCATGATGCTGCCATCACCATGCTTCACTGTAGGGATGGTATTGGCCAGGTGATGAGCGGTGCCTTGTTTCCTCCAGACATGACGCTTGCCATTCAGGCCAAAGAGTTCAATCTTTGTTTCTCATGGTCTGAGAGTCCTTCAGGTGCCTTTTGGCAAACTCTAGGTGGGCTGTCATGTGCCTTTTACTGAGGAGTGGCTTCCATCTGGCCACTCTACCATACAGGCCTGATTGGTGGAGTGCTGCAGAGATGGTTGATCTTCTGGAAGGTTCTCCTCTCTCCACAGAGAAATGCTGGAGCTCTGTCAGAGTGACCATCGGGTTCTTGGTCACCTCCCTGACTAAGGCCCTTCTCCCCCGATCGCTCAGTTTGGCCGGGCGGCCAGCTCTAGGAAGAGTCCTGGTGGTTCCAAACTTCTTCCATTTATGAATGATGGAGGCCACTGTGCTCACTGGGACCTTCAATGCTGCAGACATTTTTCTGTACCCTTTCCCAGATCTGTGCCTCGATACAATCCTGTCTCGGAGGTCTACAGACAATTCCTTGGACTTCATGGCTTGGTTTGTGCCCTGACATGCACTGTTAACTGTGGGACCTTATATAGACAGGTGTGTACCTTTCCAAATCATGTCCAATCAACTGAATTTACCACAGGTGGACTCCAATCAAGTTGTAGAAACATCTCAAGGATGATCAGTGGAAACAGGATGCACCGGAGCTCAATTTTGAGTGTCATGGCAAAGGCTGTGAATACTTATATACATGTGATTTTTTTTTTTCTTTTTTTTTTTTTTTTTTCTTTTTAATAAATTTGCAAAGATTTCAAACAAACTTCTTTCACGTTGTCATTATGGGGTATTGTTTGTAGAATTTTGAGGAAAATAATGAATTTAATCCATTTTGGAATAAGGCTGTAACATAACAAAATGTGGAAAAAGTGAAGTGCTGTGAATACTTTCCGGATGCACTGTAACAGGCAGATTAAGGGTATGTTGGGATACTGTCTGTAAAGCCAGTGCCACACTAGATGATTCAAAGATTTTAAGGTGTCGGAGGAAGAAGATGAAGTGAACATTAGCGTTTCTCAGCAGGAGGTCGTTAATCACTTGACCGTTGGGATAGAGCTGTTTAGTCGTGACGTCAATTTGAAGGTGAACCTGGAAGTCTAATTCGCCATGGGTTCCCTCTGGATTTTCTTATGGGGTTTTATAATGTGGGTTTTCAACTTATGAGTAAAATAAGATCTGTGGTAAACATTACTTCACGATACGTGGACGTTTTGTTCTACAACATATATTACACACTTTCATACCTCAAACATGAACAAAACCCCATTATAAAACCCCATAAGAAAAATACAGAGGGAACCCATGACGAATTATCTTCTGGGTTTGTGGACTACAAACAGAACAGCTCTATTCCGTGCAGAGTTAATGGTTCCAGCAACAGAAAAGCACATCAATTGGGGGCCTGGGTAGCTCAGCGAATAAAGACGCTGACTACCACCCTGGGAGTACCGAGTTCGAATCCAGGGCACGCTGAGTGACTCCAGCCAGGTCTCCTAAGCAACCAAATTGGCCCATTTGCTAGGGAGGGTAGAGTCACATGGGGTAACCTCCTCGTGGTTGCTATAATGTGTGGTTCTCTCTCTCGGTGGGGCGCATGGTAAGTTGTGCGTGGATGCCGCGGAGAATAGCGTAAAGCCTCCACTTCTCTGCGGTAACGCACTCAACAAGTGATAAGATGCACGGATTGACAGTCTCAGATGCGGAGGCAGCTGAGATTCATCCTCCGCCACCCGGATTGAGGCGAGTCACTACACCACCATGAGGACTTAGAGCACATTGGGAATTGGGCATTCCAAATTGGGGAGAAAATGGGAGAAAAAAAAAAAAAAAAAGAAAAAGCACATCAAAACTGTTTGATAAAATCGTTCTGTCACCGAGGCAAGGTCTTGTGTTCTCATCAAGTGACCAATGAGCTTCTTCTTTTACTGAAAAACTGACAAGATGTGAAGCTGATCTGAAAATTTTCATCTATGATCGCACTCAGCTGCATATCATCGCAAACGCTGATTGTAATCCATACTGATTCTGTCACCGTGCACTTTCCTGCCTTTTTTTCCCTACACTAAAATTACATCAGAAAGCAAGGCCACACCAGTCTGTTTTATTGAACTTCTTTACTAACTGAAAGCTGCATTTGGACATACTGTACAGTACGTATTATACGGCAAGCCTCGAGGGGATAAATACACAATTAGAGTATTTGTTTCGGAACCTGGTGCGTTTTCTCCCTTGGTTCGATCTGGGGAGGATTATGACTAGCATGGGCCCCGGGCCAATTTTCTTCTAGGATCCCCCCATTCCAATTATCTTTTAAAGCTGAGGTATATGCAATCAACTTTCATTGATTTAAGTCTCTTTTATTACCTGTTCTGTTATTTACAGTCAGATTTATTCAAACACACAGCACGGATGTGGTAAAGAAACTGCTCAACCGAAACACGTTCGCTAAATAGCCACTGTTCTTAAAGAGACAGTACCATTTTAACATTTGTTATACATAATGTAAACTCAGCGTAAATACTACAGATTTTGCATACAAAATGCATATATTTAAAGGGGCCATAATAAATTATGAAATATTTTAACTTCATCAAACACTTTAAATATTTCTGAATTTAACAAATACAGTAGGCTCCTACAGTATCTACACTAGGGTTTGGTGAAATTCTGGAAGTTCGGGCAGTTTTGGCTCATGCTGTTATATCTTTTGTAACTCATCTGAATGATGGGGTGCGTTCCATTCAGAAGTGATCATCCCTATGCCCTATTTCCATCAAAAACTTTACCCTCCATTGTGAGAGCTTTGAAGGGCTGAAAGGTTATTTGGTTATTTTCTGTGAAATTCTGTTAGTAACGACCCTACAGCTTGGCTTATATTATAATTCTTCCATTGAAAAGCCATGCGAAGGCATCATTTAAGCCTTTTCAAAGTGTCCAAAAATCCCCTAGTCTGTTTTGGAATGTTCGTAATTTCAAACTTCAGCTGTCAAAATTTACACACAAGCCCTTTAATCTGCTTTAAGATGCTCTCTTCTTTCTTTCTCTTTTTCTTTCTTTCTTTCTTTCTTACTGTTAAACCTGTAAAAATTTCTAACTTCAAGCATTTAAAACTATTTTAAATTTTCCAAGGTTTTGTCAGACCAACATTATAGTTTTTCTCAACAAACATTATGTATCTAGTTTAATCAGTACTTTTGAACCACACAAAGTAAAATATCAATATTTTCTTTTCCCCAACCACCTAAGCCAAGTTATTTTTGTAATGTAGGGCAAACATGCAGTTATAGCAATGAACAGTATAATAAACATTTTTGTTTGACGGCCCTTTATAAGCTTAACCATATAAAGCCTAACATATGAAATAATAGTCAGAAAATTATATTTTTAAACCTATTTAAACCTATTTTTCTATAAAAGAATGAAATTTTAAGCACATGTTGCTTGAATTAAAAAAATACTAATTTTGAAATATCAGTAACAATTTAAATGTTATTGTTATTTTTACTTTATCAAAATCAGCAAAGATTTCACATAAAAAAAGATATGTCACCAAAATTAAAAAGAGGCTCAAAACATGTCATTAGAAACAGGATGTCAAAAAGGTCCTATGAGAGGGCTGGGGGCCCTCATAGTCACAAGGCCCTGTTGAGGGGGCCTTGTATAAGCTGTGGGGCCCACATACACTACCTACTGAAATGTTTTTCATGATCTTAAAAATCTTTTGATCTGAAGGCGTATGCTTAAATGTTTGAAATTAGTTTTGTAGATAAAAATATAATTGTGCCACCATATTAATTTATTTAATTATAAAACTAAAATATAATAATAATAAAAAAGTTTTTGAAATGGATGACTTGGACCAAATAATAAAGAAAAGCAGCCAATAACGCCCACATAGATGGGAACTCCTTCAATATTGTTTAAAAAGCATCCCAGGGTGATACCTCAAGAAGTTGGCTGAGAAAATGCCAAGAGTACATTTCTGCAAAATCTAGGCAAATTGTGGCCACTTTGAAGATGCTAAAATATAACATAGTTTTGATTTATTTTGGATTTTTGTAGTCACATCATAATTCCCATAGTTCCATTTATGTTATTCCATAGGTTTGATGACTTTACTATTATTATAAAAGGTGAAAAAAAATTATAATAAAGAATGAGTAAGTGTTTCAAAACTTTTGACCGGTAGTTTATTTAAACAAAAATACAGACACCATACAAATGTCCTGGTTACTTTTGTAATCTCCATTCCCTGATGGACAGTACGAGACATTGTGTCGATGTAGTGACACTAGGGGTCATCTCTTGGGAGCCCCAAACACCTCTGCTTTTTGGAAAAAAAGGCCAATGGGAACTGGCGAGTGGAATTTGCATGCCACTCCCCCGGACATAAGAGTATAAAAGGAGCTGGTATTCAACCACTCATTCAGGTTTTGTGCTGAGGAGCCGAGACAAGGTCCCAGCCATTTCAGTGGGTTGTTCAGTGTTGTGGCAAGAGGGACACAACGCCTCGTTCCCTCCATCAGGGAACGGAGGTTACAAAAGTAACCAGGACATTCCCTATCTGTCACTCACTCGACGTGTCGATGTAGTGACACTAGGGGTCCCTATACAAAACACCACAACTAGCTGAACTGTGTTACGTGGACTGGCAGTGCGAGACGGGCAGACCGCTGTGTGCCTCGTAGCCAGTGCACTAGGCCGTCACGTTACCTCCCCAACACTCTTATGAGCGTCGAATGGTCATTTGGGAACAAGTCGACTGCCCAAAAAAATAAAAAATAAATAGGGACAGGCTAGCCCAGTCGTAGCCTCTTTTCCTCTTTTCTTCTCCCCAAAGAGAGTGGAATTTGTTAACCGACTGGGGGCCATAAATGTCTATGTCTATGTAACTGGTCAGGGCCCAGGAGGCCGCTACACTCCTAGTAGAGTGGGCTTGTAACACCACGGGGGGGCGGCACGTCCTGAGCGTGATATGCTATCATGATGGCGTCAACGACCCAGTGGGAAATCCTCTGTTTGGAGAAAGCACTTCCTTTCTGCTGTCCACCAAAGCAGATTAAGTGCTGCTCGGAGCTTCTAAAGCTCTGCGTGCGATCCAAATAGATGAGTAAAGCACGCACCAGGCACAGCAACGCCAAAGCTGGGTCTGCCTCCTACTGGGGCAGTGCTTGCAGGTTCACCACCTGATACCTAAATGGGGTCATAGGAACCTTGGGCACATAGTCTGGTCGGGGTCTCATGATCACATGAGAGTAACTCGAACCGAACTCCAGGCACGATTCGCTGACAGAGAACGCCTGCAGGTCCCCTATCCTCTTGATGGAAGTGAGTGCAGTCAGGAGGGCAGTCTTCAAAGAGAGTGCCTTAAGCTCAACTGACTCCAGGGGCTCAAAAGGCGCATCCCATAGACCCCGAAGGACAACAGAGAGGTCACACGAGGGGATGAGGCACGGTCTGGAGGGATTCAACCTCCTAGCGCCTCTCTGGAACCTGATGATCAAGTCTTGCTTCCCCAAATACTTACCATCCACTGCATCGTGATGTGCTGAAATGGCAGCTACATACACCTTCAAGGTGGAGGTGGACAGCCGCCTCTCCAGCCTCTCCTGCAGGAAGGAAAGCACCGATCTGACTGCGCATCTCTGGGGGTCTTCACGTTGGGAAGAACACCACTTAGCGAACAGACGCCACTTCAAGGCATACAGGCACCTCATAGAGGGAGCCCTAGCCTGAGTGATTGTGTCTACCACCGCAGGTCCAAGGGCCAGATGTGGAGATTCCAGAGGTCTGGTCGTGGGTGCCAGATGGTGCCCCGTCCCTGAGAAAGAAGGTCCTTCCTCAGGGAATTTGCTGGGGGGGCTGTTGCGAGGAGCGTGAGGTCCGAGAACCACATCTGGGTGGGCCAGTAGTGTGCTACTAGGATGACCTGCTCCTCATCCTCCCTGACCTTGCACAGGGTCTGTGCAAGTAGACTCACTGGGGGAAATGCGTATTTGCATAGTCCAGGGGGCCAGCTGTGTGCCAGTGTGTCTATACCGAGGGGTGCTTCGGTCAGGGAGTAGCAAAGTGGGCAGTGAGAGGATTCCTGGGAAGCAAACAGGTCTACCTGTGCTCGACCAAATTGACTCCAAATCAGCTAGACCACCTGGGTGTGGAGTCTCCACTCTCCCCTGAGCGTAACCTGTCGTGACAGCGCATCTGCTGCGGTTTAGGTCACCCGGGATGTGAGTGGCCGTCATGCCGTCATCAAGACTGAGTCCAACTCCAAACCAAGAAAAGAGATGCTCTGAACTGGGGAGAACTTGCTCTTTCCCCAGTTGACCCGAAGCCCCAGTCGGCTGAGGTGCTTGAGCACCAGGTCCCTGTGTACACACAACACATCCTGAGAGTGAGCTAGGATTAGCCAGTCATCGAGATAATTGAGGATGCGGATGCCCACTTCTTTTAGCGGGGCAAGGGCTGCCTCTGCGACCTTCATGAAGAGGCGAGGGGACAAGGACAGGCCGAAGGGGAGGAACTTGTTCTGGTATGCCCGGCCCTCAAAAGCAAACCGCAGGAAGGGTCTGTGTCGAGGTAAGACCGAGACGTAGACATACGCGTCCTTCAGGTCTACTGCCACGAACCAATCTTGATGCCAGACACTCGCTAAAGTGCGTTTTTGCATCAGAATCTTGAACGGGAGTCTGTGCAAGGCCCGGTTCAGTATTCGCAGGTCCAAGATTGGCCGCAACACACCGCCTTTCTTTGGTACAATGAAGTAAGGGCTGTAAAACCCCTTCTTCATCTCAGCCGGAGGGACAGGCTCTATTGCACCCTTCCGTAGAAGGGTAGTGATCTCTGCATTCAAGGTAGCGGCGTTCTCACCCTTTACCAAGGTGAAGCAGATGCTGCTGAACCTGGGCGGGCACCTGACGAACTGAATCACGTGGCCAAGTCGGACGGTCCGGGTCAGCCATCGCAACAGGTTGGAAAGCACGAGCCACGCATCCAAACTCCGGGCGAGGGGGACCAAGAGGATAATCACATCAGACGTTCCGGCGGGTGGGGCCTTGCAGCCTGAGGTGCCACGTTGAGGGGGCTCGAACCCCGTGGCCGTGCTGAGTCCAGAGACATTGAAGCACTTACCTGGCTCCTGATGCCCACCATAAGATTGGTCAAGGAGGGGGGAGGAGGAACATCGTCCCCGCAGTCCATCGGAACCAACCCGGTGCGGGCATGTTTGTGCCACAGCTGTGCACGCAGGGGTGGGGGGGTCCGCCGCTGGAGCGTCAAACCTGCCAAAATGGGACAGTGGACAGCGGTCATGACGACGGATGTATGCAGCTGAACAAGGAGTGACCCAGAGAACAAGGAAACCACTCTTTTGTTGAAGTTTTGGGTACAGCAGCCTCTTGGGCATGCGGTGAAAAATGAAACAAAAGATTCTCCTCCCAGCCCTCCACCGGGGGATGGAGTGGTCTGTCTACCAGCTCCATAGAAGCGGGTCTCCTCATCCCTGGGTCATCTCAGGGGCTCTTCGAAGCCTTCCTAGGGTTCTTGGTGGCTGGCCATGAGACGGGTGGCGTCTGCTTCCTGCGGTGGGCTCCACGCCGGGGGCGGGCTGCGGCGGTGCCGGTGCTGTTGCTGCATGAGGATGCCCTTGGCGACGAGCAAATGGGGTGTGGGGTCTTGAGCTGTGCCAGGGCAGGATGTGTTGAATGGCCTCCGTCTACTGCTTCACCACCGAGAACTGCTGGGCAAAGTCCTCGACGGTGTCGCCAAACAGGCCAACCTGGGAGATGGGGGTGTTAAGGAACCGTGCCTTGTCAGCCTCTCTCATGTCGACCAGGTTGAGCCAAAGGTGGCATTCCTGGACCACCAGGGTGGATATCGCCTGCCTGAGAGACCGCACCGTGACCTTTGTCGCCCGGAGAGCGAGATCGGTCACCGAGCGCAGTTCCTGCATCAATCCCGGGTCAGAACTACCCTCGTGCAGCTCTTTTAGCGCCTTGGCTTGGTGTACCTGCAGGAGAGCCATGGCGTGCAGGGCGGAGGCAGCTTGTCCAGCGGCACAAGTGCACCTCGAGCGCCTTTTCCACCTGGGGGATCACCGAATACCCCTTGGCCGCCCCACCATCGAGGGTAGTGAGAACAGGGGAGCTGGAAGATTGGGACTGGGTAGTAAAAGGTGCCCCCCATGATCTTGTCAGCTCTTCATGCACTTCCGGGAAGAAAGGAACCGGGGCGGGGCACGGCCGTGAGCAGCGCTCTGAGCCGAGAGTGTTCAGGGGAGAGTGGAGGGTTCCACTCTAGCTCGACGCTCGCGGCTGCCCGGGAAAGCATGTCTGTCATCTCCAGGTCGGCCTGAGACTGGGTGACCACACCCGAAGGGGGAAGCCCAGCCGAAGCCACCGCGTCAGAGTGGATGAGCCCGCTCTTCGATGCTACGCTCGATAGCTCATCGTCTTCCCGGCCCCAAATTATAGGTCGAACTCGCCCTGAGAGTAGCCGGCGGTCTCATCCGAGAGCCCAACCGGGGCACGCGAGCGTGCTGAGGAATGGGAGGTCCGTGGGGGGTTACCCGGTGCAGGTGGTCCCACTGGAGTCCCCAAATCGCCCCCAGTGCTAACCGACGCGGCCTCATACCAGTAATTAGAAGGACCGAGGCGGGGAGCCACTGGGGTGGCTTGCTTCCTTACGAAGGCAAGCCATGACTGCAATGTTGCCATGGTCATGTTCTCGCAATGAGGACAAGACCCATCTATGAATGAAGTCTCTGCGTGGGCAATGCCCAGACACGTAAGACAGCGATTGTGGCCGTCAGAAGCGGAGAGATAACGACCGCAACCAGGAATAACACACAAACAGATAGGCATCTTTAAAAAGACGTTCCGTGTGTGCTATTCTATTAGAATTGAAAATATACTCATTTTTTTAGAATATATATATCTTTTGTTGTTCTGCTGAAGCACCCAGGGCGCTCTCTGCACTCCACGGGTGCAGAGGGGGAGAAGCCGCTGAAATGCGCCGTAAATCCAGCAGATGAGGTGAATGAACTCGGCGGATGAATTCAGCTCAATAAATAGAACTGCTCGGCTCCGAAGAGAAAATCTGAATGAGTAGTTGCATACCAGCTCCTTTTAAACCCGTATGTCTGGGGGAGTGGCATACAAATTCCACTCACCAATTCCCATTGGCCTTTTTTTCCAAAAAGCAGAGGTGTTTGGGGCTCCCAAGAGTGACTAGTGTCACTACATCGACACAACGTCGAGTGAGTGACAGATAGGTAACATTTGTTTTCAAAGTTGATGGGCCATGAGACCTTGCAGCCCAGGCAAAATTCTAAAACTTTATTTCCTGGTTTCATTTATATTTTGAGTAGACTCAGATTTTTGAACCCCACAATGTTTTCTCTTTTAATCTTTTAATGCAATTTTGAATGTGATCATGGTTTAAGGAGGGTGTATCTGTATGCTGGGTTGTAAATCTCAAGGCTTAATAATGGTGTTTTCCTTATTACATACATCATGTGTTGTTCTGAAAACAAAAAGAAACAAATGAAATGTGGAATGTAGGCTGTCACCCGCAGCCTGAACAAAGCAAAGCAGATGCATTTACTCACGCGATTAACCAAAAGTGAAACACTGCCGGCTTGTGATGACCGAATGGCTTGCACGCGCTGCACGAGTTTGTTGGGTATACTGCAGTCTTGTCACATTTTAACTTTTTGTTTAGCCTCCCATTCAGTTCATGAAAACATGCTGTGTGATCATGAGGAAGGATTACATCAAGTTGTACAGTACTGTGCAAAAGTCTTAGGCACATAAGATGTTTCACAAAAGCATTTGTCTTAAGATGGTTATTTATATCTTCAGCTTTTGTGTGTCAATTGGAAATATAAATGTTCTCCCAAACATTACTTTTGCAAATAGAAAAGATTAGAATAGAAGAACAGGGAGCCCTGCAACACTGAGATTACATAAAGAGACAGAAGCAACTGAGACAGCCTAAATAGATAGCAGAACTGTGGCGAATTCTGCAAGAATCTTGGAACATCTTATCTGCCAACAACCAAGAAAAGCTGTTTTAAAGGCAAAGGTGGTCACACCGAATATTGATTTAGATTTTTTTATTCTTACTGGACTTTGTATGACATAAAGTGATAAATGGAAACTATTTATGTCACTATTTTTGAAGACATCCTCACTATGCAACATTTGTCACAAGTGACTAAAACTTTTGCACAGTACAGTATATTGGAATGCAGGTGCGGAATTTATAAAAATAAAATAATCTACTCCTCTCTCGCCGCTGCTGGCATGCCAGTGATTACCCCTCCGCATGCCTATGTTGGCATGTGTGCCATAGGTTGCCAACCCCTGATCTAGAGAGTTAGTGAAGGGAATAATCATGCATTAATCATGAATCATTTTGGCAAAGTGTCCTATTGAAAACACTCTGATATGCATTTACGGTTGTGCTCAAATTTGCATACCCTGGCAGAAATTGTGAAATTTTGGCATTGATTTTGAAAATAAGACTGATCATGCAAAAAAAACGGTCTTTTATTTAAAGATAGTGATCATATGAAGCCATTTATTATCACATAGTTGTTTGGCTCCTTTTTAAATCCTAATGATAACAGAAATCACCCAAATGGCCCTGATCAAAAGTTTACATACCCTTGAATGGTTGGCCTTGTTACAGACACACAAGGTGACACACACAGGTTTAAATGGCAATTAAAGGTTAATTTCCCACACCTGTGGCTTTTTAAATTGCAATTAGTGTCTGTGTATAAATAGTCAATGAGTTTGTTAGCTCTCACGTGGATGCACTGAACAGGCTTGATACTGAGCCATGGGGAGCAGAAAAGAACTGTCAAAAGACTTGCTTAATAAGGTAATGGAACTTTATAAAGATGGAAAAGGATATAAAAAGATATCCAAAGCCTTGAAAATGCCAGTCAGTACTGTTCAATCACTTATTAAGAAGCGCAAAATTTGGGGATCTCTTGACACCAAGCCAAGGTCAGGTAGACCAAGAAAGATTTCAGCCACAACTGCCAGAAGAATTGTTCGGGATACAAAGAAAAACCCATAGGTAACCTCGAGAAATACAGGCTGCTCTGGAAAAAGACGGTGTGGTTGTTTCAAGGAGCAAATTTTTGGAGGGTTTAAAGCAGGGACTAAAACGGTTCAAGGAACGAAACCCGAAAACAAGCAAAAATTTTAGCATGACGTAACTGAAAACTGGAACAAAGTGATTTTCAATTGTTCCGGAGTGAAAACTTTATTTTTAAATGTTGGTAACCGGTTCTAATCATGAAACCAAAGGCCAAAGGGTTTATCACAGTAAATTTTTGGAACTACACCACTTCATGTTGTCTGAAAAAATGAAACGTGTGCTTTGATCCTGAAGGAAACTGCTGCATCACACATTTCTTTGCTTAACTGCCCATTGTAGATGTCGCATTCTGTGAAAGAAGACCTTTTTAAAAAACTATGTACTTAATAAATACTACATACAGTATACATGCACAGTTAATACAGATACAAGGAAAACATTATTAGAGGTAAAAAGTACTTTTCTTATTTGTTTCCAAGCCTTTATTGAATTATTGTTAGATATGATGCATTAATACAGATTTGATGCTGCCTGGTTTTGACTGAGAAGCAGATCTGTAAATAAAACTATACTTAACTGTTAATGAACTGCTTGTTATGATTTCTATGCCGAACAATCCACCACACAGGAAAAAAATGTATTGCTTATTTTTGCTTATTTTGGTGAGTCAAGTGGCTTATTTGGGCTTGGACCAGGTTGCTTGTTTCTCTTGCAAGATCTGGCAACACTGCAACTAGAATTTCACCCACCCATTAGCACAAAGTACTGTCATTTTAACGTAAGTAACCGTTCTTTAATTTTGTTCTAACCGATAACCTTTTGGAAAGTAGGCTGCGGAACTTCTGAACCGGAATGAAAAAATACTGTTTTTGCTCAGAACGAACTGAAATGAAAAACAATTTGTTTTTGACCCTGGTTTAAAGGCAGAAATTTGAAGCTTATAAATTTATAAAAGCACTTAAATTAATTCTTCAGTTAAAAGTCATTTAAAGTTGTTTAAAACGTAATTTTTACAGTTGTTTTAGGGTTTGTTGACATTACATCGACATGACAGCGAAGTTGTAAAATTGGTTATAACTTTACACAGAAAAGGTTAGTAATCGATTTTATCACACTAAAATCATGCTAACATGCATATTGTTTATGTCTTGTGATTATACTTTTGAAAAAGTGAGTATTTTAACATTAAAAAATTGTCCCTCATTCACTTCCATTGTAAGTGCCTCACTGTAACCCAGATTTTTGCTTTTTTTTTTTTTTTAAAGAAAAGGAGGTACGAGTCAAAATTACTTTTTGTGGTGATCAACATTATACCAAAAATGCTGTTGATTGAGCTTAACTTGTATTGAACCAGGAATACTCCTTAAACTGTACAACATTTCTAGTGTAAAGAGAACAATCACTGTTGTGAGCTTGCCAGTCTTTTTTTTCAACTTCCTGAAGAAAAGTACAACCTAAATCCTGCTAACGCTCTTTGGATTGAGTTTCTTTTTAATTCCATTTCCCTTGAAATCCCGCTGATACCTTGCTTTTTTTCCATCAGTCATCTTAAACTCATGGACTCATAACAATGAGATTAAAGGTTTCAACCAAAACTTTTAATAAATACCCACTCCATGATGAAAGGAGATAAGATTTGAAGCTTGTCTGTGTTTTGAATATTTTTTTCAATGTTTACCCTCTGGGATTTTTTTTTTTTTTTTTTTTTTTTTGTACATTTCAATCAAAGCCCCCTGATAAAAGCCCTTTGCTGATAAGGGGGGTTCTTTTTATTTGACCATTATGAAATTATGAAAATGCATTTTGCTGCCTTTTTGAGATTAATTTCTGGTGGCAATGAATAAACACACATGTCAAACAAAGTCAAGCCTGCTTCTGTAATCAGCATGCCCTCTGAGTTAATAAACTACCCTTGTATATTCTGTATGCTTCTTTATACTAAATAGTTTGATAGGAATTTATAAACAAATAGGTCTGAGAACATTGTATGCATGCAAACATTTTCGTTGGTATGACCCAAGTCTCTGAGTGTACAAACAATAAAATAACAAAGAATACACAAAGAATAAGAGGTGCTGGCTACAGAAATGTAAGCTCAAAGTCTAGTTCACATTGCCCCAGCAAACACCAATATTTAACATTCTAATGTTGACTGGTTGACTGTTGGATTTAGAATGTCGGGAAACATAAAAGTCATTGTGACGAGGAGGAGGGCGGGGCCGTGAGGACACATGCCCAGCTCTGAGTCAGGCTAATCAGCCGGGAGGGGGATAAAGATGAGCCGGAGTCGCCAGTTCGAGGGAGAGAGAGAGAGCCACATGCGGCTGCTGTGTGTGTATGTCTATGTGTTTGTGTTTAAGTTGATTTGAGTTCATTTATGTTATTAAAACTTACTTTGACTGTTCAGCTGGTTCCCGCCTCCTCCATGCCCACCTTACCCCATTATATTGGTGCCGAAATCCGGGAAGGAGGAGGGATGTGCTGTCGTGGAGTCCTCACTGCTGCAATCCTGACAGGGGAGCAGCCGTGGCCGTCTGCCTGGGGTCGCTGCCATCCACCAAGGGTGGAGCGAGCTGTCGTGCGCCAGAGGTTGGAGGAGTGGCTGAGGACAAGGTGATGGCGTGTCCGGGGACCGGCGAGCCAGTTTTCTCTCTTGCTCCTCTCTCGAACTGGCGCCTCCAGCTCCTCTTTATCTCACTCTCCTGCTGATCAACTCATTCAGCGCCGGCCGTGCACCATCACGGTCCGGCCATGCCTTCCTCCTCGTCACAGTCATTGTCAAACTGTCCCAACAAACACCACCATTTCAAACTGTTGACTGTTGTATTTAGAGTGTGAAACACAACTGTCATTTTCAAACAATCCCAACTAACAGCTACAGGGTTAACTCACTGATCCAACAAAACCCAACAACTGTCAATTTGAAGCTTGTTTTTGTGGTATTTTGCAGTTTGATAGGGTAGTGTGAACTAGCCTTAAAGAGATTCTCTCATCATTTACTCACCCTCATGCCATTCCAGATGTGTATGACTCTTTCTTCTGCAGAACACAAACAAAGATTTTTAAAAGAATATTTCAGCTCTGTTGCTCCTCACAATGTAATTGAATGGTGACCAAAACTTTGAAGATACAAAAGGGAAATAAAGGCAGTATAAAAGTAAACCATAAGACTCAAGTTGTTAAATCCATATCTTATAAAGTGATAATATAGGTGTGGGTGAGAAACAGATCAAGTAATTTTTTCTGAAAATCTACACATTCACTTTCACTTCCACATTCAGCCACTTACTGGTTGGGGCTGGTCAGCGCTGGAGATTGATGGAGCTTTAGTCACCATTCACTTGCATTTTGAAGTCCAACAGAGCTGAAATATTCTTCTAAATATCTTAATTTGTGTTCTGCACTAAACAGAAAGTCAAATATCTAGGATGGCATGAGGGTGAGTAAATGATGAGAGAATTTTTCTTTTTGGGTGAACTATCCTTTTAAAAAGGATTTAAAGGAAATTTCATCAACTTAATGGCCCATTGAACAACTACATACTTTATGATACAACATAGTGAGACAACAGCTGACATGTCTTGATATTTTACACTGAACATTAAGTAGTAAAACATGACCTCCAATGTATGTGAAAGAATGCAGCAGGCATGTTACTTAATAATCTCAAAGCATTGTCAAGCAAGTTCTGCACTCTTGTTCAAACAAGATATGATGTAAAGACAGCAGTTCTGAAAGTGTCAGAGTTGAGCTCTTGTGAGCACTAAGATAAGGTAAGAACTCCAAGTGATAGCATTCTGCCTTAGAATATATCTATGCAAGTTCTTCTCTGATAACAATAGTCCTTTGTACAGCACTCACCGAGATTGTCAAATCATTTTCTGACATAGGTTTGAGTGCTGTCCAAGTAAAAGCAAACCTCTTGAATAGCTGATAACACATCTCATTGACAATGCACCACTAAAAGCAGGGGTTTTAGGTCTGACTCATTTGCTGGTGCAGAGATAGCATTTACCTGCAGACTCTTCATGCCCGTCAGCTCTTAATCTAATGCCCGTCTGCTCTTTATCTAATGCAATTCTTAGCTGGACTAATCCCCTCAAAGACCACTCAAGTGCGCTTGCTCACTCTGACTTCGTCTTGCTTAAGGGACGGTCATACTAGACTTTGAGTTAGAGCTGCACGATCAGTTGTAAAAAGATTGCAGTCTCAATTCAGAAACCCACGCGATCTTATTCCTATTTGACAACGATTCAACTATGTATGATAATGTTCCAGTGGCATGCTTTTGTAAGGTATTCAAATTTCATTTTGAAGTTCGCTTCGAGACGCATTTTTAAAAGGTGAAGTTATTTTTAAATTGATATGTCATCTAAAAACAGCACTCCTGCACAAGATGCTAAATAAACTGGCAAACTGCAGGGTGTTGCAACAACTGGCTAAAGGTGCCACGAAATCTCTGCTCAGTTCAATATATTACCGATGCTAAAGAAATACCTGCAGTATCAAGCTCTGACTCAATACAATAGCCACGCGCTGTTTGATCTCAGCTGGCTACTTTCAAATGCTCACATATGCATGTCTGCCGGTGCGCTCACATTATGTGATAAATGCAGCTGCGTGTGTGGACAGCCAAATGCTGTCACCAAAACATAAGAAGAAGAATGTAAAAGTGAAAGTTAAAGTGGAGATTGACTGAGAAGGGAGGAGAATTTATAGTAAAAAAGGACTTAAATATTGATCTCATCCACACCTATCATATCGCTTCAGAAAACATTGATTTAACCACTAGAGTAATATGGATTACTTTTAATCTGATTTATGTGATTTTTTGGACCTTAAAAATGTTGGCAGCTATTCACTTGCATTGTATGGACCTACAAAGATGAAATATTCTACTAAAAATCTTCATTTTCATCTGGAATGGCATGAGGGTGAGTAAATGATGAGATAATTTATTTTTGGGTGAACTATTCCTTTAAGCCGCGTTCTCCGGGAGAATCCTAGGTGTGTTAAACCACTTTCTCTTAATCTCTTAAACGTCATAAGGAAATCAGTGTTCTAGTTTACATGACGTTTCAGAAAAAACTCTGGAACAAACCGTTTACTTAAGTGCATGCAAACGTGGTCAATGATACCGTCTTGGTTACTGTTGTAACCTCTGTTCCCTGATGGAGGGAATGAGATATTGTGTCGATGTAGTGACACTAGGGGTCGCTCTTGGGAGCCCCAAACACCTCTGATCTTTGAGAAAAGGCCAATGGGAATTGGCGAGTGGAATTTGCATGCCACTCCCCCGGACATGCTGGTATAAAAGGAGCTGGCTCGCAACCACTCATTCAGGTTTTGCGCTGAGGAGCTGAGACAGGGTCCCGGCCATTTCAGCGGGTAGTACAGCATTGTGGCAAGAGGGACACAAGGTCTTGTTCCCTCCATCAGGGAACAGAGGTTACAACAGTAACCAACACATTCCTTATCTGTCACTCACTTGACGTTGTGTCAATGTAGTGACACTAGGAGTCCCTATACGAAACGCCACAACTAGCTGAACTGTGTTACGTGGACTGCCGGTGCAGGTGCAAGCAAGCCGCTGTGTGCCCAATGGCAGGTGCACCCGGTCTGCACATAGCTTCCCCCAATGGCCCAAAAACCTTGGGCACATAGCCCGGTCAGGGTCTCAAGACCATGTGAGAGTATTCTGGACCGAACTCCAGGCAGGTGTCGCTGACAGAGAGCACCTGCAGGTCCCCAACTCTCTTGATGGACGTGAGTGCAGTCAGAAGAGCAGCCTTTAATAAGACCGCCTTTAGCTCAACTGACTCCAGGGGCTCAAACGGGGCTCTCTGCAGGCCTAGCAGGACGCCAGTGGTAGGCCACTTAGATCTTCTGTGTCCCGTCCAGGGGTCAGACGTGGAGATTCCAGAGGTCTGGGCGCGGGTGCCAGATGGTGCCCCGTCCCTGAGAGAGGAGGTCCTCCCTAAGGGAACTCACCAGGGAGGGGCTGTTGCGAGGAGCGTGAGTTCTGAGAACCAAGTTTGGGTGGGCCAGTATGGCACCACATGGTTGACCTGTTCCTCATCCTCCCTGACCTTGCACAAGGTCTGTGCAAGCAGGCTCACTGGGGGGAATGCATACTTCCGCAGCGCCTGGGGCCATCTGTGCGCCAGCACATCTGTGCCAAGGGGAGCCTCGGTCAGAGCATACCAGAGCGGGCAATGGGAGGATTCCCAGGAAGCAAACAGGTCTACCTGCGCTTTGCCGAACTGACTCCAGATCAGTTGGACCATCTGGGGGTGGAGTCTCCACTTTCCCCTGAACCGAGGAGAGCTTGCTCTTTTCCCAGTTGACCCGAAGCCCCAACCGGCTGAGGTACCTGAGCACCAGGTCCCTGTGCACACACAACAGGTCTCAAGAGCAGGCTAAATTCAGCCAGCCGTCGAGATAATTGAGGATGCGGATGCCCACTTCCCTTAGTGGGGCAAGGGCTGCCTCTGCGACCTCCGTAAAGATGTGAGGCGACAGGGATAGGCCGAAGGGGAGGAACTTGTACTGATATGCCTGGCCCATGAAAGTGAACCGCAGGAAGGTCCTGTGCCAAGGTAAAACCGAGACATAGAAGTTCGTGTCCTTCAGGTCTACCACCGCGAAACAATCTTGATGCCGAACGCATGACAGAATGCATTTCTGGGTCAGCATCTTGAGCGGGAGTCTGTGCAGGGCCCGGTTCAATACTCGCAGGTCCAAGATTGGCTGCAACCCACTGCCTTTCTTTGGTACAATGAAGAAAGGGCTGTAAAACCCCTTCTTCATCTCGGCTGGAGGGACCGGCTCTATCACGTCCTTCCGCAGAAGGGTCACGATCTCTGCACGGAGGGCAGTGGTGTTCTCGCCCCTCACTGAGTTGAAGCGGATGGCGCTGAACGTGGGCGGGCGCCGGGCAAACTGAATCGCATAGCTGAGTTGGATCGTCCTGGCCAGCCAGTGTGACGGGTTGGAGAGCGCTAGCCACACCTCCAAACTCCACACGAGGGGCACCAAGGGGACAATTGCATTTGACGTACCTGTGGGTGGGGCCTCGCGGTGGGGAGGAGCAGGAACTGCCACGTCGAGGAGCCTCGCATGTCGAGCTCGTGGCTGTGCTGAGGGAAACATCAAAGCACTTACCTCCCTCCGTATACCCAGCATAGGGCTGGTCAACGATGGGGGAGGGGGCTGAGCGCCCTCGCCATGCATCACGACCTCCTGGCTTTTTAATTCACGCAGTTAATATTTGGAACCCGGTCAACTTGAATATTGTTGTAATTTGTAAACAAATAATAATGATAATAATTAATTATTATTTTATGATGATGATGATGATTATTGAATATTATTATCCAACATTTAAAACCCTCTGGCTTTTATTTTGAGAACACTCCAGAAAGTCCCGTAAGTGTCTATTTGTGGGCTAGTTCACAGTAGTTTAATAAGCTTCTTATTCAAAAATCTAAATCTGGTCAAATGCTCCTCCCGTGCTGTTCTAAATGCATGTTATAAGCAAACCGAACTATTGAGCATCTACACCTTAGATTTTGTATGTGTGTGGCGCTCACATATTGAGCATTGCTCTGAGGGCTGAAATTGAAAATAGCCGCGAGCGCATCACCAGCCTGCGCATGCTATATATGTGTCAACAGAGCCGCGCTATTCACTACTGCACTGTGCATACATACTATATATTTACTTATTAAACGCAACCTTTTGCGATACACAAAGCTATCCCATGCCTTCAAGTGGCTTTGAATAAAATGTCATATGGACTACTTTAATTGTGCTTTTATGGTTCTTTTATGTCATTTTTGGAGCATGACAACAATGAACATGATTAACACACAGTATCGGATTTGGTTCAGGCTCATCAGACCGATACCCAATCCATCTAAAAACGTCAGTATTGGAGCCGATACTGCTCCAGGTATCAGATTGGTTTATCCCTAGTTACCATCAAATTTATCTAAGTTGTTTTGGATGCTGGTCCCCAGCATGGGATGCTGGTGTGCTAATGTTCAAGGGTTCTTAACTAACTTAACAAGCAAGAGTTCCACAGTCAACCAGCCACCCAAAATGGACCAAGCTGGTTGACCATTTTAAACCAAAGTTTTGCTGGTAAACACTATATGGCTAGACCATCACCAAACCAGCACTAACCAGTCTGGCCTATGCTAACAGGCCAAAAGACAGATCCTGTCCTACTTGGAGGAGAGCCAGTGCAGTTTCCAAGAAATCAGTCTAGCTTAAACTCTGCCTATTGCTTTCTAATAAGAATAAGATCAATATTATGATTATATTGTTGAAGCAGGCTTACAAGCAAATGTTTTTTATGGCAGAACAGAAAAGCCTGTACTAACGGCACTTCCTAGTCGGCAGTTCCAAGTTCTGATAAGTTGTTTTGAGTTCAAATGAATCTCAGGGGAAAATCAATGTTACAAGACGTAACAGGATTATTTTGAGGCTAGGGTTGAATATTCCTCTAAATATCATCCAGCCCATTAGAGATGTCTTAGTTCTTCCCCCACAGACCAAAGAAATTGCAAATATTTCAGTGAACGCTGCTGCCATAACCCTGCAGGGTTGACGGGAGGAACTTCTCTAATTCATTCAACTACATTAGAGGCTCGTCTCATTTATCCTGCAGACTGGTCCTGCTACTGCTGCTCCACAGCACAAAGTCACCTCTCCATTTATTTCCATTAAAGTCTGATGAAGGATGAGATGCATGTTCACAGGGTAAATGTGTTTACAAAATAAGAAATGCATTTCAATTCTCTGTTCCACAACTGCAGCTTTAGGATCCTAGTACAGATATGGGGGCGAAATAAGGTTAATGTTGCATGAAACTGAAATATTATACTTTGCATGGATTTGACAAAAACGCCATACACTCTGGAAACTAAACTGAATTGAACTTCATTCTTGATTAATATTTTTGCTAGTTTTACTTGCATGTACACTGTGCAACTATGCAAGGAGGCATAGCTAATTAAGATATAAATCCATGAAGTAGGCCAACACAGATCTCATTATGAACACGTTTCATTGCATGCCCTTATTTTTTTCCATAGTTTGAAGTGATGATTACATTAATGTCATTCAAACTATGATTGGTTTTAATTTATTCAAGGCAATGCTTTAAAATGAAAATATACTGAGACAACTGAGAAAAATAATGTTTAATCTAACTTCAATGATTTAATAAAGATCTATTATTATAAACCTACTATAAAAAAATAAAAAAATCTTGCTGAAATAGTGCAATGTGAATATCACTTGTAATCATTCTCTGCCTCAAAAAGCAAAAGGGAATTAAACGATTTAAGACTTAATTAAATAATATACACTGGCAGACAAAAGTTTGGAATAATGTACAGATTTTGCTGTTTCGCAAGGAAATTGGTACTTTAATTCACCAAAGTGGCATTCAACTGATCACACAGTATTGTCTGGACATTTCTGATGTAAAAAACAGCACCATCACTATTTGAAGAAAGTAATTTTTGATCAAATCTAGATAGGCCCCATTTCCAGCAGCCATCACTAAAACACCTTATCCTTGAGTAATCATGCTAAATTGCTAATTTGGTACTAGAAAATCACTTGCCATTATATCAAAAACAGTTTAAAGTTATTTGGTTCATTAAATGGAGCTTAACATTGTCTTTGTGTTTGTTTTTGAGTTGCCACAGTATGCAATAGGCTGGCATGTCTTAAGGTCAATATGAGGTCAAATATGGCAAAAAAGAAACAGCTTTCTCAAGAAACTCATCAGTCAATCATTGTTTTGAGGAATGCAGGCTATACAATGCTTGAAACTGCCAAAAAATTGAAGATTTCATCCAAAGGTTTTCACTACAGTCTTCAAAGACAAAGGACAGCTGGCTCTAACAAGGACAGAAAGAGATGTGAAAGGCCCAGATGTACAACTAAACAAGAGGATAAGTACAGCAGAGTCTCTAGTTTGAGAAATAGATGCCTCACGTGTCCTCTGACAGCTTCACTGAATTCTACCCACTCAACACCTGTTTCATGTAAAACAGTAATTGAAGACTCAGGAGTGCAGGCCTTATGGGAAGAATTGCAAAAGTCACTATTGAAACAAAAAAACAAAAAGAAAAGGTTAGAGTGGGCAAAGAAACACAGACACTGGACAACAGATAATTGGAAAAGAGTGTTATGGATCTTAACCCCATTGAGCTTTTGTGGGATCAGCTAGACTATAAGGTGCGTGAGTGCCCGACAAGACAGCCACATCTATGGCAAGTGCTACAGGAAGTGTGGGGTGAAATATCATCTGAGTATCTGGACAAAGTGACAGCTAGAATGCCAAGGATCTGCAAAGCTGTCATAGCTGCACGTGGAGGATTATTTGATGAGAACTCTTTGAAATAGTTTAAGAAGTTCTGAGCATTTTTTTCAAATTGTGATAGTAATTTTTCATGTTATTAATGCCCTGACTATACATTGTGATCAGTTGAATGCCACTTTGGTGAATAACAGTTCCAATTTCTTTCCATAAGAGCAAAATCTGTACATTATTCTAAACTTTTTCTGCCAGTGGATTTCATCATCATGTTTATTTTAGCTTTAATTTTCTTCTGGTAAATTTCTTAAATGGAGTATTAATTTTGTTCTGTAAAAACAGAAGAGGAAGAGATGTTCAAAAGGTTATTCCTGACAAATAACGTCTAAAAAAAACATGACATGCATTTTTGTTAACTTCTAAGGCATGCTTTCCATCACAGAATACCTCATCCAAATGAAATATAAAACTTGCATGATCTTGTTTCAGAATAAACAAACTTTCCTAAAACAGCTTGGCTCATTTTGATGGACAGCTGGTCATTTATACTTCAAAAGGCAATTTGCTGGGAAAATTACTTGAGGCAATTTCAACTGAACAAATCTGTGCTGTCATTGTTCTCTAATAAATCAACAAAAAGTAGAGCTCTAAAAAAAAAAAAAAAAAAAAACAATTGACTAAAGACACATTAAATATTTGTAGGCATTATATGCCTGCAAAGACTTTGTCTGGTTTTTGTTGTTGTTGTTGTTGTTTTTGCCCAAAACTACAGTGATTAACAAATACTTGATGAAGCCAATTAATTGTGAACCAATTAAGACACTGGCAAATATGTTCAACTGTCAGTATAGATATGAGGGATAGAGATGCAGTCAAAGACATGGGTTATTTATTATCTGTAAACAATGACCAATTATTCTGCCTTTGCTGAAGAAGTAACTTGGCCTTATGTTGTCTTGTGTCACAAGACATCGAATTCAGAGTACATTTTTTATGTCAGCGCACAGAAAACCAGATGTCATCGTAACGCTGGCCACCTTAATGTTCAGCACAAAAAGGGCAATTATTTGAGGATTAGGATGTTCCATTTTAAAGTGTTGAAATTAATTAGCAACTAGACACCTCTGTGCATCTCTATGCACAAGCAGCTGTGAGCTTATATTAGTAATGAGAATCTGAGCTAGCAGAAGGTACACACATCACTCACCCCTCTCCTCCATCTATGTTTCTGCCCATCTATCTGATATTTCCTCTCCCCATCATTGTCAACAATAAGGCTGCCATCACCCTCACAATCACTGTCAATGTCATTACCAATGTCAGTGTCCTTGTTTTATTTTTTTCACCTACTTTGTATGCTTGTAGAAAAAAAAAAAAACATGTGTTTACTAACAGGTGCATATTGGTGTTTTTGTATAGATATGAACAGTAGTTTCATGCTTAAACAACCACATTATCTGCAAACATACACCTGCAGTATGAAGGACAGCTGTCTGGCTGCTACACTTCATGGATATTTGGTCTGTGTTTTCAGGTTGGAAGAGACAACATTTTGTTCTGAATTCTATGGAGTAAAGCATCAGATTCAGATTTAAAATAGTTTCAACTTTATCAGCTAATTAGTATTAACTGGCACCAAACATAAAATGTTGTTACAAAGTGTGGCAGGGTGAGCAAGAGACAGACACAGTGGGTGTGGCGTCAAGCCTCGGAGAGGCATTTATTGGAAATAATAATAAATGTAAAAATGTCCAAAAGGGGTAATAAAGTGTCCAAGGGGAAATAGTGTTCATAATAAAGGGGGAATCTGGCATCCTCGCGGTGAATGGGGATCCTTGAAAGGGCGGGGTAGTGTTCATAGGGAAACCCAGGCACGGGCTGGGTCAGTCGGCCGCTCACGCTCCCCTCCAAGGTCCACGGCGCGTGGGGCGGCGGCGTCACTGGTGCCTGTCTTCCCAGGCCCGCGGCAAGCGTGAGGGGAAGGCAGCCCGGCATCTAGCCTGTCAGCGGCAACGTGAGCAGTTCACCCCCGGCGACTCACTACAACGTCCGGGGGTCCGAAGAACAGGTCCAGCAGTGTGTCCACTCATCCGATCCCTCCCAGCTCTGGTCCTGGGCATGCAAGGATGCCAGTGTGTGCACACATGGAGATTTGAAGCCGGCTCCCCGAGAAGAGGTGCGCACTGCGTTTTAAAGACAGTGGTGATGAAGCATTATCCCCATCAGGTGTGCTTAATTCACCGCTGACCAAACGAGCCTTATTAATTATGCACCTCTTCTCGCTCTCCCGCCCAACTCCTGTCGTGAGCCTGGCTGAAGGGGGGCCCTAAGAGTCGGGCAACGATGATGAGCCAGAGGGGCGGATCATTCCACCACCACCCCCCCCCCCCCCAAGCGTCACCCCATCGGCACCTCCTCCCACACTCACATACAATCATGGAATCCAGAGCCGGAGGCGCACACTCTTTAGCTGCCCACACGGGAATGCTACTTCCTCAACCAGGCCCTACGGTCAGAGTGGATGTAAGGGGGATACCTCTCCGGGCCAACTCCTCTCACTTGCACCCAGGTGGGAACAGAGAAAAAACATGAATTAATATAACAGCCTCAGCCAGCTACAGGGTAAATGCTTATTAAGTGCCACTTACCCTTTGCTGCAGCTGGGAGGCCATCCTCATGTTTTCTCCATCCCACTCCAGGCTTTCCATCGAACCGGCGAATGAGAGGAAGAGTGACGTAACTGTTGGTGCCCAACTGTGCCGTCTTTGCCCACAAAAGTGCCCACATTCTCCACCACTGTGGCAGGGTGAGCAAGAGACAGACACAGTGGGTGTGGCGTCAAGCCTCGGAGAGGCATTTATCGGAAACAATAATAAACGTAAAAATGTCCAAAAGGGGTAATAAAGTGTCCAAGGGGAAATAGTGTTCATAATAAAGGGGGAATCTGTCCGCTCACGCTCCCCTCCAAGGTCCACAGCGTGTGGGATGGCGCCGTCACTGTTGGCCTGTCTTCCCAGGCCTGTGGCAAGTGTGAGGGGAAGGCGGCCCGGCATCTAGCCCGTCGGCAACAACGTGAGCAGTTCACCCCCGGCGACTCACTACAACGTCTGGGGGTCTGAAGAACGGGTCCGGTAGCGCGTCCACTCATCTGATCCCTCCCAGCTCTGGTCCTGGGTGTACGAGGATGCCAGTGTGTGCACACATGGAGATTTGAAGCCGGCTCCCCAAAAAGAGGTGCACAGCATTTTAAAGACAGCAGCGATGAAGCATTATCCCCATCAGGTGTGCTTAATTCACCGCTGACCAAACGAGGCTTATTAATTATGCACCTCTTCTCGCTCTTGTCGTGAGCCTGGCTGAAGGGCGGTTCTAAGAGGCGGGGCGACGATGACGAGCCAGAGGGGTGGATCATTCCACCACACAAAGCTTTAAATAGCTAGGCAATACATTTCCACAAATAAATGGTCACAGCCACTGACATTTACAAATTAGCGTAACATTTACTCATTTCCTTGTCTCAAACAACTTGAGCCATGACTTAACTCTCATTGTTTCTTGAAACTTAACTCAAAAGCGCAGGAGACAGAATGAAACAGAGTACACCAAGAACTCCAGAGAACTCTGCAAATGATACTCATTAATTGTGGGTTGAAGAAGACACTGGTGAAGATTGATGGCAATGTTTTGTTTGCTTTGAAATACAGCACAGTTGAAATTCACTGAGAGCTGTCTGTGTGCAGTCCTCAGAAGTCTTTGTGTCAACTCTGAGGGCACTTGAAAGGAAGTATGCCTTGCAGTTCAAAACCATTAGCACTTCCTCTTGTTTGTCTGCATCTAACCTATATTAAGATTTTATAGTTTTGTATGCCGAATACATTTTTTACTGTCTTTCATGTTTCATAGTAGACAGGCCATTCTGTTAAAAGTCCTTTTGAATATTAATGATGGAGCGCAGACAGGTTCCTTATCAGATTGGTAAACAAGCAGAGCTCTGGAGCATCGAGGCATGACAAATGGTGGCCATGGCTTCCGTTTCATCACACTGGAATGTGACAATCTTCCGTTTATTAGCTAGGTAATTTACGAAGAAACTGTGAAAATGTGTTAAACTTGTGATAGTGCTATGACTTTAAACCACCTCTGCATTCACACAAACACACACACACACACACACACACACACACACACACACGCACGCACGCATGAAAAACAATATTAAACAGCTTATATGTGATATATGGTTTCTCTTCTCCTATGTTTTCTCTTTCTCTCTAGATTCAATATTCAAATATCCTTTATTAGCATAATAATCAGTGGTTTGCTTTGCCAAACCATTAATAAACACCACACACACATACACAATAGAAGTCTCTCTGTCTCTCTCTTTGTCTCCTAGTCTACTGAGAAATAAGACTGCTGGAATAGTTTGTGTTGAGGGTTCTGGGTTTAGGAAACCTGTGAATCATGGGGCATGACTGGCGCTGATGATGCAGGGGTTGGTTGAGAGATGCTGTCAGCAAAAGAATGATAGATCATTATAGAAATGTGTGAAATGTATATCAGGTGTGGCTGGGAGTGTGGAGCTAAGAGCAGGGAGCTAGTATGAGGTTTCTGGCATGATTCACTCCGACAGAGTGTGCTAGGTGTATGACCCTGCTTAAAGGAATAGTTCACCCAAAAATGAAAATTTGCTGATAATTTACTCACCCTCAGGCCATCCAAGATGTATCTGAGTTTCTTCATCAAAACAGAATTTAAGACTTTTAGGAAATTCAGATACATCTTGGATGGCCTAAGGGTGAGTAAATTATCAGCAGATTTTCATTTTTGGGTGACCTATTCCTTTAAGACTAACAACAACACAGACTTTTTGGGCAAAACAAACAGAACAGTGATTTACAGCCAATACTACTGTAGGGCTTTTTAAGCACCAGCTCATCAAAAATGAAAATGATATCTAATATATAACATGAACTGTTATTTACCCACCCTCATGTCGTTCCAAACCTATATGATAAAAAAAGTCTAGTGCTCTATTTATAGGGATAGTACACCCAAAGACTTATATTTCTCATCATTTATTTACCCTCATGCCATCCCAGATGTGACTTTCTTTCTTCTGCAGAACACAAATTAAGATTTTTAGAAGACTATATCAGCTCTGTAGGTCCGTTTAATGCAAGTGAATGGTGGCCAGAACTAAAAATGGATAAAGTCAGCATAAAAAGTTATTCAGTAATCCAGTAGTTAAATGCAAGTCTTCTGAAGCAATATGATAGGCGTGGGTGAGAAATGGATCAATATTTAAGTTCTTTTTTTAAATTTTATTTTTTTTGTACAATTTTCATTTTTGGGTGAACTATCCCTTTAAACTATTTCTAAGAGTGTAATCACAAGTATAGTACTTCAATTCAAATAGATAGAATTCGATTACGTCATCAAACACGTCCCCACCGCCATGATGAGGGGAGACACCAGTAAACAATGCACTGTGTTTCTCCATTACCAATGAGATAAAGAAAAAAATCTGTAATGTACTGTTATAAAAACACGGAGCTGTGAGAGTTTTCGCTGAACTGGAGGTGTCAGAATCTAACCAACATGCACTGCTTCAAGTCCAGCGCCGATCGGTCTGCACAGCACTGCATGAAGTCGAACACACCTAATGAATACAACTGAACATGAGCTCGTCACAACCAGTCACAAGACGCGTGAGTTGCTGACATCAAACCCATGTCATAACACTTGAGGTGGCGATTTTAGAATGTGTTAGAACGAAACTTGTTTAGAATGTGTTACGGTGGACACTGGGTGACCGTGATCGGTGACTATAAAACATATATTTGGGTTTGTTTTTCACATAAAATGTTTGTCAGACTCGGAATGCACCCGGAATTAAATGGGTCACTTCAGCAGTGCAGGATGTGTACAGACAGATTAAATAAACAGATAAACAACAGATTAAATATTAACCACTGTTAGTTGCTGATTTAAAATACAATGAAAATCATTCCCCCAACATATGTCACTTTGAGAAAATTGTACCCCAAGGTATAATTAAACAATGCTAAAATTCTGATGCCCTTCGCGTCAGTCAGTTGACGTCAAAGGTTTCTCGTTGAAGAGAAAGCACTTGCCAGATGCGTTGGAATCTGACGCCAGAGGGCACTTTTGGCGTCTGTAGATTGACACGCAGTTTTTGACACCTTGGGAGTGAGAACATGTTCAGCATTTACACAGGTGTACCAGAGATAAAATATTTTACTAAAGGGCCAAGACGGCAACAGAACAACACTTACAAACGGAAGAAACAACCAGGTAAACTTTAACTAGCCATTAGACTGAACTTTAGCTTTTAGCTGACCATCAGTCATCTGTCTTTGGAATGACATAAAGGTGAGTAAATAATGACATAATTTTCATTTTTGGGTGAACTATTCCTTTAAACTATTTCTAAGAGTGTAAACACAAGTATTGTAGTTTAATTCCAATAGTACATTCACATACTGTATGTGGTACCTTTCAAAATAAAACAGATAGTGTTAGGCCTGGGTTTGGAAGTGAAAAATAATCTTAGAAAGTGTGGAATCTAAAACATTGGGCCTTTTTTTATCAGACATGATCCTTATCAGTAATAACTGTAAGCACTAGCAGTGCAACAAAACGTGACATGAAGTTTAAATTAGCGCCCGACCGATTTATCAGTCGGCCGATATTAGCCTTTCACAGATACTGTATATCGTATCGGCGTATATGTTTTCTGATATGCGCAGATATGAAAACTGTTTTTAAGAACATATAATGCAGAAAACAATGCTTGGGGTGATTTAGAATTGGTGTCATAATGTAGTTTGTCCAGCAGAGCGTGCTCCGACTCCACTGTTTACAGAGCTGAGCTGATGGTGGTTCTGCAGACAGTACGGTGTTAAGCGGTGTTAAACTAGTTTGTGAAATACATACTGGAAACTTAATAAAAAATGACCCCATCATTTTCCGTTTTCAATATAACTAATATAACATTAACCCTGTCCCTGACAATCATGTCACTCATGTCTGTTTGCTGTTAGCCAGCTATAGTTTGTCAGTGCAGTCAGTAATGTTGCAGATTGAAACGTAAACATCAGAGCATCTTTTTGCAGCTCAGCAGACAACAGTGCGGTGGTGGATTGTGTTTGTTGAGTGTTGATTTCATGCTACATTGTTACCTAGTCGGTGAGACACAATGCTGTTAAGTAAATAAACAATGTCCATCTTTTACTCTCCGTGACATTGAGCTTATAGCTAACTAGCTAACCACGTAGCTACTTTCATACCTTGTCAGCTGAGTGGAAGCTAATGTGTAAACATGTATTCACCAAACTGTTTTGTTCAGGATTCACAGTTTGGTACCTCTTTCAACCGAGCAATTCCAGTCATTGCATTTACAAAATGTAATATTTAAAACTCTGGTTTTCCACCGTTGAAAGTTTCCCCTGAACTTGTATAGCAGAATACACTGTAACACCACTGCAGCTGTTTATCTCTTGACTCAGCAGCAGCAAACCATGAGTTATTATTTGTGACTGTTTTGTTATACATTAACAGCGAAATATCACTGATGATGTTTTGATAACAAGAAAACGTCATGGGTACTTTCGTGACCTCCGTTACCTGATGGAGGGAATGAGACGTTGTGTCGATGTAGTGACACTAGGGGTCACTCGTGGGAGCCAGAAACACCTCTGGTCTTTTGAAAAAAGGCCAATGAGACTTGGCGAGTGGAATTTGCATGCCACTCCCCCGGACATACGGGTATAAAAGGAGCTGGTATGCAACCACTCATTCAGGTTTTGTGCTGAGGAGTCGAGACAATGTCCCGGCCATTTCAGCGGGTAGTTCAGCATTGTGACAAGAGGGACACAACATCTCACTCCCTCCATCAGGGAATGGAGGTTACGAAAGTAACCATGACGTTCCCTATCTGTCACTCACTCGACGTTGTGTCGATGTAGTGACACTAGCGTTCCCTATACAAAACGTCACAACTAGCTGAACTGTGTTACGTGGACTAGTGGTGCGAGACGGAAAGACTTTTGATTGGAAGCTAATGTGTAAACATGTATTCACCAAACTGTTTTTTTCAGGATTCACAGTTTGGTACCTTCCCCAACGCTGCTATGAGCGTCGAACGGTCCTTCAGGAACAAGTCGACTGCTCAACAAATAGGGACAGGCTAGCCCAGCCGAGGCCTCTTTTCCCTCTTTTTTCCTCCCCAAAAAGAGTGGAATTTTGTTAACGGACTGGGATCCGTGAGTGTCGCGAGAAGCGTGAGATCTGAGAACCATGTCTGAGTGGGCCAGTAGGGTGCTACTAGGATGACTTGCTCCCCGTCCTCCCTGACCTTGCACAGGGTCTGTGCAAGAAGGCTCACTGGGGGAAGCGCATACTTGCGAAGTCCAGGGGCCAGCTGTGTGCCAACGTGTCTATACTGAGAGGTTCCTCGGTCAGGGCATACCAAAGCGGGCAGTGGGAGGATTCCCGGGAAGCAAACAGGTCTACCTGTGCTCGACCGAATCGACTCCAAATCAGCTGAACCACCTGAGGGTGGATTCTCCACTCTCCCCTGATGTGATAGAGCGTCCGCTGCGGTGTTGAGGTCGCCAGGGATGTGAGTGGCTCGTAGCGACTTGAGGCGCTGCTGACTCCAGAGGAGGAGTTGTGACATGCAAAGGGAGCGTAGACCGCCTTGGTGGTTGATGTAAGCTGTTGTCCATCCCGACCAACACGTGCTTGCCCTGGATCAACGGCCAAAACCTCCGCAATGCGAGCAGTACTGCCAACAACTGTAGGCAGTTGATGTGTCAATGCAGCCGCGGGCCAGTCCAAAAACCGGTGGCTGTGTGCCCGTTGCATACGGTGCCCCAGCCTGTCTTGGGGGCATCTGTTGTAACCACGACGCACCTGGAGACCTGCTGTAGGGGAACTCCTGCCTGTAGAAATGCCAAGTCGGTCCAAGGGCTGAAGAGGCGGCGACAGACTGGCGTGATGGTCATGCGATGTGTCCCGCGGCACCATACCCATCTCGGGACTTGAGTCCGAAGCCAGTGCTGAAGCAGTCTCATATGCATCAAACCGAGCAGTGTGGCTGCCGCTGAAGATGCCATATGCCCCAGGAGCCTCTGAAAGTATTTCAGTGGAACCGCTGTTCTCCGTCTGAATGCCTTCAGACAGTTCAGCACCAACTGTGCACGCTCGCTCGTGAGGCACGCTGTCAACGAGATGGAGTTCAACTCCAGACCGAGAAAAGAGATGCTCTGAACCGAGGAGAGCTTGCTCTTTTCCCAGTTGACCCGAAGCCCCAGTCAGCTGAGGTGCCGGAGCATGAGGTCCCTGTGTGCGCATAGCAACTCTCGAGAGTGAGCTAAGATCAGCCAGTCGTCGAGATAATTGAGAATGCGGATGCCCACTTTCCTTAGTGGGGCAAGGGCTGCCTCTGTGACCTTTGTGAAGACGAGAGGAGACAAGGACAGGCCGAAGGGGAGGACCTTGTACTGGTACGCCTGGCCCTCGAAGGCAAACCGCAGGAAGGGTCTGTGTCGAGGTAGGACCGAGACGTGGAAGTACGCATCCTTCAGGTCTACCGCCGCGAACCAATCTAGATGTCGGACGCTCGCTAGAATGCGTTTTTGCATCATCATCTTGCATCACCTACTCGCAGGTCCAAGATTGGTCGCAACCCACCGCCTTTCTTTGGTACGATGAAGTATGGGCTGTAGAACCCTTTCTTCATCTCGGCTGGAGGGACAGGCTCTATCGCGCCCTTGCTCAGGAGGGTCGCGATCTCCGCACGCAACGTAGCGGCTTTCTCGCCCTTCACCGAGGTGAAGCGGATGACGCTGGACCTGGGCAGGCACCTGGCGAACTGAATAGCGTAGCCGAGTCGGACAGTCCGGGTCATCGCATCTTTAAAAACACGTTCCGTGTGTGCTGCTCTTTTATGAATAGAAAATATACTCTTTTCAGAATATACTCTTTTTTTGCTCTGCCGAAGCACCCAGGGGCGTTCTCAGCACTGCACAGACACAGAGGGGGAGAAGCCGCTGAAATGCGCTGTCAAATCCAGCAGTCTTTAGCAAGGTGAGTTTTTTTTTTCTCCTAGAGGAATTGTATTCAGTGCACTAAATGCAACCGCTCAGCTCCGAAGAGAAAATCTGAATGAGTGGTTGCATACCAGCTCCTTTTATACCCGTATGTCTGGGGGAGTGGCATGCAAATTCCACTCGCCAGTTCTCATTGGCCTTTTTTCAAAAGATCAAAGGTGTTTTGGTCTCCCAAGAGTGACCCCTTGTGTCACTACATCGACACAACGTTGAGTGAGTGACAGTTAGGGAACTACTTTAGTACAATTTAGAGGTACTTGTACTTTACTTGAGTATTACCATGGCATTTTCTATTATTTTCCACTGCATTTATTTTTTTAACAGCTATAGTTACTAGTTAATTTTCAGATCAATATTTTATATGTAAAATATATGATCAGTTAAAAGTTAACTGTTATCTCTGTATTTAAAAAAAATATTCATCTTAAAAATGCCCAGCTTAAATAAAATGTATTATGTATAATAATAATAATGTCAAATATTCTTTGATAAAAATATTTAAGAAAGCAGCCTTCTGAGTACCTTTGCATAGTCATATCAGTGCAAAATCTGTGTACAATCCACATAGAAAAGGTCCGTTTTCATTCCAGCTCAAAAATTAACTATATCGGCCACCATATCAGTAGTCAGCGAATTTACCCCCTCTAAAATCGGTATCAGTCTCAAAAATCCCATATCGGTCAGGCTCTAGTTTAAATAAGATTAGTGGAAAATAAGAAGTATTTCTTGACTGAATTTCCTTTTACTACATTCAGTCTTTGCAGAATAGTGTCAATAACTGATGAAAAGCCTATGCCGATGCACTATCAGTTAAGAAATCATAGCTACAGAATGTGCCATGTGTGGGTTCTGATGGGAGGTTAGATAAGTATGGGGTGGGAAAACACACATGGACAAACAGAATATGATGTCATTTTGCCATTCTCTTTAAAGCTTGCCATCTGTTTTAAAACAATAAATTACACAACTAATGACAACTATGCTATTATTTCTGTTCACATCAATTTTTCATCACATCGCTACTTATTCAGTCTGTTATTGTAAATTTCCATGATGACCCTTGCTGCATCAGTATTGTATCCCTTTCTCCCCTTCTGATTTTCCATACAATAGGAATTGCAAAAGAAGTCACAGTAGTTGAAATGCAGAACAGCCATTCCTTGTGGTACAGTAAGTGTGTTGCAATGCTGACAGTGTACACAGAAGCTGTTCTCATATGTGATTTGGCATGCTAAGCAAATCACAAAGTCACTCACCTTATTTCAGCTCATTTTTAGAGGACAGCCTGTCTTGGTCTTGAAAGTTGTTTGTCTCAGAATGACATCTTCTTTCCATCTGAGAGGGATTCAGAGAACAGACTGCTTGGCTATATCCGGAAAGTGACTCATCTGCAGTACTTTCAATCACTCTCACCTCAAATCCTGAAGGCAACAGAGCAATTTACACCTTTCAAGGCAAAGCCCAGACAACTCTCAGTAATAAGAGCTCACAGGAGTCCAATATATAGTACGATTAAAAGCCAATATGATTTTTTTTTTTTTTTTTTTTTTTCTTTAAGATAAATGATCTGTAGAATTCTGAATAAATCAGCTATTTCAAAAAATTGGAGAGGCTCTGCAAATGTGAGAAGCTATGCAAAGCAACATAAGCACTATTAAACTCCCTAAGGGCCCATCTAGTATGATTATCTCTTTTGGCTAATTTATTTATCAACATTTAAAAAAAAAAAAAAAAATCTTACATACCCAATGGTATACATTGGTACAAATGGAGTGAAATGGGTTCTCTCCCCGACCAACCATGGCTGTGCATTAAATATACAAAAAGAGAATATACATGGAAATGTAGATTTTCTATGTTTAAAGAAATACATAAATATCAGAAATAATAAATGTTTCTATAAATATAAAGACACATGAATATACAAGTGCAAGTGCATTTAAATATAACAGAAAATTCGATAATGTAGATTATCTATGAATAAAGACAAATAAAAAGTGAATGTTTCTGTAACAATAAAGAAATAAATAAGGGACTAGAATGAAAAAGTGCATTAGAATAGAATAAAACAGAATATACAGTCCTAAACAAAAAAAGTCCTGACAAATCTTGCCATCCTATGAATATTTGTCCTGTGATTTTACAGGAGCAACAGTCATTCTATGTGTCATTGAGCGCATCAAACTGTGTGAAATCAGATAATGTCCTTCCCTGCCCTGCTGACACGGAGCCCACTGCCTGCTGGGACTCAGCAAGGTCAATTAGCCATGCTGATTCTTCAACAGCCGGCACAAACACAGACCATTATCGGTAATGAAGTTGCACATCATAGTCTGTTTGCATTGCACTTGCCAGCAGGCTGGGATGCTGCAACTCTGCCTGTCAGTTGTGTGGTGTTTGCGTGTTGGTTTTGTTTGTGGCTTTCTCTATCTTTCTTTTAAAAGTGTTCGTATTGGGGGTCCAAACACTGTTTTCACTTTAGCCAATAATGTAATAGCCAGCCAATAATGTAAGAACTTATTACATTATGGGCAAAAATGTATTATGTTATTGGTTCAGAAATGTTATTACATTATTGGTAAGTTATTACATTATTGACTTTTATTACATTAAGAATGAAAAATGTATTACGTTATTGCCAGTTATTACATTAACGGTAGTTATTACATTATTGGCTGCTACAAACCCCAATTCCCAAAAAAAGTTGTGATAGTATGAAAAATGCTAATAAAAACAAAAAGGAGTGATTTGTAAATTATATTCACCCTTTGCTAAATTGAAAACACTATGTAGTTAAAAGATTTAAGGAATCTGATCAAATCTCAGTGTGTAAAGCGCAAGACGAAAACCACTTCTTACTGCGCGTGATCTCTGATCCTTCAGACATCACTGTCTTAAAAAACATAATTCATCTGTAATGGATATCATGAACATGGGCTTGGGATTACTTTAGTAAACCTTTGTTAGTCAACACCACTCGCTGCTGCATCCACAGATGCAAGTTAAGACTTTACTATGCAAAAAAGAAGCGCTACATCAACACTGTCCAGAAGTGCTGCCGACTTCTCTGAGCTCGGTCTCATCTTAGATGGAAAGTAGAACAGTGGAGCTGTGTTTTTTGGTCCGATGGGTCCACATTTCAAAAAGTTTTTGAAAAGCGCAGCTGTCGTGTTCACTGGGCCAAAGAGGAAAAGGACCATCCAAGACATTATCAGCGTCAGGTCCAAAAGCCAGTGTTTGTATGGGCCAGGGGTGTGTCAGTGCCCATGGCATGGGTAACTCGCACATCTGTGAGGGCACCATTAATGCAGAAAGATATGTAAAAATTTTGGAGCAGCATATATTGCCATCCAGCACTGTCTTAGAAAAAGTAGAAGAAGAAGATCAGACTATTTTTATCTGCTTTTACTGTAACACTTTGGAATTTGACAACAGAACAAATCTGACAGCCTCATCACAGTTCCAGGTCACAATAATCAAATTAAATTAGAACTTTAAATCAGTAAAAACATGCTTGGCAGCTCAAACACATTAACATTTTTTGTAATTATTTGCATAAAAATAGAAATAAATAGATAGCTAAAATTTACTCATTCAAGATGTTTAATTGCTAATGAGCTAGTTTACTAGTTAAACAAGCAAGAATATTTGATTAACTAGCATCAGGGGCGTAGATTCCAGGGGGGATGAGGGAGAGGTAAACCCCCCAATAATCAAAACAAGCAAGTACAACCCCCCCAATATTTATACAATGATCAATGGAAACATGTAAATTCTTCACACTGTAATCCCCCCAATGTTCAAGCCAAATCTACGCTCTTGACTAGCATCATCAGAAAGACCATGGCATGCATCACTAGCTACTGGTAGTAAGCAGCATGCATGGCTAGATCTAGGGATGTTAATGATTAATCGAAAATCGATTAATTGTTGTTAATAATTTGATCGATTAAGCTTATCGATCATCGATTAAATAATTTCAGGGCAAATGCACAGTAATCATGACAGCAGATGTTGATAAGGCTGTCTATTCAGTCACCCGCTGCTAGAGGGTGCCTGCGCTCTGTATGTCATTATCCTTTTCACACAGAAGAGCTGACGCACAGGTCAGAGAGTGATGCGGGCTCAATGTAAGCAATGTTGGAGCGTTTCTCTATAAATGAACATTAATCTATTCTGCACACACCATGATAGTGTGTTAAAGTACAACATGAAAACAAGCACTGTTGATCTCCTTGTTTCATCCTAACCTACAATTACATCAGCGATCGCCGGGAAAGCACAAACGTACATTCAGCTGACATTTCTACTTACATTATTGTTGAGAACATCAATTCATTAAAAGGTCATTAATAATGATCTATATACAGGCTACTGAAAGTCTACTGAATGTTTGTTGAAACACTGTTTACTAGCTATAGCATGTCAGCTGATAAGCTGTTATTTTGCTGCTGTTATACAGGCTATTGATAGTCTACTGAATGTTTGTTGAAACACTGTTTACTAGCTATAGCAAGCCAGTTGATAAGTCACTTATAGTCAGTTAAATATCTAAATGTATTAAAATATACTGAACTAACACCCGTTTAACATCGCAAGCTTGAGTGAGATGTGAGCATAGCGTCATCTTAACTACAGCGTAATTGCAGCTGCAGACTCGACAGGGCTTTCACACTGGAAGTGTTTTTATAGCGTCACAGCAGCAGCTCTATACTGAAAAATGCTGTGTTCCCTATCTGTCACTCACTCAACGTTGTGTCGATGTAGTGACACTAGGGGTCACTCTTGGGAGCCCAAGACACCTCTGGTCTTTGATAAAAGGCCAATGAAAATTGGCGAATGGTTTGCATGCCACTTCCCCGGACATATGGGTATAAAAGGAGCTGGTATGCAACCATTCATTCAGATTTTCTCTTCGGAGCCGAACGGTCGATGTTTACTGAGCTGACTGTTCATTCACCTCTGCTGGATCTGATGGCGCATTTCAGCGGCTTCTCCCTCCTCTGCACTGGTGCACCGCAGAGAACGCCCCTGGGCGCTTCGGCAGAAAAAGAGAGTATATTTTCCGGAAGTGAACAAGGAGCTGACAAAATCATGGGAGGCACCTTTTACTAACCGGTCCCGATTTCTCAGCTCCCCCACCCTCACTACCCTCGATGGCGGGATGGCCAGGGGCTATACGGCGATTCCCCCGGTGGATAAGGCGCTCACGGTGCACCTATGCCCGCAGAGCGCCGCCACCTGGTGCGGACGCCCAAAGCTCCTGTCCAAAGCCTATAGGTTCACATCATCCCTGACGGCCAAAGCCTACAGTGCTGCTGGACAAGCCGCCCCTGCCCTGCACGCCATGGCTCTCCTGCAGGTCCACCAAGCCAAGGTGCTAAAAGAACTGCACGAGGGTAGTTCCGCCCCAGATCTGATGCAGGAACTGCGCTCGGCGACCGACCTCGCTCTCCGGGCAACGAAAGTCATGGCACGTCCTCTCGGGCGGGCAATGTCCACATTAGTGGTCCAGGAGCGCCACCTTTGGCTCAACTTGGTCGAGATGGGTGAGGCCGACAAGACAAGGTTCCTTGCTGCCACTATCTCCCAGACTGGCCTATTCGGCGACTTTGCTCAGCAGTTCTCGACGGTGAAGCAGCAGACAGAGGCTATCTGGCATATCCTGCCCCGGCGCGGCTCAAGATCCCGCACCCCACCTGCTCGTCACCAAGGGCGTCCCCCTGTGGTAACTGCACCGGCTCCGCGGCAGCCCGCCCCTTCGGCCCGGCCCCAGCGTGGAGCCCACCGCAGGAAGCAGACGCCACCCGTCTCATGGCCGGCCGCCAAGAACCCACGAAAGGCTTAAAAGCGCCCCTGAGATGGGCGACCAAGGGTTGACGAAATCCACTGCTTTGGAGCTGGTAAGAAGACCACTCCATCCCCCGGTGGAGGGCCGTGAGGAGAATCTTTTGTTGCCTTTTCATTTGATTTCGCCGCATGCCCAAGTGGCTGCGGTACCCAACAGTTCAGCAAAAGAGCAGTTTCCTCGTTCCCTGGGTCACATACCCGGTGTGCACGGCCGTCATCATGACCACTGTCCACCTTTTCATCCTTGAAGGATTGGCGCTCCAGCGGCGGTCTCCCTGCCCCTGCGCACCCAGCTGTGGCACAGATCCGCCCCCAATGTGACAGTCTTCATGGGTTGCGAGGTCAGGCCTCTTCCTCCCCCGTCCCAGGCTGTGCCGGGGGTAGTCATAAGGAATCAGGTAAGTGCTTCGATGTCCCTAGACTCAGCACGGCCACGACATGGTGTGGCATCTCGAGCTCCGCCTCGCCGCGAGGCCACCCTCGCGCGGAGCTTGGATGCGTGGCTTGCGCTTTCCAATCCATCGCGATGGCTGATCCGGACCGTCCGACTCGGCTACGCGATTCAGTTCGCCAGGCATCCGCCCAGGTTCAGCGGTATCCACTTCACCTTGTTGAAGGACAAAAACACTGCTACTTTGCACGCGGAGATCACCACCCTCCTACGGAAGGGTGCGATAGAACCTGTCCCTCCGGCCGAGATGAAGAAGGGGTTTTACAGCCTCTACTTCATCGTACCGAAAAAAGGTGGTGGGTTGCGTCCAATCTTGGACCTGCGAGTACTGAACCAGGCTTTACACAGAATCCCGTTCAAGATGCTGACACAAAAACGCATTCTGGCGAGCGTCCGGCATCAAGATTGGTTTGTGGCGGTAGACCTGAAGGACGCGTACTTTCATGTCTCGATTCTACCTCGACACAGACCCTTCCTGCGGTTTGAATTCGAGGGTCGGGCATATCAGTACAAGGTCCTCCCTTTCAGTCTGTCCTTGTCCCCTCGCGTCTTCACGAAGGTTGCAGAGGCAGCTCTTGCCCTGTTAAGGGAAGTGGGCATTCGCATTCTCAACTATCTCGATGAATGGGTAATCATAGCTCACTCTCGGGACATGTTGGGTACACACAGGGACTTGGTGCTCTCACACCTCAGCCGATTAGGGCTTCAGGTCAACTGGGAAAAGAGCAAGCTCCTCCCGGTTCAGAGCATCTCTTTTCTCGGTTTGGAGTTGGACTCAGTCTCATTGACAGCACGCCTCACAAATGAGCGTGCACAGTCGGTGCTGGCCTGTTTGAAGGTGTTCAAACAGAAAACAGCGGTTCCACTGAAACTCTTTCAGAGGCTCCTGGGGCATATGGCATCCTCAGCGGTGGCCACCCCACTCGGGTTGATGCATATGAGACCGCTTCAGCACTGGCTTCAGACTCGAGTCCCGAGATGGGCATGGCGCCACGGGACACATCGTGTGGTCATCACGCCGGTCTGTCACCACCTCTTCAGCCCTTGGACCGACCTCACATTTCAACGGGCAGGCATTTCCCTAGAGCAGGTCTCCAGGCGTGTCGTATTCATGACAGATGCCTCCAAGATGGGCTGGGGTGCCGTTTGCAACGGGCACACAACCGCCGCCTTGTGGACGGGCCCGCAGCTGCGTTGGCACATCAACTGCCTCGGCATATCAACTGCCTCGAGTTGCTGGCAATTCTGCTCACCCTACGGAGGTTCCGGCTGTTGATCCAGGGAAATCACGTGTTAGTTCGGACAGACAACACGGCAATGGTAGCATATGTCAACCGCCAAGGCGGTCTGCGCTCTCGTTATATGTCACAACTCGCCCGCCGTCTCCTCTGGAGTCAGCAGCACCTCAAGTCACTGCGAGCCACTCACATCCCGGACGACCTCAACACTGCAGCAGACGCGCTGTCACGGCAGGTTACCCTCATGGGAGACCCTCATGTGGTCCAGCAGATCTGGAGTCAATCCGGACAGGCACAGGTAGACCTGTTCGCCTCCCAAGAATCCTCATACTGCCCGCTCTGGTACGCCCTGACCGAGGCACCTCTCGGTATAGACGCGCTGGCACACAGCTGGCCCCCTGGCCTGCGCAAATATGCGTTTCCCCCAGTGAGCCTACTTGCACAAACTCTGTGCAAGGTCAGGGAGGACGAGGAGCAGGTCGTCCTGGTAGCACCCTGCTGGCCCACCCAGACGTGGTTCTCAGACCTCACGCTCCTCGTGACAGCCCCCCCCGCCCCCCGGCAAATTCCCCTGAGGAAAGACCTTCTTTCTCAGGGACAGGGCACCATCTGGCACCCATGACCAGACCTCTGGAATCTCCATGTCTGCCCCCTGGACGGGACACGGAAGACCTAAGCGGTCTACCACCCTCGGTGGTAGACAGGATCACTCAGGCTAGGGCCCTCTCTACAAGGTGCCTGTTTGCCTTTAAGTGGCATCTGTTCGCTAAGTGGTGTTCTTCCCAACGGGAAGACACCCAGAGCTGCGCAGTCGGATTGGTGCTTTCCTTCCTGCAGGAGAGGTTGGAAGGGAGGCTGTCCCTTTCCATCTTGAAGGTGTACGTAGCCGCTATAGCATCACACCACGACACAGTGGACAGTATGTCCTTAGGTAAGCACGACCTGATCATCAGGTTCCTGAGAGGTGCCAGGAGGCTGAACACCTCCAGACCGCACCTTGTTCCCTCATGGGACCTCTCTGTAGTTCTTCAGGGTCTATAGGTAGCCCCCTTTGAGCTTTTGCAGTCAGCTGAGCTTAAGGCACTCTCCTTGAAGTCTGCCCTCCTGACTGCGCTCACCTCCATCAAGAGGGTAGGAGAACTGCAAGCGTTCTCTGTCAGCAAAAGGTGCCTGGAGTTCGGTCCGGGCTACTCTCACGTGATCTTGAGACCCCGACCAGGCTATTGGGTCGACCCTTCATTGGCCCAAGGTTCCCATGACCCCTTTTAGGGACCAGGTGGTGAACCTGCGAGCGCTGCCCCAGGAGGAGGCAGACCCAGACCTGTCATTGCTGTGTCCGGTGTGTGCTTTACGCATCTATTTGGATCGCATGGAGAGCTTTGGGATCTCTGAGCAGCTCTTTGTCTGCTTTGGTACACAGCGGAAAGGAAGCGCTGTCTCCAAGCAGAGGATCACCCACTGGCTCATTGACGCCATTGCTATGGCATATCACACCCAGGACATGCCGCCTCCGGTAGGGCTACGAGCTCATTCTACCAGGGGTGTAGCGGCCTCCTGGGCCCTGGCCAGGGGTGCCTCTCTAACAGACATTTGCAGAGCAGCGGGCTGGGCAACACCCAACACCTTTGCGAGGTTCTACAACCTCCAGGTGGAACCGGTTTTGTCCCGGGTAGTGGCATGCAATACAAGCGGATAAGCCCGGGATAGCCGGCCGGGTGTATCGCTTGCACACAGCGCCTTTCACCTCCTCTGAGCTAAAGACGTGCGCCATTAACTCCCAGTAGTGTTCACAAACTATGTTCCCTGGTTGACTTCCTCCAAGCCCTGTGGCAGTCGAGTTTTTGGAGAGACTCACTGCCGGTCCAGTACACGTGCTAACTAAAAGCCCTGTTCCCTTTAGGTAACCCCATGCGATGTATATCTTCCACTAATTCGTTTCCCTGTTGGCAAACTGCATCTTCCTTGGGCAGAGGCCCCTCTGTCACAGTCTCCATGTTTGTAGTAACTCCTCCCCCATTGGGTAGGACCTACCATAAGACTTCTCCACATGACATACTTCCAAAATAGTTCGACAAGACCATGTGACGTATTTTCCACTTAAATATCTCCCCTCTCTCTGGGCGAGGTGTGGTCTCCGCGGTGTCCTCCCCTTGGGAGGGACACCCCCCGACTAGACCTGGTCGGCCCAGTCGGATATTCCCCCTTTTTTTTAGGGAGTGGAAAAAAAAGAAGGGGAAAAGAGGCCACGACTGGGCAAGCCTGGCTTTATCTTTTTGTGTGGTTGACTTGTCCCCAAAGGGCCGTTCGACACTCATAACTATGTTGGGGGTGGTTATGTGTCGGCCTGGTGCGCTGGCTACGAGGCACACAGTTGTCTGCCCGTCACACATCGCCAGTTCACGTAACACAGTTCAGCCAGTTGCGGCGTTTTGTATAGGGACCCCTAATGTCACTACATCGACACAACGTTGAGTGAGTGACAGATAGGGAATGTCATGGTTACTTGTGTAACCTCCGTTCCCTGATGGAGGGAACGAGACGTTGTGTCCCTCCTGCCACAACGCTGAACTACCCGCTGAAATGGCCAGACCTTGTCTCGGCTCCTCAGCATAAAACCTGAATGAGTGGTTGCATGCCAGCTCCTTTTATTTCAGTATGTCCAGAGGAGTGGCATGCAAATACCACTCGCCAATTTTCATTGGCCATTTATCAAAGACCAGAGGTGTCTCGGGCTCCCAAGAGTGACCCCTAGTGTCACTACATCGACACAACGTTGAGTGAGTGACAGATAGGGAATGTCATGGTTACTTGTGTAACCTCCGTTCCCTGATGGAGGTAACAAGACGTTGTGTCCCTCCTGCCACAACGCTGAACTACCCGTTGAAATGGCCAGACCTTGTCTCGGCTCCTCAGCATAAAACCTGAATGAGTGGTTGCATGCCAGCTTCTTTTATATCCGTATGTCCGGAGGAGTGGCATGCAAATACCACTCGCCAATTTTCATTGGCCATTTATCAAAGACCAGAGGTGTCTCGGGCTCCCAAGAGTGACCCCTAGTGTCACTACATCGACATAATGTCTCGTTCCCTCCATCAGGGAACGGAGGTTACACAAGTAACCATGACGATTTCTTGGTTACTACAGTGAGTATATATGTTAATAAAATCCATAACTTATAAAATGGTTATCAGGAGTGGGTCATTGATAAGTATTACAAACTTGATCGTCGTGAAATCTTATTTACATAAGGAAGAGGACCACATTTGCATCTAACAATAGAGCACTTTGTGCTTCACCTCCACAATCAGTCTGGTATCATCCATTGTTAAACAGGAATGAGGTAAGTTCAGAATTTACCAATGTCACGGTCTGTCACGTGCATGTGTTTACAAGTGAAAGCAAACCTGGATGTGAGTGGGTATTGCTGAAGCCTATAGACCTGTTCTATGTTTAATAGTACATAAAATAAATTTTTTTGTCCCATATTTTCAGTCTCATAAGTTGTAGTTTACTGTTGTTTTAAATTATAATCCATACTTCTGATCTATAATTAACATATTTTAAATTGGTTTAAATAGTTAAATCCCCTGGAATTTGTTTTTCAGGTATGCTCTAATTGATACAGTTCAAAAACACACTAGACTACTAATATATGATTATTCTGTGCATTGTGTAATTTTTTGTGTCAAATTACATTCATTTTATCCATCAACAGTGCATGGTCACTTTAATTGAGTGGGAGCAACTCTTAGCCGAAACCCCCGCTGCACTGCAGCTCACGCTACGCTCTGACGTGCTGCTGACGCTTCCGATGTGAATGCTCTAATCTGTTATTATGGACGGCGAAAAAAATATGCTCTGCTCACACGCCGATGACACTTGCGATGTGAAACAGGCATAAGAATACTTGCATTTCTTAAGTGTATTCATTTTAATTATATATAAACAATAGGCTAAATGCACATATTATTTGGAGTTCTCTACGTGCATTTTGCGATATTAACGTTAACGATTAATCGATTAATTGACCATTAATTTCCACAACGATCGATTAAGAAAATGTCTGAAAATTGACATCCCTAGCTAGACCAGCACCAAATCAGAAATTGAGCTTCACATCTCAAAAATAACAGTTTAATCAAGACTGTTCAGTACATTTGCAACTGTCCACTTTGCTCATGTACACACAGGGAATGTAGAGCTAACCCTTCTTAGACATCATGTGGAGAGCCTAGAAAAGGGAGGATAAACACACTCTAAACTGCAGTGAGAAAGAGTGAAAGAGAGATAACACAAGAGCAATGTCATATGAAGGATGCGAGAGTAGCACCCAAAATGAATATTCATGGCTCTCTGCCTTCAATGGGACTTCCACATCATAGCCTTCCTCTCGCACTTTCTTTAGCTCTAGCTGATAAGTGTCTTCCAGCTCCAGCCCATCCCCGTGGTTGCCACAGAGATTCCCAGCCTTTCCTGAGCACTAATCCTCTGCTTCCAGAGGTTGCTGGGGGTGCTGAGCCCAAAGCCTCCTAATCCTCTAGTTCATTGTGTAATTTCATTAAGGTGATCTGCATCTGCTTACCCCAGAAGAGACTGTTCTGGAGATGATTTAGGGCTCTGACGTGTCACTCCAGTGATGCGCACATACACACATTAGCAGAGGCTGAATTATTTTGCCACGTAAAACAGAAAAGAGCAATGAAAAATATTGTTTCCTTTATCATTATTTTTGTCTTATATTCCATTAAAATTATCTAAACACCCATACAACAATCTATATTTACTTGAAACACAATATGACAAGATATAAAGCCTTGTTTTCAGAGAAATCTAACAAAATTTAGTAAGGTTTAACTTAAAACAAGACAAAACTATCGTCAATGGGGCGAAAATGTTTTATGTCATTATACTTTAAGTATTGTACATTGTTTTAAGGATGTTTAGATATTTTTACTGGAAAACAAGAAAAAAAAACAGATTTAGATTTTTTACAGTATTCTTTTTCTTGAAAGATTTATTTTGTTGTTGTTTGCGTTGAACACACCTTGATATAAAAAACATCTCGGTTACGAATGTAACCTTGATTCCCTGAAAGGAGGGAATGAGACGCTGTATATGCTTGCTGCACTACTGATTTCTCACTGTTAAGGGACAGAGAGATGGCTCCTTCTCCCTTAAGTTGGAAAAACGTGACGAATTTGTGCAGTGTTCTAAATTAAATGCCCACGATGAAGCGTATAAGGCGGAGTGCCAAGTGCCATCTGCAAGTAAGATTGGCATGATTCTAAAGGGCTTCAGAGATCATCACTCCAGAGAGAAGTTCCCATTACGCCAGCTACTGACGCAGCAATGAATTTACCAACATGAAAAGGAACATAAGTTCATCTATATTTTGTGTTTAACAAAATCCATTGTTGTGTATTTTGAAAGGATCTAAGCAGGCTGAAGATAAGTTCAAAACGCTCTTCACACTGCAGTGGAGTGTTGAGTTTTTATTGACTTTAGAGTCTAACTGAGTGTCTCCTGCTTTAGTACCCATGAACACTAAGTTGCAGGGCTATAGACCTGCTGTAGAGCTTTTACAGCTGATTGCTTCTCAGGAAGCAATGTTTCAACCCACACAGCAAAACTACCAGCGAGGTCTCCCACACTTATTCCCCATATCCAGTCTGTAACCATGACAACATTCACTATCATTGTGCAAACCTATTTTTTTCTTAAGAGCTTTTCATTTCCAAACTGTACCCAACAAACATGAGAGCTGGTGAAGAGAGGATGCATTACTGTGCTGCATCATTGAAGCGATGCATGCACTCCATACCAAAACTGAAGCTGAAGACAAAATATCCAAAACCCACCAACAGTGATACAATGCACCAATGTTTCTCAACCTTTTTTTTGTCTAAAGCCCCAGAAGTAAGGCTCAAGTACCCCTTTATCAACAACAAGCCAGAAATGGGTTAATTTTATCTTATAAAAGATAATTTAGCATTATCATTAATCAAGTAAAGTAAATATAAATCTACCTCTATCCTCTGGCTATATGCACATACTGTACCCTTGTTTTTGCTTTCTTGTCTTTAAGTAACTGAATGCATTAACTACAAAAAATCATGACACTGAGTGCGTTCACATGCACACCAATACACTGATAACTACCAAAAATGAGTTTTTTCAAAAAATCTGACTATGCAAGAAAACTGCATGTACATGAGATTTGAAATCATCTGATTATTCTCTGCTATTGAAGTCAAACGTAAACAGGCATGAGTGCATTCAATGCAAAATCAGGGTAATGGGAAAAAAATCTACCTGTGTTGATCGGTTCAGGGCTCTACGCTTAAATATTTTTCAGGAGCACTGCAAGTCCCAATGCACAGATCCAATATGTTGATACAAATCTGCTTTTTTTGTCCCGGTGTTTACGCTTACTTCAGACATAACTGACTGTGTTTCTATCAATACCTCATCATACCCAGGCCCCCCGAGAACCAACTCTGCTGGGTCCGTCTGCTGCTGAATTCTTCTGTCACAGTCACAGATGAGATGGAGGACCCAATCACAGAGATGGATGCAAAATACGTTTTATTCAACAGAAAGATAGTCAATTCATTTTTATTTGTATAATGCTTTTCACCACACACATCGTTTCAAAGCAGCTTTACAGAAAATCACGCATTAAGAAAAATTTTTACTGTATCAGTAAAGTCTTAGAGTGATCGTTGTGTAGTTTGATTAAATATGATTGTAAATTGTGTATAAACATTTTATAAATAAATAATAATTGTATTTAGAACCCCTGTGAGCAAGCTGAAGGTGACTGTGGCAAGGAACACAAAACTCCATAAGATGTTGGTTAATGGAGAAAAATAACCTTGGGAGAAAAAAGGCTCACTGTGCGGGCCAATTCCCCTCTGTCTAACCAGCATGAATATAATGCCAATATTAGTTATTTATGTGCAGTGGAGGACATGGTTTAAGATTAGAAAACTAAGTAAGTGTTAAGGTCCAGTGTTTAAAAAAAGATTTTTTTTATGAAATGTAAGATTAAGTTCATCCTGGATTAACTGCAGAAGTTCACATAGATGCATTGTCCTTTGTTAGATGGCTGATGAAGGCTTTTGTTGGCAATTAAATGATAGTCTATGTATTCCAGGAACGGAGCTGGATCTGGCTGGCTCTGGTAACCTCGGGATACGATTATGGTATATATATGGTTGAGCCATGGAAACAAATAGTATAATATTAGCGTAGATGTCATTCAATTATAGATCATGATAGATGTGTCTGGTTCCGGCAGACCTAACTAAAGCAGCCTAATTGTGAGTTGATGGATAAATTAGGTGTATGCCTGTCTAAATAGATGAGTCTTTAGTCTAGACTTAAACCGAGTGAGTGTGTCTGCATTCCGAACAGTGTTAGGGAGACGATTCCATAGTTTAGGAGCCAAATAGGTAAAGGATCTACCTCCTTTTGTGGTTTTTGATATTAAATTATTAACAAGCCAGAATTTTGTGATCGTAATGAACGTGATGGAATATAGTGTGTCAGAAGGTCACTTAAGTACTGTGGAGCTAGACCATTCAATGCTGTGTATGTAGTTAACAGAATTTTATGAATTTATAATTCATGAATGCATGAATTATTTTTTCGGCATCAGTAACAGAGAGCATGTGTCGTAACTTAGCAATATTTCTGAGGTGGAAGAATGCTGTTCTACAAATATTGGAAATTTGATTTTCAAAGGACAGATTGGTATCAAATATAACACCCAAGTTCTTTGCTGTAGAAGACGACGTAACAGTACATCCACCGAGAGTAAAATTATATTTTAGCGGCTTTTTGCTCCAATAATTAGTACCTCTGTTTTGTTGGAATTGAATAGAAGGTAATTTCTGGCCATCCAATCTTTGATTCCATTGATACACTCATTAGGTTTTCATTAGGTTTAGAAGAAATATAAAGTTGGGTATCGTCGGCATAACAGTGGAAACTTATTCCATGATTCCTGATAATATCTCCCAGGGGAAGCATGTATAAGGAGAAAATCAGAGGCCCTAAAACTGATCCCTGTGGCACTCCATACTTACCTTTTGTTTGATTTAACAATTCCTCGTTCACACGTACAAAATGGTAGTGGTTTGATAAATAGGACCTAAACCATGCTAATGCAAGTCCACTAATGCCAACATAATTCTCCAGCCTATTTAAGAGAATGTTGTGATCTGTCGTGTAGAAGCCAGCACTAAGATCTAAATGCACTAGAAAAGAAATGCAGCCGTGATCAGATGATAAGAGTAAGTCATTTGTAACTCTGATAAGTGCAGTCTCTGGACTGTGATGGGGCCTAAATCCTGCCTGAAATTGTTCATATATACCATTTCTCTGTAGAAATGAACATAGTTGGGAGGACACTATCTTTTCTAGTATTTTCTACATAAATGGTAGATTTAAAATCAGTCTGTAATTAGCCAATTCTCCAGGATCAAGCTGTGGCTTCTTAGTAAGCGGTTTGGTAACTGCCATTTTAAAGTTTCTAGGGACATGTCCTAAGGATAGTGAGGAGTTAATAATATTAAGAAGAGGTTCTGAGATTACAGGGAATAACTCTTTTAAGAGCTTAGTTGGTATTGGATCTAACATACATGATGTGGCTTTTGATATTTTGCTAAGTTTTTTTTAGCTCTTCATGACCTATGACAGCAAAGGATTGAAGTTGCTCTTGAGGAAAATTATGAGACACTGTTTTCTGAGCTGCTGTGGCAGTTGATTGCATAGTCCCAATTTTATTTCTGATTATTTCAATTTTATCAGTAAAGAAATTCATTAAGTCATTACTATTGTGCTGTGATGGAATATCTGGTTCAGTCGATGCTTTATTCCTAACCAATTTAGCCACAGTACTGAATGAACACCTAGGATTGTTGTGGTTATTTTCTATGAGTTTGTTAAAATATGCTGACCTGGCAGCTTTTAATGCCTGTCTGTAGCTACAGACACTATCCTTCCATGCACTGAGAAATACCTCTAATTTTGTATTCTTCCACTTGTGCTCCATTTTCCAAGCTGCTCTCTTGAGAGCATGAGTGTGATCATTGTACCATGGTGGAAGCTTTTTTCTTGAATTTTCTTTAATCGAAAGGGTTCAACACTATCAAGAGTGCTAGAGAACACTGTATTTATATTTTCTATTATTACATCAAGTTCTTCTAGACTTTTTGGCTTACTGAGTGTGTGAGATAATTCTGGAAAACTATTAGTGAAGCTATCTTTAGTGGTCAAAAAATAGTTCTATCTGAATGATAGTGTGGTGTATATTGAGTGACATTAGCTGATCACAGCAAACAAGAGACAAGGTAATGATCTGAGATGTCATTGCTCTGCGGTAGAATTTCAATAGTATCAACATCAACTCTAGCAAATTAAATCTAGCGTTTGATTATGGTGATGAGTTGGCCCTGTCACATTTTGTCTGACTCCAAGAGAGTTGAGAAAATCAATAAATGCTAATCCCAATGTGTCATCTGCATTATCTATGTGAATGTTGAAGTCACCAACAATTAAAGCTCTATCTACATTAACTACTAGATCTGATAGAAAATTAGCAAATTCTCCAAGGAAATCTGAGTACAGCCCGGGAGCTATATAAACTGTATACTATATACTGACGACAGAGACTTTTTATTTATATCTGATGGTGTCACATTAAGCATTATTATTTCAAAAGACTTAAACTTATATCCTGTCCTCTGATAAAAACTCCAATGTAAATTGTAGCAACACCTCCTCCTCGACCCTTCAGATGAGGCTCATGTTTATAACAATAACCTGAGGGAGTAGATTCATTTAAACTAATATATTAATCTGGTTTAAGCCAGGTTTCAGTCAAACAGAGCCCATCCAAACTATGATCTGTAATAATTTTATTTACAATTAGTGTTTTGGTAGAAAGAAAACTAATGTTTAGTAGCCCTACCTTTATATGATGTTTATCTTAAATGTTCCCTATCTGTCACTCACTCTACGTTGTATCGATGTATTGAAACTAGAGGTCACTCTTGAGAGCCTCAAACACCTCTGCTTTTTTGAAAAAAGGCCAATGAGAATTGGCGAGTGGAATTTGCATGCCACTCCCCCGGACATACGGGAATAAAAGGAGCTGGTATGCAACCACTCATTCAGATTTTCTCTTCGGAGCCGAGCGGTTGTATTCAGTGCACTGAATTCAATTCCCTCCAAAGACGAATCTCAAAACTGATGGATTTACGGCGCATTTCAGCGGCTTCTCCCCATCTGCACCAGTGGAGTGCAGAAAATGCCCCTGGGTGCTTCGGCAGAGTGAAAATGAGAATATATTCTAAAAGAGTATATTTTCATTCACAAAAAAAGCGGCACACACACGGAACATCTTTTTAAAGATGCCTTTCAGTTTGTGTGTTATTCCTGGTCGTTATCTCTCTGCTTCTGACTGCCACGATCGCTGTCTTACATGTCTGGGCACTGCAAAAAAGTCACGCGGAGACATCGTTCGTGGATGAGTCATATCCTCATTGCGAGAACATGACCATGGCAACGTTGCGGTCGCAACTCCAGTGGCTCCCCGCACCGGTCCTTCTACCTACGGGTTTGAGGCCACATCGGTTAACACTGGGGGCGATTTGGGGACATTAATGGGACCACCTTCGCTGGGTATCCCCCCACGGACCTCCCATTCCCCAGCACGCTCGCTTGCCCCGATTGTGCTCTCGCACGAGACCGCCGGCTCGTTTCAGTGCGAGTTCGACTTCTCGTTCGGAGCTCGGGAAGATGATGAGTTATCGAGCGCAGCATCGGAGAGCGGACTCGTCCAGTCTGGTATACGGTGATCCCCCAGGTGGATAAGGCACTCACGGTGCACTTGTGTACGCAGAGCGCCGCCACCTTGTGCGGGTGCCCGAAGGTCCTGTCCAGGGCCTGTAGGTTTATGTCATCCCTGACGACTGTGGCCTGCAGTGCCGCTGGACAAGCCGCCTCCACCCTGCACACCATGGCTCTCCTGCAAGTACACCAAGCCAAGGTGCTAAAAGAACTGCACGTGGGTAGTTCTGACCCAGGATTGATGCAGGAACTACGCTCCTGGACCACCTTTGGCTCAACTTGGTTGAAAAGGGAGAGGCGGACAAGGCACGGTTTCTTGACGCCCCCATTTCCCAGGTTGGCCTGTTTGGTGACACTGTCGAGGACTTTGCCAAGCCGTTCTCGGCAGTGAAGAAGCAGATGGAGGCCTTACAACATATCCTGCCCCGGCACGGCTTAAGACCCCACACCCTGTCTGCTCGTCGCCAAGGTTATCCTCCTGCAGCAACAACACCGGCTCTGCTGCAGCCCACCCCCGTGGCCCGGCTCTGGGGTGGAGCCTTCCGCAGGAAGTAGACGCCACCCTTCTCGCAGCCGGCCGCTAAGAACCCGAGGAAGGCTTCGAAGCACCCTCGAGACAGGCGACCCAGGGGCAAGGAGACTTCTCTGGGGCTGGTCGACAGACCACTCCATCCCCTGGTGGAGGGCCGGGAGGAGAATATTTTGTCGCCGCATGCCTAGGAGGCTGCGGCACCCAAAAGCCTGACAAAAGAATGGTTCCCTCGTCTTCTGGGTCACATATCCGGTGCACACGGCCGTCGTCATGACCACCGTCCACCGTCCCCTTTTGGCAGGTATGGTGCTCCCAGCCCCTGTGCACCCAGCTGTGGCACAAACACGCCCACACGGGATTGGTTCCAGTGGACTTCGGGGACTAAATTCCTCCTCCCCCCTCCTCGGCCAATCTTATGGTGGGCAGCAGGAGCCAGGTAAGTGCTTCAATGTCCCTGGACTCAGCATGGCCACGGGGCTCGAGTCCCCTCGACTTGGCACCTCGAGCTCTGCCCCACCGTGAGGCCCCACCCACCGAAGTGATCATTCCCTTGGTCCCCCTCACCCGGAGTTTGGGCGCATGGCTCACGCTTTCCAACCCGTCGCGATGGCTGACCCGGACATCCGAATCGGCTATGCGATTCAGTTCGCCAGGCACCCACCCAGGTTCAGTGGTGTCCGCTTCACCTCGGTGAACATCTGCAGAGCAGCGGGCTGGGCAACACCTTTGTGAGGTTCTACAATCTCCAGGTTGAGCCGGTCTCGTCCCGTGTATTGGCAGGCACGAGCAGGTAAGTTCCGGGACAGCTGGCCGGGTGTACCGCTTGCGCATAGCACCTTTGAGGTGAAGACATGTGCTCTTGACTCCCAGTCGTGTTCACAGACTGTGATCCCTGGATGACTTTCCTCCATAGCCCTCTGGCAGTTGAGTTTGCGGAGAAACTCGCTGACCGGCCAGTATGTGTGCTTATGATCCCCTGTACTGAGGTAGGTGCTCCACATGTGCTGGTTCCCCGAAGGCGACCCCATGTGATATCTTCCGCAAAATCGTTTCCCTGTTGGCAAACTGCGTCTTCCTTGGGCAGAGGCCCCTCTGTCCCCGGCCGCCATGCTCTGTAGAAACTCCTCCCCCTTCGGGTAGGACCTACCATGGGACCTCTCCACATGACATACTTCATGGTAAGACCATGTGACGTATTCCACTCAAAATACCCCCCCTCTTTTTGGGCGGGGTGTGGTCTCCGCGGTGTCTTCCCCTTGGGAGGGACACCCCCCGATGCAGACACTTACTCGCTGCCGTCCACCAGGGGAGGAGTAGGTGACAGTGCGTCCAGGAGCCGGCGAGTAAGTTCTTCTCTCTCTCTCCTCTCTCTCTGTGTGTGTCTCTGCTCGCCCTTTCCCTCTCTCCACACCTCCCCAGGATGGACCACCGGTTGACAGAACAGCTGGAAGGGCAGCGTCTCCCCTCCAGAGATGGGGGGGTAGTTGGTCAGACCGGTGGCGCATATGTGTTCGTCTTAAGTTTTATGTTCTATGTTGTTTTAAGTTTATTTATACCATTAAACTTTACGTTGACTGTTCAGCCGGTTCCTGCCTCCTCCTTGCTCGTACTTATACTGTTGCAAGTGTATTCTATATAGCTGAATAAGCTGAGTTCGGTAACATTATTCTAGGGGTCAGAAATTAGACATAATTAATGACTAATAGATGGACTTGTAAGGGACTAGTTTTGTAATTGTTTTGAATTATAAAGGTATTTATTAGGCCTTTGTTTGGTTGATTTCTTACCCTTGCCTAATAGCCTCTTTACATTTGTTTTTTCCTAACAATTAACTTATTAGGTAAAAACAAAAGATACCAATAGCTAGTAAGCTGCAAAATACATCCTTTACAGGTTCTTATTACACTATATGAATGTGCAACTTATAAATATAAAATAAATATATTTTCTCTCTGTGAGAAACTTTGAAATTGTGATTCATGCCTTCATTACATCATGCCTAGACTATTGTAACTCTCTCTGAATAACCAGGCGCCTCCATATCTCTCTGATTTGCTGCACCCACACAATCCTTCAAGATCTCTTAGATCTGGGGATCTCGGACTGCTCTCTGTTCCTAGATCCAAATTAAAGCACAGAGGCGACCGAGCCTTTGCCATAGCTGGCCCTAAGCTCTGGAACAGCCTGCCGCTTCCTATTAGAACTGCGCCATCTCTATCAGTTTTTAAATCAATGCTTAAAACATATCTAGTTTCATTGGCCTTTAATTTAACTTGAACACTTACTCTGATGTATTTATATTACTTTTATCTTTCTGCCTGTGATTGACTTTTATTGTCTCTTTTTATCTGCTCTTATCTATACCTGCTTTTGTACAGCACTTTGGTCAATCCTGGTTGTTTTTAAATGTGCTTTATAAATAAATGTGACTTGACTTGACATATAGAAGGCAGAGACATTTTTTGCTTTTTAAACTAAGCAACAAAAGTCTCTGCCTTCTATATAAAAGCATCCTCTTTGCACTTTGGGCAAATAGTGTTAGATGCTATCTGCACCCCTAATTAAATACTACCATACAGTTTATGGGCATCACTGCAGCATGTGTATTGTGTTTATTTAGAGTCCCACAAACACCCTACCCCTACCCCTACACCTAACCCTAACCTTATCTGCTTTGTTGAAATACTTTATGCATTCTACATACATTTCATAAGTAAAAACCATGCATTCACACACTGAGAACCTATAAAGGATGTATTTTTCATCATAATAGCTAATAATATGTATTGTTTTTAGCTAAGACATTCATTGTTATGACAAAAGCATATATAAAGGGGCTATAAAGCAAGAATAAGAAATCAACCAAAAAATTAATAAATACTTTATAATGCCAAACAATTTCATAACTAGTCACTTACAAGTAGGGGTGGGCGATATGACAAAATCTATCACAAATTTAATATCACGATAATGATATATATCACGATATAGTTAAATTTAAAAGAAAATACAAAAATCAATAAAAAATGGTTTATAGATTAAATAACCATATTGTAATGCCTATTTTTGAAAAACAAAACAAAAAAACAAACAAACAAAAAAAGTCATTGAATTAAATACTTTATAAACGAAAACAACTTCCTCTTATATAATTTTCTCTTTATTTGGAACTTGACAAACATAGAGTAAAAAAAAAAACAAAAAACAAAAAAAAACATTGGTGGTATTCAGTAAGTGGTAATACCTTACCGCAATGCTAAACTTCACATTTCAGTCTGATGTTGTTGACTAGTATTATTATTATTATTATTATAAAACACTTCATTAGGCTCTTAACCTGTTGGTGCTCATTTGGATGCACATACAAATTTCTACCGGTTTATCATGTCTACCAGTATATCGCCCACCCCTGCTTACAAGTGTAATTATTAGTCATGAATTACTGTCTAATTTCTGATCCCTAAACTAAAGTGTTACCCTGAGTTCTAATGCTATTGTAAAAATTTTAATTTAGTTTAAAATAAATTTACAGGTCGACTGTACAAAATATAGCACAGTCTAAAAATTCTGCCAGTATTGCAAGTCCTGGATATGCTTCACAGACACATAGCTTAACCTAAATAATGCAAACTATCAATTTCCACAGGTTTCAGCATATCATATACAGTATGTTATGTGATCTAAGCAACATGAACATATGTATAGTACACACTGCAAGACATAGCCCAGACCTGTCCTTGAATTAATTATAATGAGATCCATCAAATACATTTAGAACTGGCAGGTAGTTGGAAGCTCAAATTTTGTTTCAAAATAAATTGTTTGTACTGGAGATCCAGTTTCTGCAATGAAAGAAATTTGTTATCTGGAAAACAAAAAAAAAACAAAAAAAAAAAAAGTTACTTTCAAGTTCTACAATAATTATGTAACAAACACTGTCTGTCAAATCCTTCCCTGTAGAGATACATAACAGTCTGCCTGAGCCAATTAATTTGACACTTTTTACTTTGGAAATGTGTTTCTTTTTTTTCATTTTTTTTTTTTCAGAACAATACATTTGGGGCACTGAACCTTTTCCTTGATTAGCTTATTTAAATAACCTTAATGCTTATTATTTCACTTCTTAGACCGTCACAGAGACAGAGATTTTCAAAAACACAACACATAGACAGTGACATGTAGCTGCAACAGCGAAACTAAAAACTCCAGAGAAGCCAGACAGCAGTCATTTGGAAGTAATAGTGACTGGGTTGTGATATCACAACTAATTCTGTGAGTAAAGAAACTTTGAGGTTATTCGTATCTTTTATGAATTTGTAGGTTTAAAAAAAAAAAAAAAAAAAAAAGCATTATAGTATGGATTATGTATAGCATACACTTTGATCAATAGATTTAATCAACATCTAATTAAATCCCATAAAGTTTGAAATACCATTTGCATATTTAACATGGTTTCAAATAATTTATCCAGTCCAAATATATTCCTTTGCCAGAAGCTAGCTGCAAAAATAAATACAACTAGTTAAATTAGTTAAGAATAACATTTAGACAAGGGATGATGAGCTATGATATTATCTTGACACTCAGTGCTTATGAGTATTTAATGGTTTGGCTGTTTCAAACCCTTGGATGACCATTCCTTACCTTGCTATTTGGGAAATGTCAAAAACACAGAGTAGACACACATACAAAATGGCTTCCTTTTATCTATGGGATCAGAGCAATGTCTGTCCCTGACTGAGGACTCACAGCCTATCTCTCTAGAGGTGGTATGCAGCAGTCCTTGACAGCCTTGGCAGATAACAGTGTTTACTTTACTGTTTCCTTCAAACAGCTGCATGCAATGATTTAACCAACTAGTTGTGTCTCCGCAGGTTTAGGACAGATAAGATCACTGAGTGTTTATATATTGTTACAAAGATGATCAATCAAAATAAACTTTTACAAGTCAATAACGCTCATTTCTTGGTTACCTGAATGCCTGAGGAGTCGTTCACACAAAATGCATTTTGCTTTCAAAAACAGCTCAACAGAGCGAAGATAATGGAGCAGAGGGTCTCGAGACATATTATTAAAAGTTGAACTATTAAAAATTTAAACACTGTGCTCTATTTTCCTGGTCACGCAAGGCAAAGCTCAACGACCATGCACAATGCCTTATCTCATTTTTGTGAGAACGCTAACTCTAAGGGCAATTTTTGTGCCAGCCGCCAGAGCAAAGAGGAAGTGGGTGGGTCTGCACTATTTGTGGGTGTGTGTGCACAAACTGTGGGTGTATTGTATGTTAAATCTAAACTATGATGAATGTAAACTATGCTAAAGTTGTCCTTTTAGCGGAAAAATCAATGATGTTTTTTTTTTTTTTTTTTTTTTTTTTGTCTGACAAAGACCTAACGGTCATCTCAATTTTTTATAATGTAACAATTTCACAGCACAGTAATGTATTAATTAGCATGTAACTATCTGTCTGTTGTATTTAATCATTTACTTCCAAATAAATGATTAAACATGTATAATTGTACTGTATTTGTTATTTTGCATATTTCTGCATATTATTTTCATGTTCAATAAAGTATTTCACCATTATTAAATCCTTGTTTTACTTTTCTTATATTATAGTCTTATTGTGTGCAGTGCATAGACCCATTGTAGCATGATGGTTTACATGCATTGTCCACTGAGGTAGTCGATTGTCATATAAAAATAAACTGTTCAATTGGACTCATTTCAGCCATTTCACAAGTTTAAATTGATATGTGTAGTACAATGCAAACATTAATATGTATTGTGTAGTGGATAAAACAATGTAATAATCATGTTAAAAAATAATTAAGAGTGTTGTTTTTCTTACACAAAGTAATATATTGGTTATAAATGTTTAAGCAAATAACATAACATCAACATGAAAATAGCAGTCCATGACTCCGCTCTGCAAGTAATTTCTCAATTTTTTTTAAGTCCTCAAACTACAAGATTCATCCGCCAGAAGAGCAGTGCCGAATCTGACGTAAAGTGTTCCTCCGCAAGTAACTTGCAGTTGCATAAATGAAGTGGAACAAAGCCTACAAGTCCTGACGAGAACCAAATTGTCCATGCGCATAAAAGGAGTATATCACTAGAAATATGCCAGAAATTCAACAAGGACACAGTTAATGCACAAAAGAATGCAAGTCTATATTTCTATTCTTCTAATTCATTGTATACAACCCGTTCACAAAACCAAATTCTTAAGAATGTGTTGTATTTATTTACAGTATATCGCTGTCGCTTGATAGGGAATGCACTATATAATAGGACCCTGACTGTGCAATAACAGGAGAAGAACCTCAGAATTAAATTGCACTTGACCAAGCCCATTATCGCTTTGCACGCACAGTTTTGCCAAACTCACTTGCGCCTAGATGCCTTGTCTAAGCGCATACTCGCATACAAAATACCAAAACTTAATGGCCCTGCCGACTGACTTTGCACATACAGTACTGTGCATAAGTCTTAGGCACAAGATGTTTCATGCAAACATTTGCCTTAAGATGGTTTTTTATATCTTCAGCTTTAGTGTGTCAATAGGAAATACAAATTTTAGACTCCCAAACTTTCCTTTTGCAAATGGAATAGAATAGATAAACAGGGAGCCCTGCAACAGATGGCATGAATTCTCCAAGAACATCCTATCTGCCAACAACCAAGAAAAACTGTGGCCAGGTGTACCTAGGAGAATTGGTGCTGATTTGAAGGCAAATGTGGTCACACTTAATATTGATTTAGCTTTTTTTTTATGTTTACTGGACTTTGTATGACATTAACTGATAAATGAAAACTATTTATGGCATTATTTTTGAAGACATCCTCACTATGCAACATGTTTCACAAGTGCCTAAAACTTTTTCACAGTACTGTACTGTATGTCGTATAACATAGCGATGCACTTAGGGCTTAGCGCTCTTAAAATAGGGCCTACAAATGCATCACTCATGGTGTAAGAAAAAAAAAACAGCAATATACGACAACAGCAAAAGAAGTCAGTCACGTGCATGTTTACACAGACCAACAATTATAAGCGGGTGCAATTTAAATAATTTGTATCATCACCACCCTTTATTATTTGCATTTGGAGGGCAGGCACACCTCTAAATTGCATAATAATTTCAGTGAAACATGCAAAATTTGCCAAAATGTGCCATTTTAAGCATTTAAAGACACAATGCTTAGAAGACCACTTTAGTAGATCAGATCAGACCTTTTTTGCACGTGCTATCAGATTTGCATGTTTTTATACACAAAAAACAAAAAAAACAAATTTTATACATCAAGGCCATAATGTATAACTTTAAGAGTATTCCAGGTTTAATACAAGTTAAGCTCATTCGACAGCATTTGTGGCATAATATTGATTACCACAAAAATTTATTTCGACTCATCCCTCCTTTTCTTAAAAAAAAGCAAAAATCTGGTTTCCAGTGTGGCACTTACAATGGAATTGAACAGGGGCCAATTTTTTAACATTAAAATATTGTTTCAAAAGTTTAGCAACAAGACATAAACAGTATGTGTGTTAACATGATTTCAATGTGATAAAATCACTAACCATCTCTGTATAAAGTTATATTCAATTTTACAACTTTGTTGCTATGACGATTTGATGTCAACAAACCCTAAAACCCTAAAATGACTGTAAGGGCCCAAACATACTTCACGCATGTACGCAAACGTAGACGAGAGCACTTTGCCATCGCATGAACAACGCGTGGTCCCGCTGTACATACATTACGTGCACACTTGCATTGCTCTGGCGGTTACAAACCTTGGACCACAAAGGGGGCAAAAGAGTTTTTTAGGCGCCACGAAACCAGATGTGGAGGAGACAACATGTCAGCTGAAGAGTGTGTGTTTTTGTATTTGCTGAAAAGACGACAGAAAAATATATTTGTATAATCTAACTTGTTCGTCAAGACTCTCCACAAATTTCTGCTCCGCCATGACAGTTGTTGATTGAAAAAAGAAAATCTGCTGTAGCGCTCCTTGTGGCAGTGCTGAGAATACAGTGCATACTTTTGTAAAGCCTACAAAAATGATTTGTATTTTGAGCTGTCGTGTCGGATTTGGCGCGAAATTGCTGGCTTATGTCATTCATCCTTGCATCATTACGTAATGTCTGTAAAGACAGGAAAGAAGTACCGACTGCCTCGTGTTCCAGCTCGAGATTCGGGAATCTACGCTGTTCCGTTCAGTCAGTCACACTCACACAGTTTAGGACAGTATCACTGCAGTCTGGATGGATGTACATCTGCTATCCGTTTGGCAAAGTTGTTTACCTGCTATAATGCTTGGGTTTGTTTTCTGGTAGGGTTGTTGAAGCTTATATTGGTTGTCATACTTTTATTAATCAAACAATCCTTGTGTGTTAACCGCTCATTTTACAAAGCTGCCTCACTTTGTTCCTGGCAGGCAGCAGATGACCTTACCCCACCTCCACCCTATTCCTAACCATTTGGAGCCTGTAAGGCTGAGTAGCCTGCCAGGAACAACATATGGCACCTTTCACCCATCGTGGTGTTAACTGATAGTGATATATCTATATTGTCCTGTGACATTACTGTGGAATGTTTACTAATATGTATGACTTCTGAAATTGACTTCATGTAATTGTTATATTGCATATTTAAGCATATTATTGTCATGTTTAATAAAGTACATTTCAAGTATTTTCCATCATTATTGAATCCTCTTTTTATGTTTTTAGTTTACCGTGTTATTGTGTGCAGTGCATAGACGTACAGTACTGTTGTTGTAGTGATAATACATTTTGGTGATTGAGGAGAGTCCCCTGTTCTCTATGTAAAAGCACTTTCAGTGTAGTGTCAGAAAAGCACTATAAGTGTAAAATTAATTCATTCAAAATATGTAAATAAGAGTGCTGTTTATCTTCATCAAAGCAAGTATTATTTCAGTTTTAAATGTTTAATCGTATAACATAATATCAACATGAAAATAGCACGTTATGACACCAGCTCTGAATATCTCCCAGTCATCACACACAGGCGATATACAGGTAAGTTGAGCTCAAGTCATGAGATTCATCAGTCAGAAGAGCAGTGCCGAAATCCCGACTGTGTTCTTCAGCAAATTGCTTGCAATTTTAAGTCTTAATCACAGATGTCACTAGAGAGCACAAAGTTGCATAGTGCAGCTTTAACTAAATACTGTAGATCTGGCAAATAAGAGTCATTATTCGGTAGGAAGCATTTTATGGTTTGCAGTGTAGATTCAAAAGAACGAACACATAAGTGTCTTCCGTCCGGGAATAGAGCTACACTGGACGAGCTGTATGTTTCACGCTCTCGATTCAAAAGAACTGGCTCATAAGAGTATATCATTTGGGAATCAGACTGGTCTGGTCACGTAGTGTGTTTTGCGCTGTAGGTTCCAAAGAAATGGCTCACAAGAGTAATTTGTTCGAGAATCAGGCTACACTGATCCCACCGTCTGTTTTGCACTTCTGATTCAATAACAGTGTTGCAGTGCCAGTGTATTTTAGCACAGTGTTGTGTTTGCATTTGCGGAAGAATGCAAATCCAAAAAACATTAAAAGTCATGAAAATTATTCGGTTCCAGTATTTTAAAAAATAGAAGCTCATTTTCATAGTTCACAGTTTGTGTAGGAGGAGAGTCAGCAGAGGTATAACAATGTTGAATGTACGCCAGACTCAAATTTAATCTTCAATGACTTTCAAAGAGATAAGAGCATTCTCAAAAGAAATACAGAAGTACTCTCTGCTTCTCAGTAATCATTGTCAGATTATTAATTGCTCCATTGAAAATGTACTGGCAGTCCGAATACACGTTTAAATGCTGTTGTTTATTTACACTTAATTTTTAAAGCACAGAGAATATTAGTAATAACACTTCACATATTTTTTTTTTCTTCTCCACTTGAGATTGAGTTATTGATAGACTTCCATAAGCATCTTATGGTCTATATTGATCCTATTGACTCAAAAGTCCTTTGCATGGTGACACTCATTACCTGTAATTTAGGGAACTAATCTGTGCCATTTATTGTTTTTAAAATCCAATCTTCAGGCTCTGTTATTTCCATTGGCCAGAGTCGATTTATAGCAAGCCTCATGAATGGAAAAGCTATGCAAGCAGCCCATGCATTTCTATTATGTGTTGTGCTTTACATTTAAATAGACCTTTCAGTGATAAATTACCTTGTTAACTTACCCTATGGAGCATGAAAGGTTGGGTCCATACTGTACCTCGTAATCAATGTCTTAAATCATAAGGCATAAAGTGACAAAAAGGCGGATAAGAGTGAAACCAAGAAAGGTGTAACGGGTAACGAATGGGCAAGGAGGTGGCGGGAACCGGCAGAACAGTCAGCATAAACTTTAATGACATAAACTCAACTTAAAACAACATAAAACACATAAAACACACGGTCCCTGGACACGCCGTCGCCTGGTCCTCAGCCACTCCTCCGCCTTCTGGTGGACGACAGCCACTCCTCCCAGGGCGGACGGAAGCAAGTCCTCCGACCCTTGGTGAACGGAACGGATCCACCCCTGGTGGACAGCAGTGAGTCCTCTGACCCCTGGCAGATGGAACGGCTCCTCCCTTTCCTGGCGGATTGCAGCAGATCCTCCGACTCCAGGCGGCCGGCAGCGGCGACTCCGTCCCCTGGCGGGTGGCAGATGATTCCTCCGACTCCCAGCGGCCAGCAGCGGCGACTCCGTTCCCCGGTGGACGGCAGCGGCGAGGACTCCATGACAGCACATCCCTCCTCCTTCCCGGGTTTTGGGTAAGGGATGGGCAAGGAGGAGGCAGGAACCGGCAGAACAGTCAACGTAAACTTTAATGACATAAACTCTAACTCAACAACATAAAACTCATAGACGCACACACAGCGGCCGCATGTGTCTCTCTCTCGAACTGGCATCTCCGGCTCACCTTTATCTCTCTCTTCCACTGATTAGTTGACTCTGCACCGGCCATGCACCCTCGCAACCCGGCCATGCCCTCCTCCTCGTCACAAAAGGAATATAGGTATCTGAATTTCTCACTACACTTATTGACCAAACCACTACAGTATGTTGTAATTTCATGTCACATTAGGAATGTCCCCTTTTATCCTTTCCTGGAGATGTGACAGACAGATTTTCTAAAACACTATATTTTTTTTTAGAGCTTTGGAAATCTATATGAGAACAATTGTATGTTTTATAACATATGCTTTAACGGAACAAACCAGTTATTTGGATATCTCTGGGGTATACCATCTATGGAACACTAAAGTACATGACAGATACTTTCAAAAGAAGAAAGGTACCCATCATATTTTACATTTAATCACAGGGAATTTCTCACTCCAGCAGCTATTGAGAGATTTTTTTTTATTTCCTCCCCACAGGCAAGAAGCTCAGACAGTTCAAAATTTATATGGAAACACATGGGCTGCACACCCAGCAGATGGACTTTTAGTGACACTTCAAGCCTGTGGATGTCTTTTTTGGCAACATATCAGAGTACTGATCAATTGGATTTCATTAGTTTCTTCACTAAGTAGACAGTGCTTTAGCCTTACTGCAGTCCAACGACCAGTGCCTGAGGATAAAACCAGTGAATGATCTCTCTGAAAGCAGCTTATAGTCTGGTTTCAGGGCATTTCTGTCCATAAGGTTGTATAGGTTCAATGTGCAGTCGTGCTTCTTTCCGACAGAAATGCTTGTTCTTTCATGTTTTATATATATATATATATATATATATATATATATATATATATATATATATATATATATCAATCACATTTAATGCTTAGCCATGCCAACCACATTTTTATTACATTAAGCCAATTTAGGGTCCATTAGTGCTTGTTTTGTAGTTACTGCTGACTGCAACAGGTTCAAACAATGCAGGTGCCTGCACACAAAATAATAATAATAATAATAATAATAATAATAATAATATGGACACAGCTATCTCAAAAATAAAATCACTTCTGTTATCACTTTGGTCCAATATTTTATGTGTATTATGAATTGTAGTTCAGCATCAAACATTAGCTCATGCTCATTCTGGGGGAAGAAAATGAAAAGATAAGAAGATATAACAAAATGAAAGCACTTAATCTATATGTTAATGCAGCCTGTATGTGTAGATGTCTCCAGTGCTGACAAGCACATCCAAAAACACTACTTAATCTAAACTGTCTGAAAGACATTCAACAGCAATAGTACTGACATTGCTGACAATTTGGCACAGTATCCAGTCATTTTGGAAGACAGAATAGACAACAGGCAATATTCTGTTGTAATGGAAGTCTTTGCCACATTCCTCATCTGTATATCTGCAACTGTGAAAGGTGGGGCTGAAAAGAAGAGAAACTGGAACTGCATGGAAAAAGACCTGAGAATGTCAATTCAATAAGATTTTTAATGAACAACACAAGGCACCTTGGAAACATATTTCAAGAAATTACTTCCAAACCAAACAAGTGGATGCAGTTACACCAATAGATGAAACTGTCTGCTCTCAGAAGAGCACTTTTTTCATTCTATTGGCCTTCCTGAGCTCATTTGAAGGGTCCCTCCTGAGAGGCTCTCTAAGTGTTTATTTATTTATTTATTTATTTATTTATTTGTATTATACCGTCATTCAATGTGATATGACTTGCTCAGGTACAGCCCCACAGGTGGTACTGAAGCAATCAGCGGTCACACTTGTCTGTTAGAATACATCCTGATAAACTCTGGAGAAGAGTGAAATTTGAAATAAAACATGTAAAGTACATCTACAGGCCACTCGTTAGCATCTAGCAGATGTTGGGTGTTGATGCACCATTCAACTGTGACAGGTAACAACTGTGCATGACCTAACATGTGTTTATCCTTGAAGGGTTCTGTCAAGAACTTGTTGCAGATAAAGAGAAAAATAAAAAAGAAACCTCTTATGGAAATTCCTTTGTTTCAGTATGATCAGCAAGAATAGATCAGACATAAAACAAATTAAAACATGCACTAATAATACTGCACCTGTTCACATGGTTGATTTGATAAACTGTTACCCCCTTCAGAGCAGTGCAAAAATAAACTAGAAGATTCCACATCAGGGCTCTACAGTGTGACAGTTTTGCTCGCATTTGCGATAAAAAATATAATATGTAACGACAAATTGTAACCCATTTGCACACGTGCGACAAGCGTCATTTCCGCCAATGAGGAGCGTTGCAACAAAGAACATGTACAATGAGTATGATGTCTGGTTTGCCTTTGCCAAATCTCAAGCCCTCAAACTGTAGCAGGTTGCCGAGGACACATTGTCAGAGTCACAGTAATATTTCTTCTATGCTGCATGCTCAAAAAAAAATTTAAAAAATTAAAAAAAATAAAAATAAAAATAAATAAATAATATATATATATATATATATATATATATATATATATATATATATATATATATATATATATATAAAAGATATTAAAAAAACATAAATATGGGGCCTGGGTAGCTCAGCGAGTATTGACGCTGACTACCACCCCTGAAGTCGTGAGTTCGAATCCAGGGCGTGCTGAGTGACTCCAGCCAGGTCTCCAAAGCAACCAAATTGGCCCGGTTGCTAGGGAGGGTATAGTCACATGGGGTAACCTCCTCGTGGTCGCTATAATGTGTGGTTCTCGCTCTCGGTGGGGCGCGTGGTGAGTTGTGCGTGGATGCTGCGGAGAATAACGTGAAGCCTCCACACACTCAACAAGCCACGTGATAAGATGCGCAGATTGATGGTCTCAGACACGGAGGCAACTGAGATTTGTCCTCCGCCACCCGAACTGAGGCAAGTCACTATGCCACCACGAGGACTTAAAGCGTATTGGGAATTGGGCATTACAAATTGGGGAGAAAATGGAATAAAAAATAAAAAATAAATATATACCAAATAATTAATTAAAAATACAACATTGCAGTAGTAGTTGTAGTAAACTGTAGTAATAAATAATAATAATAGTAATATATATATATATATATATATATATATATATATATATATATATATATATATATATATATATATATATTATTATTATTATTATTTTTTTTATTATCTATACACTTCTGTGTGCTAATACATTTTGTAGTTCATTAGCACTTACACCTTAAAAAGCATACTGCTCTGCTCCACATAAACATGATGTTTAAAAGGAAAAAGGTGACTTGAATATATTTCCATTAAAATATGGCACACCTGTCAAATGTCTCCCCAAACTCAAATGGAGCAATTCAGTGAAGAGAGAGCATGTAATTTGGCGAATAGGTCAGAAAATTCTTTACACTGTCGGTTTGTTAAATGCATCTCTCTAAAATTCTATTATGATGGTAATAGCCATTGTGTTACATACTTCAGTGCTACATGGTTCATCTCAATAGCAGTAATCAAGATGCACTGTACTCTATTTAATCTTTCAGAAACAGAAGTAGGACACCTCACCTCTGAATGTTTGACATACAGTACATTAAACCAACATTTTGCATTCATTAATTTCCTATGAAATAGGGATGTGGAAAAATACATATTTTGGTAACGCTTTAGATTTCAGCCCGCAATTTACAGTGTAAGTACACCAAATTTACAGTGTACCTTTTTTGTATTAATAGTGTAACTACACAGTACGTACTTGTAGGTATAAGGGAACAATATGCAAAGTTTGGGGAATAAAGGGGTAACAACCTGGAAAATTACAAATAAATTATACTGTAAGTATTTTATAACTAAAGGGTAACTATTCTAATATTACGTGGTATATGACCTAATACTATGCTAAACAACAATCTTACATTGAGAGCAATTAAGCAAGAACATACACAGCGTACCTTTTTGTAATAATAGTGTACCTACACATATAGGCTACTGTAGGTATTTTTTAACTATGGGGTACCTACTCTATTATTACAGGAAACATGAGTTACCTGTAACTACATGGAACAAGGGGGTAACAAGCACCACTTCAATTTACAGCCCGCAAATGTTGCAGTTACCCTATAACTACATGGAAAAAGGGGGTAACAAGTTGGACTTACACGGAACAATGGTATATTTACACAGTAACTGCAGAAAAATGTTTTGCAATAGTTCAAATTTTGCTTGCCTTGTTTTCCCTAGTTGCCTTGCCTAGTTTTAATTTTGCTTGACGACCCAATTGAATCCTCTACTATTTTGCTATAAAGGGGTGGGGTGGGGGGTGGGTTGCTGGCATGACTCACGCAGCTGAGATGGACACTTTCATAAGGTAAGTAGCCTACATCTATATATATATATATAGAGAGAGAGAGAGAGAGAGAGAGAGAGAGAGATATTTTATAATATAATACCTATGTATTATTACAAAACGGTACGCAGTGTATGTTCTTGCTAAATTGCTCACAAACGTAAGATTGTTGTTTAGCATAGTAGGTCATACATACCATGTAATATTAGAATAGTTACCCCTTAGTTATAAAATACTTACAGTATAATTTATTTGTAATTTTCCAGGTTGTTACCCCTTTATTCCCCAAACTTTGCATATTGTTCCTTTATACCTTGATGTAAGCAATTTATAGGTACACTATTATTACAAAAAGGTACGCTGTAAATTCGGTGTACTTATGCTGTAAATTGTGGGCTGTAATCTAAAGTGTTACCCATATTTTCAAAATCGAGTTGGTGGATTGCCTAAACGACTTATTGTATAATCCAGGGGTTTACAAAAACGTAAACTGTAAACAGTTTACATGAGATTTGCTCGTGTTCAAAACAGCTAGACGGAGCACAACAGAAGCAAAAGTTGCTTCAGAGAGAAAATTAACTTCCAGTTTAATTCACTTCCTGTAAAATCTTTATATTTGTATCTTTAACATTCTTATTTACTTTATATTACTGTTAAATACATTGCCAGAATTGACAGTGAAACAGTGAAAATAACAAAGGGCATTATGAATTAGCTATTGTTCACTACTGTCCAATCAGGCTGGTTTCGGGGTCACCTGAAATCCCACACATTTCTTAGGAGAGTTTACATGAGATGCACTCACATTCAAAACAGCTAGACATAGCACAACAGAAGCAAGCAAGACTTCAACTAGTATTAACTTGACACACTGTCTTAAAAATGTAATCCATGTGGCAAATTTTCCGAAAAAAATTAGTCGACTTCATTAACGACTTCACTGGATGACTGTAAATTCACTAGCCATTTTCACAACACCTCCTGGCAGCTTTTTTCTATGGATATAAGTGGCATACATGTACAGCTCTTATCTACTTGAAAAAGGAAAGACTGAAATCTCCAAAAAGCTCTGTCAAGATTATAACCAAATTACCCTTTTTTTAGATAAGAAGTAAATATTTGACAATAATGGTATCATAAATTGTGCTTATATATTTTTTCAGGCCAGTCCAGCTAATGTGCATTCAAATTTTTGAGTAAACAACAGGCAGTGCCTCTAAAAAAAAGGTTGATTGGCTCTTTTAACTGTATTCAGCATTAAGGGTGCATTCAGTAACTATTTGTTCTTGTCATCTTGGACTTACAGTGACACCTAGTGGTGTGGATGCAGCATCACTCAAAATCAATAGATTTCAGTTTCAGATGCCATTGTAGAAATACACTATTCACAATAAGCCATGATTAATTTAATCCAAGAGTAAAAGTGTCCAATAACAATATGGTTAATGAGATTAAGTGAGTAGTGTTCAGCTGGTCATGTGATTCTAAAAAGGCAGCCCCCATGAGGGAACCCCACCCCCATGTTGAATAAAAGCTTTTATAAGGTTACTGATATGACTAGAGTACTCATCTCATGTGAGTTGTCATGATTTTATACACGTTTCAAAATTATAATTCATTTCTTTAGGAGTAAAACCTTTTGAATGGGGTAAAAACTACTGAGTGCACTATTAAGATTTCTCCCATTCACAAGTATACCTGTAACCCATCTTAGCCTATACTGTCTCTGACAAAGGTATACAAGTGTGTGCATAATACAAGCTAGGATCATGGGTGTAGTTGGATTTACACATTTAAAAACAGAATATCTACCATTACATTTAGTTGCAATTATCACTCTTTAGCATAAGCAAATGTCTCTACTGTTTGACAGTAATGGTAAGAATTTTTTATCACAGTTTACAAAAATTGCTGAAATTAACATAACACTGAAGTTGATGTCAGAGCACTCAAGCACCATAAGTACTGATGCACATGTAGTGGGTGACAAACCCTGTGCTATTAATTATTCTGTTTATAAGCTATAATGGAGGATTTTTTGCAGGTGCAGCAGCCCTGAAAACTAGCCTTATATTTCAGTGCCATTTTAAGCATATCTATTTTCTCTCATCAAAAAAGATAAGGTGGCCAATGCAATTATAAACACGTAATTAGATATCCTAATATGATGGATTTCACAGCTTGCTTTGAGACCCATGCTGACTAATTTAAGCAGACACAGAAAATTCCTCTTCATTAATTCTTTCATCCTTTACAACCGTAACCATGGAGAGGACTTTCTATGACATCATGACCTCTTCCCACTATTTGTATCTACCTCATTACACGACAACTTTATCATGTTCTGATGGAGGTATGATGCAGCACTGGTGCAGTCCAGAGAGAGAGGGTGGAGAACACATGTCCCTGAAGCAGGTGTTGCATTGGCAGTATACCTTGTCTGAGCATATTAGGCAATTAGTTGTGTGAAACAATCAGATTGTCAAAGACTGACCAAACACCGAGGTGCTAAACAACACTTGTCCAGAGCATAATTTCTCAGTTTGCCTTTTGGTAATTAAAGTGAAATGTGTACTCCAAATTAGAGTGCGGAATACAGATGATGACATGTACAATATTTTAGTTGGTTTTCTGTGTCCATCTATTTTCTTGTAGTTTAGAAATATTTTTGGAAAGTTGACATGTCCTGTGGTGTGACATGCTATGCTCCATCTAAAACTATTTTAAACAGCATTTTGTAAATACCTTCAGAACAATGAACACTAGTCACAGCACCAAAAATGTAAAAAAAAAAAAAAAAAAAATATTTATACATTCATATTGATATTAACCTAAAATCTTGATGTTGATGTAATCGGTCCTGCTCGACCAGCTCCAAGTGGGATTGGAACCGACATCAGCCGGCATGGGAGGTGGCCGCGCTAACAAGGAGGCTAAAGGCTACAGCCTCTAGCGTCAGTCGCTAGTGAGCCTCTTGAGGCCAGAGGAGTGAGATTTACACATACCACATAGCTATCACGTACCAGCTGGCTCATGTAACACTAACCCCACTAAACCTCACTCCCATCTTGGTCACGGCACCACTGTAACCGGTCCTGCTCAACCTGCTCTGAGCTGGATTCGAATCGGCATCAGCCAGCATGGGAGGCGGGCGCCCTAACGAGGAGGCTAAAGGCTACAGCCCCTAGCGTCAGCCGCTAGTCAAGTCAAGTCATTTTTATTTGTATAGCGCCTTTCACAACACACATCGTTTCAAAGCAGCTTTACAGAAGATCAGGCATTAACAGAAGACAAAACTGTAATATCTATAATGTCTTAGAGTCATTATTGTGTAGCTTGATAAAATATGATTGTGTATTGTTTAAAAATAAGTAATTAAATAATAATTGTATTTATAACCCCAGTGAGCAAGCCAAAGGCGACTGTGGCAAGGAACACAAAACTCCATAAGATGTTGGTTAATGGATCAAAATAAACTTGGGAGAAACCAGACTCACTGTGGGGACCAGTTCCCCTCTGGCTAACATCATGAAAATAATGCCAATATTACTTATGTATAGTGCAAGTCATGGTTTAAAATTATTAAACTAAGTAAGTGATAAGGGTCAGTGTTTAAAACAAAGATTTTGTAAGAACTGTAAGATTAATGACTAATGTCTTTGAAGTTCATCCTGGATTAACTGCAGAAGTTCACATAGATGCAATTGTCCTTGTTAGTTGGCTGATGAAGGGTTTTGTTGGCAGTTAAATGATAGTCTATGTATTCCATTTAAAGAGTATAGTCCATCACACTCAGTTAGGTGCATTGCAGTTCAACCTGGCCGGTAATTTCGGTGAGGTCTATCTTAAGTCCAAGGTTCAGGCAATGGCATATGAAGTATCCCATGTCTTATGGTTGGAGTTGGCATCAGTTCATCCTCTAAAGTCCATCGTAATAGACTGAAGTGACGTTTGGCTGGCACCGGCTGCTATTAGTCATCATCACACAGTGACACGTAGCAGTGGAGTCCAACACCAAGCAGGAACGGAGCTGAATCGGGGTCACCTGAAATAGATGAGTCTTTAGTCTAGACTTAAACTGAGTGAGTGTGTCTGCATCTCGAACAGTGTTAGAGAGACTATTCCATAGTTTAGGAGCCAAATATGAAAAGGATCTACCTCCTTTTGTGGATTTTGATATTCTAGGAACTATTAACAGGCCAGAATTTTGCGATTGTAATGAACGTGATGGAATATAGCGTGGTAGAAGGTCACTTAAATACTGCAGAGCTAGACCATTCAAATCTCTGTACGTAATTAACAGAATTTTAAAATTAATATGAAATTTAACAGGTAGCCAATGTAACAATGATAAAATGGGGCTAGTCAGCACTCTGGCTGCTGCATTTTGAACCAATTTAAGTTTATTTATTGATCTTGCTGGACATCCTCCCAGTAATGCATTACAATAATCTAATCTTGAGGTCATGAACGCATGAATTAGTTTTTCGGCATCAGCAACAGAGAGCATGTGTCGTTATTTAGCAATATTTCTTAGGTGGAAGAATGCTGTTCTACAAACATTTGTAATTTGATTTTCAAAGGACAGATTGGTATCAAATATAACACCTAAGTTCCCTATCTGTCAACTGACGTTGTGTCGATGTAGTGACACTAGGGGTCACTCTTTGGAGCCCGAGACACCTCTGGTCTTTGATAAAAGGCCAATGAAAATTGGCGAGTGGTATTTGGATACCACTCCCCCGGACATATGGGTATAAAAGGAGCTGGTATGCAACCACTCATTCAGATTTTCTCTTCCGAGCCAAACGGTCGATGTTTACTGAGCTGACTCTGATTCACCTCTGCTGGATCTGACGGCGCATTTCAGCGGCTTCTCCCTCCTCTGCACTGGTGCACTGCAGAGAACGCCCTTGGGTGCTTCGGCAGAAATAAGAGAGTATATTTTTCTAAAAGAGTATATTTCTCTAAAAGAGCGACACACACGGAACATCTTTTTAAAGATGCATCTTTTTAAAGATGCCTTTCCGTTTGTGTGTTATTCCTGGTTCCGGTCGTTATCTCTCAACTTCTGATGGTCACGATTGCTGTCTTTCGTGTCTGGGCACGACCCACGTGGAGACAGTGTTCGTGGATGGATCATGTACTCATTGCGAGAACATGACCATGGCAACGTTGTGGTCGTGGCTTGCCTTCGTAAGAAAGCAAGCCACCCCAGCGGCTCCCCACCTCGGTCCTTCTATCTATGGGTATGAGGCCAGCGCGGATAGCAGTGAGGGCGATTTGGGGACCCCAGTGGGACCAACTCTGCCAGGTATCCCTCCACGGACCTCCCATTCCCCAGCATGCTCGTCTGCCCCAATCGTGCTTCCGGATGTGTCCGCCGGCTTGTCTCACAGCGAGTTCGACCTCTTGTTTGGAGCCCATGAAGCTGATGAGCTCTCGAGCGCAGCATTGGAGAGCGGGCTCGTCCAGTCGGACGCGGAAACCTCAGCTGGGTATGGTCACCCAGTCACAGGCTGACACGGAAATGACGGACATGCTTTCCCAGGCAGCCGCGAGCGTCGGGCTACAGTGGAACCCTTTGCTCTCCCCTGAACCCTCACGGCTCGATGATTGGTTCCTGGGCTCGCAGCGCCGCTCAAAGCAGCCACGCCCCGCTCCAGTTCCTTTCTTCCTGGAAGTGCACGAGGAGTTGAGAAGGTCGTGAGAGGCACCTTTTACTGCTCGGTCCCGATCTTTCAGCTCCCCCGCCCTCACTACCCTCGATGGTGGGGCGGCCAGGGGCTACTCGGCGATTCCCCCGGTGGATAAGGCGCTCGCGGTGCACCTATGCCCGAAGAGCATCACCACCTGGCACGGGCGCCCAAAGCTCCCGTCCAAGGCCTGTAGGTTTATGTTGTCCCTGACGGCCAAAGCCTACAGTGCCACTGGCCAAGCCGCCTCCACCCTGCACTCCAGACTTCCCTCCTGACTGCGCTCACTTCCATCAAGAGGGTAGGAGACCTGCAAGCGTTCTCTGTCAGCGAAACATGCCTGGAGTTCGGTCCGGGCTACTCTCACGTGATCCTGAGACCCCGACCGGGCTATGTGCCCAAGGTTCCCACTACCCCTTTTAGGGACCAGGTGGTGAACCCAGCCCTGATGTTGCTGTGTCCGCTGCACGCTTTACGCATCTATTTGGATCGCACGCAGAGCTTTAGAGTCTCTGAGCAGCTCTTTGTCTGCTTTGGTGGACAGCGGAAAGGAAGCGCTGTCTCCAAGCAGAGAATAGCTCACTAGCTCATTGACGCCATAACTATGGCATATCACGCCCAGTACGTGCCGCCCTGGTAGGACTACGAGCCCATTCTACCAGGGGTGTAGCGGCCTCCTGGGCCTTGACCAGTGGCGCCTCTCTAACAGACATTTGCAGAGTAGCGGGCTAGGCAACACCCAACACTTTTGTGAGGTTCTACAATCTCCGGGTGGAGCCAGTTTTATCCCATGTAGTCGCACGCAGGTAAGTCCGGGACAGCTGGCTGGGTGTATTGCTTGTGCATAGCGCCTTTCACCTCCTCTGAGCTAAAGACATGCACCGTTGACCCCCAGTAGTGTTCACAAACTGTGTTCCCTGGTTGATTTCCTCCGAGCCCTGTGGCAGATGAGTTTGCGGAGAAACTAACTAAGCCCTGTACTGGGGTAGGTGCTCCACATGTGGTGGTTCTCCATAGGTAACACCATGCGATGTATATCTTCCGCTAATTCGTTTCCCTGTTGGTAAACTGCATCTTCCTTGGGCAGAGGCCCCTCTGCCCCAGTCACCATGCTTGTAGAAACTCCTCCCATGCAGGGTAGGACCTACCATGAGACTTCTCCACATGGCATACTTCAGACAAAGCTCGGCAAGACCATGTGACGAACAGGTAAGTTCCGGGACATCTGGCCGGGTGTACCGTTTGTGCATAGCGCCTTTCCTCTCCCATGAGGTGAAGACATGCGCTTTTGACTCCCAGTTGTGTTCACAAGTTGTGATCCCTGGATGAATTTCCTCCTTAGCCCTGTGGCAGACGAGTTTGCAGAGAAACTCGCTGCCGGCCCAGTATGTGTACTAATTAGGCCCTGTACTGGGGTAGGTGCTCCACATGTGCTGGTTCCCCGTAGGTGACCCCATGTGATATCTTCCGCTAAATCGTTTCCTTGTTGGTAAACTGCGTCTTCCTTGGCAGAGGTTCCTCTGCCCCCAGTCACCATGTTTTTAGAAACACCCCCTCCCCCCTTGGGAAGGACCTACCATGGGACTTCTCCACATGACATACTTCCGACAAGACTCAGTAAGACCATGTGGTGTCTTCCCCTTGGGAGTGACACCCCCCCCCGACTAGACCTGGTGGACCCAGTCGGTTAATTCCTTTTTTTTGGGGAGAGGAAAAAAGGGGATAAGAGGCCACGACTGGGCTAGCCCATCTCTATCTTTCGGGTAGTCGACTTGTCCCCAAAGGGCCGTTCGACACTCATAACATTGTTGGGGGAGGTTACGTGTCGGCCTGGTGCGCTGGCTACGAGGCACACAGTGGTCTGCCCGTCACACACTGCCAGTTCACGTAACACAGTTCAGCCAGTTGTGGCGTTTCGTATAGGGACCCCTAGTGTCACTACATCAACAAAAGATCGAGTGAGTGACAGATAGGGAACGTCCTGGTTACTTGTGTAACCTCCGTTCCCTGATGGAGGAAACAAGACGTTGTGTCCCTCCTGCCACAATGCTGAACTATCCACTGAAATGGCCGGGACCTTGTCTCGGCTTCTCAGCACAAAACCTGAATGAGTGGTTGCATACCAGCTCCTTTTATACCCGTATGTTCATTGGCCATTAATCAAAGACCAGAGGTGTCTCGGGCTCCCAAGAGTGACCCCTAGTGTCACTACATCAACACAACGTCTCGTTCCCTCCATCAGGGAACGGAGGTTACGCAAGTAATCAGGATGTTCTTCGCTGTTGATGATGATGTAACAGTATATCCATCGATAGTCAAATTATATTTTAGGGGCTTATTTTTAGAGGTTTTTGGTCCAATAATTAGTACCTCTGTTTTGTCGGAATTGAGTAGAAGGAAATTTCTGGCCATCCAATCTTTTATTTCATTGATACACTCTGCTAATTTGGAGAATTGTGAAATCTCATCAGGTTTTGAAGAAATATAAAGTTGGGTATCGTCAGCATAACAGTGGAAAATTATTCCACGATTCCTGATCTTAATCATGCGGGGGAAATGCGGGAGAAAACCCGATGCGTGCTGAAAAATGGCAGATGATAAGGATTAAAGTCTGAAAACAGATAGATAAGCGATGCTAAAAAGCTAGCAGGCTACAAACACAGACTCGAGCTAGATGCCAGCAGCAACAGGTAAAATACACACAGATGAAACAGTAGAAAAGCGGAAAAACCCGAAACACACAGTAAAATGACAAAGAATAAAAAGATGAACATATGAGAATAAGAATAAGCAATGCTAAGCAGGCTACAAACACTCATGCAGCGTGCAGTCAGGAACAGGAACAGGAAATCCAGTGACGTGTACAGTGACGTGTCCACTGGGTCTATTCTGCCCCAGACTTTTCCGCTAAAGCACCTCTTGAGGCCAGGGGAGTGAGGTTTACACATACCGCACAGCTGTCATGTACCAGCTGCTTCCCGTTACATTGACAAAAAGTACATTGACCTGTTATGCATAATTATTTATGCATCATTATAAATAATAAATAATATGCTGTACTACATGTGGCCTGGTTTATAACATGTACAACAAATTTTGAGATGAAGAAAATGTTTGCTATTTTTGCTCCTGAAATGGCCATAATCCAGAGTTTTTGTGCTGAGAACAACAATTTACATAGTAATTACATTTTAAATCTAAGCAACTTCCAAAGTGCAAGTTGTGCAAGTGAAGACCATCCCTCCACGCTGTCTTGCCTCACAAATGTTTAATTGTGTTTCCACCCTACCAGATGGTTCCCTTCTCTGCTCTTCTAAGTATGCATTCAGCCATCTCTTATATTTTATTTCTTGTTTCTTTTAACTAACTTCTAAATGTAGGAATGTCCAGAATGAAATCATACAATTCTACGTCTTAAACCAGCCTGTTCTCCCAGCCTGATCAGGCTGGTCTGTTGGCTAGTTTTTGAGGGGTATTGAGCACTATTCAGTTGTACAACCAGTTTCGCCAGGCTAGGAGACCATCTTAAACCAGCTAAGACCAACAAACCATTTTAGGCTGGTTTAAGATTATTTTTTTTGTTGTTGTTTTTGTTTTTAGCAGGGTATACACAGCAAAAAAAAAAAAAAAAAAAAAAAAAAAAAAAAAAGTGGGCCATTTGTATGTGTCAGACTGAGTTCATGCAGACTGGCTCTTTTCACTGCACTCACTGGTCAGTAGCATAGCCCCCTGGGAGCTGTGTGTGGCTGCAGTGGGAAGGTGACACCAGATGAAATGGCTGATAAACTGAGTGTGGCATCAAACATGGGGTTGATGAATAAGTATGTGGGGTACAATCTCTCACCCTCTTTGTTATCAAAAGATCAACAGTGATTTGTCAAGCAGGCAAAAGCTATGAACTTAATCTGAATGTGTTTTCTCTGGTCTGTAATAGGGGCATTCTGCACTGTGAGTGTTATGCTGCTGCTCTCAATTGAGTGATCAATCTGCCGACTGGCTATTGACATCACTCCATCAATAAAACACCATTACATGACTTTCAGTGAAAATTAAGTATAAGTTACTGGTGATACCGTTTCATTAAAACCCATTCTGCTAGGCGTAGGAAGAGTAAAAGTACTTTTATGGCATTTAGAGAAATACAATAGGCCTATAGTACACTGCAAAAACTGGTAACCTGCTGTAAAACTTGTTACTTTAAGAGGCTATTTCTACCTGCTCTAACCATTAACATTAGTTTTGTTGGTTTAAACTAATTATTCAGGTTGTTTCAGACATGTTAAATAATATCTTTGACTAAATTAAAACCATTAATGTTATTACTAAATGACTAAATTAAAACTAAACTAAACTAAATTAAAACCATTAATGTCATTATGTTACCACATAAAGCACATTAATAGTGCTGATAATGGATAATCTAAATCTAAATAGCTTTAACTTAAACATTGTGGGGTTTGTCTGTTATTAGTTATAATGATGTTTAAAGCCCTTCTATTTTGTGGGGAAAATGGCCAAAAATGACAAAACCGCATTTTAATCCTTCAGTGTTTATACATTAATTAATGAGCATGTAGACAGATCTCACAGCTGTCCACTTGCTGACCACAAAGTGTTCATTAGTGTGGATAACATAAAAAATGACAGAAAATATTTTCTTAATGAACTGTCTGCAGATGTATTCACTTGTCAGCCAGATGACAAATTGTACTGAATCAATTTCTAATACAATCACAGTGACAGTCAATGGAGGGTTACCAATCATCACTTGTTTACTTGGCGCCACAGTGTATCTGCTAATTATGTTCTTTGCCAGATGAAAACAGAGGGCATGACAGTCCAGTTGATAGCTTGCAGCAACGAATGATGAATTAACCCTGATAACTAACATACATCTGAACACAAACTGAATTTATAAGACTTTTTATTTATTGTTGTCTTCTCTCTGGAATGCTGTGACTTCTGGGCCTTAAAGGGTTAGTTAACCTAAAAATGAAAATTCTCTCATCATTTACTCACCATCATGCCATCTCGGATGTGTATGACTTTCTTTCTTCTGCTGAACACAAGATGAAGATTTTTAGAAGAATATTTCAGCTCTGTAGATCCATACAACGCAAGTGGATGCTGATAAGCACTTTAAAGCTCCAAAAAGCACAGAGAGTCATAGATAAAGTAATCCATATGACTCTTGTTGTTAAATTAATGTCCTCTAAAGCAATATGATCACTTTGGGTGAGAAACAGCTAATTATTGTATAGCCACCATGAAAAAAATCATACATTCTGCTTTAATGCATATGCATATATAATTATAACCACATAAAAAGTGCAACAAACCTTTCAGCAAAATAAACTGTTCAGTTGTTCAGTGTAATTAACTTTTCTTAGAAGTGTAATAGTGGAGCACTGGTAAAAATTTCTGCTGTTGTGACAGAAAAAAACAGTTGTCACAGAGACAGAAGAAGGGACTTACAAAGAGGAGAGAAAAGTTGTAATTGTTGGCTAAAATTAATTAAGAATCTACGTGTATTGTAATTGCATGCCTGCTCCCTGATTGCCCTCACAATATCACATTAATGGCGCCAAGAATAAATTGTACTTGCTTAGAAGGATCGTGAAGACAGCTATGAAAAGCAAATGAACAATAATTCAGTAAGGAAATCTTTTCTAGGCTTATCATTTGCCACCAAAGAGATACAGCGATACAGAGCATAATGATAGAGAGGCTACGATACGATATGTATCGCGATACGTTAACCCTTTAAGCATATATGAATCGCACTCAGATCTGCATCAAAACAATCAGTCTGAGACCACCTGGAGGAGGTAGTCTCGGTCCAATTGCAAACGAACTCTGGAATAGTATGCTTGTGGTAAGAATGTAATCCGACCCAAATGACCAAAGAACCTAACAATATCCCTATAAAACCATGAGCATAACTGATGGATCTGCAGAGAAGAAATCTGTAGTTCAGCATCTCACTGAAATTCATAATCAAAATGTGGATGTAGCATTTGGCAACTAGGGTTGTCACTAAGGGCTGCACAATTATGACAAAAATCATAATTTTAGATTTTTGCCCTAGATATTGTAATAGCAATTATTAATGTTGATTAAAAGATTAAATTACTGACATCACAAAATAGGCAACCATGCAGTTCTTCCAAGAAGCATTTTTCAAAGGTGGAAATGAGCTGCGATGCAGTTTATTTTAAGCATTAAATCTTGTAATGTTTGTTAATGTTAGGCCTAATAAAGGTTATTATAAATTGATATCTATGGTATATAAGAAATATATAGTATAGTGAAGATGTACAGTAGGTTCTTTCTATTGACAAAACCAGTTTTAACTCCAGTTTTAACATTTAAATATGCCTGTGTGAGACATGTAATGGGTTAATGAATACACATCCTCACACGTTTAACACACCTCTACAGCAAGGTGGAATAAAAATAAAAAACCAGACAGCCTGAGAAAGGTGACATAAAAAAACACCATCAGCCTTTACTGATTAAAGGGGACCTATTATGAAAAATTCACTTTTACATGGTGTTTGAACATAAATGTGAGTCAGCAGTGTGTGTACACAACCACCCTACAATGTTAAAAGTCCACCCACTCCTCTTTCTTATATTTCTATTAATCAAAAACAGTGTCTCAAAATGATGCCCACGACTGGTGACAGACTCCACCCTATTATCATAGATCATCCCCTGAGTGATCTACACACAGTCCGCCATTTTTTTTCCCACGCTGGAGCAGCTACAGTGAGAAGAATAATGTCTCAACTTCGTAAGCGTCATAAGTGTTCTGTTGTTGGCTGTAAAAGTGAACATAAGAGTCTTCATGTACTCCCGGCATCAGAGCACTGAAGACGCAGTGGACAAGTTTTGTTTTTGAAGAAAATGTGCCCCAAAACATACCAAAATTCATGTATGTTTGGGCAAATCATTTTACACCGGACTGCTTTGTGAATGAGGGTCAATATAAAGCAGGATTTTCAAAAAAATTTGACTCTCAAGCATGGATCAGTACCAACTGTTCGTGTTCCAGCTTTATATCCTGAAGATGTAAGTATCGCACTTTATATTTTATGAATGTTTGCAAATCGCCTTTCCGAATGTGCTTGTTAGCTGATTCCACGGCTAATGCAGCTAAAGTTACCATTGTCTCTGATTGCATTCACGGAGACCAGAGCTATGTCATTATAGCTTGTTTACACATGACGTCACGTCACTGCATTGCTGTGGTGTGAAATGCAGATGGAGGGCAGGAAGTGATTTTCTACATAAGCACTATCACAAACTCAAAATGCCTATGTTTTGCATCGTTTACGGTTGTTCATACATATTATGGCTGAACTCCGGTATTTACGGTGTCAGTCATATTGGTTCTGATATGTTGTTGCTATAGTATCCAAAGTGAGCTGTAAAGGCACAGCCCTCTTCCGGAAAGGGGGCGGAGAGCAGCAGCTCATTTTCATTTAAAGAGACAGACGAAAACAGCATGTTTTTGATTCCACCCACAAAGAGTCATTTACAACATTGTATAATAAATGATCCGTGGGGTATTTTGAGCTGAAACAGACACATTCTGGGGACACCTGAGACTTGTATTACATCTTGTAAAAAGGGGCATAATAGGTCTCCTTTAAATTATTGTTCCACATACAGTAAATAATATTTGACATATTAAATATTCAAACTTATTAACGGCTTCTTTAAATTGACCAGTTTACTTACTGCATACAGCCCATTAGTGCCCATTAATCCTGTTAGATCTTCGATGGTGTTCTTGCTCATAATATCATCGTTAGATCATATTTGGCCTCATATTTGTCAAAGCGGTTGCACTTTGGAAATTAAAACAGCCGTTTGTGATAGGAGTTTCTGCGATTCCTGAAAACATTAAATCTACCAACAGCAGCTGGTGAGCAAATGGTCTTATTAGAGCAAAACAATCACAATGACGGTGAAATAGGTAATTCGTGCCATATACTTTATGTAGGCTACACATCCTAAAAAAGCTGAGAACAGTTAAGATGAATTACTGTACATTTATTGCTGTTTTAAACAGATCAAATTCACATTGACCTACTTATTAACTAAACAGTTGTTCAATTTTTAATAAACTGTACAGAGAAATCAAACAATGCAACAAACTCTCCCATTACAATGACTACTGTCACTCACTACAGGTTTATACTGTATAAGCCCCGCAGTTCAGCGCGAGCTCACTGTAGCTCCAAACTGAGTTCTGCACTCTCGTGAATGCTCTCATTATAAACGAAGCTGTCACAATACAGCACAATAAATAAATTATTTACACCGCGTCTATGCCTGGATTATACTGTAACTGGAGCATTTCAGTTTTGTTGTGTTGCTCATTTGGAGTGTTTTTACCATCTACATTGCAAGCAAGCAGCGCAACATAAAATGCTAAAGTGCTTTTCGCTTTTGATCTACAGCTTCTTTTTGAGTGTTTGTGATGTTTCTAAAGCATTCATTTTCATGTGCCACTGTGAACAGAGGTGAAACAAAGCATCTGGGCATCAGGCTGTTTAAAATGTGTGCATTAGGATGTCAAAACTGATAGGACTCAGGAATAATTTAAGCGTTTCTTATTGGCCAATTGCCATTTCATTGCTCAACGGACATGTCTGGGATTGGTTACAATACTCAACTGAAGCAGACTTAAATTGAATACTATAATCATCAGTTTTCACGATTACATAATCGTAGCAGCCATAATCGTAATCGCGATTAGTTTGTTGATTAATTGTACAGCTCTAGTCATCACTATACAAAAATTTCAGTAGTCGATACCAATACCAGTAAAATTTCACACTTCTCAATACCAATTCTGATACAACAAAAAAATAGGTAAAATGCTATTTTTACACTCCTTTAGCCAACTTGATAAGTTAAATATAAATGTAAATAATAAATTAAAACAATTGCATGTTTCATTGAAGTGTTTTTTTAATTGAGGGAACATTATTTAAAAAAGTTTAGTAGGACCCTTTGAAATCAGTTTTATTTTCTAAATTCGTCAATCTCACGCGTCAAGCTTTTATACTGAATCAAGCATTTATTTTTATGTGAAGACTGCTTTTACTGTGTTTTTGACGGTAGTTTCACACCTCCTGGTAAGACGTTGGTTAAATGGTTCAGTGTGGTTTTCAAAGCACAAAATGATGCGATTTTATAGTCTGCAGGCACTGCGCGCTTTACAGTGAGTGTACCCTCTCTTCTGTCATCTATTACAAGCACAGTGCGCAATGTTCATAAAATTAAATTTTTCTGCATATGAGCAGCTTCACACATTAACTTTGAAGTGCACAGCACATGCTTTTGTGGTTTAATAATCAAACTAGGACATATCATGATTTTAATTTGGTTAGTTGTTCACTTCAGTGTAAAGGAGTAACAGAGCATGCGCTCAAATAAGCGTGTGAGCATTTGAAAGCAGTTATGTGTCAGTCAGACAGTACACTGGGACCAAATTGAGTCAGTACTCGGTATGATGGCACTGCAGAAACACTGGTGTAGTTATTTTTATTTATGTAGTTATCTTTTTAAGTATTGACTTGGTAAGTACCAGTACTTTTGACATCCCTACTGGCAATTATATTAAATATTATTGCACATTTAAAATAGGAGTTGTTTAATAATTCTTGTTTAATAAATCTACAGGTCTGAAAACACCCTAAGAAATGGCAGGAGATCAGCCCATTGTAACGCTTTGTCTTTGACACAGAATAATTCAATCATTCTAGTGTGGCCCCTGTAATCAGTGTGTAAAACACTAGTGTGATTAGAATGCAGAAGGAATTCATTTGATGGATTTGAAAAACTGATTTTGATCATCTGTCTGACCTCAGGGGAAACTTCCATGTTCAGGAAGAAGGTAGATAGAAATGGACTAATAAATACAAAGTCTTGGCATTAGTCCATGAGTGGACTACCTACTGAGAGGTCAAATGCATTCAGTGGTTCAGTGACCATCGACTGCTTAATTAAAAGACAGCATGATATCATAGAAAAGGTGGAGTCAAACTACTGAACATGTTTAACTGATGGCCCCTGCACAGTTCATGACCTGCATCAGCACAGAAAGACACTTTCAAAATAAAATCATGTTAAGCTTGTTTAGCTACAAAATCATCCCTTCAAGCTTTTATAGGGAAATCACCAGCAGTGCTGAGATACACCATGGACCTGATTTCAAACTTTACCTGGCTGGGTTTAAATCTGTTACCCTCAGGAGTTTCAGTGATGAAAAAAATTGTTTCATTAACAAGAAGCTTTCTCTTTTTGTTGAATAGATGCTTAATTTCACTTAAAGACCTCAAGTAGCCTTCCTCAAAGCCAGTTAAACAAAAGAAAAAAATCAGACTTTTTTTGTAGCCAAGACTTTAAAGTATGTGCTTACACAGAAGTTGACTTTCAAAAATAAACCTACCCTCAGAAATAAGAGTAAAAAGAGTCAACTTGCCCCAGACTGTACTATTATGTCAATAATTAGTGTATTAATGCATTCATTTCTAGTCATTCTATCACAAATCAATCAATTTGTAAGTCTGTATCTCAGACTGGACAGGTGACATGAACGTGGAGTACACAAGGTAATTTTAAACAACAACAGACTGTTGATCTCCATCTAATTAATGTGGTTAAAAGAACTTGTGTATTCTTTATGATTATCAGAAACCAGTGATTTTTCATACCTTATTACACCCTAGATTTCCTCAAAGCCTCATGGAATTTATTTAGTGAATGCATCTTTCTGTATCTCCAAGGCAAATGACATTTAGTTGGATCTGGTATGTACAGTATAACCTTAGATGGTCATGTTTTTTTTCTTTTTTTTTTTCTTCTAAAATTGTATCAAGTTATCGCATTTAATAAAGGCATGTTTATGGATGCTGCAAATGACTGCAAATTGTGGTCAGCGGTAATCTGCACATGAAGGATTTAGTATGGGCAAATTTCCAGACAAATAGCAGGAGACCAAATGTTGCCCAATAATTAGCTGTTTCGCCAGTTTCTGAGAACTGATCATGCCAGATACCCCCCCAAAAATATTTTTTTTTTTTCAGTGTACATGTCTTTCTTTGCATATGAGAAACATACTGTACGGTTGCACAGGATGAGTCGCACTCTCTTCTTAACACTTTATACTCACATTACAGCTGGCCTACATCTCCAACAACAGCAGCTCTTGTTTGGACACAAAACAAAGCCTTGGTTGCATTCACAGCCAAATCTGCAGCTGAAAGGGTAGAAACACCAGTCTTATGATGTGCCCAACCAAATAGCCGATTTGCTTACACAGACATAAAACAATACAGCTGCTTTATTTGCGTGCAGTTCAGAGCACATGTATTATGCATTAGAAAACATGCATAATTTAAAGGAACAAGCAGAGGATATGTCTGGTGCTCAGCCAAAGCTTCCTCCTTATGGTGCGACACAAAACAAATTCCATTTTGTGAAGGCAGATGGTGGACAAAGTGACAGGGTGCCTCTTATCCAAAATTGCAAGCACTTGAGGGAATGTTGTCATGGGAACCCAGGCAAAAGGCCATTTTCAGATATCCCTTGAGGCCAAAGGTGATCTGGTGTGGTGGCTATGGAGGTACACAGATGTTGACAAGTGAAAAATCTTCTGCCTTTATGGGAGAAACTGATTTTATTTGTTTGTACATTTATTTATTTTTTAAACCTTGCTTATTTTATGATGAATGTGTTACTGATAATCAAAGAAACTTAACAGAACAAAACTGCAATCTAAATCATTTGCTTTTTCAATATCTACCAATCAGTAATTGTATTTATTTGAATAATCTTCTACAGGGGATTAATATGCTTATAAGTTTCTTTATAAGAAAGTATTTAAAGCTTTGTCTGTTCTCTGAAAAGTCGATTTTGTTTGATTGCTGATAATACATGTAAAACCATTCAGTTTTAACTCTTATGGGTTTTAGCCACTCTAGACCTTAATCTTGATATGTCTCAAGGAATTCTGAGAAGCTAATATTCTGTTCACTCAACAGTCATTAAAAAAAATAAAAATAATTAACCACTCCACAGATTTAATATTAGCAAACTATAGTTTTGGCAAGTCGTTTAGGACATCTACTTTGTGCATGACACAAGTAATTTTTCCAACAATTGTTTACAAACAGATTGTTTTACTTTTAATTGACTATATCACAATTCCAGTGGGTCAGAAGTTTACATACACTAAGTTAACTGTACCTTTAAGCAGAAAATTCCAGAAAATGATGTCAAGCCTTTAGACAATTAGCTTCTGATAGGAGGTGTGGTGAATTGGAGGTGTACCAGTGGATATATTTTGTATGTAACAGCCAAGACCTCTGAAAAACAATTGTGCACCTCCACAAGTCTGGTTCATCCTTGGGAGCAATTTCCAAACGCCTGAAGGTACCACCTTCACCTGTAAAAACAATAGAACACAAGTATAAACACCATGGGATCATAGCACTCGGGATCGAGACGCATTCTGTCTCCTAGAGATGAACATATTTTACATAGTGCTAATCAATCCCAGAAATGTAAGCGCAGCGTAGTTCTAGCGGGAAGACTAGCAGCTGTACATCATCGCACCATTAGCTAGGTAACTCCTAGCCAATCACATGTAAGCCATTGCTTTATAAGTCTGCTCACAATCTATCACATTGCTGTTTCAGTGTGCTAACACGGCAACCTCCACCACCCCACCTCCACCAGTTGAGTCCCGTCCTGCATGGGGGTAGGCTCCTCGCCCCTGCCTCCTATCTCTGGCAGGATCTGATGGTTCCGAGTACAACAACTTCGGACCGCCAGACGGGGCTTACGCCAAAGAGAGACATTACATTCCTGTTTTATATTCATAAAATAAATGTAATCTAAAACTTTACTCAAATCTGCGAGTCTTCCTGATAGAACAACAACTTCACAAGGTCCTTTACCTTGTGAAGATGCTGGAGGAAACAGGTAGACAAGTATCTATATTCACAGTAAAACCAGTCCTATATTGACATAACCTGAAAGGCTGCTCAGCAAAGGAAGAAGCCACTGCTCCAAAACCACCATAAAAAAGCCAGACAACAATTTTAAAGTGTGCATGGGGACAAATATCTTACTTTTTAGAGAAATTTCCTCAGGTCTAATTAACAAAAATTGAACGGTTAGGCCATAATGACCATCGTTATGTTTGGAGGGAAAAGGGTGAGGCTTGCAAGCTGAAGAACACCATCCCAACCGTGAAGCATGGGGGTGGCAGCATCATGTTGTTGGAGTGCTTTGCTGCAGGAGGGACTGGTGTACTTCACAAAATAGATGGCATCATGAGGAAGAAAAATGATGTTGATATATTGAAGCAACATCTCAAGAGATCAGCCAGGAATTTAAAGCTCGGTCGCAAATGGGTCTTCCAAATGGACAATGACCCCAAGCATACTTTCAAATTTGTGGTGAACTGGCTTAAGGACAACAAAGTCAAGTGGAGTGGCCATCACAAAGTCCTGACCTCAATCCAATAGAAAATTTGTGGGCAGAACTGAAAAAGTGTGTGCGTGCCAGGAGGCCTACAAACCTGACTCAGTTACACCAGTTCTGTCTGGAGGAATGGGCCAAAATCCCAGCAAATTATTGTGAGAAGCTTGTGGAAGGTTAGCCAAAATGTTTGATCCAAGTTAAACAATTTAAAGGCAATGCTACCAAATACTAACAAAGTGTACTGTATGTAAACGTCTGACCCACTGGGAATGTGATGAAAGAAATAAAAGCTGAAATAAATCATTCTCTCTACTACTATTCTGACATTTCACATTAAGTTATCCTATCTGACCTAAGACAGGGAATGTTTTCTACAATTAAATGTCAGGAATTGTGAAAAACTGAGTTTAAATGTATTTGGCTAAGGTGTGTGTAAACTTCTGACTTCAACTGAATTTCTATGTGTGTTTCATTTCATATCACCATTCAACAGCATGCAGTGTAGTGTTGGTGGTATACCTCTGCTCAATGCATATAGGGGAAACACTGCGATATATATCATGGTGATGATATAAAATGTCAACCGATTTTTTGCTATATCATGTATATCGCGATATGTAAATATCCATGTGTCCAGTGTGAGCTTATCTATCAGTGGGCAGGGCTTCACGTGAGACTGAGTGAATTTAAGAAACATGGACATGTTTTTATGGCATTAACCTTTTCATGAGTATGTTCTAATTTTCCCAGTGCCCCCCAGAGTGAGTTATTTTAGAGTGATCGTTAGAACGCAGTCACATGACACTTCACAGCTGGTGCACAGGAGGGGGAGACAGTGTAGGTGAGATTTCAAAACCTCAATAGATAAAACAAAATACTGTATATATTATAATAAACATATGAACAAACAGGTTGTGTCTACTGTGCTGTAATTGTTTTCTTTATTTCTTTTATATATAGATATATAAATTGACATATCAACAGTTCTGTCTGCCTGTGCACTTGTTGAAGCATCACAGTAATTATATGTGAAAATCAGATATACCAATTCTAAATATTAAATAAATGTTTGTATTTACTTCTTATAATGGTCATGTTATCATCACTAAAATGTGCTATGCTATTGTGGGCTATGTGCACAATAGATAATTATTTTTCTATGATGTGCGCGCTCATAGCCATTGTTGTTTACACTGCAATGCGCTTTGAATATCATGTATCTCTGAGCAAGAGACCCACTTGTCAGTATGAAAACCAAGATGCTGGCAGACAGGAAGTTAACCTTTTGTGTGTCCATAAAACTCGTGCTGCTGCCATGCATGCGAGCAATATTTGTTCTCAGTTGATATCATGAGGTAGGTATTATAAAAATCGATGCAGTAATTGTTTTTTATTATTGTCTTATTTGATTATTTATAAACTTAATTTTAATGTCAGACATAATAAGCAGTATGTCAAGTAGCATGTAGCACATGTAGCTGAAAGCATGTGTGCGACCTCTAATAGACTGCTAAATTAGATAAATGCTATGTGTGCAATGACAACACGAAAAAACAAAGTAAGGTTTGAACCAATTATAATTCAGTCAATAGTTGATTTGGCTCAGTTTAGTTGTGCAAAATGGAACGAAGATCAGCAAGATAGACAACATACACATAAAACGAAATGATGATACCAGCACATTGCCCATAAATAATATTGTGCAGCAATGTTTCTGTCAAGTTCAAATGTTTACAAGTAGAGAAACAATGATTGATAAATATAAATGATGCATGCCATGGCTATATACAAATTATTTGCAATATAAAATAATATATTTACAATGTTCTCATTTAATGATAAAATTACAATAGTTACACAATGCTAAAGACTATACAAATATCACATGAGCAAGAGTGTGATATGGCTGCAGGTCATCACAGCAGTGCTGAGTTATGGCCATATAGCACGATTGCGAATGTGATATTGTTTATATACAACAGTTCAATGAACAAGTAAATTTTAAAAAAAAACTGGAAAAACTGAGTACAGTCACAAAAAACGCATTTGTGCATGGAACTACTTTTTTACGGGACGGATCAGAATCTGCTGTTGCTGGTTCAAACCAAATGATGCGTCCAAGCCTCTCAAAAACATCACTTCAGAACTATTAGTATCACAACTTGGGCTGTTTCTAACATGTTATTGGAGAAACAAGGATGTGTGTGTGTGTGTGTGGGTGAGAGAGAGAGAGAGAGAGAGAGAGAGAGAGAGAGAGAGAGAGAGAGAGAGAGAGAGAGAGATGGAGTGTGTGCAATCACCTGTTGATGATGCTGTAGTCTGTTAGTCATTAGCATTTTGGTGAAATGCATCCTATTTTCTCAGTGGAAAAATAGCCATTCAAGCGGAGGTATTCCTCTCTATTTTGCGGTAGCTGGTGCGCAAGAGTCTTTCACTATAGAAACCACAATCTCCTCCACCATTTTGTCCTCTCCAATGTGGAAAGTCCGGTAAGAGGTATGCGCCTTGAGTTTGTGTAATTAATCAGTCTGTTGTGTCTCTCAGCTGTGATGAGCCTTAATGCTGAAGTTGTTAGTTTAAAGCCATTTATAGCTATTTTCTAGCTTTAGTAGTGTAGTAGTAATACGAGCGATCTTGGAGTGCTGTTGAATATAAACACTGAGTGACACTGACTCACTTCACGTCACCAACTGGCTCATATTACACACAAAAATGTTTTTTTGCCTCCACCTGCTGGCTAAAATATGTAATGTCACAAAATTAAATGTAAAGAGACTGATGGCACTGCACTGCTCTTACACTTTAGTTTAGAACGGCATGAACACAAGCAGAGTGATACACACAGTGAAGCGTCCGAGTGCTGATGGTGTGAGACTCATGGAATGTCTCTCGTCCAATCAGATTCGAGGACCAGAACTAACTGTTGTATATTGCTAAAATATATAACAGTTATGAGTGATGAACAGAATTTAAAGTTATGAAACATTATGAACAGTTTATAACATGTATAACAGTATATAGTGTATAAAAATATCTTAACATTGAGGTTATGGGGAACAGAATTTATGAAAAAAAAAAAAAATCAATTTACCCTTTCTTCAGAAGTTCTTCAGAGTATGATACTCCTGGAAACACGGAGTTGGACACAGTGGTGTGTTGCAGGGCTGGCACATGAACCTGGTCACCTGCCTTCGTGTGTGTGTGTATAGGTGTATGCATATATATAGGTACATGATGTAAATATTTCTGTGCTTTTGTGAACATTTGGGTGTCTGTGTTGTATTCATGTGTTTGAAAAGACTGAGTAGCTGTTGTGTGATTTATTATGAATGACAATCGCGTAACAACCTAAAGTAAATAAGGATTGCTGTGTGCATAGCATAATCGCATTTCATTGAAATATTGACTTGATTTGAAATGACTGTACATTTTCAAAAAACAATGAAATTCACAAGGAAAAACATCATATAATGTGTAGTTGAAGTGCTTTCAGTTTAGCAAAGGGTGAATATAATTTACAAATCACTCCTTTTTGTTTTTATTAGCATTTTTCATACTTCCCCAACTTTTTCGGAATTGGGGTTGTATTTTTGTGACCATCTGAGTGTCTGTTCTAATCATGTGTTGAAAAGACTGATTCAGTTTGTTTGATTTATTATGAATGACCTGTAAATAGGTTTGGCTGTGTGCATAGCAGAATTGCATTTCATTGATATGTTGACTGTGTGTGTGTGCGTGTGTGCATGCGTGTAGGTGTATGCATATTTAAACATGATGTAAACTTTTATCTGAATACTTTTGTGACCATTTGGATGTCTGTGTCATAATCAATTGCTTGAAAAACATTTGGCTGAATGAAAACATCTCGGACTCAGCAATTCAGTTAAATGGACTAAGCTGTTTTCAAGTGGACAGAGACGCGGCTGCGACCGACAAGGCCCGTGGAGTGTGGCTGTGTGTTTACATCAACAAGAACTGGTGTGAGAATGCTGCTGTTATCTCCAGGTACAGCTCTTCGCTAGTGGAATTCATGACTGTTAAGTGTAGACCCTTCTATCTGCCAAGGGAATTCACTACTGTTATTAATGTGGCTGTTTACATTCCGCCTAGCGCTGACTCAAAGGAAGCACTGCATGCCCTTTATGGAGAAATTAGCGATCTGCAAACTGCACACCCTGACGGCTTCATCTGTATTGCCGGAGATTTCAATCATACAGACTTAAGGACTGTTTTTCCCAAGTTTCAACAGTATGTAAACTTTGCGACCAGAGGAGAAAATACTTTGGACTTTGGTTTACACAAACATTAGAGATGCATACAGAGCAGCACCCCGTCCCCACCTAGGCTCTTCTGACTACATCTCTGCCATGCTAATTCCAGCATACAGACTACTACTGAAACGTGTAAAACCGGTTCCCAAACAAATCAGAGTATGTCCAGAGGGAACCATCTCAGCATTACAGGACTGCTTTGAGTGTACTGACTGGAGCATGTTCAGAGAGGCAGCTACAATTGGGAACACCATCAGCATGGAGGAGTATGCAGCATCTGTGTCTGGCTACATTAGCAACTGCTCCTGATGACCAGGTTCTCTGCCTGTCTACAGCTGAAGTGAGGAGAGCACTAACTAGAGTCAATCCACGCAAGGCTGCTGGACCAGACAACATACCTGGTCATGTGTTCAAGGAATGTGCTGACCAGCTATCAAATGTCATAATTGACATCTTTAACAACTCCCTGAGTCAAGCTGTCACTCCTGTCTGCTTCAAAACCACCACCATCTTTCCGGTTCTGAAGAAGTCAAGTGTATCATGCCTCAATGACTACCGGCCAGTAGCACTCATCATGAAGTGCTTTGAGAAAGTAGTCATGAACCACATCAAGTCCTCATTGCCCCCCTACCTCGACCCTCTCCAATTTGCATATTGCCCCAACCACTCTACTGACGATGCCATATCCATCACCCTTCATCTGGCTCAACACACCTGGAACAGATAAACAGTCATGTCAGAATGCTGTTCATAGACTTAAGCTCAGCATTCAATATGATCAAATCTCAGAACCTTACAGAGAAACTGAGCACACTCAACATCAGCACCTACCTCTGTAACTGGATTCTGGACTTCCTGACTGCGAGACCTCAGGTAGTCCGGATAGGCAGCAACCAGTCCAGCACCATCACACTGAGCACTGGAGCACAAACACAGCACAAACCACATCATCAAATTCACAGATGACACCACGGTAGTGGGCCTCATCAGCAATGATGATGAATCACCATACAGAGATGAGGTGAAGTGTCTAGTGGTTTGGTGCAAGAACAACAACCTGTCTCTGAATGTTGAAAAAACAAAGGAGATAATCATTGACTTCAGGAAGTCACGTGCCAACTACCCCCCACTGCTCATCAATGGGTCCCCTGTGGGGAGAGTAAAGAGCACCAAGTTTCTGGGTCTGAACATCACAGGAAATCTGACTTGGTCCCTCAGCACCTCTTCACTCACTTAGAAAGCACAGCAGCGTCTTCACTTTCTATGGCAACTGGGGGCAAACCTCCCCCCTCCATCCTCACCACTTTCTACAGAGGAACCATCGAGAGCATTCTAACAACTTGCATCACCATCTGGTTTGGAAACTGCAATGCTTCAGACTGTAAGGCACTACAACGAGTGTTGTGAAAACAGCAGAAAAAATCATCGGACTCTCACCCCCATCCATAACAGACATTTACCAAAATGCTGTCTGCACAAGGCCCACATCATCATAGTGGACCCCTCCCACAGACTCTTTGACCTGCTGCCATCTCATAAGAGATACTGTAGCATACGGGCCAAAACACAAAGATTCTGCAACAGCTTCTTCCCTCAGGGTGTCAGGCCCTCAACACCCTGACACCTCCTACCTCCTCCAGGACAAGAACTTAAACCTGACCGAAAGAAAAGAAAAAAACATTTGCACTGCACTGTTTGCCTTTTGCTCAACACTGTACACTTTATTGTCTGTCATATACTGGTATATTTACCATATGCTGCTGCTGCCACCACCACCACCAGTATTTGAGTGGTCACTGTGTGTTCCCCCTCTAATTTCATTGTATTTATTATTGTTCAGTGTATATTGTCTAGAGAGTATGGATATTTACAGTACGGTTTGTCTATTTTAATTAATTATATTGTCTATATTGCACGTATTATGTATACGTAGGTATGTATATATAGATTTATATTGCTCATAGTGTTTCTTTCTTAAGCTCTTGTTTATTGTTTATTGTGTTTGTGAATTGTGCCTTGTTTTGTCTGTAATTGTGCACTGCAGAACTGGTAAATCACCATTTTGTTCCACTGTATACTTGTATATTGGCTGGAATGGCAATAAAAATTGAAACTTGAAAAAGAATGTGAGTAGATGTTTGTGTGACTTACAAATGACAACCATATGACAACCTAATGTAAACAGACACAGCTGCTTGCATCGGTGATCACGTTTCGTGTGGACTATTTATATGAGCTGTATATGTACTTTTATAGTGGTATTTTTGTCAGCATTTTGATGTCCATGTCATAAAATAAATATGTTCTTGAAAAGACCGTATGAGTAGCTGTTTTTGTCATGAATGACAACCACATAACCCCCAAATGTAACCAGACGTAGCTCTGTATGTTGGCATGAAAGCCGATTTGAATCTGACAGCTTGTGACGTCACTGGCTGTTGCAGAAACACATATGTGTGACACTACTCTGCAGGGCCCAGCTCTTAACATGAAAGGGTGAAAGGGTTAAAAAGTTTTCAGAGGCCACCCAAGCAAATTCCATGACTTTCATCTTGCGTTTGCTGCTTCATAGGCGCTTAATATGCTTCTCATCTGACGCACACATCTGTGTTTCATGTGAGCGTTTCATGCACTATCTCGCACGAGTCCAGCAGGATTCCAGATATTTTCAGGAGAGAGCAGAGTAGGATCACTCGTGCTACTCAAACATTTTTGACCCAGGAAAATCCCTGAAAAAACAACTCCACAGAATGGAACAACTCTCAAACAAAGAAAATAAAGAGGAGATTTTTATTAAAACAGGTGTGACATCTTTGGTATGGGTTCACAAAAGCCAAAACAGAGCGGAAAAATGTAATCTGTAAACTGTGTGGCACGACAATAATCACTCGTAACACAAGCAATTTGTTTTACCATTTATTTTCTGCAGGAAGTGTTAACATAATTTTGGATATTTTCTGCAAGAAGTGTTTATTTTCATTGAATTTTTTTTTTTTTTTTTTTTTTTACATTTTTACTAATGCATTATTTTCTTTGTTGAATTGCTTTTGGTAGATCTTGAGTTTCTTGAAAAAAGTTAATAATAATAATAATAATAATATTGGTCAACAGCATTGACTGAAATGTGGCATAATGTGAAATTTAGCATTATAATAAGAATTATTTAAAAAAAGAGTTTTTTGTTTGTTTGTTTGTTTTTTAACTTGGACTACTGTCAAGTTCCAAATAAAAAGAAAATTATATAAGAGGAAGTATTTGGAAGTATTTAATGACACAAGATATTAAGTAGTGGTCGACCGATATGTGTTTTTTTTAATGGCCGATGCCGATATCCAGAGAGCAGGGTGGCCGATATGCCGATACAATGCCGATATATCACACAATTTAATATAGTACATAACAAACATAAAATTGCTAAATAAATAAATAAAAATAAACTCTTATTTAACACTATATTTACTCAATTTCACACAAAGCTAAAAAAAATAATATTGCATTTTAAATGGTAGATAGCAGTTTCTTCAGATTTCTGTTTAGTCATCAAATTTTAGTAATAAGAAAGATAGATTGAAACCCACCCAAATTAGTTCACATTTACTATATAGTCTAGTCAAAAAAGAGTTAATAATGTTGACAAATTATAAAGATGTATAATTTGTCAACATCATGAACAATTTTGAACAGCACACTATATAGTAAATGTGAACTCATGTAAGCAAAGTAAAGTCAAACCCATGGTTGGGGTCAATGAGCATCAACAGGTTAAACAGCCTGGATTGCCTGCTTGGATTGTCACAGGTCAGACCGTCATGATTTGTGATTGAGAGGAACTTTTGATCCTGAAGTTTTTGATTCTGGCTGGTAGAATACGTGCTTCAGAGGAATATATTGTATGAGCGCTCGACGGGAAGAAAACGCTGGATTTTCATGAGGTTCGTGAATTACATCTGTTTAAACGAGGTATCTGCATATTTGCAAATGGTATATAATACAAGTTTTATTGATATTTGCCATTTATCATTAGAAAATAAGGTAAAGGTGACTGAGGAGAGACTGTTAGAATACGTGCTTCAGAGGAAGATTTATGAGCGCTACACAGGATGCTGGATCTGCTGAAGGTTGTTTGAGGTTTATTACATCTGTTTCAATGATATATGTGCATATTTACAGACATTATATGATATTAGTTTTATAGATATTTGCCTTTATATCATTAGACAAGACAGTTAAAAGTTACAGGGAACTGTTGAGGAGAGAGAGGGAGAATGAAACATGTGAGCACTTTAACATTATAAGCTCAAACGTGTCTGCTGCGGCTCTGATAGGCGGACCGTTTAAATGAGACTGTGTGGCACACCGGTCTACAAGTAACACAATGGCACGTAATAACAAAACGAACCGTGACTGGACGTTTACATATCTCAGTCACTTCACATGCAAGAAGGCGATTTTCGGCACCCTCAAGAAAAAAAACAGCCAAACGGGAAAATGTATGATTTATGATTTGCGATAATTAAAAAAGTCCGAATATTTAGAATTTAGAATATAACAGTAAGATTTATTGGCCTCGGCGATATATCGGTCGACCACTAATATTAAGTCTTGTTTTCAAAGAAATCTAAGAAAGACAGTGAGATAATGTTTAAAAGAAGAAGAAAAAATATTTGCTATTTAAACAAGTTTATTTTTTATTTTCTTTTTTTCTACGTTGTGTAAAAAATGCTGACAAAAATATTGTAAAACGATTATTTTCTGCAATGTTTAACTGTCACTATAACAAAAGACTTGGTTGAGAATAGGTCTGTCTTGTTTTGTGTTATTCCTTACTGGCTCATCAACAAAATCAGTGATGTGACTAAAACTGAGCCAATACTGATTTGAAACAGGAAGAATGTTCTCAGATTATAATCAAGAATATGAGTATTTCTGTAATATTACAATCAAATATGAATACTCTCCTTTATGAGGAGAGCAATTAATCTACAGGACAGTTCAGCCCTTATAATGAGCAAATTAGGTGTTACATGACACCATCCCTAATGCAATAAATGGTTGTGAACACATAGATGGCATAGCATTTTTCATATTATTCAACCTGAAATGAGGCATGAAGGCTGATTTGCCCTCATCTGGCTTTTTAAATGAGGTGTTGCAGCATCATGGACATTTGCCAGAAATTGACTGAATTAATATTTTCTCTCTGTTACAATTGAAAAAAGTCCAATCTAAAAGCCCCTGATAGTATAAAGCTGTGCTTGGCATTAATGTAAAAGAATGCCATTTGTCAGTTTCCTAGCAACCAAAAGAACTATATTTTCCCTGCATGTTGTTCTTTTTTACTGTTGTACTCACATGGCCAAACTTCAATTGGACTCATATCTGCAAACCAAGCACTGCTGTCAGAACCTTCAATATGAAAAGTCTCATGGAATTGTCATCTGCCAATATATTCAAAAATATTTTTCTCTTGTTTTCATCAAATAAGACAATATATTGTACATAGTGTGAACAAAACAAGCACAACTGATTCTACAAGTAATAGTTGGAGCTAGCAGACGATCACAGTTTTGAGTCATGTAACATCTCGGATGAAAGATGTAGGACCTTTGAGTGCCAGGTATTTTAGCATGGCCTTTTGTCTGTATGACTCAATATGCAGTCAGTTCTTTTTAATTGTGAGCCTCTGGAAGCAAACAAACTGGCTAATCTGAACATCTGCTAGCTGCCTTGAGACGTCACACAGGTAACATAAACTACAACACATAGAGACTGTATCACCTAGATATCACATAAAGACTGTGTCTGTTTCCCCGAACTACCAAACACAAACCCCTCACTAAATCATTTAGAAAAACTTTTTAAAGATATAAAATTAAAGATAAACATAATAAATGTAGGGCTGCTAAACATTATATCTCTTTCAACCAAAGCACTAATTGTAAATGAAATTATTTCAGATCATAGTTTGGATCCGCTCTGTTTGACTGAAACCTGTCTTAAACCAATATATTAGTTTAAATGAATCTACTCCCCCAGGTTATTGTTATAAACATGAGCCTTTTCTGAAGGGCCGAGGAGGAGGTGTTGCTACAATTTACAGTGAAATTGTTGGTTGTACTCAGAGGACAGTATATAAGTTTATGTCTTTTGAACTAATAATGCTTAATGTGACACCATCAGATACAAATAAAAAATCTCTGTCCTCTTTTGCCTTTGCTACAGTATATACACTATATTGCCAAAAGTATTCACTCATCTGCCTTTAGACGCATATGAACTTAAGTGACATCCCATTCTTAATCCACAGGGTTTAATATGATGTCGGCCCACCCTTCGCAGCTATAACAGCTTCAACTCTTCTGGGAAGGCTTTCCACAAGGTTTAGGAGTGTGTTTATGGGAATTTTTGACCATTCTTCCAGAAGCGCATTTGTGAGGTCAGACACTGATGTTGGACGAGAAGGCCTGGCTCGCAGTCTTCGCTCTAATTCATCCCAAAGGTGCTCTATCGGGTTGAGGTCAGGACTCTGTGCAGGCCAGTCAAGTTCTTCCACACCAAACTCGCTCATCCATGTCTTTATGGACCTTGCTTTGTGCACTGGTGCGCAGTCATGTTGGAACAGGAAGGGGCCATCCCCAAACTGTTACCACAAAGTTGGGAGCATGGAATTGTCCAAAATCTCTTGGTATGCTGAAGCATTCAGAGTTCCTTTCACTGGAACTAAGGGGCCAAGCCCAGCTCCTGAAAAACAACCCCACACCATAATCCCCCCTCCACCAAACTTCACAGTTGGCACAATGCAGTCAGACAAGTACCGTTCTCCTGGCAACCGCCACACCCAGACTTGTCCATCAGATTGCCAGATGGAGAAGCGTGATTCGTCACTCCAGAGAACGCGTCTCCACTGCTCTAGAGTCCAGTGGCGGCGTGCTTTACACCACTGCATCCGACGCTTTGCATTGCACTTGGTGATGTATGGCTTGGATGCAGCTGCTCGGCCATGGAAACCCATTCCATGAAGCTCTCTACGCACTGTTCTTGAGCTAATCTGAAGGCCACATGAACTTTGGAGGTCTGTAGCGATTGACTCTGCAGAAAGTTGGTGACCTCTGCGCACTATGCGCCTCAGCATCCGCTGACCCCGCTCTGTCATTTTACGTGGCCTTCCACTTCGTGGCTGAGTTGCTGTCATTCCCAATCACTTCCACTTTGTTTAATACCACTGACAGTTGACTGTGGAATATTTAGTAGCGAGGAAATTTCACGACTGGACTTGTTGCACAGGTGGCATCCTATCACAGTACCACGCTGGAATTCACTGAGCTCCTGAGAGCGGCCCATTCTTTCACAAGTGTTTGTAGAAGCAGTCTGCATGCCTAGGTGCTTCATTTTATACACCTGTGGCCATGGAAGTGATTGGAACACCTGAATTCAATTATTTGGATGGGTGAGCGAATACTTTTGGCAATATAGTGTAGATCACCCAGGCCGTATTCTGATTTCCTTGGTGAATTCGCAAATTAGTTACTGTGGATAGAGCTTTAATTGTTGATGACTTCAACATTCACATAGATAATGAAAATGACACATTAGGATTAGCATGTCAATATTCTCTACTCTCTTGGAGTCAGACAAAATGTGACAGGACCAACTCATTGCCATAATCATACACTAGATTTAATTCTATCATATGGAGTTGATGTTACATAATACTAGTTCCCTATCTGTCACTCACTCGACGTTGTGTCGATGTAGTGAAACTAGGGGTCACTCTTGGGAGCCCGAGACACCTCTGGTCTCACCGCTGGACAAGCCGCCTCTGCCTTGCACGCCATGGCTCTCCTGCAAGCCCGGCAAGGCGCTAAAGGAACTGCACAAGGGTAGTTCCGCCCCGGGATTGATGCAGGAACCGCGCTGGCAACCGACCTCACTCTCCGAGCGACGGAGGTCACGGCGCGGTCTCTCGGGCGGACGATGTCCACATTAGTGGTCCAGCAGCGCCACCTTTGGCTCAACCTGGTCGAGATGGGTGAGGCCGACAGGACACGATTCCTTGCTGCCCCCATCTCCAAGGCTGGCCTTTTCGGCGACACCGTCAAGGATATTGCACAGCAGTTCTCGATGCACAGCAGTTCTTGATGGTGGAGCAGTAGAAGGATCCGGCATATCCTGCCCCGGCGCACCCCGTCACTCATCGCCAAGGGCGTCCCCCTGCGGTGACTGCACCGGCTCCACTGCAGCCCGTCCCTTCGGCCCGGCCCCGGCGTGGAGCCCACCGCAGGAAGCAGACGCCACCAATCTCGCGGCCACCCAGAACCCGTGAAAGGCTTCAAAGCGCCCTTGAGATGGGCGACCCAGGGACAACGAAACCCGCTGCTCTGGAGCTGGTAAGCAGATCTCTCCATCTTTTTGTTACCTTTTGCATTTAATTGCGCTGCATGCCCAAGTGGCTACAGTACTCAAGAGCTCAGCAAGAGTGGTTTCCTTGTTCCCTGGGTCACGTATCCGGTGTGCACGGCCGTCATCACGACCACCGTCCACCACTCTATTTGGCAGGTTTGGCGCTCCAGCGGCGGTCTCCCGCCCCTGAGCGCCCAGCTGTGGCACAAATCGCCCCCGATGTGACAGTCTCCATGGGTCACGAGGACAGGCCTCTTCCTCCCCCGTCCCAGGCTGTTCCCAGGGAGGTCACAAGGAGCCAGGTAAGTGCTTTGATGTCCTTAGACTCAGCACGATGTGGTGTGGCACCTCGAGCTCTGCCCCGCCGCGAGGCCCCACCTGCCGGTATGTCCGATGACGTTGTCCCTTTGGTCCCCCTTGCGCGGAACTTGGACGCGTGGCTTGCACTTTCCAATCTGTCGCGATGGCTGGTCCGGACCATCCGACTCGGCTACGCGATACACTTCACCGGGCGTCCGCCCAGGTTCAGCGGTGTCCACGAAAACGCTGCTACCTTGCGCAGAGATCGCTACCCTCCTACGGAAGGGCGTGATAGAACCTGTCCCTCCAGCCGAGATGAAGAAGGGGTTTTACAGCCCCTACTTCATCATACCTAAAAAAGGCGGTGGGTTGCGGCCAATCTTGGACCTTTGAGTACTGAACTAGGCTTTACACAGACTACCGTTCAAGATGCTGATGCAAAAACGCATTCTGGCGAGCATCCGGCATCAAGATTGGTTCATGGCGGTAGACCTGAAGGATGCGTACTTCCATGTCTCGATCCTTCCTCGACACAGACCCTTCCTGCGGTTTGCATCCGAGAGTCAGGCGTATCAGTACAAAGTCCTCCCTTTCGGCCTGTCCCTGTCTCCTCGCGTCTTTACGAAGGTCGCAGAGGCTGCCCTTGCCCCGTTAAGGGAGGTGGGCATTCGTATTCTCAACTATCTCGATGACTGGCTAATCCTAGCTCATTCTCGAGACATGTTGTGCGCACACAGGGACCTGGTGCTCTCACACCTCAGCCGACTAGGGCTTCGGGTCAACTGGGAAAAGAGCAAGCTCCTCCCGGTTCAGAGCACCTCTTTTTTCGGTTTGGAGTTGGACTCGGTCTCCTTGACGGCGCGCCTTACGAACGAGCACGCCCAGTCGGTGCTGGCCTGTTTGAAGCCGTTCAAGCAGAAAACAGCGGTTCCACTGAAACTTTTTCAGAGGCTCCTGGGGCATATGGCATCCTCGGCAGTGGCCACCCCGCTTGGGTTGATGCATATGAGGCCGCTTCAGTACTGGCTCCAGACTCGAGTCCCGAGATGGGCATGGCACCACGGGACACATCGCGTGATCATCACGCAGGTCTGTCACCATATTTTCAGCCCTTGGACCGACCTCTCGTTTCTATGGGCAGGCGTTCCTCTAGAACTGGTCTCCAGGCATGTCGTGGTCATGACAGATGCCTCCAAAACGGGCTGGGGCGCTGTTTGCAACGGGCACGCAGCCGCCGGCCTCTGGATGGGTCCGCGACTGCATTGGCACATCAACTGCCTCAAGTTGTTGGCAAATTCTGCTCGCCCTGCGGAGGTTTTGGCCATTGATCCAGGGCAAGCACGTGTTAGTTCAGACAGACAACACGACAATGGTAGCATATGTCAACTGCCAAGGCGGTCTGCGCTCTTATTGTATGTCACAACTTGCCCGCCGTCTCCTCCTCTGGAGTCAGCAGCACTTCAAGTCGCTGCAAGCCACTCGCATCCCGGGCAACCTCAACACTACAGTGGACGTGCTGTCACAACAGGTTACCCTCAGGGAAGAGTGGAGACTCCACCCTCAGGTGGTCCAGCTGATTTGGAGTCGATTCGACAGACACAGGTGCACCTGTTCGCCTCCCAAGAATCCTCCCCACTGCCCACTCTGGTACGCCCTGACTGAGGCCCCCCTCGGCATAAACGTGCTGGCACACAGCTGGCCCCCTGGCATGTGCAAATATGTGTTTTCCCCCAGTGAGCCTACTTGCACAGACCCTGTGCAAGGTCAGGGAGGATGAGGAGCAGGTCGTCCTGGTAGCACCCTAATGGCCCACCCAGGCGTGGTTCTCGGACCTCACGCTCCTCGTGACAGCCCCCCCCCTCCCGGTGAATTCCCCTGAGGAAGGATCTTCTTTCTCAGGGATGGGGCACCATCTGGCATCTGCGACCAGACCTCTGGAATCTCCATGTCTGGCCCCTGGATGGGACGCGGAAGACCTAAGCAGTGGTAGACATGATCACTCAGGCTAGGGCCCCCTCTACAAGGCGCCTGTATGCCTTTAAGTGGCGTCTGTTCGCTAAGTGGTGTTCTTCCTGTCGGGAAGACCCCCAGAGATGTGCAGTCATATCAGTGCTTTCCTTCCTGCAGGAGAGGTTGGAAGGGAGGCTGTCCCCTTCCACCTTGAAGGTGTACGTTGCCGCCATAGCAGCACACCACGACGCAGTCGACAGTAAGTCCTTAGGGAAGCACGACCTGATCATCAGGTTCCTAAGAGGTGCCAGGAGGCTGAATTCCTCCAGTCCGTGCCTCGTTCCCTCATCAGACCTCTCTGTAGTTCTTCAGGGTCTACAGAGTGCCTCCTTTGAGCCTTTGCAGTCAGCCGAGCTTAAGGCACTCTCCTTGAAGACTGCCCTCCTGACTGCGCTCACTTCCATCAAGAGGGTAGGTGACCTGCAAGCGTTCTCTGTCAGCGAAATGTGCCTGGAGTTCGGTCCGGGTTACTCTCACGTGATCCTGAGACCCCAACTGGGCTATGTGCCCAAGGTTCCCAACACCCCTTTAGGGACCAGGTGGTGAACCTGCAAGCACCGCCCCAGGAGGAGGCAGACCCAGCCCTGTCGTCGCTGTGTCCGGTGCATGCTTTACGCACCTATTTGGATCGCACACAGAGCTTTACAATCTCTGCTACCTTGCGCGGAGATCGCTACCCTCCTACGGAAGGGCGCGATAGAACCTGTCCCTCCAGCCGAGATGAAGAAGGGGTTTTACAGCCACAACGTTGAGTGAGTGACAGATAGGGAATGTCATGGTTACTTGTGTAACCTCCGTTCCCTGATGGAGGGAACGAGACGTTGTGTCCCTCCTGCCACAACGCTGAACTACCCGCTGAAATGGCCGGATCTTATATCGGCTCCTCAGCATAAAACCTGAATGAGTGGTTGCATACCAGCTCCTTTTATACCCGTATGTCCAGGGGAGTGGCATGCAAATACCACTCGCCAATTTTCATTGGCCTTTTATCAAAGACCAGAGGTGTCTCGGGCTCCCAAGAGTGACCCCTAGTGTCACTTCATCGACACAACGTGTCATCAGGGAATGGAGGTTACACAAGTAACCATGACGTTATATATCATATCATATATATCATAACTGTATATCTGCATATAAAATATTCGAACAACACTGTTGCTCTATTGTATATTTCTCTTTTTATTGATCTGTTATATCTTATTTTACATTTTTATGTCACTATATGTACAGTATATATGTTTAAATGTATATGTTTGTTTGTATGTATATATGGTTGCATTCTCTTTTCACTGGAAGCTTCTGTCATCATGACAAATTCCTTGTGTGTAAGCAATAAAGCTCATTCTGATTCTGATGTTGATATTATAGAAATTATGCCGCAGAGCGATGACATCTCAGATCATTACCTCGTCTCTTGTATGCTACGATCAGCTAACATCACTCAATCTACACCACGCTATCATTCAGGTAGAACTATTATTTCGACCACTAAAGATAGCTTCACAAATAATCTTCCAGATTTGTCTCTTATACTCAGTAAACCAAACAGTTTAGAAGAACTTGATGTAATAACAGAAAATATAAATACAGTCTTCTCTAGCACTCTTGATAGTTTTGCCCCCCCTTCGATTAAAGGACTCCTGCTTGCAAGAGAGCAGCTCAGAAAATGGAGTGCAAGTGGAAGAATACAAAATTAGAGGTATTTCGTGGTGCATGGAAGGATAGTGTCTGTAGTTATAGACAGGCACTAAAAGCTGCCAGGTCAGCATAGTTTAGCAAACTCATAGAAAATAACCACAACAATCCTAGGTGTATATTCAGTACTGTAGCTAAACTGGTTAGGAATAAATCCTTGACTGAACCAGACATTCCGTCGCAGCACAAGAATAATGACCATGAATTTCTTTACTGATAAAATCTAAAAAATCAGAAATAAAATTGGAATTAAACAATCATCTGTCACAGTACCTCAGAAAACAGTGTCTCATAATTTTCCTCACGAGCAACTTTAATCCTTCGCTGTCATGGGTCATGAAGAGCTAACAAAACTTATCAAAAAATCAAAAGCCACATCATGTATGTTAGATCCAATACCAACTAAGCTCTTAAAAGAGGTATTCTCTGTAATCTCAAAACCTCTTCTTAATATTATTATCTCTTCGCTACCCTTAGGACATGTCCCAAGAAACTTTAAAGTGGCAATTATCAAACCGCTTATTAAGAAGTCAAAGCTTGATCCTGGAAGATTGACTAATTATAGGCAGATTTCAAATCTCCCATTTATGTCGAAAATACTAGAAAATGTAGTGTCCTCCCTACTATGCTCATTTCGACAGAAAAAATATTATATATGAATGTATATTTATATACACTGTATATTGTATATTATTAGGTGTATGTTGTGTTGTGTAACAAGATGTGTAAATTGTGTTATGTATAAATCAGATGTTTATTGTAATTACTGCTATGCTGCTTGGAACTGCACCCAAGGCTTTCACACACTGTTGCACATGTGTATATGTTTGAGTGACAATAAAGGGATTTGATTTGATTGATTTGATAATTTCAGTCAGGATTTAGGCCCCATCACAGTACAGAGACTGCACTTCTCAGAATTACAAATGATTTGCACTTATCATCTGATCACAGCTGCATTTCTCTTCTAGTGCTTTTAGATCTTAGTGCTGCCTTCGACACAATAGATCACAACATTCTCTTAAACAGGCTGGAGAATTATGTTGGCATTAGTGGACTTGCATTAGCATGGTTTAGGTCCTATTTAGCAGGCTCCTACCACTGTCTGAGTAAACGAGGAATTGTCAATTCAAACAAAAGTTAAGTCTGGAGTGCTTTTAAATCTTTGTGCTGCCTTCAACATGATATATCACAACATACTCTTAAATAGGCTGGAGAATTATGTTGGCATTAGTGGACTTGCATTAGCATGGTTTAGGTCCTATTTAGCAGGCCGCTACCACTTTGTCTGTGTAAACGAGGAATTGTCAATTCAAACAAAAGTTAAGTCTGGAATGCCACAGGGATCAGTTTTAGGGCCTCTGCTTTTCTCCTTATATATGCTTCCCCTGGGAGATATTGTCAGGAATCGTGGAATAAGTCTCCACTGTTATGCAGATGATACCCAACTTTATATTTCTTCGAAACCCGACGAAATTTCACAATTCTCCAAATTAGCAAATTAATTAACTAAAAATGGCTCTAACTATGGAACTGTTGGTCCAATCGACTTTAAATTTTGCATGCAGTGTCTTTGACCAAGGTGACATCAAGATCTATGAGGACAGTCTCATATCTTGAAAAACATAGACCAATCAGGTTTTAGCAGCTATCTGACAAGGTTTAAAAAGGCGTATCAAAAAAAAACTTGGTAGGCCTATTTGTCTCTTGGCCCGAGAGGTCTGTGAAAAATGTGAAAACAATTGGCCACTGGGAGGCGCTATCGTGTTTTAAATGTGTGTAAATTGATGTATATACAGCTGTCTTTCAAAAAGAAACACGTTACTCATATCATATGATATATCTCCTCTTTCTGAACAACTTTGCCTCAAGAACCATTGGTGTGAATCAAATTGTTAGTTAAATATTTGAGATCATTTAACAAAATTACTTTTTCGAACTACTCCAAGGCCGTTCACCTGATCGGAACCAAACCAGTTCAGAAAGATTCTCTGGAGTCCCAACTCAACTCATCATCGCAAAGGTACACCAAAACGTATGTAGGGTGTGGCCACTTTTACTAAAACTCTTGAACAGAATGAGATTTTATCACCAAATTGTGTACACTTTTGAATGGGGTCATTCTTAGGACACACAAAGAAAATTGCGTATCTCTGCCACTTGTCGGCACTATAATAATTAAAAATCTAAAAATGGCTCTACCTATGGAACCGCTGGTCCAATCGACTTGAAATTTTGTTTCTTGTTCTATGATGACAGTCGCATATCTTGAAAAACATGTCCGCCATCGACCAATCAACTTTTAGCTGCTATTTGAAATAGTCCTAGGCCGTTCACCCGATCGGAACAAAATCAGTGCCGAGAGGTTTTCTGGTGTCCCAATCTCAATAATTATAAAAAAAAAGTTTGAACTTTCGATGCACCATTGCAACAGTACACCAAAATGTACAAAGTGGGGGTGGCCACTTTTCTTAAATGGTTAAAACTCTTGAACGGAATGAGATATCATCACCAAATGTAAGACATTTATGTAGGAGGTCAATCTGAGGACACATTAGGTACCTCTGTCTCTTGGTGGCGCTATAACAGTCAGAAATGTAAATAAAATACCATCTCTCTGTGCTGTCTAACCTAATGTTTTTGAAAATGATGGCACTTTATCACTGATTTGGTTACAAACAGACTGTCTAATTAATATTTAATATCTGTTACGTGTTAAAGGATCTTAAAGGCTTGAACCATGTTAATAGCTGCTTGTAGCTATATTTATAATTATTTTAAACCAACTAGTGTCAATGTGATTTTTAGTGGATGAAGTCAGTTTCTGTCAAGTTCACTTAGGTGTCCTAACCATAGTTGTAGCTCATCACAGTAAATATGAACATGTTCCACTAAAGTTTGACCACCTGAAAGTGTCCAAACACTTTTGTCTTAATATTGAACAAAAAATCCACCGTTTTGGAATTTCTGTGAGAGGTTTTACTTTAAAGTACATTTAAAAAACAAAATAAAAAAATAAATGCCACTTAGGGTTTGATGATTGTTTGATATAATGCAAATACAGCCATATATTTTTAAGTGTGGCTTAAGTGTCCAAATACTTTTTGCAACCTAGTCTCACAGAATGAACATTACTATAACAAAATTTTTGCAGACAGAGTTTTACTTGCCGTATTCTATGTTTCGCCGCAGTTACCTGGTGAAATTAACACTAAAGGTGCTACAACAACTGTGTGTTTTATTCACCTTCACAAAAATCACAAGTACAGTGATTGATTATGACTTTATAAACAATTATTTTACCAACTATTCTCACTTGATATGTTTTGATATCAAAACCATTTTACTTAGTTAAAAACATTGGTTAAAATGAACAAACAATGAACAATATTTATTAAGCATTTATGAATCTTAGTTAAAGGGACAGTTTAACTAGTGTATGTGTATGACTTTCTTTCTTCAGTGGAACATATTTCAAGAAAAATTTAAAAATATCTCAGCTCTATATCCTACAAGGCAAGTGGATGGTGATCAGACCTTTGAAGCTCCAGAAATCACAGACAGTCAGCATAAACGTCATCCATTTGACTCCAGCGTAGGTTTGGGAACCAAGAACCACTTCTTGTTCAGAACCGGTTCCATTCTTTAAAAAATACCGGAATCGAAGGATCTTCGCGACTTTTAGTTTCGTTAAGGGTTCTTCTGAGTGCAATTTTCCGCCGATGCGGCTGGAACACCATCCTGAAATACTCTGACAGTGTTTCCAGCAGCACATTTCTGCAGCAGCGCTGCCCTCTACTGACTCTACAGCATAAAACAGCTCTACCAGTGTTTTTTAATTCCCAATCGAATGACTCTTGAGCCAGCTCTTTTGAATCAAATAATTCCTGAAAGAATTATTCAAAGGAGCCAGTTCTTTTGAATCTTCAGGGCAAAATATACGATGATTTCGGTGTAGTCCGATTCCCGAAAGAATCTTTCTAATGAGCCAGTTCTTCTGAATCTACAGCATGAAACACACAGCGCAAAACATACAGTGCTTCTAGTATAGTCCGGTATACAAGTAATCTTATACTGATGTGCAAGTAATGAATGTCCAACTCGAAATTAAATAAGAACTGTTGAAGTCTCACAAGCCTGAAGTACAACATTAGGCTACAAAACACAGTCTAAACTCTCTCTGGAACTGTTACTGTTTATTTAATGATGACCTGTGTCTCTATTAAATCAAGTAGTGTAGTTACTGACTGGTTGTTCGTATGACAATATATAATTAAAGATACACGAGTTTTGTTGTATTAAGTGGACTTTTATAAAGAATAAATTAATTAATTTAATATGCCATCACATTTCTTGTTGGTTTAGATTTGTTTATTTCAAATATATTTAGGATCTATTATTGGATTGTATTTATGTGTCTAAAATGTCTGCAAATTGCATTAAAATTATTTCTGATTAGTTATACCTGCTCTGTAGAAATCTGAAATGATCTCATCACTTGGTAACAGACAGCAGGGGGTAGTAAACACAATAAGAATTGAATTTCTCATTTCCAAATAATTATTTTAAAAAAAAGTAATAAAATAATTACTGGAATCGTTATTGGAACAGTTAAGGAACCGGAATCGTTAAGAGGAATCAGAACCGGAATCGTTAAATTCCTTACGATTCCCATCCCTAATCCAGTGGTTAAATTAATGTCTTCTAAATTGACACGATCACTTTTGGTATGAAAAAGATAAATATTTCAGTACTTTTTAACTATAAACCATAACTTCCGGTTATGAGATTATCTCGCTTTAGAAGACATTAATTTAATGCCGTTTATGTTGACTGTCTGTTCTTTTTGGAGCTTCAAATATCAGATCACCATCCACTTGCATTTTAAGGACTTACTGAGCTTAGATATTTTTCTTCAAATGTGTTCTGCTGAAGAAACAAAGTCTAACACACCTGGGATATCATGAGGGTGAGTAAATAATGAGAGAATTTTCTTTTTTGGGTGAACTAATCCTTTGATTTCAACATATACCTTTACATTTTTAAAATCAAAAGCTTGCATTGTAGCTCACCTGATAGAGTGTTGAACTTTGAACTCATAAGACTGCCGTTCGAGCCCAAGCCAAGCACACAAGCTGACATGTGAGACGAAAGTGTTATAGAAGCAACACAAAATGATGTGTTTGCTTGAGAAAATGTACTTTTCACATCACATTTTATTTTTAGGACACTGTCGGTTAGGTTTAGGTGTTTATTAAGAGTAAGCATCTTTGTTTTGTTTACCTCTCATTTGCTTGCTAAAATTCACCTTTAAAACCTTGTCTGATTGTATCAGTGTCATTTTCAAGAGATCAAGCTGACATTTTGATATTGGTGATACTAGTTATCATCTTTTTTACTGTAAGTAGTTATTCCAATTCAATGCAAAGCTTGTTCAAAATCAACTCTACTGCAGCCTGAGATTTGTCATGATGACTAGAATTGGGGCAATGGTCAGTCAAATCATCTCAGACAAGTCTGTCATAAATGGCTATCCTCTACATTTCCTTAAAGTCTCAGGGCAGCATTGCTGTACTTCAACAAATGCTCCCGTTTAGCACTTGATGATGGTTTCCAACCTTCATGTAGCTAACCCACTGTTTATTTCTGTTCAGGACATCTTCCTGTTGTTCACCTTCTGCCAAAAGACCAACTGAATGCTCAGCATTGGGATGGAAGCATTTGCAGATGCATGTCTCTGAATTCCAGTTGCACCTCTGCTGTCTCCTGTCACTGTATGACAGCGGCATATTTCAAACTGTCAGGTTATTTTGTCCAACTACCACTAATATGTTAGTTTGACTTGTGGTTATGGAAGAAAAAAAAAAGGCACAAAATGGTCTCTTACTGTTGCCTCCAGTTAGTAAGTAGCGATCAAATTTATAGCATTGCCCTGATTATATACTCAGCTCTTGCTTAGGGGGAGAGCATTGTGTTGAATATAAATTTCACTTCTCCAGCAGGTGCTCAAGCAGAACTGACCTAAATCTGCTCAGCGAACAGGCATTGCCTAACAATGAAATCACAACAAGCCCCCTTCACTGCCTCTTTAACTAAATCATCCTTACCAATGTCAAGGGCTTGTGCCTGTAAATATGCAGAAGCATGAAACAGCACTGAGGAATCGTCATGCAAAATAACATCCACAGAAACCTGATAACAGTCTGGAGCCTGAATCTTTGCTGACTATGTTCAAAAAGGGCAGGCTGCTTTACAGACTTTTATTTTTATTTTTTTATTTTTTTGTTGTTGTTTTTTATTTTTTTGCTGTTTTCAAAGCTAAAAAAGCTAGCAACTTCATAGTGAATTTAAGTGATATCTGTCAGGTAGCAGGGGCATATAGAATTTTTTATTTTTTTTATTTGATAATGCTTACAGTTTCATGCCATCACACTAATTAACATACTCATTGTTTTTGTGCCAGATAATGCTGCTCATTGAGAGTGAATTATATAATCTGATAGTCATAATTTTTTTTTTCTTCAAATATTTGCCCCTTAAATAGCTTAAAAGTGTTTAGCTCACTTTTAGTAACTTGTAGTGTAGCTAACTACTTCTTTAAAAGGGTAGCTTGACTGTAGTTGAACTACTTCAAATCAAGAGTAGCTTGTAGCTGGGCAGGCTTAGTTTCAAAGAAGCTTCCCCAAAACTGATCTGTTGTGCTGAAGCAGCACTCTGGGAGAAACTAGGTCTTTAAAGCTTTCTTGCCACTGTGCTCAGGACTCAAAAGGTGCCAGGGGGTTAATTAAATCACTAACCTACTTGGGAGGTAGAGGCAAGAGGCTCTTGGCATCTGGGCTGACCTGTGCAAATGATTCCCCACCTGCCATGTTCAAAGGCAATTTACATCCCTCTCAAAACTACGCAGCTGTCAAGCAGCATCCTTGAGGCCCCTGCTGTCACTTTAATTATCGTAACCTTAGGCGCAGAGTAACGCCCTCCCCTTCATGTCCCATCTGGATTGCCCAGGAGAAAGACACTGAAGTGATGAACTCTGATGTCTTCCTGTTGTTCTCCTTCTGCTGACAGAGAGACAGGAGAAGATGCAAAGGAAAACAGATAGATGTGTGACCTCAAGGGAGAAAATTCTGCTCCAAATGATCAGTCAGGCAATGTTTAATATTAACGTAGTTTGTGTATCATTTAATAAGAACACAACCCAGAGACTTTTTGACAACACTAATGCTGACAGTTATTGCAGCATGTAATGCAGCAAATAATAATAGAAATATCATCGCACCCCCATGAAATCAAAATGTGAGTTTTTTGCCTCCACGTCTACTAGCTTTGAAGCCATCTATATGCTATTGAACTCCTAAGAGTTAACAAAATATAAAATAAAAATCTGAATTTAATTCAAAATTTACAGTTTATAGCCAGAAAAAAATGGAGCAAAAAATATTGATGACTCATCCTGCACTACACATATGTTTGTCCAATCAAATGCTATCTAGAATGAGAAAGTCCCTCCCCCAAACACCTCCAGTCACCGACTAGCCTGTAGCAAATCATGGTTTATGGCTGTGACGTGGCAACAGCCTTTTGGCTACCCACGATATGCACCACCCAAAATTTCTGTTTGTAAAGGAAATATGTCAACACTAGGGATGCGCAGAACGAGTAATTTCAATGACGTTTAATTGTACATTTTAGAGTCGACTAGTCTAAAAATCAAGAAAACTGTCCGAAAACATTGTGTTTATGCAACCCATAAACTTTTTTTATTCCTACAGCCAAATCCGACACTAAATTCGTCTGAAAGTCTTGAAAAAGGGGCACTTATCTGCGACGTGCTTGCCTTCATTATGATTATTGTAAATTAAATATAGAATATGACACAATATACTGAATCAATGTTAGCGAATACAGGCATATTTACTGAAAAAAATTGAATGAATAGTGCAGGACCAAAAGAGCAATCCTAATACCCTGTTCTAAATGGAATTCACCAAGTAAAAGTTACTTAACATATTAAAACAGCCAGGACATTGTTGAAAATAATTAACAGGTAAGCCAAATCTACAAGAAAAAAAAAATGCACTGAAACACGTATTTCACAACTTGCATTAGCCTATGATCTATTATGAGAGCTGTTCAGTTATGAACATTAATCAATTACAGTTTTGATGTAAAAAAAGATATAGCTAGGATAGAAATAAATATCCCTGTGAGGATTGTACAGTAAACCAAATGTAATGTTCTAAACATGACATGCCCACAAAATCAGGGCTGGACTGGAACAAAAACACCCCAAATGGGGTTATGATAATGTTGTACTGTATATAGTGATGTGAGTATATAGTGATATTATTATTGAATTGCAAATGTAGTTATCAATATTAATACTGCATAATTGGATTGGGAGGCAGATGTGCATTTACTGAAATTAACAACAATAAAATCTGTAAAAAGTAATCTATGTAAGGCTATGACAGTAGGACTTCTTAACTGATATTTCTCATTCATCAGGATCTTAATTATTGAATTAACTTTTTCCATTAAAGTTCATTAGAACTGAACATATTTACGGAGGAAAACTCATTGCTTCATCCTTAATTCACGGGGGTCCAGGCTTTAAAGCTCTTGTTAAATTCTTCTTTTGTACTTGCCCTTATGAGCATTTACCATAGTTCTTGCATAGTATCCATGTATTAGTAAGAGCATGGTGATCAAAGGAAAAACCATGTTCCTTATTACCAGACGTAATTATGGTTTCTAGAAAACAAACTATGGAAGTTAAAATTATGAAAAACAGTGTCCATGTAGAGACTAAAAAACCTGCCATAAAAATGACATATTCCCCTAATATATGTGGCGGAATGATCCGTCCCTCTGGCTCGTCATCGTAGCCCCACCTCTTAGGGCCGCCCTTCAGCCAGGCTCATGACGGGAGTTGGGCAGGAGAGTGAGAAGAGGTGCATAATTAATAAGCCTCGTTCTGACAGCTGTGGATGAAGCACACTTGATGTGAATAATGCTTCACCACCGCTGTCTTTAAAACGCAGAGCGCACCTCTTCTAGGGGAGCCGGCTTCAAATCTCCATGTGTGCACACACTGGCATCCTCGCACGTCCAGGACCAAAGCTGGGAGGGTTCGGACGAGTGGATGGTCCTCAGACCCCCGGATGGATAAAATGAGTTGCCGGGGGAGAACAGCTCACGTCGCGGCCGACGGACTAAAGGCCGGACCGCCTTCCCCTCTCACCTGCCGAGGGCCTGGGAAGTCAGGCTGCCAAGGATGCCACCACCTCTCGCGCCGTGGACCCGGGAGGGGAGCGTGAGTGGCCGATGGACCCAGCTCATGCCTGGGCATTCCACAGACACTACCCCGCCCTTCACGGAGCCCCGTCTCACCACGAGGATTCCAGATTCCTCCTTTGTTATGAACACTATTCCCCCTGGACACTATATTATCCCCTTTATGGACATTTTACGTTTATTATTATTTCCAATAAATGCCTCTCCGAGGCTTGACGCCACACCCACTGTGTCTGTCTCTTGCTCATCCCGCCACAGTGGTGGAGAATGCGGGCACTTTTGTGGGCAGAGACGGCACAGTTGGGCACCAACACTGATGTCACTCTTCCTCTTGTTTGCTGGTTAGATTTGGACTCAAGATGGCGCCGAGTATGGCTGCTGCGTTGCGAGCTCCGACACAACATAGTAGTGTTTTGTTTGTTTTGTTCACAATTCTTATGTTTTTTGTCTTGGATGTTGTCTGCCTTATTGTCTACGACACAAACACTTTTGGACATTGGTTCAGCAATTTCACACCATAAACCGGACTTCACATTCCTCAATGCCGACCCGCTGTTTACAAACACGCAAGCGGAGCCCTTTGTCTGGGCAGCACGGCCGCGGAAACGCAAAAGGAAAAGGGGAAACAGAGCCGGCATTCTCATCAGAGTAAGACGCCGCGCAAATCGACCCCCGCTACCCAGTATTCTACTGGCAAATGTTCAGTCTCTGGATAACAAGCTCTGCGAGCTTAAAGCGCGGATCTCTTTCCAACGAGATACAAGGGACTGCTGCATTATCTGCCTTACGGAAACTTGGATGTCTGCGGAGATTCCAGACTCAGCCATTGAACCCGCGGGGTTCTCCATGCACCGAGCGGACAGAGCGAAAGACTTCTCAGGTAAAAGCAGAGGAGGTGGTGTATGTTTTATGATCAACAAATCCTGTGTGTGATCAGAGGAACGTACATTCTATCAAGTCTTTCTGCTCTCCTGATCTGTAATTTCTTATGCTTCTGTATCGACCATTCTGGCTACTGAGGGAATTCACAGCGGTCATTATCACAGCTGTGTACATTCCCCCACAAGCCGACACAGACCGGGCACTCAAGGAAGTGTATGGGAGTATAAGTGAGCAGGAAACCGCACACCCTGAGGCCGCGTTCATTGTGACCGGGGACTTTAATAAAGCCAGTTTAAAATCAGTCGCACCAAAATACCACCAGCACATTAGTTTCAACACACGAGGGGACCGGGTTTTGGACCATTGCTACTCTCCCTTCCGGGATGGCTACAAATCCCTTCCCCGCCCACCATTTGGCAAATCGGACCACTCTTCCATTCTGCTTCTGCCCGCTTACAGGCAGAAATTGAAACAGGAAGCACCCACCCTCAGAACGATCCAGTGTTGGTCGGACCAATCAGATTCTACGCTACAAGACTGTTTTGATCACACTGACTGGGAGATGTTCCGGTCCGCCTCTGATGACGACATCGAGCTTTACGCTGATAGCATAATGTGTTTCATCAGAACGTGCGTAGAGGACGTGGTTCCGACCAGAACAATACGGATCTATCCGAATCAGAAACCTTGGATTAATAGCGATGTTTGCACGGCACTTAATGTGCGGACCTCCGCTTTTAATTCCGGGAATGCGGAGGAGCATAAACAAGCCAGTTATGCCCTCTGAAAAACTATCAGAACTGCAAAACGCCAGTACAGGAGCAAGATTGAAGGACAGTTTAACACCACCAACTCTAGAAGCATGTGGCAGGGAATTAACATCATCGCGGACTTTAAAGGGAATAAAAACTCTGCCATGAACACCGCTGCCTCTCTCCCGGATGAGCTAAATACTTTTTATGCTCATTTCGAGGGAAATAACACCTCCCTCGCGGAGAGAGCTCTCGCGGCTGAAGCTACAGAGGTTAGTTCACTCTCCGTCTCTGTAGCGGATGTAACCCGATCCTTCCGACGGGTGAATATCCGCAAAGCCGCGGGCCCAGACGGCATTCCGGGCCGCGTCATCAGAGAGTGCGCGAACCAGCTGGCTGGTGTTTTTACGGACATTTTCAACCTTTCCTTCTCTTTGTCTGTAGTCCCCACATGCTTTAAAACATCCACCATTGTGCCTGTTCCAAAACAATCAAAAATAACTTGCTTAAATGACTGGCGTCCTGTTGCTCTGACCCCCATCATCAGCAAATGCTTTGAGAGACTAATCAGAGATTACATCTGCTCTGTGCTGCCCCTCTCTTTTGACCCACTGCAGTTTGCTTACCGCAACAACCGCTCCACTGATGATGCCATTGCATCTACAATACACACTGCTCTCTCCCACCTGGAAAAAAAGAACACTTATGTGAGAATGCTGTTTGTAGACTACAGCTCAGCATTCAACACCATAGTGCCCTCCAAGCTAGATGAGAAACTCCGGGCTCTGGGCTTAAACAGCTCGCTGTGCAGCTGGATCCTGGACTTCCTGTCAAGCAGACGCCAGGTGGTTAAAATAGGCAGCAACATCTCCTCATCACTGACCCTCAACACTGGAGCCCCGCAGGGCTATGTTCTCAGCCCACTCCTGTATTCCCTGTACACACATGACTGTGTGGCAACACATAGCTCCAATGCCATCATTAAGTTTGCTGATGACACGACGGTGGTAGGTCTGATCACTGACAATGATGAAACAGCCTACAGAGAGGAGGTGCACACTCTGACACACTGGTGTCAGGAGCACAACCTCTCCCTCAACGTCAGTAAGACAAAGGAGCTTGTGGTGGACTTCAGAAGAAAAGACAGAGAACACAGTCCCATCACCATCAATGGAGCACCAGTGGAGAGAGTCAGCAGCTTCAAGTTCCTGGGTGTCCACATCACTGAGGAACTCACATGGTCCATCCACACTGAAGTCGTTGTGAAGAAGGCTCATCAGCGCCTCTTCTTCCTGAGACGGCTGAGGAAGTTTGGAATGAACCACCACATCCTCACACGGTTCTACACCTGCACTGTAGAGAGCATCCTGACTGGCTGCATCTCCACCTGGTACGGCAATAGCACCGCCCACAACCGCAAAGCACTGCAAAGGGTGGTGCGAACTGCCAGACACATCATCGGAGGTGAGCTTCCCTCCATCCAGGAAATATATACAAGGCGGTGTGTGAAAAAAGCTCGGAGGATCATCAGAGACTCCAGCCACCCGAGCCATGGGCTGTTCTCACTGCTACCATCAGGTAGGCGGTATCGCAGAATCAGGACCCGCACCAGCCGACTCCATGATAGCTTCTTTCCCCAAGCAATCAGACTTCTGAACTCTTGATCTCCCACGATCAAACACATCAGCACTGCACTTTATTACCCTTACTCTTATATCTCACACCGGACTGTCACAAATTATATTATTATTATATTATATTCTCTCTTAACAACTGACTATCAACCGACAGCCTGAATGTCAATACAGTACAATACTGTACATTCTATATATACTTTTTTATATATTTTTATTTTTTATTTTTATTGAATAATGTGTATCTATATAGTGTGTATTGTATACTGTACAGTGTATGTTATTATTTGTATATTGTTGAGTGTAATTATGTGTATATCAGATGTTTAAATTGTGCTGTGTTAATTTGATGTTATTGTAAATTGGTACCGTCTCATCACTGTCAAGACCGCTATGTTGATCGGAACTGCACCCAGGAATTTCACACACCATTGCACTTGTGTATATGGCTGTGTGACAATAAAGTGATTTGATTTTGATTTGATTTTGATAGATGGAAAGCCTGGAGTGGGACGGAGAAAACACGGGGACAGCCTCCCAGCTGCAGCAAAAGGGTAAGTGGCATTTAATAAGCATTTACCCTGTGGCTGGCTGAGGCTGTCATATTAATTTGTGTTTTTTCTCTTTTCCCACCTGGGTGCAAGTCAGAGGGAGAGCTGACCCAGAGAGGTATCCCCCAATACGTCCACTCCGAACGTAGGGCTTTCCTGTGTGGGCGGCTAAAGATTGTGCACCTCTGGCTCTGAACTACATGTTTGGATACGAGCATAGGAGGAGGTGGGGGGTGGGGGGGGTGAAATGATCCACCCCTCCGGCTCGTCATCATCGCCCCGCCTCTTAGGGCCACCCTTCAGCCAGTCTTATGACAGGAGTTGGGCAGGAGAATGAGAAGAGGTGCATAATTAATAAGTATGTAATTTATATTTACCCTTTGCTATATTGAAAGCTCTACAACTACACATTATATGATGTTTTACCATGTGAATTTCATTACTTAAATTTTTTTACGGTAATTTCAAATCAGATGATTGCAACACACTCCAAAAAAGTTGGGACAGTCGAGTGTTTACCACTGTGAAACATCACCATTTCTTCTAATAACACTTATTAAGCATTTGGGCACTGAAGACACAAGTTTGTTAAGTTTAGAAAGTGGAATTTTCCCCCATTCACCCATTATGTAGGTCTTTAGCTGTGCAATTATATGGGGTCTTTGTTGCCATCTAATGCACTTCATAATGCGCCACACATTCTCAATTGGAGATTGGCCTGCCTGCAGTCCTGACCTATCTAGCACCCACACTCTCCGCTTACACAGTCATGAACTTAAAATCCAGGCAGTATGTGGTTTGAAGTTGTCCTGCTGGAAAATGCAAGGACATCCCTGGAAAAGACAGTGCTGGATGGCAGTATATGTTGCTCCAAAATTTGTACATATCTGTCTTTCATGGTGTTCTCACAGATGTGCGAGTTACCCATGCCATGGGCGCTGACACACCCCTGGCCCATACAGGCACTGGCTTTTGGACCTGATGCTAATAACAGCTTGGATGGTCCTTTTCCTTTTTGGCCTGGAGAACACAATGGCTGTGTTTTTCAAAAAACTTTTTGAAATGTGGACTCTTTGGACCAAAAAACACAGTTGCACTGTTCTACTTTCCATCTAAGATGAGACCGAGCCCAGAGAAGTCGGCAGCGCTTCTGGACAGTGTGGATGTTGGGCTTCTGCTTTGCATAGTAAAGTCTTAACTTGCATCTGTGGATGCAGCGGCGAATGGTGTTGTCTAACAAAGGTTTACTAAAGTAATCCCAAGCCCATGTTCAAGCTATCCATTACAGATGAATGATGTTTTTTAAGACAGTGATGTCTGAGGGATCAGAGATCACGTGCATTCAGAAGTGGTTTTCGTCTTGCCCTTTACGCACCAAAATTTTTCCAGATTCCTTGAATCTTTTAACTATATTGTGCACTGTAGAGGGTGAAATGCCCAAAATCCTTCCAATTAGTCTTTGGGGAACATTGTTCTCAAAGTGCTGGATTATTTGCGGAGGCATCTGTTGGCAAATTGACAAGTCTTGAACGATCCATGCTCTTGAAGGACTAAGCTGTTGTTGGAGGCTCCTTATACAGTATACAGTACTATGACACAATTGCCTCACCTGTTTAACATCTCCTGTTTCACATTGCCTTGTTATTTCAACTCATCAAATTGTTATTAGTTATTAAATTGCCCCTGTCTCAACTTTTTTGGAGCGTGTTGCAATCATCTGATTTAAACTTATCTTAATAAGAAACTTATCTGATATTAAAAAACTATAAAATTCACAAGGAAAAACAAAATATTATGTGTAGTTGTAGTGCTTTCAATATAGCAAAGGGTGAATATAATTTACAAATCACTCTTTTTTGTTTTTCATACTGTACCAACTTTTTTGGAATTGGGGTTGTACCTTTATTATTATTTCCAATAAATGCCTCTCCGAGGCTTGACGCCACACCCACTGTGTCTGTCTCTTGCTCACCCCGCCACATATATAATATTTAATATATTTATAATTAAAGAAATAAATATATTTAAAATCTATGCAATATTTCTGCCAAAACACCATAGTTTCTATAAGAATTGTGATGTGTGGATTGAAAAGAATGTAATTACCCCTGTGATTGAGACAATGTTTTCCTGTTTACATTGTCACTGCTGTTTAGAATATCAGGGCTGTTTAATCTGGTTTCAAAGAGCTTTTCACGGAGCCTTTAAGGTTTTCATATCTCGCGCTGTGTTTACCACGCGACTGCGCGGTGCGAACACAGATCAGGTTAGTCAGCGCTGCACAGGAGGGCCGTTCCCGCTCTGCTCTAGCACTGTGCGGTTTAAACGAGTAGCAGCGTTTTGTGATACTTTTGGAAAATTTTGTGTTTTCTATGCACAGCAATAAATGTCAGCGCTTAATAAATAAGAGGGGGGCAATTGACCACCCCAATGCTCGACCGGCCCACCAGAAAAATGCCCGGTGCACCAGATGGCCAGTCCATCACTGTACAGAATAAAAGCAGTCGGCACATCGTTGAAAACAGCCTTCATGATCAGCAGGGTAAAAATAATTTGAAAAAAATAATAATAATTAGCATATCATGCCTAAAATAGTAATTTTCTAGGATACTTAAAGCCTTAATTTTTTATGAACAAAATTAACATGTCAACATGTTCCGGTGAAAGACAGGACCTGACTCACCTGAGGCGATTATCTTGCACTTAAAGCCCGCTTAGTGGGAAAATAACTTGCAAGCATGTACAGATTTAAGGGATTCAAATGTGAAAACATTCATAGCTACTTGCAAGCCAACGTTTCAGAAATTTTCTTCCCATATCAGCACCAGAGTGATTTTCATAGCTACGTTGCTCATCTTACGAGAGGACATTTTTCTGCGCATACCGTGAGTGAGAGAGGGAAGAAGCACGTGCAGTAACACATTGAGGATAGCCATCATGATACATCTATGCCAGTGTGTATGTGTTTTGCAGTGGAGGGACTTGGCCTTGGGGTCCAGCAGAAACCTTCTAAAGAGCCAGAACTGGGTCAAGATATCCTTTACCAGTGTCCTCACAACAGCTGCTAATGAAAATGTCTTTTGAGTGATAAAGTCTCATTCAAAAAGAAGAGAAAGCAAAGAAGAGAGAGATAGCGAGAGATTTGCTGCTTTTCATTCTTCTGACATGCAGGGATGGTGCGAGTATTTTTTCACAGGGGGGCCGGGTGGGGGCCATTGATCAGTCTGTGTTGGCCAAGAAATTCCGTCGGACTGGGGGAGGGTGGAGACAAGTGTAATATAGTCCAACGGCGATTATTATATCGTCTGTGGGGGAAGGGTGCACCTGGGACAGAGAGGTGCTTCTGTGAGTGGGGTGGCCAATGGGGTGGCCAGGCTTCTGTCAGGGGGGCCTACAGCCCCCACTGGCCCCCCTCTAGCTCCGCCCCTGCTGATATGGCTCATTTGTGATCCTAAGACAGATCCTTTGCACCCCTCTGTTTTTGCCCCCTGGGCAGTGCTTGAAGTGGGGAGTGAGATTTACTGCATGTGTCTGAATCAATGACATATTGTGTTTCAACATTGAAGAGTCAATCTCTGGATGGATCTGCCACTTTGAAGTACAGACTCAATATGTGGAATCAACATCAAGACAGCAATTCTGTCTCTATTATTTCAGGAAATAGTCAATACATGACATGCTTGATTTCTCTGATTCTTTACATCACATAGTAGCTGTTGATGGTATGGTTCAAAATACAAAGCAAGATGTATTTACCATAACTGAAAAAGAGTATCTGTGTTTGTATGGTGCATGTCAGTGAGGGGCAAAATAAAAGCACAGAGAGCCGATCCAAGTAAATCCAGACCAATGGATGCCCTTCTGTTGTCCCACAGCATTTGACAAGCTAAAAGCATAGAGGCTTTGCAATGAGCTTAGACAGGATCTCTATCTCCAAAGCCAGTAGGGGAATCACATCAAAATATGATGGAAAACTTTTTCTAATGCAACTGTAGGCCATACATTGAGAACAAGGCCAGTTTATGCAGAGACAAGCTTCCTGTGCAGTGATTTATACTCAAAGACAGAGGCTGATAAATGTGACACAGGTACAGTGCACAGAACATGTCGACATGGTGCATAGAGATGACAGTCCAAAACAGTGATTTTATAGTAATCACCAAACAAAGCTACATACTGTAGGTCTTTGCACTGCTTTCAGGAATGAACAAAGTCAGTGAGTTTGAAGATTGGTGTATGAAAAAAAAAAAAAAAAACATTTGCAACTGCACAAACTGAAAGATTATAAAGGGCAAAAGCACTGGGCAACTTTTCTATATGTAGGGTAGGCCAGTGGTTTCCAATCTTTTTTTAAACCCACGGCACCCCAACTACTGAAAAATAAATAAATAAACTGCATGCAATGCATGTCCCTTCCATAATAAACACAGGAGCGGATTAACTGCACGAAGAATGGAGACTTCACCCGCAGTCTAGTGAGTCAAGTGTGGAGAGATACGGGGAAGCTGCTGTATCTCTTCGCATCGCCCGAAATCACTCACTGATGGTACGTGTCCACTGGTGCATGGCGAGCGAATCTAAGTGGGAGTTTTTAATTCATTCCAGTGAGAATCAACCTCACGAGTGTGGCGCTCGGCTCCTGTTGGAATGAATTGAAAATGCCCACTCAGCTTCACTCACCACTCGCCAGTGGACATGTACGGTCACTGTCATCTGAACCAGTGTCCAAAGCGAAAGTGTGCGAGAGAGACTCAGCGTGTGCGCAATAGAGACTGAACTGTACCCAGAGAAAGTAATAGTTTTGAGATTTCATCTAAAAATCAGCTAATTAAACTTCAGCATTAAATTTGTTTTATATCTGTATGTATAGTGTCTAATAATGCATTTGCAATGTACACTTAAGTATTATCTTGCCAATAAAGCTTGATATGAATCTGCCCATTTGATCCTATAAACTTTTAATTACAGCATGTCCACTGATTTAACGGCATGTATACATAAACTTGTATCAAAGAGTTATACCTGTAAAAATGTGTCTAATTAACTAAAAAAAAAAATATTAAAAAAAAAAAATCTGAAAATTTTAACGTACATATTTAAATAATTAAAATAAATGATGACCAACTAGTTTCTTGCAAGTTCTTTAAGGCAAAATATAAAGTAAACATATTAATGATTATATTAATGTTTGCTTTAATGTAAAATGTACAACAATTAATCATGATTAATTATTAATTACAGAAAACTGTGCAATTAGTTAAAAAAAATAAAGAAATATGCTATTGAAAACATTCCTTTATTTTAAAATTTTAAAATTAATATAAATATTAAAAACAAATTAAATTAAAACAATACATCCTTCAAGTGCTTAAGTAAACATTGCTTCAAGTTTCCAAAGTAATTATTTTAAGAGCCAGTAATAAAATAGGTTAATAAAATAGAGTTTTAACAGCAGTTAAACATTAAGAAATTGCAATCTGAAAAACATCAAATGTAATCTAATGTAAAATAAAAACTACTTAAATTACTGGCATAATCCTGACTGCATTATAATTAGATATTTATAAATATTGATTTGATGCATTCAGATACATTCTGCTTTGAAATTTATTGGGCTTATACTATTAAAGTTATACAGATTTAGTATAGCTACAGTTATACAGCTACATATTTTGTTGTTGTTGTTGTTGTTGTTGTTGTTAATATTGTCATTAAAAATATGAACGATAGGCCTATAACAGAGAGCAGCAGGTCTATTAGGCTGCAACACATCGCACATATTAAATATTTTGAAATATAAGATGTGTGTCCTGTCTGCTTCCACTCACTTCATACACTAACAGCTATGTTTACACAAATATTGGCACTGATTTTTGTCCTGTCTGTTTACATTTAAGTAATGCATTATTGGTTGTGTTTACATTAATATCGCATCAAGAGGGGCATTTTGACCACCATATACACACATCCATAGAAAACAATGGTTTTTAATTTTAGGACATGATCTGCCATTTGCCTGATGTGTCCAATGTGCGACCCCATTAATGCTCTGAAATTGTAAATCTAATGAAGCTTTCTGATGCTACACAGTTGTGCAGTCAGAAGACACTGTAATTCAGATCTGTTTCATGAGCTGGTGGGAGATCATAGGCTTGCAGGCAATGGATTTATAGTAACAGAGTTCCTGCCCACTCACAGAAATGCTGTGGAATCCATTAGCACATTACACTGTATGCTGTGGAGAAAGACCAGAAAAGCCCACCTCAGCAGCTCCCATTTTTTCTGGCCTAATGCAACAATAATAAAGAATTCTGCTCATATAAAGCCAGAGTGAGGAGAAGGAGTGGATGAGAATATGGAGCACAAGACATAATTTTACCTTGTAATGTGAAGACTACATGTTTTAAGGCTTGTACCTGGCACTTTATAGAGTTTAAAGAGGTGAGGTCTGGAAAGAAGCACTTCAAATATTATGTATGGTCTAAAGGGGAAACAGATGACCCATTCTGTTTCATATTTAGGTAAGATGTTACAAGGGTGGAGTTTAGGTGACCTAAAGAAATTTTAAATAATATTTTTACAACTCCATTTTCAAGAGAACATTTTTCTACTTCTCTCTTCTGCCTCAGTAAATACCACAACAGGGTGTTTTTGGTATCTATATTAACAAATAGTTGAAAATGATAGACCTCATATCCAAAATCTGTTATTAAGCAGGGCATTTCCTATATTCATGCAATACATCATGCAGAGCACTAAAATGAAATGTACTCCCTGATTAATAATGACCCTTTTCTGAGCTATTAGGCATTGGTAAATGATGACATCAGGGGAGGTATGTGTTTCATCACACAATGGAGGCTATGCTTAACTTCTTCCCCTGTATAAATGAGTGGCCCTCCCTCTCAGCACCTGAAGATGAATGTGCCTTAGCCTAGGTTCAGAATTAATAACAAGCTGAAAAGCACTGCAAAGGCACATTCTGCATGATGAAGACTTCAAAATGACTTTTAAACGAATACCTTATCCATCAATGCTCTGAGATCTCCCTAATACATGTTCTATGCCTTTCTCTTTCTCTCACCCTTTCATGGTTGGTTTGTGCTATTTTTTGCTCCAGATATGCAGGAGAGTGCTTTGCATGGCTATGAGGAAGGTTTATGTGCTTTAAGCACCTAGGTAGGGTAATGAAATGGTGAAGAATGTTCCACTTCAGTGGGTGTTGTATAATTGAATACAAATTTTATATGCCCTAACGAGGCCTACAATACCCAGTGTCCAGATAAGCAGTGTAAGAAATCAGCCAAAGCAGGTAATACAGCTGTGCCCACACTATTTTTTACTTTCCTTGAGCAGATAAAATCAAATTCTGACAACAAAGCAGGCTTAGTCAAATGCAAGATTTCCAAGTCCCTTAGAGATGATTTCTTGTGAGCAAAAATAGTTTGTTACACAAAGCATATGAGCAGCACATTCATTAAAAATTATTTGTGGTCTCAGTCAAATTTCAAGTATCTTTGCTCTGGCAGTGGAGGATCTAAAGGTTTGTAGCGAAACTGAAGATGGTGCTGATGTACTGAATGAGAATGGCTGAGCTTCAAATAGGTAAAGGGGTCCCAAACTACATGCTATTTTATCCTTGATGAGAACTTGTTTGAGGGAGATCCCTTAAGCTTAGTGTTAAAACATAGGCATGCAAAAACAAATTTTACACTCTTTTCATTCAAACTCAAATGTGTTTGGTTTGTTTTTGCCAATGTAAACTATCATATGGGACGAACCATATATCCAGTCCCTATGACTGCATACCTCAAGATTGTCCTGTTTCACTAGCTAAGTACTGTGAAGCCTAGCCATACTCTCTGAATGCAAGTAATAAAGCACAGGTTTGAAAACTTAAAGAAAATAATTAATTTTGTCTTTCTAACCAGATCTACCATGCATTCAGCTCTCAAGGGCATGGTCTTTGCTAACGCATGGTGGAAGCAATGAAATCCCCTACATACTTGACATCACTTAAGTGCTATACAAAGGAAAATGCTTAAATTGTACAGGCACTTGACACAAAACCAAAAAGGTCCATTTAAGGCACTTCAGCAGCAGGACCTTAAATTCAAAAACCAAAGACACCTTGAATTCTCAAACCACACAAAATTGTTTATGTGAGGTTGCAAATAACCCCTGAATGACATAGCAATGACATCCTTAAGTGTTTACCACCTAAAGACATGTCACCTTTCTAAAAAAAAAAACCTGTTTTCAAACATCAAACAACACCAGATGGAAGCACATCCCAATTGCCACATAGTAATTTCAGACATGGCTCTGACTGATTTGAGCATTAGTGCTGGGGTGTTACTGTGTCCTAACTTCCCGCTGCAGGTCACTCACATCTATCTGTCTGAATGATGGTTAAGGGCTCTGCTCCAGCCACCACCCCTTCATTCTCACATCTCCTCTCAACCTCTAAAACTCACAGTGGAGTGAAACAGCAGACACTTCATTTGAGCTGACATTTTAGGTCCTAAATTTAGCAGTAGCTTCGGATTTCTCCTACATCCAGTGCAGAGCAGCACAACCTGAGCATTGTGCCTTGATGTACCTGTCAGTTTAAATCAGTGGATTTTAATTGATTTGTTTGAAATACAAAGTAGTGGTCACCATCTATAGAAGGTGAGAATAAGATTTTCGTCCTACTCCAAAGTCCAGGATAGAGGCTACAGCAAGGCTCAACAATAAGGTAGGCCTTTTGACCTGGGCCAGAAAGAAAGAGTTTTGCAACAGTTGAAATACGTTACATACGTTACATGTACAAGTGCTTCATTCTCAGTAGGCCTATATATGTTGCATTCTGTGATGTATTGAACATCGCTGTCTAGGATTAACAAAAATTGATAAGGTTTTTGTTGTATATTGAAAATATATATATTTTTTAAATTCTGACACATTAAATGTGTTACTAAAAATAATTATTTTTGTGGTGGGCCAATGACAATATTGATAAGCCAAAGATAAATTGGAACAACTGGCCTGATACTTATTGTTATGTCCTGTACAGATTTTTAGGTGAGCTGGAAAAAGCCAAAGCTTGTTGTTAGCAGCATCATGATGTACAGATGCCACAAGCCAAAACAAATGTTCAAGGTCCGAAATTTACTTTTTAGCCCACCAGCCAAGGTGGCTGGTAAATGAAAAAAATTGACCAGCCAGTCAGATTTCTTACCGGCCACTTTATTTTTCTTCTTTTTGAATTTTTTGAATTTATTTATTTTTTTATTGCATTTTACAAGTGGATTTATTTTTTATTTTTTTTCCATTTGGCATGCCCAATTCCCTATGCGCTCTAAGTCCTCATGGTGGCGTAGTGACTCGTCTTAATCCGGTGGAGGATGAATCTCAGTTGCCTCCGCATCTGAGACAGTTAATCCACGAATCTTATAACGTGGTTTGTTAAGCCATTACCGCGGAGACCTAGAGCGTGTGGAGGCTTCACGCTATTCCCCGTGGCATCCACACACAACTAGCCACGTGCCCCACCCAGAGCGAGAACCACATTATAGCGACCACTAGGAGGTTAACCCAATGTGACTCTACCCACCCTAGCAACCAGGCCAATTGGTTGCTTAGGAAGCCTGACTGGTGTGGTAGTCAGCGTATTTACTTGCTGAGCTACCCAGGCCAGTGAACTGCATTTTTAAAGAATTGTATTTTTTTATTATTTATGAAATATTTAATTGCCAGATAACTGTCACTTGTTATGTCTCGCGGTGTAGATTCAAAAGAACTTGCTCAAAAGAGTCATTTCTTTGGGAATCGGTTTACTGGTAGTGCTTTATTTCTGGTCTCACGCTGTAGATTCAGTAGCAGTGTTGCTGTGGCGCTCAACAGTAATACAGGAAACACTGTCGAGTATTTTAGTCCGGTTTTCTGTCTACATCAGCAAGTTGAAAAATCATTAATGAAACCGAACGTCAAGAAAATCATTACATTTTTATTATAATGCAATCATTACCACAGAATATGTATGTGTGGTTGTGGGTAAGGAAATTTACTCGCACATCCAATGTAAATCTAAGAGTGGTCTTCCCTTCATACTGATGGCATGAACACTCCTGAACATTACTTTCATCTTGCATCGAGATGTACTACTAATGTTACGTGCCCATTGGCATGCAAGATATCCAGAGAACTGCCACTTCAGGGTGAGTTTGTAATATACAAAGACAGTGTGTATTTTCTGAAGCTTTCAGTATATAAGCAATGACGTCATCTTAAATATGCGTGATTAAAGTTGGAAAAATGCCAACTTCATTTTCATATGCCCAAAGAATACAAACAGTGTTGATTTATTAAAAGTTTGCTTACCCAGCTACAGAATTGCCACAAAGAATGCGTGCAATCATCACTTGAAGTCTGGATTAAAAGCACTGAATCCACCTTCGCTCACTACGTGCCAGTGGACACGCAGCATTTGAGACTATCGATGAGCAGCGGGACTATGAGCTAATAAGAGCCGTTCTATGTAAACACCTGTGTTACTTAGGCTGTGTCTCGTTTGGAAGGCTGCGTCCTCCGGAGGTCGCATTTGTGGGCCGCATACGTCATCGAGGCTGTCTCGTTTCAGAAAAGCGAGTAGGACACTTCGAATGCAGCCTTCGAATGTGACCTTCTTTCTCGGGAATTCGAAGGATGCATGAGGTGTATCCTTCATGGGCACTCACAACCCACACTGTCTAAAAAAAAAAATAACGCCAATTTGCCCGTAAATATGATGTTCAAACACAAGGAATGTTAATTCTCAAGCTGAAGTACCTCAGAAGATGAGTGCAGAGTATATAATATGTATAATTATATTAATATATCATTAAAATAAATTATTAGACTAAAAGTACACCTGTAAAATCTATTTTCTTTTCTCTCTACATCATTATAACTCTCCTAAAATGTACCTCATGCATTTCCTTCCAGAGGGACTTTGTTCCCTTCTCACTCAAAGTGCTCACGCTTGTTAAAGTGTGGCATGCTGTCATAGCAACCATGTTACGTTCCATTTCCGTTTGTCCTATGAAGGCCCTTTCGTTTAAACGAGATTTGTTTAAAGGAGGACACACGGTATACTGCAGCCTTCTAAGGACGCGACCTCCGGAGGACGCATCCTTCCAAACGAGACACAGCCTTAGTGATTGGGAGTCAACTCCAAAAGAGTCGATTCCTTTACTCTGACTCGTCCTAGAATCGGAATCAACACTTATGCAAGAATCGATTCTTTTGTTCGACTCCGTAAATTTACAAACAGTTGTGATTGCCTCAAATCAATGAATTTGCATTCTGAAGAACCAATCGCATCCTCTACAAATACATGCTGGTTGGTGGGACACTCATTCATCATGTGCATTTGAGTGAAAGTTAATGTGTGTGGGTGCAAAAGAGACAGAGGGTGTGTGACAGATTTTAAAATTTTCGGAAGTTTTGTGTAGTAGGCTATTACATCAATACATGTGGCAGTGGTTGGAGAAGTGGATTCTTCCAAATTTGTCTAGTTTCTATTCCGACCCAGCCTGTTTCTTGTTATTTTCCCTCTTAAAATTGGATATGAGCAGCAACTAGGGAATTACATTGTTACCAGTCATTTTGAGGTAAAGTTACGCAATGTCTCTAATTTGAACAGTACTGAAAGTGCGCTGTTATAATAGCAGGAGTTTATGTCTTCATGACGTCACACATTTTAAAAACTCCTAAGAGAAAACAAAAACTAAATTTAGTGTGTGATTAAAAACTGTAATCTTCACAGGGCCATCAGATCATATGGAATAGGAAACACTATTAACGTACAAGTAAGCTAGTGATATTTTTCAAATCAATAACCACACCAAAATATCTAAATTAAACCCGATGCAATTTAATCCGTTGAGGTTGAGACTGTAGAGGTTAAAAAGCTGCCGTTTTTAAATTTTCACCATACAATAAAAAAGCGATTTCACGTACCATACTGTACGTTCCATTTAAAAACAATGGTCCAAATTCATTATTTTCTTATTTGATTACATCTCCATACTATGTCTATTGATAATTACTGAAGTGAATCAAGCAAGAATATATGCGCAATTTGTTTTTCCATCGGCAAGGAAGCCATCTAGACTAGAGTAGGGCTGTCACAATTATGAAATTTGGCTGACGATTAATTGTCAAACAAATATTTGCAATTATGATGATTAATTGTCTGTTTTAGGGCGGTGGCGATTAATTGTCTTGTTAAGGCTTTCACGATTAATTGTCATATAAATTGTCATATTTTTAAGGTGTGCTTTTTTCTGCATGTGTGCTTCATACACCTTAAAGGAATAGTTCACCCAAAAATGAAAATTTGCTGATAGTTTACTCACCCTCAGGCCATCCAAGATGTATCTGAGTTTCTTTCTTCATCAAAACAGAATTTAAGAGTTTTAGGATTTCATTTCAGGCCTCCTCCTCTAAACAATGCAAGTGAATATACTCCATTTTTTGACGGTCCAAAATGCATATTTAGGGTGCATCAAAATATTCCACACGACTCCAGTCAACAAATAAAGTTCTTCTGAACGAACACGATTGATTATTTTTAGAAACTGAACAATACTTATATACTTTTGAACTACAAATATTCCCTTCCATACATCTTTGTGACGTGCACTCATGAGAGGGATGACGTAAGATCGTTGGTAAGATCACGTGTCACGTGGAGGAGGAGTCAGGAAGCGCGTCATTGTTTACAAGAGAAACTTGTGCAGTTCACAAACCAAAACAGTCCAAAACAATTTCAAAACAATATAAAATAAAATAAAAATAATTTCCAAATAATAATAATAATAAAAGACTCGCTTCCTGACTCCTCCTCCACGTGACGCGTGACCTTACCAACGATTTTACGTCATCCCTCTCATGAGCGCACGTCACAGAGATGTGCGGAAGGGAACATTTGCAGTTCAAAAGTATGTAAGTATTGTTCAGTTTCTAAAAATAATCAATCGTGTTCATTCAGAAGAACTTTATTTGTTGACTGGAGTCGTGTGGAATATTTTGATGCACCATAAATATGCATTTTGGACCGTCAAAAAATGGAGTACATTCACTTGCATTATTTAGAGGAGGTGGCCTGAAATGAAATCCTAACAGTCTTAAATTCTGTTTTGATGAAGAAAGAAACTCAGACATATCTTGGATGGCCTGAGGGTGAGTAAATTATCAGCAAATTTTCATTTTAGGGTGAACTATTCCTTTAAAGGGTTAGTTCACCCAAATATGAAAATTCTCTCCTGATTTACTTAACTTTAAACTATCCCAGATGTGTATGACTTTCCTTCTTCAGCAGAACCGAAATTAAAAATTGTATGAGCCCAATATAGCTCTGTTTGTCCATACAATGCATGTCACGATTACTCGATTTAATTCAATCACTCGATTCCAAAAAATCCTTGATTACAAAATTGCCGATTGGACAAATCAAAAATAAGGCAAAAGTGAAGCAGTCCATGGAGTAGTGTGCGAACACATAATGACAAGAGGTGTCAGCTGTGTGACAGCGCTTCAATTTAGATTTGAAAAACAATCCAGGACCTAAAAAACACTTCAGCAATTAAAGAAAAAATTACATCTAGTTTTCACAAACCCGCAGAACACACACACACACGGTAAGCTCATCTGCATGCGTTTGCTGTGTGTCCAGCTGATCCCTTCATCGCTGCCTAAACTCAGCAAAAAAAAAACAAAAAAAAAACACTGAAATGCACTCTAAACATATTTATCTACACAATCGTTTGCAATATAGGCTTTAATGAAGCAACATAAAATAATGCCATGACGTCCGTCTGCCTTAATTAACACATGCAGTGAAAGATGTTCAAACCCTTTCTGTTCAATAAATTTGACTGAATCCAGATGATCTAACAAGGTTATTTTCAGCAAATTATCATTTGAATTCTGTTCTGTGTAAATTAAGAGAACTTTAAAATCCAGAGAACTTTATTTACTGAATAAACCTGCAGGTCTGTCTGTATGCTGTCAGCCAAAGCTCAACGTGATTCTGCTGTTAAAGCCAGAACAGACACAATATAAAACTTTGCCTCACCTGAGGGAGAAATGGTTTATCATAACGATTAATCGTTAAAAGATTACGATCTCGATTCAGACACCCACGCAATCTCATTTCTAAATGACAATGATTCTGCAATGTATATTAACATTCCAGTGGCATGCATTTGTAAGGCGGTCAAAATTAAATTCTAAATTCACTTCAAGATGTGTTTTAAAATGTTGATAAACATTATATGGCATCTACAAAACACAGCGCTCCTGCACAAGACTCTGTATAAACTAAAATGTAACGGCCAAAGACATTTGTCCAACACTGTGCTTTACAAATTGCAGGGTGCAGCCACGATTGACTAGGAGTGTGACAAAATCTCTGTTCAGTTCAATATTTTAATAGCCACCGATGCTACAAAAATACCGGCATAACAAGACCTGACTAAATTCGCTACCCGTGCACTGTTTGATCACAGCCCTGTGTCTGCCCATGCACTTGTGTCTTGTGATGAATGCTGCGCTCCTGCACGAGACTCTGCACTGTTTTTAATCAAAATACCCCTCTTTAGGTGATATTAATGTAAACAAAGCTGTTAATGAATTACCAGTGTAAACAGATGGGATTAAATCTGCGCTTTCATGACAGGATATTAAAGCAAACACAGGCGTTAATGTATAAACAGACTGGACAAATTCTTCAAAATGTTAGATTTGTGCAATCTCTAAATGTATATAAGCTGCATGCTGTTTGTATAGGCATTCAGGCATTCTTACTGCATCAAATCAGTATTAATGTAGATCTAACACATATCAAATCACTTTTATTGTCACACAACCATATGCACAAATGCAACAGTGGGTGAAAGTCCTGGGTGCAGTTCCGAGCAACATAGCAGTCATGAAAGTGATGAGACATATACCAGTTTACAATAAACATCAGATTTACACAACACAATTTACATATACAAATAATTACACAACACAATAATAATATACAATGTACAGTATACAATACACACAACATAGAATACACATACACATAATATAAAATACACATACAATAAAAATAGTATATAAAGTATATATAAAATATACAGTAGGTTGTATTGTACTGTATTGACATTCAGGCTGTCGGTTGATAGTCAGTTGCCAGTGTGTTGTTAAGAGAGAATATATTTTATGACAGTCTGGTGTGAGATAATAAGAATAATAAAGTGCAGTGCTGATGCATATTGATTGTGTGAGATCCAGAGTTCAAATGTCTGATTGCTTGGGGGAAGAAGCTGTCATGGAGTCGGCTGGTGCTGGTCCTGATGCTGCGATACTGCCTGCCTGATTGTAACAGTGAGAGCAGCCCATGGCTCGGGTGGCTGGAGTCTCTGATGATCCTCCGAGCTTTTTTCACACACCGCCTGGTATATATGTCCTGGAGGGAAGTTCACCTCCGATGATGTGTTTGACAGTTCGCATCATCCTTTGCTGGGCTTTGCGGTTGTGGGCGGTGCCATTTGCTGTACCAGGCAGTGATGCAGCTAGTCAGGATGCTCTATACAGTGCTGGTGTACAACTGTGTGAGGATGACGTGGGTCATTCCAAACTTCCTAAGCCGTCTCAGGAAGAAGAGGCGCTGATGAGCCTTCTTCACAACGGCCTCAGTGTGGACGGACCATGTGAGTTCGTCTGTGATGTGGACACCGAGGAACTGGAAGCTGCTGACTCTCTCCACTGGTGCTCCATTGATGTGATGGGGCTGTGTTCCCTGTCTTTTCTCCTGAAGTCCACCACAAGCTCCTTGGTCTTGCTGACGTTGAGGGAGAGGCTGTGCTCCTGACACCAGTGTGTCAGAGTGTGCACCTCCTCTCTGTAGGCTGTTTCATCATTGTCAGTGATCAGACCTACCACCGTCGTATCATCAGCAAACTTAATGATGGCACTGGAGCTGTGTGTTGCCACACAGTCACATGTGTACAAGGAATACAGGAGTGGGCTGAGAACACAGCCCTACGGGGCTCCAGTGTTGAGGGTCAGTGATGAGGAGATGTTGCTGCCCATTCTAATCACCTGGCGTCTGCTTGACAGGAAGTCCATGATCCAGCTTCACAGCGAGCTGTTTAAGCCCAGAGCCCGGAGTTTCAAATAAAGCTTGGAGGGCACTATGGTGTTAAATGCTGAGCTGTAGTCTACAAACAGCATTCTCACATAAGTGTTCCTTTTTTCCAGGTGGGAGAGAGCAGTGTTTAGTGTAGATGCAATGGCATCATCAGTGGAGCGGTTGTTGCGGTAAGCAAACTGCAATGGGTCCAGTGAGGCAGGCAGCACAGAGCAGATGTTATCTCTAATTAGTCTCTCAAAGCATTTGCTGATGATGGGGGTCAGAGCAACAGGACACCAGTCATTTAAGCAAGTGATTTTGGATTGCTTTGGTACAGGCACAATGGTGGATGTTTTGAAGCATGTGGGGACCACAGACAAGGTGAGGGAAAGGTTGAAAATGTCCATAAAAACACCAGCCAGTTGGTTCGCGCACTCTCTGATGACGTGGCCCGGAATGCCGTCTGGACCCGCGGCTTTACGGATATTCACCCGTCGGAAGGATCGGGTTACATCCGCTACAGAGACAGAGAGTGAACTAACCTTGTAGCTTCGGCTGCGAGAGCTCTCTCCACGAGGGCGGTGTTATTTCCCTCGAAACGAGCATAAAAAGTATTTAGCTCATCCATGAGAGAGGCAGCGGTGTTCATGGTGGAGTTTTTATTCCCTTTGTAGTCCGTGATGATATTAATTCCCTGCCACATGCTTCTAGAGTCGGTGGTGTTGAACTGTCCTTAAATCTTGTCCCTGAACTGGCGTTTGGCTACTCTGATAGTTTTGCGGAGAGCAAAACTATCAGAGAGCGGAGAGAGTTTGTGCTACTCCGCGTTCCTGGAATTAAAAGCGGAGGTCCGCACATTAAGTGCCGCACGAACATCTTTATTAATCCATGGTTTCTGGTTGGGGTAGATCCGTATAGTTTTGGTCGGAACAATGTTCTCTACACACTTTCTGATGAAACACGTTATGCTATCAGCGTAAATCTCAATGTCGTCATCAGAGGCGGACCGGAACATCTCCCAGTCTGCGTGATCTACAACATTCTTGTAGCGTAGAATCTGATTGGTCCGACCAGCATTGGATCATTCTGAGGGTGGGTGCCTCTTGTTTCAGTTTCTGCCTGTAAGCGGGCAGAAGGAGAACAGAAGAGTGGTCTGATTTGCCAAATGGTGGGTGGGGGAGGGATTTGTATCCATCCCAGAAGAGAGAGTAGCAATGGTCCAAAACCCGGTCCCTCGTGTGTTGAAATTGATATGTTGGTGGTTTTTTGGTGCAACTGATTTGAGACTGGCTTTGTTAAAGTCCCCGGTCACAATGAACACGGCCTCAGGGTGCGCAGTTTCCTGCTCACTTATACTCCCATACAGTTCCTTGAGTGCCTGGTCTTTGTCGGCTTGTGGCAGGATGTACACAGCAGTGATAATGACCGCTGTGAATTCCCTCGGTAGTCAAAATGGTCGACACAGAAGCATGAGAAATTCCAGATCAGGAGAGCAGAAAGACTTGACAGAATGTACGTTCATCTGATCACACCATGATTTGTTGATCATAAAACATACACCACCACCTCTGCTTTTACCTGAGAGGTCTTTTGCTCTGTTCGCTTGGTGCACGGAGAACCCTGCAGGTTAATGAGCATCAAATATTTAAGTACTTTCATTTACATTAAATGATATTTTTAAATGTTTTATATTATATATTTTTTTGTTTAATTGCTACTGTTGCTAAAAAATTTAAAGCACTGTTTACTCTGTTCTCTATTTAATTACTGGCTCTTGAATAATTCCTTCACAAGCTTGAAGCAAGTTTTACAAGAGAAACAATGAAGGCTTCATTGTTTTAATTCAAATAGTTACTTTATTTTTTTTTTTTTACTTCTGTAAATTACAGTGTTTTATTGCATATTTGCTTACAAGTGCAATACCAAGTTAACATAGAATTCGTACATATTTTTCTTCAGAATCATGAAAGAATCGTGATCTTTATTCTAAGAAAAAAAAAATTGTGATTCTCAGTTTATCCATAATCATGCAGCTCTAGTGACTGCTCTAGGTGTAAATGGATGCCATCAGGCTGCTGGGTGTTTGACTGCCCAAAAGGCATATTTAGGCAGCATGCAAGTAATCCACATGACTCCAGTTGATCAATTAATGTCTTCTGTCTTCGATATGTTTGTGTAAAAAATAAATAGATAATTAAAACTTTATTAACTTTTAAAAATCGCATCCTGCCAGCAGTTGACGCATCACGTTACCATTGCGTTTTAGTTATCAATTTGTTTCTTCAGACGTTACAAATTGTTAACAAAGACATTAATTAAATGAATGGAGTCGTGTGGATTACTTGTATGCTGCCTAAATATGCCTTTTAGACCATCAAACAGTCAGCAGCCTGATGGCTAGTGATCGACCGATATGGGTTTTTCATGGCCGATGCCGATATCCAGAGAGCAGGGTGGCCGATTGGCCGATACAATGCCGATATTTCACACAATTTAATATAGTAAATAACATAAACATAACATTTATTTTATAAAAACTTATTTAGCACTATATTTACTCAATGTCACACTAAACTTTAACTTTGTAAAAGAAAAAAATTGAAAAAAAATATATTGTATTTTAAATGGTAGATAGCAGTTCCTTCTGATTCCTTTTTAGTCATCAAATTTTAGTAATTTATTTGCACATGAAGAAATTGTTCATATATTAGGAAATAACAGTACACATAGTAGTCCAGCAACCATGGATGGCATGTCCACGTTAGCAATTGCATTTTCTCAAAAAATACAGAATCAAACCAATTGCACATACAGTACATAGTGAGTAAGACATTTACTTATAGCACACGTGAAGCGCTTTTACTTTGAAGTTGCACTCATGCGCTCATTTGGATCCAGCGCGAGCAGCAATCTCCTGACAGTTTAAACGGTCTGGATCGCCTGCTTGGATTGTCATGGAGTGACCGTCATGATTTGTGAATCAAAGGTACTTTTGATCCTGATCCTGAAGTTTTGATTCTGGCTGATAGACTACGTGCTTCAGAAGATATTAGATGATCGCTCAACTGGAAGAAAACGCTGGATTTTCATGAGGTTCGTGAATTACATCTTTTTAAACGAGATATCTGTATCTGCATGCTGATAATTAAAAAATTCTGAATATCGGCCGATTTATCGGCCTCTGCGATATAGCGGTCAACCACTACTGATGGCACCCATTTACTTACATTTTATGGACAAACTGAGCTGAAATGGGCTCATAAAAATCTTCATTTCAGTTCTGCTGAAGAAGGAAAGTCATACATATCTGGGATGGCTTAAAGGTAAGTAAAGCATGAGAGAATTTTCATTTTTGGGTGAACTAATCCTTTAAGAAGTCATTTTTACATATTTAAATTAAAATATATACATCAAATAATAAAATTGGGATATGTGATTTCCTTTTAAGGCTTTACAAATTTATGAATGACATGAAAAATAATGTTTTAAATATCAAAAGATTCCTAAATAATTAAAATATGTCTCTCTTTTTGGTCAGCTTTAGCTTTGGTCAATTTTACACATTTACTCATCATCCATGAAGTACAGGTGCCGTGAGCTTCTGGCCATGAAGGATGCACTTGAGGAATGGCACCATTGGTTAGAGGGTTCCCAACACCCATTCACCATTCTCACTGATCATCGCAATCTAGAGTATTTACGCTCTGCCAAACGACTCAACCCTAGACAAGCTGTTCTTCACCAGATTCAACTTCTCGGTGACGTATCGTCCTGGGTCAATGAACACTAAAGCTGATGCCCTCTCTCGGATTTATTCACCTGAATCTCATGAATCCCCTCTGATCATCCTGCCCGAATCAGTATCGCTGCTCCTGTCCAGTGGGACATCATGAAGGACATAGAACAAGCCACGTTGACAGAAAAAAAAACTCCACAGGAAGTGGCGAAGTCACGCAGTCAATGATGGACAGACATGATCTTTTACATGGCTGGTCCATGTGGTAATTAATTATGTCGGGCAGGAAATCCAAAGTATGGGATCATTTCAAGACGGTAAACGATGGCCCCAATGTGACATGCAAACTCTGCAGGCAAACGTTCACCTATCATTCATCGACCTCAAACATGGCTTATCATTTGAAACATGTAAGTAGCCTAACGTTAGCCACTTAGCATGGCCATTCGCTCTAACATTAGATAACCTAGATAAATATATGCTATTAGGCTTGTCCAAGTGTTCGTGGGGAGTGGGGAAGCTAAATTAGTACCTCGCTTGCTGCATGTTTAACTTAATTTGCATTTCTCTCTATAAGTTAACAAAATATTCAGACAGTCTCCTTGCTGGTTTTTCCGACACATTCAGAAGCGATGATGCCACTTCTCAGTTTTCTTAATATCTTTTTTTGTTTTCAGTTGACACTTACAAGTTTCAAAAGTCTGGTGAGTAAAAACAATTTACTCCAACGTGTCCGTAGAGGGTTGAGTATATTTTTTTAAAATTCCCTTATTTGGGCATTAAAATGTGACTGGAATTTGAATGCCCAATAATCACGGTAGACTCAAATAACTGCGGTTAGATCAAATAACCACAATCAGATGATTATTTAATAAGGCCTAGACTAGAGTAAGCTTCTCCCGTCCCCCTAACAGTTAGGGTTTGGATTTGGGTAGGAGAAACTGCAGAAACAACGATTGGAGTCGGGAATCGGAGTCGACTCCAAAAAACTCGAAATTGAACACCCCTAGTGTTAATGACTGTACAGTAGGCCTACAGAACCCCCTTGAGGACAAAACTAGAATGTGTTCAAAATGTATTTTAAAAGCTGAAACTGAGGGTGCTTTCACACTGGCAGTTTAGTTCGAAACAGAGCACGGTTTGCATGAAAAACTGGTATTGTGAAGCTGTCATGCAGACCGGGGAGTGCACCGCGGTACCGAACCCAAGATTACCTGTAGGAGGTGGTCTGTGTTCGGTTGCAATGGAACTTTAGCTCGATTCGCATGAATGTGAAAGCAACTCGGACTCGGTGCGCACTCGTTCAGGAAGTAAAGTAACCTGCGCATGCGTTTTAGCCGATGACGACATCATTAGTTTCGACTAATAAATATAGGGTATAATAGGAGATGACAGTGGCGATAACTTCACCTTGGACACTAGCGTAAGCGTGCAGTTCTTTGCAATCAGCTGTCTCCTCAAAAAACACTGTTTGCGAGCAGCAGCAAGCTGCCTTCCCCTAGACATCTGATGAGTTATGCCATGAAGCGCACATATACGCAGTTGTAGTTCACTCTGCTGGGCATAATGGCACCAAAATAACAACAAAAAAAAAAGTATGATGAGTCGCGTTGTGTTCTCCATGCATGTTTGTGATGATGTAAGATGAATGCAAATGGACCGGGGTTCGATAGAATCAAGTGAGTGTGAAACCAGACCAACGCTGCGGGGGGCACCGGGAACAATCACACTCGGAATCGGACCGCAGCAAACGTGCCCAGTGTGAAAGCCCCCTGATAGAAAGCAAAAACCACCTGCCAGAGTGGCCTGTGACGCTGCGAAATTCACCAGCCAAACAGAAAAATTACCCCCATTTGGCGCTTGAAAGGTGTTAATTTCGGACCCTGCAAATGTGTCTTGAATACTAATAGTGGGGACAAAACAAGCTGACTTAGTTTATGAACTGAGCATCCTAATTCTTTCATTTGCATTATTTGCAAATATCGAATAAACAAGTGCTCCATTGATTTAATAATCTTAACAGGTGGTTGTTGTTTTTTCCGGAATCTTTCTGTTTGTATTTCATCTAAACTATGATCAATTTGCAGCACCTGAGACTATTATTAATTATTTAGGATTAAGTCTGTCAGAACAAATGAGAATGAATACACTACTTTCTTTCTTGCCTTATGGAAATAAATGCAATATACATCCTTCAACACTCTGTAGCTGTGTGATGTGGTCATAGCCTTAATCTCCCTGTGTTTGTTTTTTCTTAGAGCGGATTAAAGGAATGGATCAATAGAGATGTTAACAGACTGAGAGGAGAAGAGAAAAACAGCATTAACAGCATAGCAGCAAATATGCAGGATCACTACGACCACCATGACAACAAGGACGTTTGAGAGAATATTTAAAAAAAATAAAACATCTTACCGAGTCCGTTTACACCTGCTATTAAGATGCGTTTTGATGATCCGATCACATGTGGTCAGCGCTAAATACAGGTCTAAACGGGGTCTTCCCTTCCTCTCTGAGACCTGCACATTTCAATCAGTCCTCTAATATTTGCTTTTCCTCTCTACTCTGATTATGATCTGCAAGGGCGTAGGTTTGGCTTGAACAGCAGGGGGGTTGCAGTGTGAAGCATTTACATGTTTTCATTGATCATGATATAAATTGGGGGTGGGGGGGGAGGGGTGGGGTTTGTACTTGCTTGTTTTGATTACTGGGGGGTTACCTCTCCCCCATCTCCCCTGGAATCTCTGCCCTTTATTTCTTTCTGACCACTAGCTTTTGGGTAAATGTTCACAAAACACAGAAAGAAGATCATCTTCTGAAAAGGTTTATATGCATAGGGTTTTATTAATGTTTTCTTCACTATTTTCTTAAGCGTGACAAAAAGCTGTTTTGTGGTAAGGTCAAACTTTATTTTCTCCTCTGTGGTGTTTGAGTTTGAATATATAACTTTTCCAACTATTTCCATTCTATATGAAATAAATTTTACCAGTGCACAAAAAGACGTATCATTCATTCAGCAAGGAGCCATAGCTTCAGTCGCTATGATATCATTGATCACAGATCATTGATAGGAAATCTGTGAAAAGTTAGTCTTTCCTCTTGCGATGATACCCGTGGATGTAATCTAACATTTTTCAGTAGGTTGACCCTAGTGAAAAAGTAATATACCAAATTGTATTTAAAAAAATTTTATTGCATGAAAAGCATACTACAAATACATTAACATATCTATGTACTAATTAAAAGCACCATGTACAGTAATTGCACTTATTTTATGCTTTCTTTAAATGCACACAGAGAAACTGATCACTATAAATGAAGTGGTAAAGTAGTCTAGCTTTTACAAATGCAATTAGGGGAAGTAAACATTAAGTTAAAATATTGTGTACTTTAGGAAAGTACACTGGTTAGATGCTTGTTTCCATCTTATGATTCTACAACTTGTTTGAACAGTGTTAAAAGCAACTGTTATGATGTTCTTCAAGCACAAAAAAAAAAGAAAAAGAAATATTAGAAATATTTTTCTTATATATATATATATATATATATATATATATACTGTATATTTTATATTACGCCATTTCTGTTCTGAGAAATTTTAAGAGCACATAGTTCATTTGCATTTCAACATACTGTTATCATACTAACAGAGAACAAACTCTTTATTTGTCTGTCTTATAACTCGGAAGTCTTATAACAAGAGGGTACTAAATGCTGGAAATGTAATTTAAAAATTATAATTAAAACATTATTTTGAGTACATTTTTAATGGCACAATGCACATTCCTTAAAACACAAGAGTGATACTAAATTTACATGGGTGTACAACGGTCACTGCACCAGAACCAGTTTTGAAGTGGGGAGGAGCCCTCAAACAGGCTGGTTGTGACATCACACCATCAAGTAGTCAGTATGCAGAGTGTGTTGTACACCCAATTTATACCAGACCAGCTTCCAAAATGGTCAACACCATGCTGATTAGTTATTTATCTACATAAATATTAGTCAAAAACTGTCCCCTTACACAGTTCGAATGTTGACGCAATCAAACTAAAAATATTTAAATCTGCTTCTGCGGAGAGAGACTGGCTATGTGCTTGTCATTATTTTCAGTTCACACAAACCGCTGCTCAAAATGAAATGCTGTCTGTTAAGCCATTGATGATGATACTACTGGAACACTGAATTGGTTCAACTGCGTGTTCTTGTGTATGGGTTCCTCCTCTTTATGTATCTATTAAAGTCTCAGTCAGACAGTCTTTTGTTGTTTGTGTCTGCATTCAACAACGTTACATAAATACAGTATGCTCTGTGTTTTATTCAATTTTTAAAGCAGCATGTTGCATTCGATATTGTGTGACTTGAAGAGGTAAGGGTTAAAGTAATTTCCTCATCCCCAATAATAGGGTACAAAGCAATATTTGTTCATTAACCTACTTTGTCTAATGCTGCTTGTCTGCTCAGTCTTGTCTTTGAATTAAGACAAATTTCTCTCTTGAAAGAAGAATAAACACAAAAGCAACAGAGCATGTAAAACTGTTAATTTGCTTGTTAACATTGTGCTATCAGCATATGGTCATTCTACAACTATCACGCAAGACATATCATGTAAGTTATAACTATCTACATACACATCTGGACTTATATTAGTGTATAACGGAGCATCTCATTATTGTTCTAAACACGTCTACAAAAAACACACAGAATGGCAGTGACAACTATCTAGCCAGCGCACCCTCATCTACTTTTATATTTCTGGCAGGTTAGCCACTGTTGGCCAGGGGCCTTTTGTAGATCAGTGATTAGATGGACCAATCAAATGTCTGCATTTTTTCACTTTTATTCGTGCAAAGGGCAAAATTTTACATAACTACATAGGATTATAGTCCTTTCCAGGAGTAAACTGTAACGTCTGTTGAGGTTTCTGCTTGGGGACTTGCTATTGGTAGGTCTGTGTAGGTTTTGGGGACTGTTTGAGGGTTTTATTAACTAACATTTAAAAGTAATTGGAGTTGTAGTTATGTTTTGCGTTCAGCTTAATGTTAAATATATCATTTTATGTTATGAAAAGGGGTTATTTTTAGTTACCCTTGATGAGATTAGTGTTGCTTTGAGATAGGTGTGATCCTGTGTCTTTTAAGTATAAGGAACAATTCTTCAATGATTATTTTGAAGATTAATATTGATTGAAGACGCACTATGCTTGGTTTGCTATTTTTTGTACCAATTAAGCCCACGTTATAATACTTTTAATGCTAGTACCAGAAGTACATACACTGATCAGCCAAAACATAAATTCACTTACCTAATTTTGTGTAGGTCTCCCTCGTGCTGCCAAAACAGCACCAACCCATAACTAAGAATGCTATTTTTCATACCAAATTTGTACAGAGCGGCTATCTGAGTTACTCAACAGGCCATGCTCTGTTGACCTCTCTCATCAACAAGGCATTTCCGTCCATAGAACTGCCGCTCACTGGATGTTTTTTTGTTTTGTTTTTAGCACCATTCGGAGTAAATTCTAGAGACTGTTGTGCTTGAAAATCCCAGGAGATCAGCAGTTACAGAAATACTCAAAACAGCCCATCTGGCACCAACAATCATGCCACGGTCCAAATCACTGAGATCAAATTTTTTCCCCATTCTGATGGTTGATGTGAACATTAACTGAAGCTCCAGACCCGCATCTGCATGATTTTATGCACTGCTGCCACACGACTGGCTGATTAGATAATCAAATGGATGATTGTTGGTGCCAGACGGGCTGGTTTGATTATTTTTGTAACTGCTGATCTCCTGGGATTTTCACACACAACAGTCTCTAGAATTTACCAAACCTACCTAACTTTTTGTCATTAGTGGGCAGAAGCTCAATCTCTGCACTGATCTGAGACTCCTTCATACCAGCCATTCACTTGATCTTCCAAACGATGCCGTTCTCACTGGCTTTGTACTTGGCTTTCCCCTTCATGCAGATGACCTGAACCCCACTGGTGTTGAGTGGAGTGGGAGTGTGCACCTCTATCTTCTGTGCCAGCAGTGAGGGCTTGAAGTTGGACATGATCACCACCTTTACCTCCAACTTGGTGCGGCCGACCTCTCGGACCAATGGAATGATGCGAAAGGGGAGGATGATGTCTTTAGTGGTGTGGTACCTCATGAGCTTGTACTCTCCGTCGGGAGGGATGAAGCTAATACTGTGCTCAGGTAATTTTGGTAAATTCGAATGGTGCCAAAAACAAAAAACATCCAGTGAAGGGCAGTTCTGTGGACAGAAATGCCTTGTTGATGAGAGAGGTCAACAGAGAATGGCCAGACTGGTTTGAACTGACAAAGTCTACGGTAACTCAGATAACCGCACTGTACAATTGTATTGAGAAGAATATCATCTCAGAATGCTATTCTGAGATGTGGGTTGCCCCTGTTTTGGCAGCACAAGGGGGACCTACACAATATTAGGCAGGTGGTTTTAATGTTGTGGCTGATCAGTGTCCAAAATTCAGTTGTGGTGTGGGCCAGCAGTATATTATCAGTATAACATTAGTGTATGTATACCAATTTATAGCCTGCTAGCAATACACTTTAGTATACTGAAGCACCCACGAATAAAGTGTGCTTAAGTATATTATTTTTTCACTAGGGGAGGCATCCAGGATAAGCATACACAAGCACCATCTTGAAAAAGAAACAGATACAAATACAAATGCAACACCAATTCAGCTTCTGTATAACATTCCTCCACTGTTGTGCACAGCGCTTCCATCAGTTCTTGCGTAAACTTTCCAATGCACTTATGTCACGTGAGAGGCAGCGTGTATTCGGCCCTCATGACCGTGCATATCACAGCTGGGCTGAAGCAAAATTTTATAGTTAAAAAAAAGTTTTAAATATTGATTTTTTTCTTGCACACGCCTAGCGTTTCACTTCACAAGACATTTTTTAATCCACTGGAGTCGTATGGATTATTTTTGTGATGGCTGTGTGCTTTTTGGAGCTTCAAGATTTTGGCACCCATTCACTTGCATTGTATGGACCTACAGAGCTGAAATATTCTTCTAAAAATCTTAATCTGTGTTCTGCAGAAGAAAGAAAGTCATGCACATCTGGAATGGCATGAGGGTGAGTAAATACATTTTCATTTTGGGTGAACTAATCCTTTAAGCTCCCTAGCAGCAAGATGGAAAACCTGAGTCAAAGATCTTGTGAGGCTAGGTCCATTAAGAACAACATTGCCTATGGCGTTGTTTCTGGAGAAAATTAAGGGTGAAGCATTTTCTAGTAAAACAGCAGTTCCTTCCATTCACATTGCCTTAACATTCTGGCAGAATTGTTTGTTCAGGGAAAACTCACGATGCTTGAGAGCAGGTGTGTCTGAAATGTACACTACAGCATCACATCAGTGATAGCTTCTGACATGAGCTGGGTTATAATAAGACTCTGGGAAACAGATTACAGAGTGTTTATTTTTTATTTATTTATATATATATATATATATATATATATATATATATATATATATATATAGAAGCAGTGCTAAGAAAGCTATGTGCAAATTTTACTCATTGACAGCAGTACTGAGCCAACAACCAAACTCATCAATGTTGGAAGAATCCATGGGGCAGAAATCTATAACTCCCAGCTACTGAGAGTTATTTGAATCCCAGAGAGAAGAATGTGTAATATGAAGGAAATGACTATTGATTTTGCTCTGCCAGTGTGCATACCACCCCCTTCTGAAACAGAATAATTTAGTGTGATGTTTCATAAGTATAATACAGGACATTGTCCCCTGTTGTATTTTCTTTTTTAACAACATAGTGAGACCTCAGGCTATTTTATCAATGCCAGGCCCATTAAATTCTTCTTGAATCGATTGAAAAACCTCAATTATATTATCCCATAATTCCGGAGTAATGTATTCATTGGCCTGTGGGCTAGCAGTCATCCATAAAGTTTGAGTTGCCTGCTTCAAATTACATTATATATTCTGAAAAAGAAAAAAGATGGACTCTAAGCTCTTTTGACAGGAGGGACATGTTCATTGCAAGGCACATTGCGGGAGCAACCATCTGAAGGAAAATAAATTTCCCTATATGTTGCATTCATCTCTCTTAAGTCCACAATATACAGTATGTATTCCTTGATATGCATGGACCAACATCAAGACTTTGAATTTCATAAAGAATTCCTTCACAGCCAGAGGCATAGTGCATGAGGTAAATGAAGACATTTTAGCCTTTCGTCTGAATTTCGATATCACACAGCTATGATCTAATCAGTTGGTAAGAGTTTGCTGCCCTTGTGTGTGTTATTTAGAGAAACCTTATTTACAATGCTTCCTTCTCAAACAAGTTTCCAACTAGAAAATGTTGTTTTAATGCATATTAGTAAGGGGTGGGTGATATGGCCAAAATCGTATATCATTATATGAGTCATTTTATATCACAATAACAATATATATCATGATATAGTTCATTTGTTTCTGAAAAATAAATAAAAATTGGCTAATATATTAAATAATCACACATTGTAATACCTACTTTAGAATAAACCAGTCAGTGATTTAAATACTTTATAAATGAAAACTACTTCCTCCATAGCACTTTAAGGTAAAAAACTCAGCAGAATTGAAATGGGTGACGTAAGTTTTGTGGTTTGTGCGTGATATCAAGATAAGTTGGTTTTAAGTGAAACTCTTGATGTCCAGGTGTATGAGAGTGTATGAAATAAGCTTGTATTGAGTTGACGGACCTGGATAATTAAAAATAAATAATAATAATAAATACTTTCGTGCTCCGCATAAGAAAGAAAGTCATATCAGTTTGGAATTACATGAGGATGAGTAAATGATGACAGATTTAGCATTTTTGGGTCAACAATCCAATAAATTAAATTCAACACAATCAACTGAATACAGGTATAACTGAACACTTCACAAACCAGGAGAGGAGGGAACAAAATGGCTCGTATCTTACAAGAACAAACATATCTTAACAGGAAAACCTGCTCACGTTGTGCTTTTAATCATGATAGACGTCTTTTATTTTTTTTCACCTCATAATATAACAAGTCAAACGGAATTGTTTTGCAAGTAATTTCAAAGTTCACAGTGCCTCAAAAAAAGTGCATAATCAAAAGAGTCAGTCAAGTGCAACTCAACAACTAGCATGTTTTATTATTATTATTATTTAAAGGGATAGTTCACCCAAAAATGGAAATTCTCTCATCATTTACTTGCCCTCATGTCATCCCAGATGTGTATGACTTTCTTTCTTCTGCAGAACACAAAGATTTTCAGAAGAATATCTCAGCTCCCCCACACAAAGCAAGTGTTGGCCCACACAAAGCAAGTGAATGGTGACCAAATCTTTGAAGCTCCAAAAAACACAAAGGCAGCTTAAAAGTAATCCATAAGACTCCAATGGTTTAATCCATGTTTTCTGAAGCAATCTAATTGGTTTTGGTTAAGAACAGACCAATATATTATTTCCTTTTGACTATAAATCTATAGTCTCTTGATCATGATTTCAAACTCGATTACACTTCATAGCACCATCTAGCGCTCCGCAGATGTGTCAAGCACTAGGAATTGCAATTGAGCACAAAATCATGATCATGCTTAGAGACTGCAATGACAAGATGTACAGTAAAAAAGGGATTACATTTTGGTCTATTCTCACTTAAAACCAATTGGATCGCTTCAGAAGACATGGATTAAACCACTGGATTTGTATGGTTTACCTTTAGAGCTTCATTGTTTTGGTCACAATTCACTTGCATTGTATGGACCTACAGCTGAGATATTCTTCAAAAAATCTTTATTTGTGTTCTGCAGAAGAAAGAAACCTGTAAACATCTGGGATGGCATGAGGGTGAGTAAATGATGAGAGAATTTTCATTTTTGGGTAAACGATTCCTTTAACAATGATTAGGCAGGAATCTAGCCTATTAGTTTTAACAATAATCACATTTGATATTTTTCTATAAAATAATTTAAGTAAATGATATTGTGAATTAAAGATTTTTAATTTAGATGGCAAAAGAAATTATTTAAATTGCTATCAAATAATTTAGATTGTCCTTAGACAATTATGATATCAGTTCTATTGTCTATTCAAGGTAGGGCTGGGCGATATGGCTTCAGAATTTATATCTCGATATTTTTTAGCAAATTAACGATATTCGATATATATCTCCATGATTATGTTTTTGCTCTGAAATAGCATGTGTTTTGTTTTTTGTTTTTTTTAATCAGAAGAACCATCATTTCATCTAAACAGCCATTGTAGCCATGTAAAATGTATATTTCTTAAATAAAAAATCTGTTTAAAAATGATGAAGGCATGTTTTCCCACAGTTTTTCAATAAATTAACAGTAAGGGAGAGTAAAATGTAATAATTGTAATTGATTTGCACGTTTATACTAACATACAATCATATATGGAAGCTTAATAAAAACCTTATTTACCTATATATTTTTACTAAAAAAAAAATGTTTTTTTTTTTTTGTGAATGAACAAGGTGTGCAAAAACTACTTCACTTATTTTTTTTGGAAACCAGATGAATATTGCATAGTACTAAATTATCCAATTCATCATTAGTCAAGTTTATTTGTAAAATATAAAACGGAATTATTATTATTTTCAGGATAAGATTTTTTTAAAGATAAATTAATATGTTTCTGTCCTATTTACTTCACCCTAAACTGGGGTTTTTATTTTGACACTGTATGCAGTCGTGTTTATTTCACCTTCACCAGGAGCTTTTATTATGAAACGGAAAGGGCAATGTTTGTTTGACAGTTATGAGTTTCGCATCTTGTGAACCGCTGTGGTTTCATTCTGTTTTGCAACCTGCTTTAGATTTGTAGTTAACAGAATAGAATACGAAGCATGCCTGAACTCACCTACCTTTGTAAGTCAGAGGAACATTGGAGAAGTCCATCAGGATGGCCTTCACTTTGGTTGTGGCCCAAGTCTGGTGTCCTGACAGCTACCTTGGGTTTGTAAACTCACAGGTCAGTGCTTCTGGCCTTGCTTACTTGTTTCTCTGTAAAAAAATAAATAAATAAATAAAATAAATAAACATTCAGACAGACCATCATTAAGCAGTATCAGAACATGCTTCAGAGCTCAGTTCAGCTTTAACTGTGAGAATATGATTACGGTCAGACAAATACATAAATCCACAAAGTCTCAACTTTTGTCTTGCTTGCATTTTAGAAAAATGATGCTGTGGAGTAAGTATGGAGAGAGGCAACGTAATGATTGCACAATACATAACATTAAACTGGTTGCTTCAGGGTCCAGATTTTGCATTGTCTATCAAGTGGCAGCCCAACACAGTACCAAAAGTTAACAAAAATGCCCTTAAAATCAAACAATGAAAATAATTCATATTGATCATATTAATAAAATATTAAATAAAGAGCATATTAATTTTGACAGCCAAAAAAATAAAAAAAAAAATTAAAAAAAAAAATTTACACAAAAATACATTGAGGTCAGAACAAACATGTCTTTATCCTTGTTGCAAATGAACATACTGAATCTAGTCTGGATTGTGTTCATTGGGTCTTTTAACTTGAGTAGTTCTGTTTGTAGTTTGATTGAAGACACAGCCTTTGACAATAAAAGATTTTGGAATTTTTTTCTCTTTCCCTTCAAAAGTTTATAAAGCCTTTTAATTTACCCAACTATGAACAATATTGTTTGTGATGCATTTTTGAGTTGTGACCCACCAGTTGAGAACCACTCCACAACAGAAATATCCATGACTGCTGTAATTACAAAAATATTCCACACAGAAATAGAGAGGTGAACAAGATTGCAGGCCTGAGCATTTACAAGTTATAAAACCCAATGACATGTACATTACTGTGTTCAGTGCTGTCAAAGCTGAAATATTGATTGAGACCTTCGTTTGTCATTTTCACTGAGCTTCTCTCCATTCATAAGGGGCAGAATTATTGCTTCCGTCAATTTTAGAAAGGCAGACAAATTCTTTATTAGTAATCTTTCTGTGATTCAGAGCCTTAGGGCTCAAATAAAAAAAAATTAAAAAAGAAGAATGACGCAGAAATGGTAATGGGCTGCAATTTCGATATCTTGTTAAAGCTCACCTTTACATAGGTTGATAAAACCAAAGAGACTTAATTTGTGTTTAGACTTGATAAAGTTCAGTGGGTGTAAACTGGCATTTAAGTCCAACTCCTTTCATGAGTGCTTAGAGTTAATACTATCATCAAAGCATTCACTTTAAATGAGACAGGCATTTAAAGCCCCACAATTATAATGAAACACTTTGTTCTACACATATGCTCTTTGAATTACACTTTTTTTTTACATCAAAAACTTTAAGCACACAGACATGGAAGGCTGGGTGATTTAGTTCTGCCCAACTTTTTTTTATTATTCTATAATATTACCAATATTCAGAAGTTCCACAACTACTTTGTTCTCCAAACAGTTATTGGTGTGAAAGTGGCCTGTACATTCTGCTCTTCCCCCTTACATAACATATTTTGTTTTTTTGTCTAGCCAAAGATTGGGCTAAGATTGAGCTTATTTGAATTAAAGAAGCAATAGTCCACTTTCATAGTTAAAATTATATTTATTCAAGAAATATTGGCATTCTTTCATTATCTTGCTTCCAAGTTAATACTGCTCAGCACTACCCTTTATTGATTAAAGGAAAAACTGCAATGGAAAGATTCCAACAACCATTTCTTTATTTGGAAAAGTCAAGTGCTCCCTTATTGGCTGTGTGGCCAACTTTTTAAAAGGTGGGACTTGTTGTTGAAGAATGTGATCAGTTGAATATTAGCAAGGGGAAAAAATGCTGCAAGCAATATCTCGGGCCTAGTCTTGTTACATGCATGGACATTCACATCAAATGAAGTGAATTCAAATCTATGAAAAATAATCTGACCTGCACATGACATGAGAAATACATATAGTTAATTTTCACTCAATTAAAGTTAAAACTAAATCACTTTGGCTTCAAAATAACTTAATATTTAAGATATCAATGCTATCAAGTTTAAATCATTTAACTGTATCATGAAAACTGTCAGCGGTGAACCCATTAAAATAAGACATTAAACAGTTTTAAAGAACTTAAATTGAATACATTTCATTTAAAAAATGTATCATTTGAACAGAAAAAAACAAACTCACCAAATCCTGTTGTCAAAATAAATAAAACGGCATTTCTCTGACTTCATTTTTTGCCCCCTGCTCATTCCACGCAGTTACGTAAATTCTCATTCTCATTTAAGATTTCGGCGTTGTCCGTTTTTTGTGCTTAAAATCTCTGTCAGGTCTTGTTCTGAAAACTTGTGGAACAGTCAAACAAACTTTTATCGTGGTGCGGTGGAGCAACTTAATCACACTGCTTATCTAATTGGTAATTTCACATCTGCAGTGCAACTTCTCTTTTTTATAGGGTTTTTTACTGTAATGATTGGCAAATAAAACATATTAGATTTGCATTTGAATTCTACTTCACAATTTTCTTTATGGCCTTAAAAACATAACTTTAAGCCAGGACAGGTACTAATGCTGTGTTCCATTCAATATCGGATGTGGGAAATTCTGACTTGATATCTCTGATCTTATAGTCAATAAAGGCATTCTGTTGATGTTTGGAAGATGACAAATTTGTAAACAAAACTGCTATGCTCCCGTTATCTTAACCGGTGTTCGATTGTCACCAGAGACATCATCACCTAGCAACCAAATTGATAAATGATGCTGCAATACTAGCATTTGTTGTACATGTGTACGATTATAAAAAAACGAGTACAATTTACCGTGTTTTGAAAACCTGTCTCTGCAAACATTTGCTAAATGGGTTTTATTATCATGTAATATAGGAACTTTGACTCATTCATATTATTTAATAAAAGTGAATTATTAATTTATGCTGTGTTCCAACTTCCATTCAACTTGGAAAGTCTGATTTTCCAACAACCTACTAGGAAAAGTGCAATGGAACGCCACTTGAAGTCGGAATTCCAACTGGGAAACTCGTGCAGAAATTTTCAACTCCAATTTCACTGAGATGCAGGTGTGTGACGTCACGCAAACATGTCAGCACTCAGGGAGATATACAAAGTAAGTGATAAACATTCACTTTTATTAAGTAATATCAATAAATGAGTCAAAGTTCCTACATTACATGATATTGAAGCTTGTTTAACAAATGCCTGCAGAAACACGTGTATAAACATGGTATATTATACTCTCTTTTCATAATCATACACCTGTAGCACACATCTGGGATGGCATGAGGGTGAGTACATCATGAGAGAATTTTCACTTTTTGGGTGAACTATCCCTTTAAGTTTGTGGCTAGTAATTACAAGGTTATAAGCATATATGCAATCTCCATCTAGTGGGTGGAGATTGAAATCAATGACTTGCAGAACTCTTTATGTGGCGAGAAAATAATTTTATTTGTAGACCAAAGAATTCAGAAGTTATAAGCAAAAGAAAAGTAAAATCTGAGCAGTTGGAGGTGCTAGAGGTTTTAGTGTGGGAACCCAAAGTTGGTCAGGATTATTCAGAGCCATCCAAATTAGTGTGCCAAATACTAGTATAACTTTTTACTATACAGTTCTAGGGTTGCCATGGTCTCCTAGCCAGAGAAGGAAGAAAATCTGTCAAAACAAAAACAAAAGGGGTACTCATATCTAATAGCAAGCCTAATATCATATACACTGGGCAATTGGATGTACCTAGTGAATCAGTATCCTGCAAATGATTGGGATGTCTCTGATAAGAGCAGGCTAATTTGCACATACATGCATAAGATAAAAAAAAATAAGCCCATCATCATTGAGATTCAGGTGATGTGAGATTCACATAAGATGTGAAATTGATCACATCATAAATTTAGCCAAAGTGTTAGTGCTACCTTGAACTATGGTTTTCAGTCTGGACTAGCCATTGAATTATAGTACAATACAATACCTCAACAGGGGCAATTTATTTTGGGGCATACAGAATGACCCTGTAACAAGTCTGGAGTAGATATGAAATATAAAGTGTAATGTACAATGAAATATATTATAGAACATACAATGTGATATATACTATAGTGAAATAAAGTAGAAATATACTGTAAACAATTTAATATGTTAAACATTTAAATTTGCATCAGAACAATTTCTACAAATCTGAAAATTATAAATAATTGATAAATATTAAACAGCTGAGAATGGAATGCACTGGAGGAGAATACAGGACACACAACAAAATAGTCTGCTGCTATGTGCCAAGCTTTTGAGGTGGCTCAGTGCTATCTTTTTTGGTTGCTTTGTTCAGTATACAGATAGCCTTCCAGGATGAATGATGCTCTGTTTCAAGTGGTATAGCATTGTGTTTCATGCAACCAGTTCATCAGAAGACACAATTGGAGAACATGTGAGCTGTCATTTACACTGTCCCTTTAAATTCATATTTTACTGTAAGAACAGTGACTGTATTGATCTGTTTCTCATTCATCACTGAACATAGTGCAAAATTATTGTTTCAATGACCTTTATGATTATTCATTTCTAAAGATTGCAGTTATAATGTTGGGTTTGAGGTCATAGTTGGTCTGCTGCTAAAGGAGTATGCTTGTATGAACTCAGAGGCAGCAAAGGGGTCTCTTTAGCATGTGTCGGCACTCAGATGTATTCAGCAGCAACTTGCCTTTGCACCTGCACAATTCATTGCCTCATCCAAAAAACAGCCTCTAATCAGCCTCTCTGACACATCAGTGTAAATGAACTCCTGCTATGCTTGCAAGCTTCCACCACTGTGGTTTCACTTGTTGGGTGATCCATGTCAACTTCCACTGACTGATACATTCTGCTGAGAAGGGGGTGGAGAGATGGTATGTTTATATGTCATACATATGCAAGGACAAGTTTTTCATTTTTATTTATACCATGATCAGTAAAAACATGCTTCACGCTGCAACCCTAGTTGGTGAGAACACTGTGCTCCCAGGAATCTGACACAGACTCCCTAAGAGGTTAAGTTTAGGCCCACTGGCTCTTTCTTTCACACAAAATTGAAGATTCATTAAAATCATTCTCGCTAGATGTTAAATTTGTTCTGCTAATGTAGTTCTACAAAAATATAGCCTTGTAAGTCCATATAAGTTGCCATAGGAGAGAATAAGTAGACATGAAGGCTTTTTCACCCAAATTATTGCCAGGATCAAAACCTTAACAGCGATATGAGGACAGTAGCTTGCAAAGACTAATGAATTGTACAGCAAAGATACATTTTTCTGGCTAAATAAAGCCTTAAGATCATTATTGGATTAGTTTTTTGGTCTTAACTGTCATATGGAAACCATTCAAACAACGAGTGTCTCTTCTGGTCATCAAATGGCAAAAGTGCAAGTTTTTTTACACCACAAGTCTACCAGTGAATGAACCAGAAAAGGTTTGGCCATATCTGGGAGCATGGGAATTTGAGATACGCAGGAAAACACTTTCTGGTGTGACAGCCTCAAACTACTCCATGAGGCCTTTTTATCCTTTAGTGTGTGTGTATGCACTTTTTTGCATGCCAGCTTCAAATAAGTATTCTGGAACTGAATTCTAAGGTGTTTGCTGATTTTCATTTCCTTGGGCATACGCATGTTTCTTTTGATGAAATTCTTTGTGGTTTATCTTTAAAATGTTTAATTGGGGGAATAAAAACAATCTCTGGGGGGAATGTGGGAGAATGTTGTGAATCCTCTATGTAGTAAACTGTAAAATGCAGATTGTAATACATATGTGTGTTTGTTACAAAGTTTGCAATGTCTTTAAATTACAGTGCCTCTGAGATTTGAGATTCACCACACATGTCGTCCAAGTTCAAACACAAAGACGTGTATCAGTTTTCTTTGCGCACATAGAGGTCCTGAGCACACTGTATTGTGATGCATTTATTGATTGCTCAAAACTGGCACAATGCATGGTGTGACATATTGTTTTATGTGTATCTAGTCATCTTTAAAATCTTAACATTTTTAGAGCTAACCAATTCGTCCTGTCATTGGCTATAGTATCAATTTCAACTGCAGACTTGTTCAACCTCTTGCTCAAGAGTTAGACAAGTGCTTTAAAAGTTTGCCCAGCTGTAATAGCTGATAACTTGTACATCGCTGACTATCTTTGTATCCTCTTCCCAGAGTGTGCACTGTAGTGTTTGCTATTAAAAGGTGCACATAATGAGGTACACCTGACCATAGTCTCACATTTTTCAAAAATGTTCTATCTGTCTGATGACTGTTTCTAGATGGATCCCAAAGAAGTGTACCCCAAGGATATTCATTTGCAGCTCTAATGTTCTGTGGCAAAAGGATTGAAGTCATTTCAGCTGAAATAAATTGATTCTCAAGCTCATCGGAAACTCAAGTTAAGCCTGCAAGTATAACTGCCTTCAACGTAAACAGAGGCAGAAGGGAAAAGTGAAAAGAGGCTGCCTCATTCTGTGCAAGCTGGGTGTACTGTGGGATATATTCTGATTGGTGGGGGTTTAAAGTAAGTTAGAGCAGCTGTTTCCCCTGAGCCTGTGTGTGGAGGGAAGAGTAAAGCTTGGATACATGCCACCACAAAAGGCGGCAGTCTATTAAATGCAATACTTTTCACCTAGGGCTGGTAAACTGGGTTCTCACCACTGAATCAGAACAGTTTGATTTTTATGCACTCTGTCAAAGACACATCCCCATTTGCACTTTAAATTACAATCCTTATATTTACACGCATTACAGTTCCCCATCTTATTATCCCCATACTTGATCCACAGAGCTTTGACATCAACTAGGTGCTCTGCTGGCTGTCTCTACGTCAATTGTTAGCCACTTTTCTCGTTCTCCCCCTTTCTTCTTGAATTTAAATTGTGATCTGACAAAGCACATAAAAGGGGATTTTAAGGCACATCAATTCTGCACTCCATACACATTGGAGCATTTCCCTCCTGAGCTGTCCCCATCTGACTCTTGCTTTTTAAAGAAACGCTTCTTCTTGTAGTTTTCCATTACATTGTTTACATTGTATAGACAGCTGGAAATAACCCGGAGAAGCACTTTATTTGAAATTCTATATGAAATGAAGTTGAACAATTTCTCTACATTGACCCTTTTCAGTGTTGTTATCCTTCAAGGACACTGGCCTTTATTTCTTCAACCTTATATTACATTTATTATGTCTCTTTTCTTAGGTTGTCCCTTTATGTCACTCAACAACTGAAAATGATAGAAAGAATACTTTGCTGTAATATTGAACGTGATCTCAGGAGCATCCCTCAGATGTGAAACCGATGGAGCTACAGATTTTAGAACTGTTAAGGGCCGTTCATACCAAACACGTTCTTGTGTCCTTCTGCGCTCTTTTTCTATATGTAAACATGCGCAAGACGTCTGACCGTTGCGCCGCTTTAACCTGTTTTGTTGTTGTTGTTTCAGCGTTTCGCGTAGGAGCGCTGCGCCGTGTCAGTGAAAAAAGAACTTCAACTTTTAAAAGCGCGTCTCGAAACATCTGTGTTCTGTTATAGTTATGCTTTGCGCCGAGTCTAGCTTTTTCAGCGCAAGAACGCGTTCGATTTGAACGGCTCCAGAGATCGTCTTCCCACGCAAACCTTCCGTACACTTTAAGGGTTTACATTGGAGTGAGTAACACGACATCGGCGCGTACTGTTCAAGACACATGGTCACTCGTGTCCTCTTTGGAGGGAGGCTACTTTGTCACTGAGATTGTATTTCTTTTTCATTTAGAGCGAAACAACACATTTCTGTGTGACTAGTAGGATACTATGTGGAACGGAAATTTCCACAAAGTGCTTCGTTTAGCTTAATCTGAGGCGGGTTGATAATTTAACCAGTAAAAAAAAAAAAAAAAAAAAGACACAATTGAGAAACAATTCCTTGCCAAAAAATGCTTTGTGCGGAGATATGAAAAAAAAGTTCTCCAAAATCCTCATGAACGCGGTCCTGTATAGCTTATGATTCAAAGGAAAGTGAAGGAGAAACTGCTCGACAACTCCAAGGAATCGGACTAGGTATTTTGAAGCTTTTGTGTGTTACTGTCAGAAATTTCACCTGCTCGTGTTATCAGGTGTTGGCTATATTTAGTCAAGTCAGAAATCTGTTGCTCAAGAACTCACGTATTTTTTTTATTATTTTTTTTTAGGTTGCTAATTGTTTCGTTGAACGTGACCATTCGAGAAATAAGAGGCTTTGTTTACCGGCGGCTGACGGGCTTATGCAATGCGAGAACGGAATCAAACCGTTTAACATTTCTGTGGCAAGCCAGTCGGTTGCCAAATTATATCGAATGAGGACATTGTTGAAACCAGATACCTGCCGAGTCACAAGGTAAGACATACGAGCATATCCGAGTATGTGATTGATGATATTTTCTCAGAAACGTGTGCGCATCTGAATTCAAACTGCTTGAATGCACATATTTTGGGGGCAAATTATCAGATGTAAGCTACAGTGAAATTACTGTATCTGAGTATATGTGTGACTGGATAACACCTGGATTTATTTCCACTATGAGTTAGGATGTAGTCTATAAATCTACATTTATTTTACAAAACCCAACCTTTGGCATGAGCGTGAAACAGTAAATACCCCAAAACAGTGCTTAGTATGTATGCACCTTAAAAGTTTTTCATTGAACTGCTGTTGATAGATATACAATAAGCATTTATTTATTTTATGTTGCAATAATTAATTATTCTTACTGTACTGCGCACATTATTAGTACATGTTTTACGCACAACAGTTCTTCAAGTTCTGAGAATGCAACAAGGGAGTGAATCTACAGTACTGTGTGTAGTTCACTACACTGTCCAGTACAGTTCACATGGAACATCCAGATGTATAATGCAAGCAAAGAAAGAAACTACATGTAGACAAGATCATACAGTATGTGGACTAGATTTACTTAGTATTTTAATTATTAGTGGTGCGTGCCAGTTTGTGCAGCTGATTACTCAATTGCCTTCCCTCTCTGTTAGGGGTTGTTAGATAAATGGTAGTGTACTATAATGGACACCCTATAATTATTCACTGTTGAGAAATGGCAATAGCACTCTGAAAATGCAATTGTTCTCTCATCTTCTCACTCTGATTTTACCCTTCACCCACAGAGTGCATGAGTGGAGCCATTAAAGCCAGGTTGTATGAGCTGAACAACAGCCACAAACAATAAGGAATATGCAAATCAAATGAATATAGATGTGTACCCCAGAGCACAGGTCTCTCAGACAACTTCTGCATATTTTAAGAACCACATTACTTCATTCGTCTCTGATATATTGCACCCCTCTCTTGTACAAGCTTTGTGCACGAGTTGATTAAAGTGCAGGTACATGTGGAACAAAAGCTTCCATTAGCCTTTTCAGACAATACATTAACACTGTTAAAGTGTTTTCAGCCTCTAACTTATTAGAATTCTGAAGAGCAGCGCCTCATAAGGCTTAATTGACTAAGACACTGGCAGGAGAATTTTATTGCACCTTCGCACAAGGAGCAAGGTACTATAATCAATGAGGAATGAAAGCATGTTGTGGCTCTCTCATTTTAAAGTGTCTCGCTTGTTCTTGAGATGGAGGAGCACTGCTATTAATAAATTGTTCAGGATGAGAATTCTGATTGACCATTTAAAGCTCCTCTTTGAAAATGTTGCTGCAATAGACAGGCTGCATGATAAGGCAGGATGGTTAAACAATTATAGATCTCTATAACACAATCAGACACATGTCTGCATCCATAAAGTGGCTGTATGATATACTGTGCATTACTTTCACAGTGCTGTTATATTTACTATGCATAAAGGTGTATGACTCATTACTTGATTTCTGATCATGTTTAATCGTATTAGAGGTGAAATGGAAAGTAACTTATAAAACTGTGCTTTTTATATGTTTTATTTTATTTTATTTATTATTATCAGTTTGTGTTTCTGTTGGTCATATATCATATGTTGACTGCCATCATATTGATGCTGTGGATCTGTGTGGACTGACTGGATAATAGGGTTATTTAACCACAGTCTTTTCTGCTTGAAAAGAAAAACAACATTTTGCACCTTTGGTTATACGAGTTCTGTATATCTCTACCTATACGGATGCTATTCAAACTCATTCTCATCTGACCTTGACCAGGGATATTAGCACTCCTAACAGGTGTTTCTAGATATGTAAATGCACAAATGCACTCACACCACAGGCAAAATGAATAACTAAATAGTCGCTGCCATGATCACCATTTATAAAAGAGGTTCTGAGTTTGAATATCACAGGGAAGGCTTTAATATGTAATCTTTTCAACTTCCTGTGATTAGGTTCCACACAAAACACATTCACAGAGCTCAGGAAAGAAGATTAAAAAACAAAAACAAATGTACAGGTATAAAAGCTTTAGTTAATTGTAAATGTGTAAAAGGGGCTTTAGATGAATCAGAAAAACTCTCTGATGTGTATAATATTGGCTAAAACTGTGTATAAGATGTGTGTATTATTTGGAAGAATTGTTTTGTCCATAAGCTGAATTGCTTTCGCCCTAAATGATGAAATTAATCATTAACAATCCTACTTTTAAAAAGTATCTACAGAGGCAATTCTGACAAATTACAGCTGCCTGCATACTGTAGCTCTCTCAATTTAAACTAGACATAACTGTGCCATCATCTGTAATACTGTCATATACAATTATGTAAATATGCACAAAATGATAAAGCTAGCAGCCTTTCTACAGTACTGTTAAAAAACAGAATATGTGATTCAATTTTATCCATGCTCTCCAAAGTGTAAAGCAGTTCATTGCCGTGTAAGCCAAATGTTCTAATTTAATATGGCAGGATCATGTTACACACATATGTTGGTTGCATTTCACAGAGCTCATTTAATTCAGTGTAAAATGAGAACACGAGTGGACACCCTTTTCCTGTTTCTATTAATTAAAGTAAACACATCTTTTGTAATTCACAGCAGTGTAAATTGTATTGTACAGGATTGGAAAAACATAAATAAAATAAAATTACAATTCCACAATGCTCTTCCATCATCTCACCAATCAAACTGTACGGTACAACCCACTCTAAAATCATAGCTGTCAAGCCTGTATACAGTGTATACAGTATATACAGCACTGTATACATCTGACCTTTTGGCTTTAGACACACAACAACATATGGTTGCACATTTTACACGCATACACTCAGACTATGGGCGAGTCTAGCATGGCCTCATTTTAATTATGAAACACAAAAACAATAAATAATTGTATCAGATGGTTAACAAGAAAAAAAAACTAATTATATTTAAATATACTTAGAAAGCAAAGACACCTTAAATGAAGCATAATTAGTGCATTTAATAAAAAAAAATGTCTGTCTCAGTCATGTCTTCTTGCCTTATACAACATAATTTCTTTAGTTAGGGCCATCCTTGCACAACAAGGTACAAATTTAGAGTCCATGCACACACTCTTTAATTCCTAACACTAGTCTCTTGCACCACAAAAATACCTTTGTTTTATTTATTGGAGGGTTGAGAAATTATGACTAACTTGGGAGAGGAAGTCAATGGGAGTGAGGGATTGATCTGCAGAGGACACTTTGTAGAAGACGCAGGACGAAACTGTCAAGGCATCAGTGCAGAGAGAAAGACGTTCTAACAGGACAACTTAAAAGTATGAGAATTTTGTAATCAATTTCCAAAATGTCCAAATTCATGAATTTATTTTTACTGATCTAACTGTGAAATCTATTCTTTAGTTAGCCCTTATAGTGTAGTATTATTGCATTGGAAGAATGTTCTCCATTGATGCTGACTGTGTTGAAATGTGTATTGAGAAATGGGGGAGCTCAAACAATCTGTGAATCAACAAGTTGGCATAACTTGATGTACGAACCTAAATTTGACAATACATGGAGGCATCAGCACAATCACTTCAAAAGCTCTGAAATAATCTGCTTGCTATCAGATTGTGTTGCTATTTTAATCACAGATTAATGATGAGGAGGTAAGAGGAATGGTTACGGCCAACCACTGTGGCCACATGCTGTTTTCTCCAATCAAAAGGAAGTTATGATCGAATTTAGATCTATGAGTGAAATGTATGTGCTCAGTTAAAGTCTTTTGAATAAACCTGCAAGACAGCTATTATTTAAACTTGTGGCAATCACATATTACAAGATCAGCTTCATTTCCCCCCTCAATTCAGTTTTGGGTGGCCAGTTTTGAATAGGTCATTGGGCATGTTTAGGATTTCCTTTTCATAAAGACGCCTACTTTACCTTCATGCAATATACTGTAAATTCCCAGACATGCCTATTTGGCAAGGTTATCGGTGAGTTTAATGGGATGCCAGATTGAAGTTCATTGAAATCTACTGGATAACCACAGTTTATCAGCTGGGTGGAGAGGAATGGGGTATGGTGATTTTATTTGTTTGTGAATTGGTGGAATAACAGAGAGTAAACGTCTCTCTCAGACTGGCATGTAAAATCACACAACTCAGCAGCAAAGCTCTTCAATCTGCATTATTTGTGGTATAGTCCCTATAAGAATCTTCACATCTCAACTATGTCTTAGCCAGTAAGCCAATCTTGGTGCCAGAGACATTAATGTGTTAGCTGTATGGCTGCCTTCCCATTGCTCAGTTCCTGTCTATTCTGGCAGTTGAGTCTTATTAAACTTTTCTCTGCATGTGTTCTGTAGTCCATGTCTTTACTATGTGCTCCCTCACTTCTCTCTCTCCTCTCACTCCTCCTACAGCTCACGGACTATTGAGCGCATTAGCACTTGTCACATCAGTCCAGGCAAGGTCATCGCTTCTTCCTATCTTTCTACATACGGCTTGTAAACACTGAGTCCCGGCGCTCTCCACATTCTACAATGGAGAGCCTAAGTGAGCTTCAGAACCCTCTACTGGATAAGAATAGCAAGCATCTGGTCAAGGCTGACTACGGCTATGGGGGAGACTTCCACAGCAACCAATATCAGGAGAACATTATAAATTACTTTGTGACTGGTGGAGGAGGTGGGGGTGTCGGTGGAGGTGGTGTTGGGGTCACAGGAGGAAATGGCAAGGCGAAAGCCCAGCTACTGGACGCCACCTCACTACACCTAGCAGTGGAGGCATTTTACAAGCCTAACTTCATCCTTTACAAGGATGATGGGAGCGGCAAGGGAAAGGATTACAAAAATGAGTGCTGCGAGACCACATTCATGGAGAAGAAAGAGAAGGAAGTAGTGGTGGAGACAGCCACAACAGAGGACCCACAAGCAAAACTCCTGGACGAAAACAATGTGAAAATCCAGACGGTCTCTTACGAGGTAGAGGAAGAGGATTACGTAGAATATGAGGTAGGATGGCAAGTTTCTTTGAAACCACTGAGCCAAACACATGCTGTTTTGTACTGCTGGATTAATTAATCTAGTCCTTGACAGGTAAATTCTCTCAGGGAGCACCAGCTTCTAGTTATAGCCTACACCATAATATGAGACCCTGTCCTTTAACCTGCACATTTAAAAAGGCATAAGTTTCCATTTGGGTTTAAAATAGCTGTAAGACATGAATTTATGTTCCCCCAGCTTCTGCTGGCTCTGTTGATTATGTGTAAAAACTACCACTTACATTTGGAATATTCTGTTGAAACGGTAAGATCTCTTTAGTGGAGTTAAAGATGACGTGTAATTTTTTTCTGTCAAAATACTTTCTCGAAAACAAGCTTAATATGGAGAGACAGCTACAAGTAAGGCTAGTAAGGATGCATTCTTAGGTTTCCATCAAAACTTTGCTCTTAAACTGCAACATTGGTTCAACTAATGGCATAAGTGTGAGTCAGGACTATCTGTTTGTCCAACAAATAGAAGGCAGCTTACTTTGGCACTATGAAAAGATTCAGTGAACCAGACTAAATCTCTTCATAAACTTGTATATTCATTGTATTAATTGTGTATGTGTATTCATTACCTAAACTAATGATCTCAATATAGAGCAATGGAATGAGCAATGTGCAGTGCTGCTGAATAATTCTAATAATGCTGAATTGTGGTCCATCTCCCTTTAAGCTAAGTGAGAGGAAGGTATATGTATGCAGGTCATGTCCAGGATTCTGGGTCTTTCAGCATTTCACAGTGAACGTTACTCCGTACTGAGCACCACTGGAGTTCACAGCAGTTGTCTCATGATATTAAAGCTGTTCTCCACATGTGGGGCTCTGCACTTCTGCAGCCCATACTGTGTGGTCTGCCTTCATGATATGTACTGTGGTGTTACAGTACTTTCTATTACTTAAAAATTTATTACTGCACTTCTCTATATAATTATTAGGTTAAGTGAGTTCATTTGAAATTAGTAAATATGAAATCAGAATGACTTATCTGATCTTCTGGTTTAAATCTGATTGTGTTAAAAGGATACTTAATGAGCATGGTCTAAGAGATACATTTGTGTAGGGCATTAGTAACATCACTTTGATATTGAAGGTTGTGTATCTCATTTGTATTCTACTGTATAGATTTAAGACCCCTCCTCCTTGGCAATGATAAAGTGAACTCTTGAGTTTGCCTCTAGAGACACCTCTGTTGTTCCCATTTTTATTCTCAGTGTTGTGAAATATATCTTGTGTGTTAAAGTAAAGTGTGAACTGTACCTTAGCTTTCCCCAATCTTAGAGAAAGAACATGAATGTCAGAGCTTCTTGTTTGAGGGGATTGGCAGCAGATCTTGTTTGGCCGACCCTTTTTTAGTGGGAAAGAAACACTAATGGTCCTAGTGTTTTCTTTTGGAAGTCAAAGAATGTTATGAAAGAAGCATTTTTATCTCCCTAAACCCCAATTGAATGCCTGTAAAGCCAATTTAGGTCCTTTTCCTTAGATCTCATTTTCTTTCAGAAAGAATGCACTGAGGATGAATTATCCAGACAGGATGAAATGGGAATTTATTGCACTCTGAAAATGTCATCAGTAAATAATTACTTCAGAATCCTCAATGAGTCTCCTTTGAATTAATTGAACAAAATTATGATGATAATAATTATGTTGATTATCATGCTCATCATTCCTGTCCATGTACATTGCACACTAATAAATGTTGTTGTTGTTGTTCTTCTTGGAATATGTTTAACTTAAATGGTAGCTGTATATTAATCTTTTTTTTTTTTTTATTTGTTTGTGTAATATAATAACATAATTCCTGAACAGAACATTGCTATGCAACTGCTGTGTGTGCTGCACTAGCTGTTACGATATTGTGTATTTTAGCATGGCTGGAATGCTGTATTGATCAATCAGCATTCAGGACTGGAACTATCTGTTTTCTATCCACTTATTTTTAGGTGGTAATTTTATCCTATATAGTAGAGTTGGGTACTCGAGTTCAGTGGACTTGGACTTGTCACAGACTCAGATGCATTTTTACTCTGACTTGACTCGGGCTGGAGCATTTAGGGCTTGGGATTTTTTTCAGAATCCAGCCGAGTCCATGACATTTGTGATGCAATGACAAACAAACAAGCAAACAAATAACGTAATAGAGTGACCATACATCCTCTTTTCCCAAGACATGTCCTCTTTATTAAACCTGAAAAAAGTGTCTGGCCGGGATTTCAAAATTGCCTCTTCATATTGATGTGCTCTCTACAGTTAGTACTATCATACATTCTGTGTATTTGAAACTGCACATACATTTTCTTGTGTATATGTCCTTATGTGTGATTATTCTGGCTGAGAGCAGTAGCTCACACACTTTCAAAGTCCGTTTTTTAACTCTCTCGCCTGCGCGCGTGCGCTGTATGTGTGCGCGCAAAAGAGATCGCCACACGTGCTCTGCCACTCTCATCCAGAAATATCAATAACGTAAGCACACTTTTAAAAGTACGTTCCCCAACTCGGCAAATTATTAAAAGAATAAATGTTTTATCAGATTCACATTACTACGCAAAGCCATTTCTAACTGAAAATGTTGACTATATCAAGACAAAATCAAATATGCCACAGATTAGGGATATTTAAACTAATACGGATGAAACAGACCATGGAAATTGTACAACTCAGTCCGTTACATATTTGTAGTGCAACCTCTGTGTGTTACCTGTAAAGCTGGCACTTGCGTTTCAATGGCAAAAAAGTCAGAAAACACAATGAAGAACACAAGTGAGGGGAGAAGTCTCTATTCACCTATTATCCATACTAAATATAATGTGAAAAGAAATGTCAGCTCAAGGAGAGTTTGTCATAAAAAATGTATCTTAACTTTAGGGAAGTAGGCTATACCTGGACACAGCAGGAGGACAGAAAAGTGTAGTAGAATAAAAATATATTTCTAATGGTTTCTGATCTTTTCAGTTTTAATTTTCTGTTTAATTTTATGGGCATTATTAAATGTTTTAATATTACACATTAAATGTATTTAATTAATTACATTACGTGTATTTCACCCATAATTTTAGATAAAACTAAACTAAATTGATTGGACAAATTGAAAATGAAGTAGAAAAACTAAACTAAAATTTTAAATAATAATAATTCTGGTTGTAATGACTAATGCAGCTTTCACTTTCTTTGGTGTATGTTTGAGTGGAGGGGAAAAATCAACAAATAATTGAAAAAGTCAACAGAACACAATAAGAAGTGTGTTGAAGGACAGTTTTGTCTTCATACACCTGAAGCATATGCTTTCATTCTGAAACCACTTTGAAATTTGATCAGCAGGATAATAATCATAAAATGTGAATATGAAATGCAACAGAGGTGTTTTTGTTGCATTTATATTGACAAATTGTTTTTCTTAGTTGTGAAGGTTAAAATAAGCTGAAAATATTGATGTTGAGTTTACGGTTACAATTTTAATTCAGATTCATGAACAGATTCATTCGGACTCGACTCAGACTCCGCCTGTTATGGACTCATTGACTTGAGTTAGACTCGACTCCTTTTGGACTTGGACTCGACTCAGACTCGATTGTTTAAAGACTCGGACTCGACTAAGGTGGACTCGAACTCGAAATCCTTTTCATAGAGTTACCTTGATCGATAAAACCATGCGCTGTCAAACTGAAATGCTTTGACGAGCAATATCACTCATAAGTTGAGGAATTACTTTACCTATTGTTTTAACCATTAAGAGTTCTGTGTACCTATGGATTTATTTCCATCGAGTAATGCTTTGTATTCAAATTAAACACGGTATATGTTTTCAAATATGATCATTTTTGCAAGCCCTGAACTGGTTTGCCAGTGATCTAACAGCTGGAGTGCTCTTGATGATTGTTAATATATAATGCTGAATTGTACAGCACAAAAATGCCATCATTTTGTTTTGCCACACATTTGATAACATCCACCATCACACACACCATTTGTGTTTCTATGCTGTCAAATGAATGGTTGTTGGGAGGTGGTAAAGAAGATGATGATGAATGTGTTTCAGCTGTTGGTGCAGGCATTATTTGTAGGAAAAGTTTTCAGAGAATGTGCATAAAATCTCTTGCATTGTTTGCCCAAACTTTGTTTTAGAGGAATTATTTAAAGGTGAAGTGTCTGATTTTTGCACAGTCAAATGGAACTGTAAAAATAATTACTATTTTTAAACAGGTTTCCTGAACACTTCTATGTCTTCTATTGGTTAGAAAAGCAGATAGTCCTTCCTCAAGCTCATGCCATTGGATGAACCAGTGTTGCAATGTTGGGCTGGTCGGGATGCTCAAACTAATAAAGCAATGTTTTGAAAGTGCCACATAGCCACAGAGTTTATACTTTTTGGGGAATCAACCTACTAAACAGCTTTTTTCTTTAGTTTTCTCTGCTTATTAACCTGGGATTGTTGAAAGTATTTTCAAATCAAATAAATTGCACATTTGAACTTGTACTGTTTAATATAATTTTCATTGCATATTAAATACAATATGACACATAGTTGTAAAACAATTTATCTTCTCCAAATTCCCCAGTGAAAACAGAAAAACATTTCAGAGCGCTGTTTAGCTCCAAGTGGCATAGAGGCGCAATTCTGTCACAGCTGTGGAGATTTTAAAATTTAATTTACTAGGCATAAGAAACTTTTACTTAGATGAAATAACAGAGAAGGCTGCACTGGAATTTCTGTGTACAGTTGTATACTGTCAAACTGTCTAAATTTTGTTTCTCCTCTAAACAAACACAAACAGCTTAAATGTAGCTACTGAAAAATATGTCCTCTTTGAGAGAGAGAGAAAAAGATGAATAAGTCCTTCAACCCCTAATCATACTAAAACTCATAAAAAAAAATTTCAGGGCTGTATCAAACCATCAGCTGCTCATGGTTATATATAAAGCTTCTAAAAGTCTTGCAATAAATAGACATCAGGGAATATTTTTAAATTATATGTTTGCGACTTCTAAAAGACCTTTGCCAGTTATAGGCTTAGATAAAAATGATCTACCAAAAGCATATAATGCACCCCTGCATATTTCTTTTAAAAGCATGTAAGGTCCAAGCAGGGTTATGATGGACTGCAACAGACACAAAAATGTTGTGGTTTACTCAACCAATGTTTCCTGTTTCATTATATGAAAAAAGATAAATCTGACTATCATTAAAATCTGGTTATACTGTGTATACTTGTGTTGCCACAGCATTAGTGCAACTGTTATATTGAATGGCTAATGGTGTTTCTCACATTGCACTGTAGTCTAAATGAAAAGTTCTGGCACCAGGCAATTAATTAGTCTTTAAATTATTAAGACCCACAGAACTCTGTGAACACTAACCCATTCTTAATCTCATTACTGCTGCATTGTGGGCGAGAGGGTACGCTCAGTTCCCAGGTGATCAAAGGCTATTTACACAAACTGGAGATAAATGAGCTCACTGTGTATTCTGCAGAAAATTCATTTATCATAACTGTTGATGGATGGATTAGCAAGAGTAAACAATGCAAAAGGAATAAATGTAATGTACCTTTGTTAGGAGGATTCATATATCAATTGCAAGAGTTTTTCCAAGGCCAAGAAGACTGTTTTGTGTGGTGTTGAAACAAATAGATGCCAAGTACCCATAAATTACTGCTATTGCCTTGAGGCGTTTAGAATAATATATATTTATTTTGCCCTCTATCTACGGGGCATATGGTACACGTTTTTAAATATTCAGATAAATCAACAATTCCTGGAAAGAGAAGTACTAAATTTGGAAATATGGCTTTGAAAAAATCTTGTATAGAATTATCATTCCTTTCACTTTCGCTGTTTTTATGCCAGCATGTCGTGATTATTTGCTCTGTGATTGAGAATCCCACCATGTCCTTGAACACAGGTCATGTCATGCGTGATCCTGCAGTCAGTATATCAGCAAGGTTTATTAACAGCTAAGTAAGTCTGTATTATTTGTCGGGCATGCACTAGACATTAATCAAACCCCCTGATTAATTATATCCCCATGACCTGCTGCTGAAATGCTGGCAGCACCTGGCATGACACAACTTAAGTACTCTCTGCCATGAGCCAGCCATCTTTAAACAGTCCCATTAAAAATGTATGCGGCTGTTTTCTACGTTGCTGTCACACCTGCCGGGACAATGACCTCCCAACGACATCGTTGATGCAGTTAATTGCCCCTTTGTAAGAATATATTTGCCTCAGAGAGCTTTTCACCTGACAGCTTTTTTATTGACCTCCCCATCACCACACACACACACACACACACGCATGCATGCAAACCCACACACACCTTTCTGTCACTCTCTTCTGGCTTTTGTTTAGACCGCCTCATTCGCTTTCCATCCTGAGCATCTATTTTCATTTGTATGGCTCTCCCTACAGACTGCTTGAAGTCGGCAGATATGGAGGGAGACTGCAGCAACCAAAGAACTCTGTTTACCATGTTTGTGAAAACTAGAGCTGGGCAATTTGGCCAAAATATTTCTCTCTCATTATTTTTTAGCCTCCTCGATATTTATGTAATTGCTCCGAAATGGCTAAAAAGTTTGTTTCAACAGGGGGAATCATAATTTTAACCAAACAATCTTTGTAATCAACAAGATTGGAAATGTTTAATGTGAGAACTAAAACAGTAAAAATCTAATTAATAATTAAATGAACACAAGGAATCCCATACAGAAAACTGATATATGGCCATATATGAACATATAAAATTATAGTTAATATTTTTGAGCATATGTACATCAAATTCAAATTCCACTAAGATCTGGGAAAATATGTTATTTACATATATATATATATATATATATATATATATATATATATATATATATATATATATATATATATATATATTTATACACTATATTGCCAAAAGTATTCGCTCACCCATCCAAATAATTGAATTCAGGTGTTCCAATCACTTCCATGGCCACAGGTGTATAAAATGAAGCACCTAGGCATGCAGACTGCTTCTACAAACATTTGTGAAAGAATGGGCCGCTCTCAGGAGCTCAGTGAATTCCAGCATGGTACTGTGATAGGATGCCACCTGTGCAACAAGTCCAGTCGTGAAATTTCCTCGCTACTAAATATTCCACAGTCAACTGTCAGTGGTATTATAACAAAGTGGAAGCGATTGGGAATGACAGCAACTCAGCCACGAAGTGGTAGGCCACATAAAATGACAGAGCGGGGTCAGCGGATGCTGAGGCGCATAGTGCGCAGAGGTCGCCAACTTTCTGCAAAGTCAATCGCTACAGACCTCCAAAGTTCATGTGGCCTTCAGATTAGCTCAAGAATAGTGCGTAGAGAGCTTCATGGAATAGGTTTCCATGGCCGAGCAGCTGCATCCAAGCCATACATCACCAAGTGCAATGCAAAGCGTCGGATGCAGTGGTGTAAAGCACGCTGCCACTGGACTCTAGAGCAGTGGAGATGCATTCTCTGGAGTGACGAATCATGCTTCTCCATCTGGCAATCTGATGGACAAGTCTGGGTTTGGCGGTTGCCAGGAGAATGGTACTTGTCTGACTGCATTGTGCCAACTGTGAAGTTTGGTGGAGGGGGGATTATGGTGTGGGGTTGTTTTTCAGGAGCTGGGCTTGGCCCCTTAGTTCCAGTGAAAGGAACTCTGAATGCTTCAGCATACCAAGAGATTTTGGACAATTTCATGCTCCCAACTTTGTGGGAACAGTTTGGGGATGGCCCCTTCCTGTTCCAACATGACTGCACACCAGTGCACAAAGCAAGGTCCATAAAGACATGGATGAGCGAGTTTGGTGTGGAAGAACTTGACTGGCCTGCACAGAGTCCTGACCTCAACCTGATAGAGCACCTTTGGGATGAATTAGAGCGAAGACTGCGAGCCAGGCCTTCTCGTCCAACATCAGTGTCTGACCTCACAAATGCACTTCTGGAAGAATGGTCAAAAATCCCATAAACACACTCCTAAACCTTGTGGAAAGCCTTCCCAGAAGAGTTGAAGCTGTTATAGCTGCAAAGGGTGGGCCAACGTCATATTAAACCCTATGGATTAAGAATGGGATGTCACTTAAGTTCATATGCGTCTAAAGGCAGATGAGCGAATACTTTTGGCAATATAGTGTATATGTATATATATATATATATATATATATATATATATACATATACATATACAGGTGCATCTCAATAAATTAGAATGTCGTGGAAAAGTTCATTTATTTCAGTAATTCAACTCAAATTGTGAAACTCGTGTATTAAATAAATTCAGTGCACACAGACTGAAGTAGTTTAAGTCTTTGGTTCTTTTAATTGTGATGATTTTGGCTCACATTTAACAAAAACCCACCAATTCACTATCTCAAAAAATTAGAATATTTTGACATGCCAATCAGCTAATCAACTCAAAACACCTGCAAAGGTTTCCTGAGCCTTCAAAATGTTCTCTCAGTTTGGTTCACTAGGCTACACAATCATGGGGAATACTGCTGATCTGACAGTTGTCCAGAAGACAATCACTGACACCCTTCACAAGGAGGGTAAGCCACAAACATTCATTGCCAAAGAAGCTGGCTTTTCACAGAGTGCTGTATCCAAGCATGTTAACAGAAAGTTGAGTGGAAGGAAAAAGTGTGGAAGAAAAAGATGCACAACTAACCGAGAGAACCGCAGACTTATGAGGATTGTCAAGCAAAATGTCGATTCAAGAATTTGGGTGAACTTCACAAGGAATGGACTGAGGCTGGGGTCAAGGCATCAAGAGCCACCACACACAGACGTGTCAAGGAATTTGGCTACAGTTGTCGCATTCCTCTTGTTAAGCCACTCCTGAACCACAGACATCGTCAGAGGCGTCTTACCTGGGCTAAGGAGAAGAAGAACTGGACTGTTGCCCAGTGGTCCAAAGTCCTCTTTTCAGATGAGAGCAAGTTTTGTATTTCATTTGGAAACCAAGGTCCTAGAGTCTGGAGGAAGGGTGGAGAAGCTCATAGCCCAAGTTGCTTGAAGTCCAGTGTTAAGTTTCCACAGTCTGTGATGATTTGGGGTGCAATGTCATCTGCTGGTGTTGGTCCATTGTGTTTTTTGAAAACCAAAGTCACTGCACCCGTTTACCAAGAAATTTTGGAGCACTTCATGCTTCCTTCTGCTGACCAGATATTTAAAGATGCTGATTTCATTTTCCAGCAGGATTTGGCACTTGCCCACACTGCCAAAAGCACCAAAAGTTGGTTAAATGACCATGGTGTTGGTGTGCTTGACTGGCCAGCAAACTCACCAGACCTGAACCCCATAGAGAATCTATGGGGTATTGGCAAGAGGAAAATGAGAAACAAGAGACCAAAAAATACAGATGAGCTGAAGGCCACTGTCAAAGAAACCTGGGCTTCCATACCACCTCAGCAGTGCCACAAACTGATCACCTCCATGCCACGCCGAATTGAGGCAGTAATTAAAGCAAAAGGAGCCCCTACCAAGTATTGAGTACATATACAGTAAATGAACATACTTTCCAGAAGGCCAACAATTCACTAAAAATGTTTTTTTTTTATTGGTCTTATGATGTATTCTAATTTTTTGAGATAGTGAATTGGTGGGTTTTTGTTAAATGTGAGCCAAAATCATCACAATTAAAAGAACCAAAGACTTAAACTACTTCAATCTGTGTGCACTGAATTTATTTAATACACGAGTTTCACAATTTGAGTTGAATTACTGAAATAAATGAACTTTTCCACGACATTCTAATTTATTGAGATGCACCTGTATATATATATATTATTATACACACACCGATTAGTCACAACATTAAAACCACCTGCCTAATATTTTGTAGGCATTCTGAGATGCTATTCTTCTCACCACAATTGTACAGAGCAGTTATCTGAGTTACTGTAGACTTTGTCAATTCGAACCAGTCTGGCCATTCTTTGTTGACCTCTCTCATCAACAAGGCATTTCCGTCCACAGAACTGCCCCTCACTGGATGTTTTTTGTTTTTGGCACAGTTCTGAATAAATTCTAGAGACTGTTGTGCATGAAAATCCTAGGAGATCAGCAATCATGCCATGGTCCAAATCACTGAGATCAAATTTTGTGGGTTGGCGCTGTTTTGGCGGCACGAGGGGGACCTACACAATATTAGGCAGGCGGTTTTAATGTTGTGGCTGATCAGTGTATATATAAATATATGTGTGTGTGTGTGTGTGTGTATACATATATTATATATATATATATATATATATATATATATACACACACTTTATTGCCAAAAGTATTCGCTCACCCATCCAAATAATTGAATTCAGGTGTTCCAATCACTTCCATGGCCACAGGTGTATAAAATGAAGCACCTAGGCATGCAGACTGCTTCTACAAACATTTGTGAAAGAATGGGCCACTCTCAGGAGCCCAGTGAATTCCAGCGTGGTACTGTGATAGGATGCCACCTGTGCAACAAGTCCAGTCGTGAAATTTCCTCGCTACTAAATATTCCACAGTCAACTGTCAGTGGTATTATAACAAAGTGGAAGCGATTGGGAATGACAGCAACTCAGCCACGAAGTGGTAGGCCACGTAAAATGACAGAGCGGGCTCAGCGGATGCTGAGGCGCATAGTGCGCAGAGGTCGTCAAATTTCTGCAGAGTCAATCGCTACAGACCTCCAAAGCTCATGTGGCCTTCAGATTAGCTCAAGAACAGTGCGTAGAGAGCTTCATGGAATGGGTTTCCATGGCCGAGCAGCTGCATCCAAGCCATACATCACCAAGTGCAATGCAAAGTGTCGGATGCATTGGTGTAAAGCACACCGCCACTGGACTCTAGAGCAGTGGAGACGCGTTCTCTGGAGTGACGAATCACGCTTCTCCATCTGGCAATCTGATGGACGAGTCTGGGTTTGGCGGTTGCCAGGAGAACGGTACTTGTCTGACTGCATTGCGCCAACTGTGAAGTTTGGTGGAGGGGGATTATGGTGTGGGGTTGTTTTTCAGGAGCTGGGCTTGGCCTCTTAGTTCCAGTGAAAGGAACTCTGAATGCTTCAGCATACCAAGAGATTTTGGACAATTCCATGCTCCCAACTTTGTGGGAACAGTTTGGGGATGGCCCCTTCCTGTTCCAACATGACTGCGCACCAGTGCACAAAGCAAGGTCCATAAAGACATGGATGAGCGAGTTTGGCATGGAAGAACTTGACTGGCCTGCACAGAGTCCTGACCTCAACCCGATAGAGCACCTTTGGGATGAATTAGAGCGAAAACTGCGAGCCAGGCCTTCTCGTCCAACATCAGTGTCTGACCTCACAAATGCGCTTCTGGAAGAATGGTCAAAAATTCCCATAAACACACTCCTAAACCTTGTGGAAAGCCTTCCCAGAAGAGTTGAAGCTGTTATAGCTGCAAAGGGTGGGCCGACGTCATATTAAACCCTATGGATTAAGAATGGGATGTCACTTAAGTTCATATGCGTCTAAAGGCAGATGAGCGAATGCTTTTGGCAATGTAGTGTGTATATATATATATATATATATATACTAAAAAGCATTATTTACCATCATGCATTTTTACTAAAATAATTTTTGTGAATGAACAGGGTGTGTAAAAATAACTTCATTAATATTTTGGGAATATTTATTGTGGGACCCAATCAAGTTATTATAATAAAATAATACTAAATCATTATCTTTATTTTGAGGATTAGATTTTTTTAAACAATAGTCATATATTTCTTTCGTATTTGACATTTTACAATGTTTCTCAATACAAATACTGTGAAATGCTGCCATATCCTCCTTATCTTTGATTCTATGTCGAGTTTTTAGATTTGTATAATATCTTGTGGCGGTTTACCAATGTTTGGGAAAACATTCCCTTTTTACAAAACGTAATGGCCAAATGTTATGCAAATTAAAATCATTGCAATATTCATGATATTCCTTAATTTTACATTGCCAGCAATATCATTGGGATTTTATCTTGAATATTTTATATAACACCTGCCCTTATACTGTATACAGTAATAAACAGCAACTTTCACCTACAAACTTAAACATTTTAATAAATCAAAAATGGCACACAGAGAATTTCATGAGCATAATTTTGACCAAACGAATCAGAGTTTTGAATTGGTTCATTTTAAAGGATAGTTTGAATTGATATGAATCAATGAATCAATCTTACCAACTCTAAACTTATTAACTGTTACTCTTTTGCCATTGAAGCTTAAAACAGAGACACTGATTTAACATCTCTACAGTAAATGCTCAAGGAAGAATCTTAAAACTACTGTAATGAAATTGCAAAATCTTTCAATAATATCGCAAAATCCTTGCAAACGTGTCGTGAATTTTCAATATTTCGCCCAGCCTTATAGTGCACATGGAAATGCACCTAGGCATCAAACTGCACTAGTTACGTTTTGCTGGATGAAAGGGCATTCCAAGACCAAGCCTGCATTAATTTCAATTTGCAATGAAACAATTTTACTGATTTCCTCCCATTGCATTGTGATGAAAACGTGTGGACCAGAGTAACTCTATTTGATTAAGCAGCTAATTACAAATGTATATGGATTCAGTTTTCTCAGCAAAGGGGGCACTCAGCCAGAGCCCTCATACATGACACATACATAATAAGTTTGAAAGTGTAAACATCGATCACCTTGAAAACTAGGTAAAGTTCGATTGGCTAAGAGATGGATCGTAAGAGCAGAGAAAAAAGAAAGGACAGGCTCGTCTTTCTCATGCTGGGGGAGGCGTTTTGGTAACATAAATGACATGCTTCCTTTACTATGCCTCCTGCCACCCTGAACGGATAAAACTATCCATTAATCTGTCATTACCTGTCAGGAGGCTGGCAAGCAGTGACAGCATCTGCTGTCAAGCCCCCCACCCACCCCCTTTTTTTTTTGGAGAGACACCTGAGAGGTAGAGGCAAGGGTGGAGGTGGGCTTATCAAGCCAGGCTGTGGAACTCAAGCTCTGGGGCTTAACCATTTGGCACTGCTGGCAGATCACACACACACATACACAGCTTATATCAGTAATAATGCTGATATAAGCTTTTCAGCTGAATGGGGAGATGATGAGATTGTTTTTGGCTTGTATGTTTTTATATATATACATAAAAATCTATTTGTGGATAGCAGAAATGCATTACTGTAGATACTAAAACCATGAAGGATCATTTTTGTACATTCCGGATATATGAGATGCTTCTACTAATTGGTCCTCTGGTGGTAAAGAATAACATAAAATTCTTCTTTTTTTTTTTTTCTCTCTCTCTCTCTCTCAAGAGATAGGCAGCTATGAATGTAACTCACTGTTATCAAAATATTGCTAGGCTGTGCTACCTTTACGTTGGTGAAATATAGAATGTCACACAGTATTTCAGTTGAAAGCACCTAAACCGCTAGTCAATTACACAGCAGACTTGCTATTACATTCCCACTGAAATATTTATATATTCTTATGTAACATCAGATATTTTAATATAAACAAAGATAAAGGGTGTAGGAATTTGACAACTTGTTATAAGGACTGAAATGTGCCAGCATTCCTGTAGCATTAATTACAGGTACCGATAAATAAATGTCAGTTTCCTAAACTGACACCCAAAAATATTAGACAAAACTGAATAGTATTTTGGCTTCAGCCAATAGATGTAATGGAGCACATAGCATACAACATGCACAGATATCTGTGTGCAAAAGCCGCTTCACCCCTCCTTAAAGAGAAATCCAACCTAACATCCCATGGTATTTTATAGAGAGGTAGGCCTATTGTTTTCACAGATAAAACCCTGGCGACAAAACTATCCTTCACCAGTAATGATTACAACTTATTGCTGTGAATCAGTCCAGAAATATTCTCATACCAGCTCTTCTCTCTGTACACTCTCCAGCAGACTGCATTATTTTTAGTTTCTCAAGTGTATCACTGGAATCAAAGGAGAGAACTGACAAAATTATATAAAATTCACACATTGTTGTGATCTGGAAACACTGCAATGGTTGAAGATCAGGCATTGATTATTAGACCTATGTGATAACCTGTATTGACCACTTACATTATAAAGGATGTCCAATGGCCTTAAAAAGCATTTGGAGTGGACACTTAAAAAAATATGAACCACTGCATAGATAACAAAATATCAAATCAAGTGGAATTTTCTCAGATCTAACTTCACTTTCCTTCCATTTTTTTTTAGTTATTTTTAATCATCTGATCTCAGTTGATGTCCACTCAAGTTTACACAGGTGATCTAACAGAGATCAACTACGAATCTAATTCCTCATATTAACTATGGACATGCTCCACTCACATTTGACATCCAAAAAGTGGCCAAATGCTTCTTGATACGTCTCAGTTTTGAACAATATGTCTTGTTTTATAATTTTAAACCTTACAATCCTTTATGTGCATTTTTTTATTTCCTAAATGTGTGATTGGAATACATTTCTTTGACATTTTGTTATTTAATGCAAAGACATTCATACATTAAGTGTCCAAATACTTATTGGGGCACTGGATGTTACTATTATTTTGAATTCCAATTAAGAAGATACACATAATAGTATCTGTGTATTGTTCATCAGGGCTGGGTAAAAAAAATCTAGATTTTCCAATGCATCGGCATCTTCGTTTGAGCGATGACGATATCGATTCTTAAATCACAAGACTGGTCTATATGGCAACCCTCTATAATGCAAGTAAATCACTTGCATATGTGACCAAATTCTGCACTATGCATCTAAAAATGTCTGTGATTAGCCTCTGGCTGGTAAATGTTCAGTTTTCACCAGTGTTTGAGTAGTATATTGGTGAAAATTTTTAGCACAGAGAGCCTTTCACAATGTGTTGTTAGAAAAGTTTAGTTTGACTCCTTCCATGTAACGAGATCCACGCAATCCATTTTTCATTGAATAATGTCTCTTTGAATATCCTTTCTGTCCTTTACAATCAGTTGTTGATCAAAAACACCAACAAAATAAACATTTAATTGTAACCAAACATAGCACAAATGCAGTTTGTAATTAGGGGTGGGTAAAAATATTGATTTTCCAATGCATCACAATCTTCGTTTGAAAATCTCAATATCGATTCTTAAATCCCAAGATCAATCTTTTACTCTATGCGCAATAGGGCTGAAACGATTAGTTAACGTTATCGACAACGTCGACAATAAAAAAATGTCTACAGAAATGTCCATTGTTGAATAGTCTTTTGATCTTATTTAATGCAACACGAGACCATCTGAAACGCTAATGATGGCACGCGAGAGCAGCACTTCAGCTCGCGAATGATTGAGGGGAGGCAAAAAACACAGCTCACAGTCCAGACGCATTCCAAACTTTCCAAACAGCTTAAGGTGATATAGATCGCAAAGTATGAAGGAAATATAATACAAAAATACAAAATAAATAAATACAGAAGCAGTGTCGTCGTGAAATAAAGCGTACCTGGCGTTCCGCTTGAGCAAAACTTGCAGGTCAGAGTGTCTAAAAATGAAACACCCCGGCATTATATCTTCAATGCATCCTTCATTAAAGTTCAAATAATAAGGAAGTGGGTTGTATAAATAAGCACAAATACCGAAACTGGTATTTCCTGTGCGGTCAGAGCCGCTTATATGAGTCAAGTGAAAAACAGCAAGAAGAGTTTCAAACTTTGCCCGGCTGATACACTGTCTCACGCTGAGATGCTCATCCCTCACGTGCACTTGCCACAGCTAGATTATAACGTGATGGCATAGTGAATCATAATATATGTCACGGTGTGTATCTTATCATGAAGAAAATCGTCGATTCAAGCTCTATTAAGAGAGAGGTTTTTTTTTCTTTTGATTTTAAGATAAATCGAAATCAAACAAACAAAAAGGTGAGAGGGTGTAGTCTTAGCCCATTATACAATGCAAAAAATAAAAATAAAAAAATAAAACACACACACACAAAAAAAAAAAAACGGTTTTCAAACGGTTGCCTTTTTTGATTTATTTTCCAATATAAATATCTAAAACTCCTTACGTACATTTACTTTAGGAGCTATACTGCAGAATAAATTTTTTTTTATTGGAGAATGTTGAATAGAATATTTAATATTTATATATTTTAAATTATCTAAAAATCCTTCAAACAAGATACATCTACCTGAGAAGCAGCATATAAGATATTTAGACTTGTTTTCAGAGAATGTATCTTGAATATAAGTATATTTTGTCCTTACTGCACTTGCTGAAGTATAAACGAGTGAAAAAATACACTTATATACAAAATGTTAGATTAGTCGAATAACAAAATAATCGTTAGTTTCAGCCCTAATGCGCAACCCTCCACTACAATGAGAGGAAATCACTGGCATTTGCAACCAAATTTTGCGCTATGCAACTAAAATATATATATTTGCCACCTGGCTGGTAAAGATTTCACTTACCAGTTGTGTAGTATAGTGGTGGAGTACCAAGGTCCTTTCACTGCATGTTGAGGGTAAAAGTTGTTTTGTGTAATGTGTGTCCAAAGATGCAACCGTTTTGTCGAATTCTGAATCAAATCGAATTGAGAACTTGTGAATCAGAATCGAATCAGGAAATGTATCAGTATCCCGCCTTAAATATAATGTATAAAATATATGCAATTTCAAGACCACATATTTATTGATGGTTTGCACTAAATTTTTAAAAAGCTCAAATGTGACCAAAATGATGAAAAACTAATGATAAAATGATTAAATAAATATTAGAGTAATGTACCTAGTTAGAAGGTCCCCTGTACAATTAACATCTTTTATATGTAAGCATAATGGACATTATAACTGAAATAATGAATCGGAATCGTATTGGGTCTGTTCCAAAACCTAGTGAATGTCACCAGAGGCAGCATTTTAAGGCATCATAGGTGTACTCCCAACTCCTCCTAAAGGCTGTTCTAAAAGCTACTGTAAAAAAAAAAAAAAAATCCTGTTGTTTATTAAATAAAATTAAAAAATTAAAAAATAAACTGGCAGCTGTGGTTGCCAGAATAATTATGTAAAAAATACAGTAAAATGTAAACAACTTTACAGAACAACCTGTACATTTTACAGTTTAAAACTGTTGTAATTTACAAAAAAAATTAATTTTAAACCAGTAAATCCAACAGCGCTTTTCTTCTGGGATGTAATTTTGATGCCTGTATATTTTACGGTGCAGTACCAACATTAACTAAACTACATCAACTATAACACAGAACACCCCAAAGTACATAACTGATATTAAAAATAAGAAGAAACATTACTATTTCCATCAAATATAATGAAATGTAGTGGGTCACGTAGGGAATTCTTAATTATGCTGCCTCTTAAGATATCTCGTTTTGGCCAAATTCTAAGGTTGCATCTGATGTATCCTTCCCCGGGTAGGCAATCCCAGAATGCACTGTGATGAGCTCGGCAGAAAAATAAATCCAAGATGGCAGACGAAGTGAGAGAAATTTAGATTATAAATATACTTATAATCCATTCAGTACTGAAAAGCATAGATAAATAACAGTTTAATATGTTACAAAACTGACTATTTTACCCAAAATGTGTGTGTGATGTGTGTATTTATGCTCATTAGAGGATCGCGTCATTTCCCTTGCATCACCTGTATTGAAATCAGTTGCAAGTCGAGGGTCCCGTGCACTGCGCGTGAGGATCGCTATTTGAATGATGCGCGGAGCTGCCACTTATGTATAGCGTTCCAAATCGCTCTCTTGTGAGGCATCATTTCAGTAAGTATGCTGCAAGAGAAGTGAGGCAGCTCAAGCTTTGGAACAGACCCATCGTATCGGAATCAAATCTAATTGAGAGCTTGTGAATCGGAATCAAATCGAAAAGGGAAATCTGTATCAATATCTGGCCCTTTTGTACTATAATCCAAAATATACAGTACATCCATCACCTAGGAACAGGTGACTGGTAAAAATTAAAAGTGATTTTAATTAATGTTCTCTCTCCCTATAGACAGATTGCTCCAGTGACAGTGAAAGTGAGGACAACTTTATTGTTATCCCTCCTCGTGATCACCTGGGCCTTGCTATCTTCTCCATGCTCTGCTGCTTCTGGCCTCTGGGCATTGCCGCTTTCTACTTTTCTCAAGGGGTAAGTGCAGAGCTCACTGACACAAACCATAGACTAATGATGATTAAGTCTGCAAAACATTTCATTCCCTATGACATGTGAGACATATGAGATACATCTATAAACAGCCAGCCACGATTAATTCGTCAACACATTTTCATCTCTGCCCTGCAAGAAGCCTTCGGTCTCCTGAGAGAGGAGAGTTTGTGATCTTTATCAGCCTAGAACAGGTGCCTCATTATATTACCCATAATTCGAGCAAACAGCTTTGCTTGTGTAACTGCACAATTATCATGCAATCCTCTAATATAAATTGTGTAAACATGTTTAAATTAATGTAGTGATCAGATGGGCATGACGAACATGATGCTGCTGATGCTGCATGTTCTGAGGTTCAGTTGCACATGCAGTAGGATTGCACGTTAACAAAATTCCAATATTTGATACCAGTACCAGTGAAATTTTGCAATTCTTGATACCTATTTCAGTCCCACAGCAAAAACAAATATACCATTGAACACAAACCTTTATTTAAAATTTTAAATACTAATAAAAATAGGGCAGTTCCCCTCTGGCTAAAGAGCATGAATATAATACCAATAATAGTTATCTAATAGAAAACTATGTAGATATTTTTTTTGTACGAACTTTAAGATTAATGATTAAATGTCTTTGAAGTCCATACTGAATTAACTGTGGAAGTGCACATTGATGCAATGTCCTTTGTTATTTGGCTGATCAAGGCTTTAGTTTGCATTAATTTAATGTCTATGTATTACATTTTAAGAGAGTGGCCATCCTATGACCAAAATGGTGCCGGCGGAAGTCAGTGAATTGATAATGAATTGTGAAATGCTGAATTGAATTGATTTATAGAGTTATAGATTTAGTATGGTTTTTATTATTAATGTATGGATTGATGACATTTATTTTGATATCACCCCTGTTTATGAAAAGGAGGTGTGTAGGCGAAAGACAGGTATGTGAAGGTGGAGAGCATTCAGCTTTTCGACTACATTTCATTAAGTGCTTGGTGTATTTTGTTTATTGTTTTGGAAGAAAAATGACTCGATTTTATCATCAACAGTCTTTATTTGGGGATCATTATTGGATTTATGTGCGTTATGTGAACCGGATGGGTGGCTTTGGACCAAGAAAGCCCCTACAGTAATGATATATTTATTCATTTATTTGTGTATTCATACCTTGTCCAACAGTTCAATAATGAAGAAATCAGTCATCTAAATAAGTTTACAATCTGAGATGGCATTTCTCAGTGTGTTCAGAAAAGCTTATATGATGTGCAAGAGCGAAGATTCACTCTTTCTCTCATGGACTCCTATGCTTTTGGGACAGTTTCAGTCATGATCCAATTATGATATTGTGATATATCACAATCTTTGTTGAATCATGGCATATGTATTGCAATATGTATCCTATCTTGAGGTGGTTGGCAATACCTTACCACTAACACACGCAACCACATCCACAGAGCATGTGCGCGAATTCTTCGAAAACATTGACTTGGTACCAATGTAAAAATACTTTTGACCTCTTAACTTGCAGCACAGAATGCTTTTCAACTGTTTGTTTTTTTCCACCTCAGAATGAGCCTTTTTTTTATTTTTTATCTTAACTATTGTTTCGTCTGTGGCAGACACAGACAGAGTGAATTATCTTGTCAGGAGCCAAGTTAATTCTCCTAGAGTAATTATGATGATGGTGGTGTTGTTCAGGGAAGGTGGATGCCTTCACCATTGTCTAGAATGCAACTGCAGTGTGTGTGAGGAGGATGGAAATGAGACAGTCTGATGAAAATGCGAATGTTTTGCCCTGTCTCCTGGCTGGCTATATTCCTCCGAGAACATCCTGAACAGATTCTCTCACCTTCCCCGCGGCATAGGATTGAATGTTCATGAGGTGTGTCGCCCACCCTTTATCTCTAACTCCTCCCTCTCAAATCCATCTCTGTCTCACTCCTACTGTAACTGGAAAGCAAGATAAAATAACTTTGTCATGTAACACTCTGACCCTGCTTACATCTTGAATTAAAGGGACAGTTCACAAAAAATGAAAACTCTGTCATCATCATGAATTTCCAAACCCCTATGACTTTCTTGGAACACCAAATGAGATTTTTTGCAGAATGTCTGAACTTCACTTTTCATTGCAATGAAAGTGGATGGGTACAAGGGGCTGACAAGCTCCAAAAATGGACAAAAAAGCACCGTATACTGTAAGCTTCATAAATGTAGTCCATACGACTTATGAACTATATTACAAGATTCCTGAATCCGTATGAAAACTATGTGTGAGGAACAGACTGAAATTGTTCCTGAAATTATTGCCTTGAAAATCTTGCTTTACAGCATTGGTCACCATTCACTGTCATTGTATGGAAAAAAAGTAGCTTGGACATTCTGCTATACACATTTAATTTTGTGTTCCATGGAAGACAGAAAGTCATACAAGTATCAAAAGAACGAGGGTGAATATATGATGACAGATTTTTCATTTTTGTGTGAACCATTCGTTTAACATCTGTCTTGGCTGATCTGGTAATCAAGGTGTTCAGCGATAAATACAGGCATAAACGGGATCCAAAATATAGTGTCAATGCTGATCTGTCCAAATTTGTTCCAGACAACATTAAAAAATTGCCAACTCACCTGTCAATTATCCATTGCATTAAAACAAAGGTTGAAACATAAAAAATCCTTTTAAACAACATTCTAATCAGACAGAAATGGAAAAACCCATTCTTACTCATGCACAAGATTTCACAGAGCATCTTGTTGTCACAACGTCCAACTTTTTTGTGCTACATTAAAAAGCAGCAATAGAGCGCAGCAGTCTCGTTCCAGAAGTAAACATCCCATTCAAGTTTGTAACACAGTTAAGGTTGGGAAAGGAGGCGGCGGAAACCGGCTGAACAGTCAAAATAATATTTAATAAGAACTTAAACAAGACACACAACATAAACACACTCTCTCTCCCGAACTGCCGCGTTCCGCCACATTTATCCCTCTCCTCGGCTGATTAGCCCAATTGGGGGCGGGGTGTGCGTAGTCACGGCCCGGCCCCACCCTCCTCCTCTTCACACTTGTTCATAGACGAATGGATTTTCAACGATAACTTAAAAACGCAGACGGATGCTTCTGTTATAGCCATCCATCTGTGTTATTTCAACTTATTTGTTTTAAGATCGTGTTTGATGATGGGGAATTCATGGTAAACAACTACCCATGGTACAGCAGAGAACGCTTCACCAATCAGAGAACTGCTGCCAACAAAGCCTGCAAAAATGTGCCTCGAGAGAGCCCCCAGTCCAGTGGTGTGATTGAGTCGGTCTCCCTTCACCCTTAAACAACGTATTATTTTATAACTTATTTATACAAATCAGAATATTTGCAATAAATGTAAAATATATTGTTTCTATACTTATAATCAACAACCTAAAATCAATAGTTTCATACATTCCTTTCAGTTTTTATTAAATTACATAATAGCAATGCTTCTTGGAATTGTACTCTGTGCCCTTGTGAAAGATGGTAAGTACACAGCCTTGTACCTTTGTCTTTTTTCCTATTTTCAAATACTTTTTTGCCTCAAAACAAAGTTTGTAGTTCGAATCCAGGGCTTGCTGAGTGACTCCAGTCAGTCTTCCTAAGCAACCAATTGATCCTGTTGCTAGGGTGGGTAGAGTCACGTTGGGTTAACCTTCTCTGGTCGCTATAATATGTGGTTCTCGCTCTCGGTGGGGCACGTGTTGAGTTGTGCGTGGATGCTGCGGAGAATATCGTGAAGCCTCCACACGCTCTAGGTCTCCGCGGTAACACACTCAACAAGCCACGTGATAAGATGCGCGGATTGACGGTATCAGATGCGGAGGCAACTGAGATTCGTCCTCCGCCACCCAGATTGAGGCGAGTCACTACGCCACCACGAGGACCTAGAGTGCATTGGAAAAATACTTCCGGTACCCAGACGCTGAATAAGTGGGCGGGACACTTGCGCTCTATACACTGATGTAGAGTTATGTATGTGCATTAAATGTATGTGACTTGTATTAAAGACCCTCCCTTTGAAATTCACAGAAGACGCATTTGAGACACGATGCTAAAAATTGTTAACAGCAATCTATCCAGATAATAAACAGACTTTGACTTAAATAGGCCTCTGATGGACATTGACACAATATCAATATTACATCTACAAAGCCCATTACACATACAATGTGTTTACCTTTCTATTCCCATGAAGTCCTAGTATGTCAGAATTTGTAAATATTTGTGTCAGTGAATTTGTGATGGTGCCTCTTGAATTTTAAAGATAATAAGCAAATGAAACATGTTAACACACCATCTCAGCTGGTGTACCAGTACTGGCTTGTCCAAACAACCCATTATTGACTGTCACCAAGCATAGGAGTGAAAATCAATAGTGTTTTCTCTGGACTAGAGGGTCAGATGCAGTCACAAAGAGAGCAAGACCCTTCCCACAGCAGGAGCCATGTGTGATTGGCAACTCTTTCCACTTGTACATTCTGAAGTATATACTAAAAGGGACAGTAGACTCAAGAGTCACACTCACAACACAAACAAATCAACTTTTTACTGCATGTAGGCTTGTTTACACTTAAAGGACATCATGCTGTGTGGAAATAGAATGTTGTGCATTATAGAGTCAGTTATTACAGATGCAACTTACAGTTCACCCTATTAGATTTATGCAGCCCTTGAGCCATGTTCTCGGTAAATGAGCATCATACTATGACTTAATTAGTCATTTGAACTGGGGAAATGGATTGGTTTAACAATTACATGGGGCTTCATGGCATTGGTATTAAAGAAATTAAGGCAGTGTGATGTTTCCTTTTTGAGTCTAATAGCTCTCAGCACAGCTTACATTCAGTATGTGGTTTTATGGCACTGCAAACAAAAGATTAGGCATTTCATTGCCATTTCAAGTCACACGTCTATTTGCACCCCGGTGTTAAAAGCAACTGCCACACAGGGCAGCTATTTGCACCCCAATAGTCTGGTGGAACCACAGAAATATATGACAAACTTACCAATAGACGTCGCTGCAGTGGTGTGGGGTGTAAAGACTGTGTGTGAATGTGTAGTGTTGTCCTCGAATCCGCCTTTTGTCCCACTCTTTTTCCCCATCCGATTTCCTGTTTCAACTCTTAACATTTCCTTTAATATTATTTAAAATAATAGATAAAAATGGATATAAATGTTGATTTCATCACCGTGATTTGGTCACAGTGAATGTCGGGGAGTGCAGAGAAGGGTTTGATCTGGAGGCTGAATTTGTCGATCGCACTCATTCCCAGTGAAAGCATGGTTACTGTAGTAAAACCAAGGTTATTTTTTCTAAGGTAAGGTTAAGGTTAGGCTTAGGGGTAGAGGTTAATGTAGTGTGTCTGCAGGACTCTAAGTAATCACAAGAAACACATTGCATTGATGCCCATACTGTATGTTAGTATTTAAATATGGTTGGAAATAGTATTTTACACTATTTACATCAGGGTGCAGTTAGTCTACACTGCCTGGGTAGAAACAAAATCGCAGTTTGGATTTAAATAAGCAGATACTTACGAGCCTATGATTGGATCATTATTGCAGTGATTAATATGTTTCAGCTGGCATCAATTATTTTAACCCTAACTGATGCAGTGTGTAGCTTTTCATTTCTTAAACAGCCATGTCGGAAGAAAATTTGCTATTGTGTTTCAGACGGGGCAAATTATTGGCCTGCATCAAGCAAAGAATACAATTAAGGAGATTGCTGAAATCACTGGAACTGGGTTAAGAACTGTCCAACACATTATTAAAACCTGGAAGGATAGTGGTGAACTGTCAGCTTCACGGAAGTAATGTGGTCGAGTGATCGTGATCAGAGATCACTAAAACGCTTGATGAAGTCACATTGTAAAAAATCAACAGTAGAACTCACGGCTATGTTTAATAGTAAAAGTAAGAGCATTTCCACATGCACAATGTGATGAGAATTTACAGGATTGGGACTAAACAGCTAAAGAAAGCCACTTGTTAGTGAGGCTAATCGGGAAAAAAATTCAATTTCTTCTTCAATTTGCTGGGGAGCATAAAGATTGGACTGTGGAGCAATGGAAAAATGTCATGTGGTCCAGATTTACCCTATTCCAAAGCGATGGGCACATCAGGGTAAGAAGGGAAGCGCATGAAGCGATGCACCCGTCATGCATAATGCCCATTGTACAAGCCTCTGGAGGCAGTGTTATGATCTGGGGATGCTTCAATTAGACTCAGCAATGTTATGCGGCAGTAAAATGAAATCAGCTGACAATCTGAATGTACTGAATGACCAGGTTATCCCATCAATGCATTTTTTCTTCCTTGACGGCACGGGCATATTCCAGGATGACAATGCCAAGATTCATCATGCTCAAATTGTGAAAGAGTGGTTCAGGGAGCATGAGGAATCATTTTCACACATGAAATGGCCACCACAGAGTCCTGACATTAACTCCATTGAAAGTTTTAGGATGTGCTGGAGAAAACTTTACGGAGTGGTTCGACTCTCCCATCGTCAATACAAGATCTCTGCCAAAAATTAATGCAACTGTGGATGGAAATAAATGTTGTGACGTTGCATAAGTTTGTCGAAACAATGTCACGATGAATGCGCACCGTAATCAAAGCTAAAGGCGGTCAAATGAAATATTAGAGTATGCAACATTTTTTTTTGGCCAGGCAGTGTACCATTATTTGCACCAGGGTTGGGGTGCAAATAATATCTGCCACTATTTGCACTGGGGTGTAAATAGCATATACCATTCACCCTCATGTGATTCTAAACCCGTATGACTGTCTTTCTTTTGTGGAACACAAAGGGAGATGTTGGGCAGAATCTTAGGGACAACAGCCTCTGTCATCATTCACTTTCATTGTATAGAAAAAAGATACAATGAAAGTGAATGGTGACTGAGGATAACATTCAACCTTACATCCCCTTTTGTATTGCACAGAAGAAAGTAAGGCATATGGATTTGGAATAACATATAACATGACAAATAATGACAGAATGTTAATTTCTGGGTGAACTTTTCCTTTAAATCTACAAAGCAAACATACCACTATGTATCGAGAGAATTACAACAGCTGCATCACAAACTCCTAAAAGTATTTTCTTCTGATCATGTCTAGCTGTCAGATTTGGCTCATCCCTCCTGCGATTGTCCCTTATAACAAGAAAGAAAAAGAAACAATATGAGAAGTTAGATGTTGACAAATAGAAAGTCTGTACAACTCCAGCTACTGTTTTCCCTCATGTCTCTGCTGCAACATTGATCGTGACTGAAACCTCAAAGGTGTTGCTTTTTTTGGAAGGTTTAGAAGGTGAAACCAGGAGGGACTGAGAGCATTCACTGACCAAAAAAAAAAAAAAAAAAAGACAAGACAAGACAATAAACCTAAATAAATGTTCCCAAAAGAAAGCCCTAGATCTTTAAATGAATAATTAAATATACTGTAGAAACAGTACAACCACTGTGTGAATTGAGGCTGGTTATTAAAGTTGTGCCTGACTTTTGCAGGCAAGTGTTTATACTATAGTAGTTAAATCAGTCGAGTTCTTTTTCTGTTTTTATTAATGGTTACTCTTTGCATTAAGGTTCTATACATTAACATTAGTTAATGCATTGGTAGGCTATTGTGAACTAACCATGAATAAACTTTTTTTAACTGCATTTATTAATTTTGATTAATGTTCATTTATTTACCATTGTCTATTTTTGGTTCATAATGCACTACCCACTGTTAATGCATCAAATTTTTAATATTAAAGGAATATTCTGGGTTCAATACGAGTTAAGCTCAGTCAAACAAAAACAGTTTTTTCTTTAGAAAAAAAAAAGAGCAAAAAAGAAGCAGAAATCTGGGTTACAGTGAGGCATTTACAATGGAAGTGAACGGGGCCAATCTGTTAACATTTAAATACTCACTATTTCAACAGTATAGCCACAAGATGTAAACAATATGAGTGTTAACATGATTTTAATGTGATAAAATCACTTAGTAACCTTTTCAGTGTAAAGTTGTCCAGTTTTACACGTTTGTTGTCATGATGACAATACAGTGTAAAACCTAAAATGACAGTAAAAGAAATGGCCCCCCTTTCACTTCAGTTGTAAGTGCCTGACTGCAACCTCCATTTTTGCTTTTTTTTTAAAGAAAAGGACAAGAATTATTATTATTATTATTTGTTTTGTGGTAATCAACATTATGCCACAAATGTCATCGACTGAGCTTATTGAACCCAGAGTATTCCTTTAAAATGTTTAACCTAATTAAAACATTAACCAAGATTAATACATGCTGTAAAAGTACTGTTCATTGTTAGTTCGTTAACTAATCCATTAATTAATGTGAACATATACAACCTCATTGTGGAGTGCTACTGATGCATTCCATTCATTAGAACATTTGGCAAATAAAATAAAATGCCTTAATTTTTATAAATCTTTTACATTTGTTTTCTGTGTAACATTTTCGTTCAATGTAGCTAGACTGAAATTGATTTTTGTTTAAAATACCCTTCATCTCATGTGACCAACTGTAACGTGTTTTCTCAGAGCTGTGCGGGGGAACATTTCTGAAATTCCACTTGAGTATCCATTTAGCCCTCAGCATCATCAGGGAAGCAATATATATTTCGAGCAATTTCCCCTTGAATGTAAAGCAGGTCAATGTATGCTTTCATCTTGTTGCTTTCTCACCATTCCTCTCTTACTTTGTTCCAGACCAGCAAAGCCGTGACTAAGGGAGACTTCCCACTGGCTAACATTGCCTCCAGACGAGCCCTGTTCCTGGCCGCACTCTCCATCACCATTGGAACAGGGGTGTACGTGGGCGTGGTGGTGGCCCTCATTGCATATCTGTCCAAACCAGGCCACATATAGCAGGGCCAGAAAGGAAACCACAGGACTTCATGATAATACCGCCTCCGAACGTCTTTTCTAAATGTCTCTCTCATCTTCATCCCTCCCCGTGGACTGCCTGTCCGCCCAAATTAGAGAAAGGGATGAAGCAGAAGACGATGAACCCAGAAGAACTGTGGACTTTATCATCTCAGTGATTATATATAAATGTCACCTTGTGTCACACAACAGCAGTTGCCCCATTGGATAAAACTTTAACTTAAGTATTGCTTAAGTCTGAGAGCAGTTCAGGTGAAGAATACAAACTAGAGAAACAAATAAGAAATCAAATTCACAAAAACCAAAGGGAAGATATTCCAAAGGACACCCATAAGGATCAAAAGAGACTAAGCGCCCTTGGATTAGTTTTTTCCCTTTCCAGCTGTGATTCATTCCGAACCTGAAAGAGAACTCAAGCCGTTCTCTGTTCCTCTGTCATTATTTACTTAGTTCGTTAAACCCAGTAAGAGTGTATGGCTCAATTAAACCAGCGCTGCTGAAAACACACTGCGATCTCTGCTGTTCACGAAAGAGCTCTGTTAAAACATATTATACAACAGGTGACTGCTATGTTTCCTTATATATTTGGAAAAAATGACAGAGCCTTGTATGTTATAACAAGCTGAGGTAGAGTCCACTCTCAAACCTAAGTGCTTATGGTTATACAGAACTACAGAAATAAGAAATAGCTGTCAAAGACAATGCAGTCCACCTCTGTGAATTCAAATTAATCTATGAAATTCAGCTCCACTTACACACAAACTATGCTGATCTCTGTGCAGTTTCCTCTTGTTAGGGCTCTATGCTTTGTGTTGTAAATTCATGTCTTTTTTCTTTTTGTAAGTTTATGTCATGGTAGAAGAAAAGCCATCACGTAAACACTGGTGCTGAGAATTCTGAACAGTATATAACATGAAGAACAAGAAGCATTTATTTTAGATCAGTAAGTATATTTGTTTGACTTAAGCATTATTTAATGATGTTCCCTATCTGTCACTCACTTGATCTTATGTCGATGTAGTGACACTAGGGGTCACACTTGGGAGCCCCAAACACCTCTGGTTTTTTGAAAAAAGGCGAGTGGAATTTGCATGCCACTCCCCCAGACATACGGGTATAAAAGGAGCTGGTATGCAACCACTCATTCAGATTTTCTCTTCGGAGCCAAGCGGTTGTATTCAGTGCACTGAATTCAAGTCCCTCCAAAGACACACCTCAAAACTGCTGGATTTATGGCACATTTCAGCGGCTTCTCCCCCTCTGCACCTGTGGAGTGCAGAGAACGCTCCTGGGTGCTTCGGCAGAGCGAAAATAAGAGAATATATTCTAAAAGAGTATATTGTCATTCACAAAATGAGCGGCACACACGGAATGTCTTTTTAAAGATGCCTTTCCGTTTGTGTGTTATTCCTGGTTGCGGTCGTTATCTCTCCGCTTCTGATGGCCACGATCACTGTCTTACGTGTCTGGGCACTGCCCAAGCGGAGACATCATTTGTGGATGAGTCATGTCCTCATTGCGAGAACATGACCATGGCAACCCCAGCGGCCCCCCACACCGGTCCTTCTACCTACAGGTTTGAGGGCACGTCGGTTAGCACTGGGGGCGATTTGGGGACATCAATGGGACCACCTCTGCCGGGTATCCCCACGGACCTCCCATTCCCAGCACACTCACTTGCCCCGATCGGGTTCTCGCACGGGACCGCCGGCTCGTCTCAGCGCGAATTCGACTTCTCGTTCGGAGCTCCGGAAGACGATGAGTTATCGAGCGCAGCATCGGTGAGCGGGATCGTCCAGTCTGACGCAGAGGCTTCGGCTGGGCTTCCTCCTTCGGGAATGGTCGCCCGGTCTCACGCCGACACGGAAATGACGGACATGCTTTCCCGGGCGGCCGCGAGTGTCAGGCTAGAGTGGAACCCTCTTCTCTCCCCTGAACCCTCGCGGCTCGACGATTGGTTCCTGGGCTCGGGGCGCCGCCCACGGCCACACCCCACCCCCATTCAAAGTGCATGAGGAGCTGACAAAATTGTGGGAGGCACCTTTTACTGCCCGGTCCCGGTCTTTCAGCTCCCCCGCTCTCACTACCCTCGATGGTGGAGCGGCCAGGGGGTATTCGGTGATCCCCCAGATGGATAAGACATCCAGGGACTGTAGGTTTACATCGTCCCTGACGACTGTAGCCTACGGTGCCGCTGGACAAGCCGTCTCTGCCCTGCACGCCATGGCTCTCCTGCAAGTACACCAAGCCAAGGCGCTAAAAGAACTGCACGAGGGTAGTTCTGACCCGGGATTGATGCAGGAACTGCGCTCGGCGACCGACCTCGCTCTCCGGGCGATGAAGGTCATGGCGCGGTCTCTCGGGCAGGCGATGTCCACCCTGGTGGTCCAGTAGCGCCACCTTTGGCTCAACTTGGTCGAGATGGGAGAGGCGGACAAGGCACGGTTCCTTGACGCCTCCGTTTCCCAGGTTGGCCTGTTTGGCGATGCAGTCGAGGACTTTGCCCAGCAGTTCTCGTCGGTGAAGAAGCAGACGGAGGCCTTACAACATATCCTGCCCTGGCGCGGCTTAAGACCCCGCACCCTGTCTGCTCGTTGCCAAGGGCGTCTTCCTGCAGCAACAACACTGGCTCCGCCGCAGACCGCCCCCATGGCCCGGCTCCGGTGTGCAGCCCTCCGCAGGAAGCAGATGCCACCCGTCTCGCGGCCGGCCACTGAGAACCCGAGGAAGGCTTCGAAGTGCCCCCGAGATGGGCAACCCAGGGGCGAGGAGACCCACTTCTTTGGGGCTGGTTGATAGACCACTCCATCCCCTGGTGGAGGGCCGGGAGGAGAATCTTTTGTCGCCGCATGCCCAGGAGGCTGTGGCACCCAAAATCCTGACAAAAGAATGGTTCCCTTGTCTCCTGGGTCACATATCCGGTGCACACGGCCCACCGTCCCATTTTGGCAGGTATGACGCTCCAGCGGTGGACCCCCCACTCCTGTGCGCCCAGCTGTGGCACAAACACGCCCACACAGGATTGGTTCCATTGAACTATGGGGATGAGATTCCCCCCCTCCTCGGCCAATCTTATGGTGGGCGGCAGGAGCCAGGTAAGTGCTTCAATGTCCCTGGACACAGCATGGCCACGGGGCTCGAGTCCCCTTGATGTGGCACCTCGAGCTCCGCCCCGCAGCGAGGCCCCACCCGCCGGTACGTCCGACGTGATCATTCTCTTGGTCCCCCTCACCCGGAGTTTGGGCGCATGGCTCGCGCTTTCCAACCCGTTGCGATGGCTGACCTGGACCGTCCGACTCAGCTACGCGATTCAGTTCGCCAGGCGCCCGCCCAGGATCAGTGACATCCGCTTCACCTCGGTGAAGTGCAAGAACGCCGCTACCTTGCGTGCAGAGATCACTACCCTTCTGCGCAAGGGCGCAATAGAGCCTGTCCATCCAGCCGAGATGAAGAAAGGGTTCTACAGCACTTACTTCATCGTACCGAAGAAAGGTGGTGGGTTGCGACCAATCCTGGACCTGCGAGTACTGAACTGGGCTTTGCACAGACTCCCGTCCAAGATGTTGACGCAAAAATGCACTCTAACGAGCGTCCGGCATCAAGATTAGTTTGCGGCGGTAGACCTGAAGGACGCGTACTGCCACGTCTTGGTCTTCCCTCGACACAGACCCTTCCTGCGGTTTGCCTTCGAAGGTCAGGCGTACCAGTACAAGGTCCTCCCCTTCGGCCTGTACTTGTCCCCTTGCGTCTTCACGAAGGTCGCAGAGGCAGCCCTTGCCCCGCTAAGGGAAGTGGGCATCCGCACCCTCAACTATCTCGACGACTGGCTAATCCTAGCTCATTCTCGAGAGTTGCTGTGCGCACACAGGGACCTCGTGCTCCGGCACCTCAGCCGACTGGGGCTTCGGGTCAACTAGGAAAAAAGCAAGCTCTCCCCGGTTCAGAGCATCTCTTTTCTCGGTTTGGAGTTGGTCTCGATGACAGCGCGTCTCACGAATGAGAGTGCACAGTCGGTGCTGAACTGTCTGAAGGCGTTCAGACGGAGGACAGCGGTTCCACTGAAACTTATTCAGAGGCTCCTAGGGCATATGGCATCCTCAGCGGCGGCCACACCGCTCGGGTTGATGCATATGAGACCGCTTCATCACTGGCTTCAGACTCGAGTCCTGAGATGTGCATGGCGCTGCGGGACACATCGCATGACCATCACGCCGATCTGTCGCTGCCTCTTCAGCCCTTGGACCGACCTTGCATTTCTACGGGCAGGGGTTCCCCTAGAGCAGGTCTCCAGGCACGTTGTGGTTACAACAGATGCCTCCAAGACAGGCTGGGGTGCCGTATGCAACGGGCACACAGCCGCCGGCTCCTGGACGAATTCCCCTGATGAAGGACCTTCTTTCTCAGGGACGGGGCACCATCTGGCACCCACGACCAGACCTCTGGAATCTCCACGTCTGGCCCCTGGACAGGACGCGGAAGACCTAAGTTGCCTACCACCCGCGGTGGTAGACACGATCACTCAAGCTAGGGCTCCCTCTACGAGGCGCCTGTACGCCTTGAAGTGGCGTCTGTTCGCTAAGTGGTGTTCTTCCCAACGCGAAGACCCTCAGAGATGCGCAGTCGGATCGGTGCTTTCCTTCCTGCAGGAGAGGCTGGAGGGGCGGCTGTCCCCCTCCACCTTGAAGGTGTATGTAGCTGCTATTTCGGCTCATCACGATGCAGTAGATGGTAAGTACTTGGGGAAGCACGACTTTATCATCAGGTTCCTGAGAGGCACTAGGAGGTTGAATCCCTCCAGACCATGCCTCGTACCCTCGTGGGACCTCTCTGTAGTCCTTCGGAGTCTACAGGAAGCTCCCTTTGAGCCCTTGGAGTCAGCTGAGCTTAAGGCACTCTCTTTGAAGACTGCCCTCCTGACTGCGCTCACTTCCATCAAAAGGATAGGGGACCTGCAGGCGTTCTCTGTCAGCGAATCATGCCTGGAGTTCGGTCCGGGTTACTCTCATGTGATCCTGAGACCCCAACCGGGCTATGTGCCAAGGTTCCCATGACCCCTTTTAGGGATCAGGTGGTGAAACTGCAAGCATTGCCCCAGGAGGAGGCAGACCCAGCCTTGGCGTTGATGTGTCAGTGCGAGCTTTACGCATCTATTTGGATCACACGCAGAGCCTTAGAAGCTCCAAGCAGCTCTTTGTCTGCTTTGGTGGACAGCGGAAAGGAAGTGCTGTCTCCAAACAGAGGATCGCCCACTGGGTCATTGATGCCATCGCGATGGCATATCAGACTCAGGACATGCCACCCCCTGCAGGGTTATGAGCCCACTCTACAAGGAGTGTGGCGGCCTTCTTGGCCCTGGCCAGTGGCTCCTCTTTGGCAGACATCTGCAGAGCAGCGGGCTGGGCAACACACAACACCTTTGCGAGGTTCTACAATCTCTGGGTTGAGCCGGTCTCATCCCATGTATTGGCAGGCTCGAGCAGGTAAGTTCCAGGACAGCTGGCCAGGTGTACCTCTTGCGCATAGCCCCTTTCCCCTCCCTTGAGGTGAAGATGTGTGCTCTTGACTCCCAGTCGTGTTCATAGACTGTGATCCCTGGATGACTTTCCTCCTTAGCCCTCTGGCAGTTGAGTTTGTGGAGAAACTCGCTGACCGGCGCAGTACGTGCACTAATGAGCCCCTGTACTGAGGTAGGTGCTCCACATGTGCTGGTTCCCCGAAGGCGACCCCATATGATATCTTCCTCAAAATCGTTTCCCTGTCGGCAAACTGCATCTTCCTTCCCTCTGCCTCCGGTCGCCATGCTCTGTAGAAACTCCTCTCCCTTCGGTAGGACCTACCATGGGATCTCTCCACATGACATACTTCCGACAAGACTCGGTAAGACCATGCAATGAATTCCACTCAAAATCCCCCCCCCTCCTTTTTGGGCAGGGTGTGGTCTCCATGGTGTCTTCCCCTTGGGAGGGACACCCCCCGACACAGACACTTATGGCTCCCAGTCAGTTTACAAATTCCACTCTTTTTGGGGAGAAAAGAGAGGGAAAGAGGCCTCAGCTTGTCTAGCCTGTCCCTATAGTTGGACAGTCGACTTGTTCCTGATGGACCGTTCGACGCTCATAAGAGCGTTGGGGGAGGTTACGTGACGGCCTGGTGCGCTGGCTACGAGGCACACAGTGGTCTGCCCCTCACACACCGCCAGTTCACGTTACACAGTTCAGATAGTTGTGGTGTTTTGTATAGGGACCCCTAGTGTCACTACATCGACACAACGTCGAGTGAGTGACAGATAGGGAATGTCATGGTTACTTTCGGAACCTCCGTTCCCTGATGGAGGGAACGAGGCATTGTGTCCCTCTTGCCACAATGCTGAACTACCCGCTGAAATGGCCGGGACCTGGTCTCGGCTCCTCAGCACAAAACCTGAATGAGTGGTTGCATACCAGCTCCTTTTATACCCGTATGTCCAGGGGAGTGGCATGCAAATTCCACTCGCCAATTCTCATTGGCCTTTTTTCAAAAAAGCAGAGGTGTTAGGGGCTCCCAAGAGTGACCCCAAGTGTCACTACATCGACACAACGTCTCATTCCCTCCATCAGGGAACGGAGGTTACGAAAGTAACCATGACGTTTTCACACCCAAATCTCTGAACTGAATGTGAAAAGTAATGTCTCCTCTGAGTCCCCAAATGCATAACTTTATGTTCCTAAGATAAAAAATGAATTAAAAAAATTAGACTTGAGACGAGTTAAACTGGCAAAATTCAAGACCAATTTTCAGAAAATGTACCTTCCTCGTATTCTAAAATGGATGTTTGAACAAAAATGCGGGTTAGGGCCTCAGATTGAATTGATTAATAATGTATTGCTTGTCTATGGGCTTGCAGGCTATGGCACATGAGAATAAACTCACAGGGAATGTAGTGTTAGGGGTCAACTGGTCCATTGCAACACCAACTGAGCTTCAATTTGGTATAGTCATCCGCATAATAACTTCAAAACAAAAAAGCAATGGGTATTCAGGTGGCTGGGTGGTTTAACAATTGGTGCCTGGATTGAATCATTATGATACAAGCCTTTGGAAGTTGGTAGAAATAAAATTATAACCTCCTAATTGCTTCAGCCCTCCCATGAGGAGTTCTCACTTAGATGACAGGATCTCTTTAATAGCTTGGTTCTACCAAGTGTTTGACCGACATCATGGTAATTTCAGGATAGACTTGACTTGCTTAAACATACCATCAATTAAGTGTCACACAGCCTGTATTCACCCCGTTGAGTGTAATAGAGTGGACACTATTGCAAATCATTAGTGGATATAATTCATTGAATTAAAAAAAAAAAAAATATTAATCTCAAATAAAATTCAAGCAAATGGAGAAAAATTGTCAAGTAATTTCTATAGGAGAAATGGTTTGGTGTGGTGCTTTTATCAAGGTTAGCAGATTTTCTCAGCTTATTGCCAGTGGTGTAGTAACTGGAAAGAATATGTTGGTGAGAATGAAATCATTGAATCACTGAGCTTTTAAAGGCATGAGCGAAGACGAAAAATGAGTAAGTGTACTATTGAGGATTCTACCGCTGATTAATAATTAATATGTGCCATATGAACTAATTACCCTCAATACTCTGTATTTGGCACCAAAAGGAGAGCCGTAAAAAGTATTACTACTAAATTAAGAAAAAAAAAAATATCATAAAGAATGGTCATACCATAATTTTTGACAGAGGTTTTTATGCAAACCCACCCTGACCCTATAGTCACAGATTCAAAGGTGATCTCATCAAATGCAATGGAATTGTTTAAAATATCCTCTAAATATATAGCTGACTGCATAAAATGGTTTGCAAAAATGTCAGTGTTCCAACAAATAGACTGATGTGGAGAGGGATGCATGAATCCAAGGCCTGGAAAACGAAACACCACCCAGCCCTTCTTTCTTGGAGCCTGCAATTCACAGCACACTCCAGACCTGCTGGTTTTGTTGTGGTTCTTAGCTAATGCATTTCTATTGCAACCACTGGAACACTGAAAGGCAACATGGGACACTAACAGTTTCTCTGCCCAGGTCATGCATTAGTCCAGTGGTTCCCAACCCTATTCCTGGAGGCCCACCAACATTGCACATTTTGTATATCTATCTTTTCTGACACACCCAATTCAGGTCTTGTAGTCTCCACTAACAAGCGGATGAGTTGAATCAAATGTGTTTGATTAGGGAGATATCCAAAATGTGTAGTGTTGGGGAGCCTCCAGGAACAGGGTTGGGAACCACTGCATTAGTCATACCTGACATTTATGGTTCACAATTAACCTCAAATAATGGCTTTTTCTGTGGAAGTATCTAGTTTCTAGACTACAGCAAAGCAGGAAAACAGAATTTTTTTTACAAACAAGACTCTGCTACTTTGAAGCCATTGAAGCTAGCACAAACTAATTTAACTATTATTATTTCATACTATAACAGTTTTTCATCTTTGTTGAGCTATTTAGTAGTACAGCAAAAAATTAAATTAATACACTGGTTTCTAATGAAACCCATGTGGTATGGTTTCATACATGCAAAAAACTCTAATTGGCTTTTATGAAAATGACCTTTTTCCTCATGTGATTGCATCATTTAATTCTAAATGAACAGTGCCAATGTCTGGCTTACGTTGAGTGTGTATCAGCCTGGCCCTTTTCTCCCCCATTTTACGTTTCCATAGTGACTATTCCTTTACAGAGATCCATTTTATGCTAGTGCTTTCACTTGCAATGACCTACACTGTAACAATAGTGAGAGTAAATGTGCATTTTACCTTTGAGAGTTTTAATTGCAATCAGTTCTGCTTTGTCTTTTGTTATTGTCACTTAATTTAGGGCTGTAAGGTTATTTTGGTATCAGTCATTAACAAATTGAGGAAATTCAGAATTATCAGCTTCAGTTACAACAAAATGAGAAAGTAAAAGTGTTTATACAGGAATGTCAGTGTTTTATTTGTATTGTGATACTTTGAGTTTTTCTCATTCATGATCAGAATGTGCTTGTAAGACAGTGACAATGATGTAAATACTGCAAATGAAAGTCAAGATGCAGCAATATGAAATAAAAGACATTTGAGACAAAAAAAAAAAAAAAAAAAAACAAATGACCATATATCAATAAATGCAACAGCTTGGCATATGTTTGATACACCATTGTCCTCACATACATGTGCAAATCTCTCTTATTCTTGAGTAGAACACTAGTTAAACAGTTAAATAATGCTAGCAAATAGACAGATGAGTCATATGTGCATAACAGTTCAGTGTGTATGGAGGTGTGAGTATGTAGCTTCTTGGAAAAACACTTTTCCCCTTATTTTCCATATATCAGCACCCACAAAATACTTTAGTGGAAAAATATGAGTAATGTTAATAGGCTATAGACCATTTCAAGTATGTAAACAATAACGAAGGAATTAGAATGCTACTAACCCTGAAGCATTTCCGGTATCATTACTGGATCCTTTAAATAAGGCTCTGAGTTAACACATTTTCTCAAAGAAAATCAAACGTTTACCTGAAGTCACTTATCCAGACGTGTTGCTGATATTGAGCATCTATGCGAGAGAGACAGTGATAATGTATCATAATTTAGATGCTCACAATTATTGCCTCAGAAGAAAGATCAGGAAAATTGGATCGCTCCAATTATAATCACGAATCAAGTCATTCAATGAAGCTGTCTGTGTGACCTGCAGACAAGGTAAGGATTTCATTTTGTCTGTTCATACTGTAGTTTGTCGTTGAAGTTGATTTGGATTACAGCGACTCTAAATTATTAAATGTCATCGTAAATGACTTGCGCAGCTTCATTCATTATAATGGGAGCAATCTATGCTCACTTTTAGAGCTCTGCCTCTCAAACTTGCAATTAGTTAGCAAAAATGTCATTCACCTACCTGAGATAAGATGTGTGCTACAGTTGTTAGTAGGCTACTGCACGCATCCAGCCATCTCATTTCACCGCTAGGGTTCATGCATCCATTTGGGGTTGCTTTATCATAGATCTAAACAACATTTCAATTTCCGTTATTAGGCATCCATCAGCCACTGAACAACATGGTCCATTAATAATGAAATGTTATGACAATCGTGTTAATGTTAGTAACGCTAATCGTGTTAAAGTCAGAGCATTGATGTTGCTATGCTGTAAGATATATTTATTTGGGCTGTCAAAATTAACACGTTAAAACTTGATAATGTTTTCTGATTCCTCTGCAGAGAGTCCATCTGACGTCACAGACAGCGGAGAATGCAAACTAAAAGTGATGTATGCAGTCTGGCAGGCGTTTGCAAAAACAGAGACCCTCCCCTTAACAAAAAACAATCATAAGTGGTAAAAGGAGATGTACTTGAGATGCATATTAATAACAGGTGTAAAGAGCCAAAATCCCTTCATGCCAGGTCACTCAGCAGCCGAATTCGTAACACCTCCAGGCAGCTATCCAGGCTATTCCAGGCAACTGACTTAACACACCAGATTCAACATATTAAAAAGCTTTATGAATTGGGTGTGTCCAGTAAGGAAGACATCCAAAATGCACAGTGTTGTGAGGCCTCCAGGGCTATGATGTTTTCATTGATGCTTTCAAACTTCTGGAAAACATTTTTATTTTTTATTTTACCTTTGTAGCATCAGCCCCATTTTCTGTAGAGATTAGCACACAGTCTAACATTTGTCTAATTATGTTCATATAACTTTGGCAATTTTAGCTTACTATAGCAGGAGGCTGTCTGATATGAATAGTTAATTGTGCCAAAAGAATATTAGGTGGAGGTATGAGGCAGATGGGTTTCAAAATAGATCCTCCTCTTGAATGGCTTTTCGTAGACACCTTCAGGGTTCCTCCCAGCAATCTTGCAGAGCTGCTAAAGTTGATGAGAATATCTGAAGCATGAGAAGTGTGGGTGCAGGAGAGTCTCTCTACCACTCCCACTCAGGTCAATCTACTGCACAGTTTACATCACCATGATTTGAAACTATGCAAATCACTGCGCATATTTCCCTAAAGCACTGGTTTCTGTGTAAAACCTATTCTGATTATGTGCATATATCGGGATCGTTTCATTTCTTTGTATCAACATTTGTTTTTCAACTTGCCCTTTTATGGTTCTACTGCTGGATTTCTGCAAGTTTAGCAGTATGTGCACAATATGTTAGGTGTAATTGCACACATGGTTTTTAGAGAAGGTTTTTGAATTTATTATCTGAAATTATAATCAGAGGCGGAGTATGAAAATGGTCATGGAATGCCATTTCCATGACTGAAACATTAAACAGTCAGGTACAACAATACCCTGAGTTCATGCAAGTCCTCTGGGAATGTGAAAAGAATTTGCATACTCCTTCGTTGTTTCAATGCAGTGGCCCAAAGTCACATAGCTGGGTCAATCCACACAGAGTAAGATGTCTGCCAATGCTCTGCATGGCCAGCTCTTCTTGGTGACTGTACTTCCACAGACTGCCACTGAAACCCTAGAGATGTCAGTTCCCATAGTACACTTGCTCTAGAACAGTCCTCACTGCTCAAGGCAACAGGACTACTAAGCTTGCATTATGAAAAGCCTTATAATGGGTCTAGTGAAAAATGCAGCAGCTTCAAGAATGAAAGAATTTTAAGGTGCACTCAATGATTTTATTTTTTGCTAACTGCATAACTTTAAGAAGAAGAAAAATACAATTAGTAGTACTTTTTGAAATATGTTTAAAATTATGTAGTTACATGAGATGAATAATCTGGTCAGTTAAGTCTTAGAGGATAAAGCTCCTTTCTTTTGCATATGGTGCTGGGTGCACATTCATGAGAGCTGCCATGTTGAGATCATAAGACCAGTTTACATTTGCATTACATAACCAACTACACTTACAAGCTTGTTCATGTGCAGTAAAACTGTGCAGTAGCTCAGCTTGTCCAGCATTGCAATTATGAAGCAAAGGACCAGGATATGAGCACGCAAGTCAAGATGTGAGGTAAAAGTGTCACAGAAGCACTACAAATAACGTGGTTGCTTCAGCAGAGTTTTTCAAGTCACATTTGCTTTTTATGCAACTATCGGTTAGGTTTAAGGTTCAGGGTAGTGAGGTAGGTTTTGTTGATTTAAAACACCATAGAGCATTAACCTTAAAAACCTCATCTGCATGGGAGAAAATGTAACTCGCTTTTAGCGCCACACAGTGGGCATTTCACCTTGGAACTGCCTCGATACATGTAAAGAGCAACAAAATATAATTGTGCAAAAATGGCACCACAGTCACATACTTTTCACTAGATCAGGCTTAGAATATTACTCACTTTTTAACTTAATATTCCCCTGTAATTGGACTCTTTCACTTGCAGAATAAATTAAAAATCGCTGACTGTGAATAGACTGTGAAGTTCCTTCTTCACCTGGCTGTCAAGTAGCGAGAATCAGTTCTGAGTGCAATACACACAACCCTCCCCCTCCCACTTTCTTCCGAAAACACTCAAAGATTTACCGAATGTATATCAGCGGTGTGCTGATTTAGAATGAAAAATGAAAAAGAGAATGATTAGGATGATCTATATTAACAATTTACTGCCATTGCCTTGTTAATATGTATTCATGTAATCCAGTGGTTCTCAATCAGGGGGCCAGGACCCACTAGGGGGCCTCAGCACACTTCCAAGGGGGCCTCAAGTTGACTTAAAATTGATTTAAAATAAGAAATATTAAAATTATTACAATAATTCAACTTAATTAAAATGCTAAAAAAATACTTTAAGATGTATGTCTAATAATTATAAACAGACTTTTTCTGAAACTTCTAGAATCAAAAATTGTCCATGATTAATTATTTTAATCAGACACGTCTAGTTTTGGGCGAGGGGGCCTTCAAATTTTGTCTTGGACAGTGGGGGGGACTTGGAGTCAAAAAGGTTGAGAACGACTGATGTAATCTATAAAAAAGTAACTGTAGTCCAATTATGATTATTTTAAAATGTAATTTATTCTGATTGCAAGTATTTGATTTTTTTAAATCTGATTAAGTAATTCATATTACATGTAATCTGATACTAACCAGCACTGTTTATTCACATGATGTTTATCAAAGCTATGGTACAGTAAAGTACAAGTATACAGTATGGTGCAATATAAAATGTATGTGCATTTAAAAATAAACATTTTTATAAATTTATATTTATGCATGCTACATATACAAACCCATGTTTTCAATATGCAAAACCACAATTTTCTGTAAAATCCCATATGAACATAATTTTAATGTATTTCTGTATGTACTGGAAGCTTCTGATCAGAGTTCCTTGTGTGTGGGGGCACATCAAAAACACTCGATAACACGATAACTGATGGTATCAGATGGTAATGCCATTGTTCTTTTATATACAATTACCATATTTATGTGCCACATGTATTTACATGATGCTTCAAAGTACTTCAAAGAATACCATGGTACTACCATGATATTATTTTATGATATATGGTTACCATATTCACATACTATTGTATGTACATGTTGCTTCAAGGTAATTCAAAGAATACAATGGTACTGCCATTGTACTTTGATAAATCATTACCATATTAATAGACCATTGTATTGATAGTACTCCTAGGTAATGATACACTATGTGCAAAAAGATTTTTGTGTTTCCGTGAAGGCCACGAAGCGTTTTGATACTTTTTTGGTTGGAAAATGTCTTTACCTGCAGTAGCTGTTCACAAGCTGCACGTTTCAAGTTTAATAAAGACCTTCTTCATCACTGGCAAACAATATGATGCATTAGCAGGTTTAGTTTCCATTGATAAATAAATATCCACTGCAACCAGCGTTATCTTTGTTTCCAGTGTTGTAAAGTATTCCATTAGTGTGTTGGTGATGCTCCAAATGATTCAGCAGCGTGCATGTGAGATATCTGAGTCATTCAGATTGAATCGTGAACTGATTCAGATGGCTTTGCTTTCATCTGTGACCAATTCATTGTAAAGAACAGACTCAAAAGGAGCAATTTGTTTGCGAATCGGACATCTTTAGTTCTGATTCAAAACTGCCGACAGTAAACAGTCTACACGGCATAATGTAGCTTTTTTTTTTTTTGATTCAAAAACTAGTGAAGCTACCACCTCGCTACTGAGAAATGTAGTTAAAATAATAGCTTCGCTATTTGTAGCGAGGCTACTGCCCACCACTGTCTACACCGCAAGGTGTCAATGCAACATAAACATCAATATTCCTGCATGTAAAAATTATAATTTTAAAAATGTTCATTATAATCTCTGAATTAGGCATAACATTGTAACAAAAACATTTGAGTCAACCTGACATAAAATTCAATTCATTGCAATGTAGCCTACTGAAACAATCATGTTAAACATTATTTCATATTGCTTCATAATTGCTTCTAGATTAGATATTTATGGTCTTTACGATCTTTACAGTGGTAAATCAAACCTCATACAGTTTTACATTTTATAAAAAAGGTTATTCAAATACCACACAAAGCTAAGGAAATAGAGACAATGCATTGAGTACAGTGCAGAAAGGCAGCATATTTACATTTCTCACTGAGCTGCATTGAAAAGCTATTCTTGTCTCACTGTTTACACAGAAAGAGGCAAAAATAAAGTAGAGGCACTAGAAGCTTTTATTCTCACACCTTTTTTCCTTCAGCCTTCTCACTCTGGTATGCACATTTCCTAGGAGAGAAAGCCATGAAAGAGCCAGATTTATATCTCCTAAAGCCTCATCTGTGGGTCTGCTGTATCTATGAGGATTCTGTGTTGACTTTAAATCATATGAAAAGGGAAAAGAAAAACTGGAAGAAAGACAAAGTTATACCACATGTACACGAGAACATTTACAAGCTGACTGGAAAGCAAATGTCCCCCGTCTACAATTGTACGGCTATTATAATGGCACCTGCAGGAAAATGAACCAATAGATCTGGCCATTTTCAGCATGAAATGCGAGTTTAGGTAAACTGACCTGGTGACAATCTTTCCTTGTCAAATAATCAGAAAATAAAATGACTTGTAATGGGAAGTAATATTTTATTGATTTTCATAAGAATGAAGAGGAGCTGAACCTGCATTGTTGGGACTATAAAAAAAACAACATCTTGAAACAGCCTTAAACATCTTTATCACCAAAGCATTTTGTATTTTGCACAAGTAGCATACCAATCAATAATTGTATGCACCACCTTCTAATTTTACCCTGAGTAAGCAAGCTCATGACTCTAATGCAAAACAAAACAGTGAGTCATTGCATGGCCCCCAGCCCCCGCTCAACAACTATTGATAGCAGATTTCTCTTCACACTTTGTCCATGTCCTTTCGCCCCTGCTAAGTTCTGTGCACGTTACTGGTCTGGCTGATATGGACCAGCAAACACTTCCATTTACAATGTTACACAGGCAGCCGCTGAGCTTTTAGTAGCATAGTTGCAAGTTGTTCAGCACCCAGATCCTTTCACTGCGTGTTGAGGGGAAAATTTTTGTTTGCTTCATTCTATGTATTGTGTGTCCAAAGACATTGTCATTGAATAATGCATCTTTTAATACCTTTTCTTTATAGTCAGTTGTTGATCAAAAACAACAAAAAGAAACATTTAATTCTAATCACACATAGCTCGGGTATGGTATGAAGCCACTCAACTCCATGTTAATATGTGCTCAACCAAAATGCTGTGGGACATTGTGGGATATATATATATACTAGGGCTGGGTATCACCAGCCACCTCACGATACAATACATACTGCGATACACGTCTCGATTCGATATATCATGATACATCACGATATCATGATTCGATTTTGATTTAGCTTTTAATTTAAATTAATTTGGATATACAGTATTTCAGTTTTAATGTCCATTTGATTTTTCTCATTATACAGGGGACCATCTAACTTGTTAAATTACGGACATACAGTATCAATACTTCTAATTTTATTTTATCGTTAGTTTTTCATCATTTTGGTGACGTTTTAGCTTTTTTTTTTTTTTAAATATAGTCCATGCATTATACCAATAAACATGCTGTATTGAAATTGCACATATTATATTGCATATATACCGTATATTGTTACATGTTTGTTGTTTACATGCCTAATTTGTACTATTAACAAGTATTTACAAGTGCAAAAATGGTACTCTCTCTTTAAGATCTGTGGCAAGGACTTTGACAGTAGTGTTTGTTTGGTCGAATGGCTTCTTTACAGCATCCATGCTATTTGTGATTAGAATTAAATGTTTCTTTTGGTGTTTTTGATAAATAACTGACTGTAGAGAACAGAAAGGATATTAAAAGAGACATTATTACACAACAAATGGTTTGCTTGGATATAGTCTGTGGACTCACATTACACAGAAAGAGTCAAAACTTTTACTCTCAGCATGCAGTGAAAAGATCTCAGTGCTGAACTTCTTTGCCACTACACCACTCAAACACTGCTGAGTGAAATCTAAAAAATTACCAGCCAGTGGCTAATCACAGACATTTTTTGTACCATATGGGAAGTATTTACTGATCGTAAGGGATTGCAGATAGAAAGAGAGCGATCTTGCCATTTTAAGGATCGACATTGGGTTTGTACAAGATTGTAAAGATTAAGTAGAAAATCTATATTTTTGCCCAGCCCTAGATCCAAATTCGTGAGAGAGGTCCAGCATGTCAATGAGAGAAACCGTGAATCCTGCTGGATCAGTTTCAGTCTCTTTCATGCCTCATGGAAGCATCTCTGACTGCGTCTCATTTGGGGGTAGGGCATTTAGTGTGACTGCCCCCAAATTATGGAACTCTCTACCACAAGCCCTCTGTGACACCACCAATATCTCTGATTTCAAAACTCAATTGAAAACCCGCCTTTTCCTGACCTGTTTTTCTGATCTGTGATCTGCTGTTTTTTTTCCCCCTCTGACCTGTATTTCGCTTAACCTGTATTTTGTTTTGTTTGTTTTGCTTGCTGTGTAAAGCAACCTTGAGTTGTCAGAAAGGCACTTGTGGAGGCGAGGGTGTGTTCAAGCACCGATCTGTGGAGAGTCAGGTCCGGGAAAGCTGAGTGGTTAAGGATTTACACCTGTGCTAACACCTGTTTGTATTCCCAGTGAGCTGTGACATCGAGATAAAAGGAGAGGAGATGCCGGCAGACAAGTGAGAGAGAGCCCAGCTCCAAGCTGTGTGCGTGTGTGTGTGATTTGGGAAGTGTTTCCGCTGAAAAGTGAGGATTTTTTGTTAAACAAAGACTGTCTTATTGGAATGAAGTACACTGTCTCCCAATTCCTCATTCCCTGGAACTAAGGGATTTGCTACAGTGGTGTCGAGGAAGATCGCCATCATACAGTCCTCACCGCTGGCCGAGATCATCAAAACCCTCGCTGGCATCCACCAGATGCTACATCAGGCCCTCCTGGAACTGTCAGAACAGGAACAACGGTTCCAGGTCCTGATGCAAGCCCAGGTGGAGGACCGACCTCAGGATGACCCCGAAGCCTTCATAGAACTTTTAGAGCATGCTGTGGTCTGTCTGTTGCCGCTGTTATCGGGGGAGGCTCAGCTTGCAGCACAATAGCTACCTGTCACGATTCTGCTGGAGTACTCGGACCAGAAACGAGCCGTCCTGTAACGGGTTGGCCGTAGCCCCGAACAGCACCGTCAGTGCTTCCGGGCGCTGACATTCAGTGAGTTCGGCCACCCGTTTGCCTTCACCCAACAGCTCCTTGATGCCTGTTAGAGGTGGTTGCTGGCTGAGGACCGTGGTGCTGATGGAATAGTCAACCTGGTGGTACTGGACAGTTCGTCGACCGTCTGCCGAATGGAACGGCGGAGTGGGTCCAGTGCCACCATCCGACATTGCTGGAAGAGGCAGAGTTCCCACCCCTATCGGTTACCAGAACACAAGAAAAAGGTGGTCTGGGAAGAACTCATGGCCATGCTTGATATGAGTGTGATCGGGGAGTCCCACAGTGACTGGGCCAGCCCGGTGGTTTTGGTACTGAAGTCCGACAGGACGGTCCAGTTTTGTGTGGACTATAGAAAAGTTAACCTGGTGTCTAAATTTGACGCGTACCCAATGCCTCGCATTGATGAACTGCTCAATCGGTTAGGTGCGGCTCGCTTTTATTCGACACTGGATTTAACTAAATGATATTGGCAGATCCCCTTGACTCCCATGTCCCGAGAAAAAAACTGCCTTTTCCACTCCATTTGGCTTACACTAATTTGTTACCCTTCCGTTCAGTTTGTTTGGGGCCCCGGCTACGTTTCAGCGACTCATGGACAAAATTCATGAGTCATGAGGAGACGGAGGCAGACGAGAGAGAGAGAGCCGAGCTTCAAGCTGTGTGTGTAATTTGGGAAGTGCTCCGCTGAAAAGCGAGGATTTTTTTGGAACAAAGTATGCCATCCCCCACTTCCACATTCCCTGGAACTAAGGGATTTGCTACAGCACTATATAAAATTAATACATTATTATTATGTACAGTATGTATACATATGTTCATATATACATACATACATACTATTTATTAATAGAATACAATAAAAAATAAAAGCTAAAATGTAACAAAAAGACAAAACTAATGTTAAAATATTTTTTTTAAATCAATATTTTCATAATGAACCAAATTAGAAGGATCCCTGTGTAATTAACAGCATTAAATTAGAGATAATTTCTTTTATATGTAAGCAAAAAGGACATTATGACCAAAATATACCCAACTGAACCCAAATTAATCGAATCGGAATCAGAATTAAATCGAGCGCGTGTGAATCGGAATATCAGGAAATCTTTTTTATGGCTGGATTTGTCTTTAAAAATGAATAGAACATTTCTGCAAAAGAATAATCAGTCGAGTCCACTAAATGTGCAATAAATAAAAGATGAGTAAGATGAAAAAGATGAAATCAAAAGAGGACTGACAACTTCTTAAAAAAATGTCTGGCCCAAATATGGAACAGTCTAAAAAAAACTTGCATTGATGAAGCATCGGCCACACTCTGGCAATATCCATGTCTAAATCAATCAACGGAAGTCAGAGCAAAAGTGTGATTAATAGATAAGAGCAGAAGAGCATATTGTAAAGCTAATTCTCATATTAAAGCGTAAAATAGAGCTAATAGGTGTCATTTTCAAAATTTAGGTTCTAGAGCTACTGTTGTTGCTGTAAAGCTTCTTTTTTTGGCATAAAGGCTAAATAAAATACCAACATTTTGTACTCTTAAAAAAAAATAAAAATCATAGTCTGAATTTAAGTCTGAAAATGTCATGAAATAAAAAACAGGATTATTGTGATCCCTGCACACTAATTCTATCCATTCTGATGTGAACACCTGTAGGTTTCAGCAAGAACAGCTCACAAATGGTGTATTTCCTCTCTTCTCAACCTATTAGCTCCCTCAAAGGCCCAAAATCTTGTCTACAGGTAACATCACAGACTCTGGTCATTAAAAGAAGCACTCTCACCTGTGTCCTTTCCAAGGTAACAAAATCGTAAGGCAGCTTTCTAGACACTATAATGAGGCTGTGCCACTCTTTCCCCTTTCACTCACATTCTTCTGTAATGATATATCTATCTTTGGCCCTTTCAATCCCACAATTTCATTATTTCAGATATAACACCACAATTTTCCCTCCAGCCACAACTGAGGAAAATAAAAACCTTTTTCCTTTAACCCCTACCATTGGGTTGATTCTGTGTCTTCAAGATTTGGCTTTGTTATATTTTTACTGATTTGATTTATGTTTATTTTTATTTATTTTTTATGAAAAATCAATATAAATGTGAATCAGTGCATAATTGTAGGTGATGATTGGTGGCAAATGAAATATGTTCTAACAGGATAATCCACTAAATCTGGCACAATTCTTGATTAAGGAGGTTGGTGAGAGCACCTCACCATAATCCAAGTAATAATTAACCTTTGAGTCTGAACCAAACGAAGAGTAGGCTATTAATTCCAGCACAGAGATAGAAATCAGTTGAGGTGGGACATTTTGTCACCAAAAGCGACTGTAAAAACAAGGTCTGAGAGGGACAGATTCCGATTTGTCATCTACCCCACAGACTTGTGTGGTGTATTTGAGTTTACAATTGACATTCAATTACAACCATGACAGCAAAAAACAAAAACAAAAAAAAAAAAACTCTTGACACCCCTGTAGAGGAACCAGGTTTATGGCATGTCTACCAGCAACAAGTCTATCTCACATGTCACTTCTCTTTCAAGGGACCCAAAAAAGGAAACTGGTTAAAAACTATGAAAAAAAAATACCCTCAGTTCAAAGCTTGACAATTGGGGTGACAAAAAGAAACAGGTGGTTCATTGGTTATTTTCAGTGTTAGAAGTCCAAAGGCAAAAGATAGAGAGGGGGTGTTTTTTGATGAATGACTACTGTCCAGGAGGTTTTCCTCTATATCTATGACTTTGTTCCTGTGGTTTCTTCCAGTTGGCCTCAATTTTCTATCAGCTCTGCATGCACCTATGGAAAGGCAAAATGGCTCCGGTGGGGATCCAAAGAGGCCGTTTGTGGTAATCAAAGCCTGATCAATTCTTAATTAGAATGCGTCAACTGTCAGGTATTTATAGAAAAACACTTTCCATAGGGTCAGAAGGTGATGATGTGACAAGAAAAGCATTTCATTGATTCAGTTGCAGCAGAAGAAGATTGAGTGTTATGCAGAGCTGACAATGAGATGAGTTTCATGGTATTGTGTTTGTAAGCTATTGAGTGTGTTTGCATGTACAAAAATATGCTGATAACTATAAAAAAAAAAATCAGCTCATTCAAAAAAAGACTATACAAGAAGCCTCTTTACATGACATTTAAAATTAGATGATTTTTCTGTGGTTTTGACATCAAAACATATTGTTAGATCATCCATCCTGTCTGACAATGCCAGGAATGTAAAATCTACTCTCCCACTAGACCTCTCTCTCCGTCAGAAGATATCAAAAATCCAGTCTACATCAATAGCTTGTCATATAGACCTTATTCACAGTAGCACCTTCTTTTTTTATTGGAAATGACGAGGCTGTGAGGGATAGACTTTCCATTTCTTTAATGGCATGCCTGGTATAATCTGATTTTCCACAACTCATGTCTGGAGTTTTTTGTCTACCAAGTGCCCTTAAAAAGACATTTTTCAATGTTTTGTCCGTGGAATGATCCAAAACATTTTAAACTCCAGTGCAGCCCATCAACGAGACTATATGTCTATCCCTCACAGCCTCGTTGTCATTCACATCAAAAATCATAGATGCCATTGCTGTGAATAAAGTCTGTTAACTAGGGATGTGAGGAACGACTAATTTCACTGACATTTAAATGAAAATTTTGGAGTCGACTAGTCTAAAAAGATACCAACCTTAAGAAAATAGTCAAAAAAAAAAAAATGGTTTATGCAACCCTTTTAAAATAATTATCATCCAATTGCACACTTCCTCGGATTCGCTGTGAGTCCCACCTGTCTCCGCAATCTCAGGACGGCCCTCAGATGCTGGATATGCCGCTGTCAATCATTGCTATAAATAAAAATATCATCCAGGTGCTAGCCTTGCATTATGATCATTGTACATTAAATATAAAACATGACATGCATTCACTGAATAAACATTGGCGAATACAGGCATACTTATTGAAAACAATTAAATGAATAGTGCAGGACCAATAGAGCAAACCTAACAGCCTGTTCTAAATGGAATTCACCAAGTTGAAGTTACTTAACATATTAAAACAGTCTGGACATTATTGAAAATAATTAACAGATAGCCAAATCTACGAGAAATTTTTTTTTTTTTTTGCCTGAAACGTTGCCTGTATTTCACAATGTGCAGTCGTATTTTAGCCATTGATCTAATATGACAGCTGTTCTGTAAAGAACGTTAAACAATAACAGTTATGATGTAAAAAAAAACAAAAAAAACAGCTACAGGATAGAAACAAATAGGCCTGTGATGTAGCCTACAATAAACCTAATGTATTGTAAACATGATGTGCACACAGAATAAAAGATTGTTTAACCCATCAAGCAGTCGGCACCTCATTGAAAATAGCCTTCTTAATCAGCAGATTAAAAAAACGGCATACCTAGCCTAAAACAGTCATTTTCTAGGCTAATTACTCAAAAGCATAAATTTTTTGACGAACAAAATTAACATGTTGACATGGTCCAGTGAAAGAAGGGACTTGAATCACCTGAGACGACTATCCTGCACTTGAAAACTGTGACACAGACTCCGGAGAATTGGGATTAAGATCCATGTGCGGTTTTATTAGAAAGGTGCAAATCATAAACAGACAGGCAGGGTTAAATCTCCAGCAATAGAGCATCGTAGACAGATGAAAGTCGTGGTCATAAACAGGCAAGGTTCAGGGCAGGCAGCAAACAAAGTATAAATCCAGACAAACCAGATGTGATCAAAAGGCAGACAGCAGAGAAGCAGAACAACAGGTAAACAGGCAGGAGTCAAACACAGGCAGGCAATATAAACAGTATAAACTCTCAGAAATGTTAGCTGTGGCAGAACAAGACTTTGCACTGAGCCTAGTATGCTTAGTGCTTAAATAGTCCTTGGAATAGGGAACAGGTGTGAGCATAATCAGTCCAGGTAGGAATGCTGGGAATTGTAGGTCAGAATGCTACTAGTATTCAGGTGAGGGAGTCCTCTGGTGGTGAGCAGAAGTCCTTGAGTTCATGACAAATATGCCCGCTCAGAGGGAAAATAACTTAGAAGCATGCACAGATTTAAAGAAGATTCAAATATGAAAACATCCATAGGGACTTTCAAGCCAATGTTTTGGAAATCCCCTTCCCGCACCACCACTGAAGTGATTTCTGAAGGACATTTTATCTGCGCCCACCGCAAGTGGGAAGAATCACGCACAGCCTGAGGTGAAATTAAACTTTGTATCTGCTCCAGATATCTCTTTTTAAATAAAATTTTTTCATTAATTATATTTAAAATGTGTAACGTTAATATGACAGTAATTTAAGCGCAGCCTCTGTAAAAATATAAAGCCAAACGTAAATGTGTAAACACGTTGAACAGTTTAATGGGGAAAAATATTAACCGACTAGTAATTCCAGTGTCGATTAGTAGCATCAGAACCATTTAGTCGACTAGTCTCGCACATCCCTACTATTAACTCTCCTACCAGCTCAAGAACAGGCAGAGGCTGCAGGGGAATACAGCAGAAGGCAGGCAAAGTGATGGTAAAAATGAGCAGAGTTTATTGAATAAATGTTGTTGCGTCATTAACGAATTAAATTATAAATGTTATTATACCAAAAAGACAATGGACAATTACTGCTTCACAACATCATTCTGTGAAACTGGAGACCTTGAAATAGAGACTACTCTTTTTGTGAAGACAATACAGCACACAACGTAATATTAAACAGAAATAGAAACAATTAAAAAGAAATGTATTAAGTACAACTGAATAGGCCTAGGCTATATAAAATTAAAGAAATTAGTAAATTATTAGGTCATATGAAAGAGTTAAAGAAGCAAATGGAGAACAACACAGATGTACTATGTTTGCTCTCTGAAGCCAAACACACACTCAGGTTGCTTTTAAAAAAATGTATTACATCTTTAGATCCTTAATTCAATACATGCGCACAAGATATGCAGACACTGAAGCTGCCAGAAGGCTGGTGTTTTCAGGCAAAATGAAATCAGGATAATGGGCAAAAATGTAGGTGTACCGATCAGTTTGTTTGAGCCATTTAAGGTGTTCAAATGACCTTGCACATTGTTGGCTTAATAATGGAATAGCTCATTTATTCATCTTCATGTTGTTCCAATCCTATATGATTTTCATAGATGTGTGATGGCTGATAATGTGACCTTGGCTCTTTGAAGACGCAGAAAGCCAGTGTAGTAAAATGCCGTGCTGGTTTTCTTTTTAACAGCAGATGCATGACAAGGGTATGATATAAAACTACTTGTAACAGTAACCAAATTAACTATCACACGCAGCACAATGCATTAAGCTTTCCCCATGTTTTGAGTCTCAGTGCTATGAGGGAGAGAACTGTAATTGGCTTTTATTTGTTCATTGCCTTATCGTTGTTTTACTTTCATGGATAACTTAAAACTAATTAATCAGGGAATGAAAGTGATGGAAACTGGCATTGTACCATCCTCCCTTGTCATTTTCTCTGTGAAAGCCCCTTTCATTGCTGACATAGGCTTTTTGAAAGGCACTCTGTTATGAGCAGATAAATTCTTGAAAAAAATATTAATTTCAAACACATATGTTTTAAGTAAATTGAGTTCATTTCTGCCACCTCAGTTACATTCATTTAATCTTGGATTGTTTTTGTTTTTATAATAATCTTATCCAGCCCCCAAGCTAACTCATAATCATGCCCATTTCTTGTTTAATATATATATATATATATATATATATATATATATATATATATATATATATATATTAATAAATGGGTATCTCTTTGTAAAACAAATCTGCATTTAGATTCTTTATATGTCCATTATAAACTACTAATACACATGGAAAAATCATCATAATGGTGCGGTTTTCTAAAGTGAAATTTAAATTGAGAAAATACTTATTTAAATCACTCTAAAGTGTTCCAATTAAATATGTGCATCTACAACTAAAACACCTCAAGAGATGAGATTTGCTCTGCTCACTCTACCACTCTGATAGTAACTGAAGCAAAGATCATTTTATTATGCATGTTTGATTGAAATGTACTGATGAGGGATGTGTGTTCAGATTTTAAGTATGTTGAATTAGCATAATGGGAGATCCATTATGCTACTAACATAAGATTTTGATTTACTAACTCTGTGGGATTTTATCATGCTTGAAACGGATATCTTATTATGCTATAATAGGTTTGTGCTGTAATAAAGAATGAAATACTTCACAAATCACACATACACACCACTCACAAAAATAAAAAAATTACAAAGAAATTTTCTGGAAATGACCAACATTTGAAATGTCATCACAAGTCCAGGTAACGCATCAAGAAAAATTGAACATTTATCCCTAAAGCACTGTGAAATACATTTTGATCTGATTTGTGTGTGGTGGTCTCTCAAATGAGGACTTCATGCTTGCGGTCAGACTCTTTATGTGCCTCTATATGGGCTAATGTCATTTATTTAAAAATCCCAGACATAAGTTGTCATTGTCGCAGCATAAATCTCTCAGTTGATGCAGTCACAGCAGGCTCAGAGACATAATGCCTGCTGCTAAAGGAACTGCATGCTGCCACTGGAAAATGGCTTAACTGCTGGCTGCTTTTAGCCCCAGTGGTTCATTTTAGCAAGATGTTAATGTAGCAGAGAAGGTGCACAGGTCTAAAGCAATAACTCTTTTTATAGCGGTGGACCAAGACCACCTAACTCAGTGCTAGGACAGGTGATCCAAACATTCATTAGAAAGTCTTCCAAAAAAAAAAAAAGCATTTAATCATATACTCTGTTTTACAAAGTCGGGATTTTCACAAATAAAATAGCAGATGATCATATTTGTGCTTTGAAGACACTGCAGTCCAGTGTGAATATCACAAGAATGGAGCAACCTCTGAAACTAGGATAAGTCGTGTCTTCATCTGCAAAACATTCTCTGCCAACTCTGAGCAGATATGAGAATACATTTGTTGCATTGTCTGAAATAACTAGAAGCAATAATCTATAACACACTGCTTGTAAAACCATGCTCTTCTGGTTTCCTTCACGTTTATCTTTTAGTAAGCAATGCTTTTAAGGCCTTTCAAATTCATTTTTTGTATGCTAGGTGAAGGTGTCTGGCACATAAAACAAAATAAGCAAAATGGCTGGAATTATTGCTAGAAATGGCAGTATTCAATGCCAGAGGGCATATTATAAATATCGCGATTTGATCTGTGATATTAATATAAAAAAAATAAATAAATAAATCTAGCAAGTGTTTCCTTTTAAAAGTAATGGGCAAACATGCTCAACTGCCAATAAAAATGCTGTTAAAGGGTGTGCACTCGAGTTCTCTTAAGAACCAGACTAAAAAAATAAAAAATAAATAATTGAAACATAAAGGGGGGGAAAAAAATGACTTACATCACCTTCATTGTACAGTATCTGTTATCATTATACACTTAATTATTCATTTTTGGAACCCAATAAGTTAAGAAATTATGGAAATATATTCAGATATTTGTATTATAAAACAATAGCATATGTAGTTATTTCATGTACTAATTTACAATAGTTCTCCCAAAAAATTTAAAAATACAAAATTCTCTCATCATTTACTCACCCTCCTGGCATCCCAGGTGTGCATGACTTTCTTCAGAACACAAATTAAGATGTTAGAAAAATATTTCAGCTCTGTTGGTCCTCACAATACAAGTGAATGGGTGACTAAATTTCAAAGCTCCAAAATCCACATAAAGGGAGCATAAAAGTAATCCATATGACTCCAGTGGTTAAATTAAAACATTTGTTCAGACACAATATGAGAAACATATATATTTAAGTCATTTATCATAAATTCTCCTCCCGATAGGGGGTGATATGCACAAAGAATGTGAATCACCAAAAACAGAAGAATGGGAAAGTGAAGTGGATATTGACTGAGCAGGGAGAATTTATAGTAAAAAGGACTTTAATATTGAACTGTTTCTCACCCACGCCTATCATATCACTTCTGAAGATATGGATTTAACCACCAGAGTCGTCTGGAGTACTTTTATGTTGCCCTTATGTGGATTTTGGAGCTTAAATTTTGGCACCATTCACTTGTGTAATGAACTGGCCATGGAGATTGTGTTAGGATCCATGTGTTGGAAGTTTATTATGAACACAAGCAAACAATCCAAATCAGCAGGCAAATAGAGGTAGTCGTAAAGCGGTATAATCCAATAAACCAAAAAGACAGTCCAACAAGGCAAACAAAACAAAGGGGTCTCCAAAAGGCAGTAAATCCAGGAAAACAGGCAATGGTCATAACATGAAAACAATCAGCAAGGCAATGGAAAAACGCTTGGTAAGGCAGGGTAAACTGGCAATACTTAGCAAAGTCAAAATGAAACAGCATGGTATTTATATAGTTTAAACAGGAAGTCACCAAAGAAGAAACAGTACAGAGTTAGTATTCGGGAGAGGGCTCCCTCTGGTGGTTGGTAGGAGGGGTAACAACCTCAGATGTTACAACTTGCATTTTATGGACCAAAAGAGCTGAAATATTCTACTAAAAATCTTTGTGTTCAGCAGATGAAAAAGTCATACACATCTTGGATGGTATGAGGGTGAGTAAATTCATTTTTGGGTGAACTAACCCTTTAAACCTTTATTTTGGCTAAATGCAAAAGACGTTTGTTTGTAGCGGAGTTGACAATGCAGTTAAAGGCCAGAGAAATGCTATCATCCACTCTTCTGTTCCCAAAAACCCAGTTTTAACGGGTTACTTTGGGGGGGGGGGCTTGGTGATTGGTAATCTCCCATTATGCTAATTCAACATATTCGCTGTCCTTTTCTGCATATCGCTGCTCCCATCGCGGTGGTGTTTTTTGGCCCGTTCTGCATAATGCAGCGGTACATTTCAGCCCCGTTTTGCAGCTGGCCCTTCAGGAAAAAAGTCCCCGTTCTCCCGAGGGCCAGTCCGCCCCTGCACCCAGCTCATTAGCCTCACATGAGCTTTGAGTATGTGTAATACAAATAACAGAGCTGTGCACATACAGCAAGCACAGTGAGCAGTGCGTAAACATTTGAATTAAAAATCGCACTTAGTCATAACGCAATTTAGATTTTATTTCGAGTAATCATTCTGCCCTACAGTGTGTACTGCCTCAGTTTATGACCCCAATATACAGTATATATAACAATAGAATTAAATCAAAGGTTTGCCTTATGTAAAATAGGGGTTTGTCTATTCAGATAATGCAAAAATTCAGAAATAAAGCATTACAAATATTTCTGTTTCATGATCAGTAGGGAGATCTATTCAGAAAGGTTCATCTTGCTTAACCATTTAGAGTTTACTTCCCTCTGAACTGCGGCTGGTTCCATTGTTGGATGTTCCATTACACCTGATATTATGATGGGTTTAGTGCGATACAATTTTTTGCTCTCTTTTCTTTTATTGCACTTTATTTTCAAATAATACATTACCATAATTAATGGTGTATGTCATCATGAAATCAAACACCATCCCCTTGAATTCTGAACACAAAGGTCAAAAGAGACGCATTTTACGACCAGGTGCAAACACCAAGGTGTCCACTTGTGATCAGATTGCCAAAAATGCATCTTAATGCCAGGTGTACACAGGGCCTAAAAAGGTATCCATGTCCCCTTTATGGACAGAACTTCAGAGGACAAACACATACAGCAAAAAGAGGGATTCCCAGGGGAAAAAAACATTTGAGATGGTCAAGTCACTTTTATTGACATGGGCCTGGAAGAGGGTAAGTATCTTCAATTCACCTTCTGTCTTAAGGCTAGAGCACCTGGTACTCAAACCAGAAATATCTAAGTAAGCTACATTTAAGGAACACATTCCTGTATGAAATCGACAGGGAGAATAATCCCATGGGTCTCATTAGTTTGGGTTTATCGAGAGCTGAGCATATCTGGGAAGGCCTGTGCTTTAGCCCACTTATCACTGAGTCTCGTGGAAATTGAGGTCGGAGCCTGCGAGACACAGGGAAATTATTTTTATTAGGCTGCTCAACAATGCTCGCAACAGGATCAAACGGTCACTAAATGTTTATATAGGCAAATCCTTATGTCCTCCTGAAATATGACTAAGCATATGTGTATTGGATTAGTTTTTTGCTAACATTATCCTCTCCTTTCCATCAGTGATTCCTGTGGCAAAACCTCAGGGGACAATTAGCGCAAGTCTAACATAAAAATGTAATTATCATGGCAATAAATTATGATTAACTGCAGGGTTCTCACATTCTCAATGGACCCGCTGCCATCTCAGAGCTGTGCTGGTGGTATATACTGGTCAAAAAGCTCTGAATAGTATTCAACCAACATTAGCCAATCACGTCCTGCTTCCTAAACTAATTGCGGTACATTAAGTGTTTGTGAAAAGCATTACAAAGTTGTCCCAGGATAAATGCAGCATGATGGGAAACCAAAAGCAGAATCTTTTTGTAACATTCACCTGTCAAAGACACAGGCCTCTAGGAATTTGGCGACAATGGCCAACCTGGTCTCATAGAATCATGTCACTTTAACAAGTCAAGTCAAGTTATAGTTCAATAAAATATATAATGTATATTTGTATAGCGCTTTTCACAACACATCATTTCAAAGCAGCTTTACAGAAAATCGTGCTTCAACAGAAAATGAAACAGTAATATCTATAAAGTCTTAGAGTTATCATTGTGTAGTTTGATTAACATATGATTGTAAATTGTGTATAAAAATAAATTAGTAAATAATAATTGTATCTGCCCCAGTGAGCAAGCCGAAGTCTACTGTGGCAAGGAGCACAAAACTCCATAAGATGTTGGTTAATGGAGAAAAATAACCTTGTGAGAAACCAGGCTCACTGTGGGGGCCAGTTCCCCTTTGGCTAAACAGCATGAATAAATGCCAATATTAGTTTGTGTGTAGTGCAAGTCATCGTTTTATATTAATAAACTAAGTTTTAAGGGCCATTGTTTAAACAAAGATTTTGTATGAACTTAATGACTAATGTCTTTGAAGTCCATCCTGGATCAATTGTCTATGTATTCCTTTCATGAGTATAGTCCATCAATAGACCAAGGTGATGCAGGCAGAGATCAGTGAGGTGCATCGCAGTGCAACCAGCAAGTCATTTCGGTGAGGTCCATTTCTACATACTACATTATGATGTTAACTACTTTTTTGCAAAATGATTTTTATATGACTCATAAATATCACAGCAGCTTCCTAGTGAAATTAACACAAGACGTGCTACAACAATGATTTCACTTTCACACCAATTACAAGTAAAACACCAGATTCTGAGTTCATAAAGTTCAAAAAGCCTTGTTTCTCATGACATTTAAACACTTTTATTAAGGCAATACATTTGAATGCTTGTATCATATAGCTAACTACAAATAATCTTAACTGAGAGATTCACAGAGCATTGCACTTGCAATGCACAGCATCACACAGTGGGCATTTCACCTTAGAACTGCTACAATGCGAGTAAGGAACCATGTAGTCTAATCTCATTTTGCAAAAAATGTTGCCAAAGTCACATCATTTTTATGAGACCAGGCTGAATGGCAGGATGCAAGTTTGGTTTCAGACAAGGCATGCATGGCATCACCCATCTTTTTGCCTTTGTTCCTACTTAGAGCATCCCTCTTTAGCAGACGCTTAAGCAACAAGCTCCCCCTATAATTCCGAAGCTATCTGCCTGATAGCTAGCTACCACATCCACAACGGCCTTTCCCTAAATGTGTAGTCCAACCTGTCTTTCTCCCAACAGAAATGACTCCCTCTGAAATGTGCCATTCATCCACAAGAATCAGATGCTGTGTCGCTTGCCACTGCTGCCAGCCATTGAAACCACATTGCACAGCTCCAAATGAAGATGTGAATAGCCAATCTACGTTCCAGCAGGAGAGGGAAGTAATTTTCTCTTCACGCCTCTCTATTGATCTCAGCATGGCTGACTCAGAGCCCTGCTGCTTTCTGGGCACAGGAAGTGGAGTGAAATGGCCTCACGGGGGGGGGGGGGGGGGGCAAACAATTGAAGAGAGGTATTTTTTGTTTTACCTTCATTATATATTCAAAATCCCACAGAGGACAAAACAGCCAGGATTGACACTGGATTGTGAGGTATCTATTATATTTTGCACTTTCAGTCACTGAGACCACCTCGTTGGGAATCATACAACAAGAAAACAATGTATTGTTTTACAGAATATCCTTGGTTGCTCTCTCTTAAGCATGCACAAAAGCCTTTGCTGTTTCCAATATGAATAATTTCTACTGCCTTAGGGTTGTTTCTGACCTACAGTACCTACTGTAACTCTTTACTGCATCTTTCAAAAACAATGCAGGAGAAAACCCAAGGCTGGGACAATTAATGCATGTAATAATCTCTGTAGTTTGTTCTTTACTCTAAGTTTCAAAAATATATAACTTTCCTCCCAGAGATGCTCGACACACACACACACACACGCACCTTCAGTTCACTCCCCAGGGTGAGAAGCATCTTACCCATGCGATAGATGTGTTGCTGAATAAAATGGCAAAGCGAGGGGTAAACAGCCAATAGGTAGGTGCCATATTAGAGACAGATTATCAAGGTGCCTTGCTGCAGGGCAGTTTGTCCACCATCATAATCTGTTGATTCAGCCATGAGCATTCATTTAACATGCTTTAGAATACATTTTAGAAACTTTATTAATCACCTCAAGACAAGGGCCAGTGGAATTTTTTTCTGTGACTCATGTGATGACGCTATAGAATGGTGCCATGAACTTTATTACAGGGACAGTGACCTTCAAGGGGTTGATGGCTCATGACTCGATCCTTGTGGGAATTGAGCAAGCAACCTCTAGGTTACAAGCTCTTAGCCTTAAGTGCTCACTGTAAAGATTAAAAGATACTTGTGGCACCATTTGGGGTTCTGTAGCTGCCACACTGGTGGAACCCTGTAGAGATTCTCTAGACACCCTTTCAGTTCTCTAATAGCTCTTTTCCACGAAAATTGCGATGGTTCTCGTACCGAACCTGTGCTCTGCTGGTTCACGGTCGGGGCAATCTGGAGCCTATTGTAAACCAGCCACACTTTTCCACTGACCTGAGAGCCGAACGGTGACATAACAGGTTACTGTCTACGTGGTAGTTTCTCATGACAACCACAAACATAAACTAACATGGAGCACAGTGTGTTTGTATACAGCTTTTACTCTGGTTTTTGAGGAAATTTTTAAACCTACGGATGAATGCAATCAATCGTTATTACATTGCTCAACAATATCTATGCTAAAGATGACAGGTAACAAATTACATTATACTGTATGAACTATGGCTTAACTTGCCAAGTTCTGTAAACTGTTACAGTGGAATCATTAACACTGGTGTAGCAGATGGTTGTATGTGGATTTTTGCCATAGCATATAATATTGACTGAGAATCCCACAGTTTTACTTAACAGAGAGCTGCTATCTTCCAAACTTAGTGAGTAGCTGGTCAAAAAAATCCCCTTACAGAACAAAAACAATGCTCAAAATAAGATGACCGTGTAAGAAAAGCTAACAAATCTGGCAAATATAACAACTTACTGAGATCAGCTACAGAGGACACCGGCAATTCACTGTTTATCACGAGCGTTACCAGCTGAATTCAATGCCCCGGTTAGTTAGCAGGCTAGTCTGTGTCCGAGTCTAAAACACCATTGCTCCGTCCACTGTTGCTTTTGCTTATGTCCTTATTATGCTCCTTAAGTTTTCTTCAATTTGTTTATGATTTGGTGAGTTGTTAAAGGCGGCGTGCATCATTTTGTGCTGTATCTTCATTCTCGTAGAGTATTTTTTTCCTTTGCGATCTCTCTAGTTTAACTCGGATCTCCATAAATACCATATCACAAGTAGAGCACTCGTTTCATCGTGTTATCTGAATGCTTTTGATGTCTGATAATTGTGTTTTTATTTTTTTATTGTTAGAGTGAAGTACTCCTTGCTGCAGATGGTAGCTACTGTTGTTGTTGTTGTTTGGGAAAACGTTACCATGGTGATGAAACATTATCCCGCCCTCCGTCCCCTGATGTAATCGGTTCCTTCATAGAGACCAGCAAGCTTTTGGGGCTGGTGCAGAACCAGGTACCTCCATAACCTAAAACTTTACCTTAAACCTAACCAATATCGAGTTTAACAAAACATACATCCTTACCCTTAACCAACACCTAACAGTGTTTCAAAATAAAAAAAATCCACAAAAGAATAAAATTTACAATTACCACCACAATTCGGTTTCTCTCCACATGGTCCTCACTGAGAGCCCTCCAGAAAGGTCAAATACTGTCCCATTTCTACCAGACCCCATTATTAACAGGCTAAAGGAGTGCGTTTAATGGTATATTAGCTATTTCTGCTGTGATATTGAAATTAGTATCAAGAATGGTGACATTTTACTTGTATTGGTACCAACTACTGAAATTTTGGTATCCTATTCTTACCAAAATATTACCCTAAATATTAATTTAGTTCTAGTAAAATCTTTTCTTTTTTTTTTTTGCATGGTTTATGCTGTGGATGTAAAAGAAATTCAGAGCACTAGCAAAGGGCTTCAGTCAAGAACTGTATTCAAGTACACAGACATTTGACTCTGCAGTACTATGCCATCCCACTCACACTAGTGATCCTATTTGTCTAAAAGTGTTGAAGCGAGCATTCGTATACATGATCCACTAAATTATACATGATGCCCCCTATTGAGAGTGGCAAAGTTAAGGTTTGTATAGCACTACATGAGGGTCTCAAGTATGCTCTGATAGAGGTAAAGAAAGGGGTTGTTTTGCCACCTGGGGAACTGTGAGATAGACTGGACTCATTTGCAGCTACACTTCAGTGGACACCGTCGACTGCATGCCAAGTGGAGCTTTGCATTGGAGGTGTCAATGTGAACTCCCACATGGCAACAGGCCTCTCTCTACCTCTTTCTTTCTGTTCTGTCTCACACATTCAGACAATCCCCCAACCTGCACTAAAGGCACAAATGTCAAACAGTGAAGCATGACCAACTGTGAAACTGTAACAGCTCATATTGATCTGAGAATTAAGAGTGACCTAAAGTTGTGCAAGGCTTAGTGCTGACACTTTCTTTTCCCCTCCTGATTTAATGGTGCCTTTGCATTTCTTGCTTGAACTCTTACTTTTAAGCTAAAATGCTCAGCTCTAACAAATACACCTGCACTTCTGGTTGTCGACATCTAAACTTGACTTTTCCCAAAGTGTAATCCTCTCACTGCAATAAGATGATGCAAGGTTAATCTTACGACTGTACTGGCTAACAGTCTCCATTCACTTTTATAGCATTTTATTTTTGTTTTCCATAAAATGAAAGGTGAATGGTGACTGAGGCTGTCTGACATGAGGGTAAAAACTATTGAAATAATCTTTGCGTGAAACAACCCTTTAGCATTAGGTAAAAACTTCAAACCACCAGAAGTTGGCACTGCAATGAACATTTTCCTTAGTTGTACTGTATATTTTATTTTTGGCTAGTTTTACAGTTTCAGCCCACGGCTTTAGAAGCCAAAGGGTCTTATACATTTTCATTGAATTTATATAGATATCGCCGTGACCATTTTGCCTCACTCGGTATTTTTTTAAGATACAGTTCTATATACACTCTCACTTCCTCTGTTCCCTCAGGCTAGCGGCACATAGATAGAAAATGTTGTAGAAGTTTATTAAAAAGCCGTAAACCCAGGGAGAGTAGCACGGTGACCCCTAGAGCTCAAATATGGCTCAAGCAGTGCTCCTCCACAATAACCAGCAATGGAAAAAAGTGGGTCAGCGGTTATGACGGTGTCGGAAGAGGAATATACTCAAAGTCTGGCAGGGTACACATAGCGGCATACCCAGGAGATAGATGCCACAGTTCACCTTCTTTCTGCCACTGCAAAAGGATTTTTGTTAGGCCCAGATCCCAGTGGTCCATTTGACTGGCAATTTTACCATCAGTGGAATGAGCACTGAAATAAACTCTACTGATAGCCTCAAACACAATTTTAAAAATATTCTTATAATAAGGATAGGTTATAATTTATAAAGCATACATATTGAATACCTTGACAGCCTTAGTGGAATCAGACACTACAGAAAGAACAGACCTAATTATAAAAGACACTTGATGGAATGAAATGCTTGGAATGAAATGCCAGCAATCAAGGGCAACTGAGTGTTGAGAGCGTTACATGACATGGTTCTGCACAAATACTTTAAGTGATTTGGTCTCCAAGCTCAGGTGCCCTTCAATTGAAAAGCAAAGTGAAAGTTTGAATCAAAGTAACCAGTCTCTAAGGGGACACTGCAATTCTCTTGACAAGAAGTACAGGCATACTGAGTGCCAAATCGTTTGGCAAAAAAAAATTTGATTTATCATGCGGCTTAGCACTATGAAAGATGACAGGTGGAAAGGAAGTGACAAGGTAATAATTCACCATGGACATGGGGCAATCCTGTGTTTACACTCATGCACACAAATGGTATACTGTATATAAACAGTCTGGCTCAGTTCTAGTCAACTACACCACAAGCTAAAAGGTATATGGGTGTATAATGTGTTAAATGTATGATGCAAGTATAATGGCTAAGGAACAACCTAATCAGCTATTGCTAAAACTGGTATGCATTTATGAAAGAGTCTCATGTTTGCTTGTCAGTAAAGCTACTTTGAGACAATTACAATAAAAGTTAACCAATATAAGAATGAAGGTGAATAATGGACAAGTCATGGCTAATTTACCTACTGTGGACTTAATCATTACCATAGTTGTCTGCTATATATATATATATATATATATAAATTATTAGTTCATTGAAATTACCATTGGTGACTCTCAGCCATATTTTGGTATACAAATGTAGTATCATGTCACACTAAAGCTCCCACAACATAGGCTATATTATAACATTAAGCAATTAAGGTTGTAAGAATAACCAGTTGGCCATCATGAAATGGAGAAATGGTTTCATTTTACTAGTGAGCATAGTGTTAGAATAGTGCATAAGGTCAAGATCATTAAAAAAAAGGGGGGACAATAATCAGGAGAATCCACCAACTCACAATTAGGCTGCTTTAGTTAGGTCAACCAGAACCAGAAATATTTATCATGATCTATAACACAAAATGTTATGGCATCTACACTATTTGTTTCCCTGTCTCAACCTCGGGATTCATATCCCAGCTACGTGCCTGCTTGGAGCCGGACTCCACTGCTACGTGTCTCTGAGTGATGACAACTAAATACAGCTGATTCCAGCCAGACATCACTTCAGTCTATTACGATGGACTGATGCCAACTCCAACCATAAGACATGGGATACTTCATATGCCATTGCCTGAACCTTGGATTTAGGATAGCCCTCACCGAAATGTACTGCCGGTTGAACTGCGATGCACCTAACTGATCTCTACCTGAATCACCTTGGTCTAATGATGGACTACACTATTTTAAAATGGAATTCATGGACTATAAATGAATTGCCAACAAAAGGCCTTCATCAGCCAACTAACAAAAGACAATGTATCTATGTAAACTTCTGCAGTTAATCCAGGATGGACTTCAGATACATTAGTTATTAATCTTACAGTTCAAACAAAATCTTTGTTTAAACAATGGCCCTCAACACCTACTTAGTTTACTAATTTTAAACCATGACTTGCACTGCACACAAATAACTAATATTGCTAATACTAACATTATATTCATGCTGTTTAGCCAGAGGGAACTGGCTCCCACAGTGAGCCTTTATTATCCCAAGGTTATTTTTCTCCATTAACCAACATCTTATGGGAGTTGTGTTTCTTGCCACAGTCGCATTCGGCTTGCTCACTGGGGTTCTAAATACAACTATTATTTATTTTTATACACAATTTACAAACATTTAATCAAACTACACAATGATGACTCTATAGATATTAGTTTCATTTTCTGTTAATGCACAATGTTCTGTAAAGCTGCTTTGAAATGTGTGTTGTGAAAAGTGCTATACAAATAAACATGACTTGACCTTGAATATGCCCACTCTTAGGGCCAGGTTCCTCCTATAGGGATGGGAATTTTGGGAAACAACGATTCAGTCTCCGATTCCACTTAAATATTCAGGTTCCTTGATGGTTCCAGTAACGATTCAAGTAATTATTTTAGTACTTTTAAGGAAGAATTCTGGGAAAGAGGAATGCATTTCCTATTGGATTTACTGCCATCTGCTGTCTGTTGTAAAATGACATCATTTCAGTTTCTACAGAGTAGATAAAAATTAATCAGAAATAAGTTTAATACAGTTCTTGTTAAAGGAGTGTTTGCTGACAGTTAACAGACATGAATGCAATCCAAATATTGATCCTAACTATATTTTCAATAAAAAAAATAAAATAAAAAAATCTAAACAAAGAAATGTGATGGCATATTTCATTCGTGCTTTCATAAAATTCCACTTATTACAAAACAAAACTGCTGCTGAAATTCACCGCTGGAAACACAGTGTTCCATTCGCATCGGTGGAAAATTGCAGGTAGGGGAACGGTTAAAGCAGGGGTGTCAAACTTCGTTCCTGGAGGGCCACAGTCCAGCAGAATTTAGCGCCAACCCTAATTAAACACACCTGACGCAGCTAATCATGGTCTTCAGCAGTGCTTGAAGATTACAAGGAGGCATTTTGGAGCAGGGCTGGAACTAAACTCTGCAGGGCTGTGGCCCTCCAGGAACTGAGTTTGACACCCCTATGTTAAAGGAACCGAAAATCATACGCTTCTGGTATTTTTTTAAAGAATGGAACCAGTTCTGAATAAGAACCAGTTCTCGGTTCCCAACCCTACTTCCTCAAGCCCCTCTCTAGAGATGGGATCACATGAAAGATAGACACTCAGCAGAGAAGAGCAGGTTATTCATCTGTTTCAGTGGCCAAAAATGCTGCTAATATATCATTCTTTTAAACTAGAACTGTCTCAGTGGTTACTTGCAGCAAAGATGTGCCACTACCTACATTGAGGATATCACATTTGATGAATTTCAGCTCCATACATGTCACACAAATTCCATTGTTGTTAAATACCAGTCAGAGACGCACTGACACCTTTCTTAGAAAGTGTTTTCTTGTTTTGTTTTTTTTCTCCTAAGAGCAATTATAAAATGAGTCCATCCAAAAAACATAATTAAAATTGTTAATTATGAATCAAAACCAGTAGACACTGATTCATTACACATAGTACAGAGGTTCCAAGGTGAAATATCCACTGTGAGGTGCTAAAAGTGATTTAAATGTTCTCCCAAACAGATGAGGTTTAAGAATATTGCTTTGAGTTTAAAAACAACAAAACCTACCTCCCAATCCTAAACATAATAAACCTAACCGACAGGGTCATAAAAAGCAAATGTGAAAAAAAAAAAAAGAAAAAAAAAAGAAAAATGCAATTGCTGAAACAACTCTTTGCTTGACACTTTTGGCTGACATGCCGACTTGCGTGCTCTTCTCAAGGCTACTCGTAGTTAAGCTACAGCAAAACTTAAATTGCGATTGAATAAGCGTGTAAATATAGTTGGTTATGTAATGCAAATAGTAAATATATCACTTTACAAGTCATGTGCTAAAGTGTTAAACTTAAATATTAAAGTTTAAATAAAAACTGCAGCTAAAGTTTATTAAAGAATCTCATTTACACAAAGCCTTTAAATGTATGGCACATACTTATTTTATGCAGCTATATAATCATTCTTTTCCACTGCAAATTTTGTATACCCCATTATGTTTTTCTTGCTGATGCTTAAACAGAACCACAACTAGCCTTTGTCATTCTGTTTTATCTCCTCTCTAGCAAACACAAGTCTACATGGCATGAGTCTGAGGCTGTTTGCTCTTAATCACAGAGGAGAGTGGCCATTAGGGAGGCACAGCAGTGAGCATGATTCCACAATGCAAGTTATTTGGTCATTATCAGGGATGAGGTTAAATTAGAGAGTTGGGTTTGCTAATGAGGTGGTCCAATTACAGAGGAGAGTCGAGGCATTAGCATGTAGTGGATGGTGCTGATGTTTACCACTCTCTCTCTCTCATCCGCTCTCTCAATCTCAAGCTGATCCTGCCAAGACAACCCATGCAGCCCCAAAGCGATCTCAGAGGGGTGCTATTGTTTTTCCCTGCTGGAAAAATCCTTTTAACACCATAAAACACAATATGTTCCATATTTACACAATGAACAGGAAGTAACCAGTTATTGCAATGCTAATTGAAAAGTCCATACAGTTGTTTAAAAAAAATGCCACACACACACACACACAGGTTTGTTTCACTATATAAAAGTGAGAATATCTCACAGACTCATTGATTTCATAGCAGACTAAACCTAACCATCACAGAAACCAGTGCACATCAGTAGATTTAAAGCTAAACATGATTTGGCCAATTTATGAGCCTGTTTTTACTAGTGAGGACCACCAAAATGTCCTCACTAGTAGGTTTAACAAGTTTCTCTATATTAGCGAGGACATTTTCAAAAATTTGGCATTCACAGATATAATGAAACCTGTATACACACACAACAGTCTGTTCAGCAGACTCTGACAGCAGAGATGAGACATGTTTGTGCTAAAACTGTGTCAATGTTTTTGAAAAATAATCTGTAAGTGGTTTTCTTTCAGGGCATTTCTTCATTTTCCCCTCACGTATACCTGCACATGCAGTGCATTGTGAGCAGTAAAACAAATTACTCAGAGCAGAAGCAGAAAGCTATGTCTAATCTACAAAAAGTGTGTACAATTAGTCAGAACTGACTGATCACCACAAACAAATTAAACAGTTTGTTAACAACCAGCTAATCTTCAGTCATTCCGTGCGAATACAGTGGCATAATATTAGTGGCTGACAGGTTATTAGTCTTGAATGATGAATAAATGTATGACAGTTATTTTATTCATATTTTTTTTTTTTCTCTTAAATATTTTGCATTTATCTTGGGATACACGAATGAAAAGACTGTCTACTGTTAAGCATCTTTGCTGCATGAGCTGCTGCTGCAGATTTAATTACCTTTTTAACTCTCAATTCATGTAAGTGCAGAAGCTCTGAAAACTAAAGCAGCCTCCCCAACTATCCCAACTCTTCGTGATGGTTCCTTCATGGTTCAATAACTGTTATTTACATTCAAATACACACATTAGAGCTAACATAACAGCATGAAAAGAGATTTATTTTAAATTAGAATTCTAATAGTTTTGCCAATATTTTGAAGGTGATTTTTTATTTTATTTTTTTATTGACAATAGGATTGTGGTTCTAGCGAATGTTAATTTTTTACCAACAAAAATCTAATAATAAAATGAAAATAAAAAGATAAAAAAATATTTAATATTTCAAAGGCAGAATATCATGAGTAAACCAATAGAAAATATATAACTTCACACTTTGGACATTTTGGCAAACTTCACCATATTACCCTAAAAGCAAATAATTACCTTAGCAAAGCAGTTGTACCATTAGATGGATTGCTTTCTTCTAAACTTCATCATCCCATTCGTGCTCTGTGCACATGCGCATAGCAGGTATCAGTGTCGCAATTAATTTCAAACTAAAAGTCCTACATTGCTTAAAATACCAGATACCATTAAAGGGTTAGTTCACCCAAAAATGAAATTCATCATTTACTCACCCTCATGCCATCGAAGACGTGCATGACTTTCTTCTGCAGAACACAAACTACGTTGTTTTAGAAGAACAGCTCTGTATTTCCATTCAGTGCAAATGAATGGTTGCCAGGCCTCTGAAGCTCAAAAAGCAGATCAAGGCAGCATAAACAATCCATCAACTCAATGTCTTCTGAAGTGATAGTGTTGGTTTTGGGTGAGAACAGACCAAAATGTAACTCATTTTTCACTGTACATCTTGACAGCAGTCTCCTTGGTGATCATGATTTCAAGATCGATTATACAATCTATAGTGCCATCCTCAAGTTCTAGGAAGTGTAATCAAGCTTGAAATCATGATTGTGCCAACAGACCAGTGCGGTGTCCAAATATCCATACTTCCCTACTATATAGTATGCCCAAAACTGTATGCCAATGGAGTAATATGTCCGAATCCACAGTATTCATGAAGCATTAAGCGAGAAGTACCCAGATGACCTACTATTTCAGGTGAGATTCTGAAGTGCGGATTGACTGGACACTTTACGATCCCAATCCCTCTGGAGCTGAGGCGATGTCACGTTCAAAACGCTGGATTTAAAAGAACAGCGGTGAACTGCGAGTCAGACAGCTCCTCTCTACCGTAAGTGCTATATATACCAAGAAAATTGTTCCCTGTGCCTAAATGGTGCTAGTTTAACAAAACCTGAGTGGATAGTTTTCGCGGTTGTTCTTACATCATATATTTGGGTCACGAGACAATGCTCACGTACCCGGATGAAGTAAGTCCGAGATCTATTCATTCTACTCGCATGCATACCTAAAAGAACGTACTGTTTTGCCAGCAGATTAGTGCATCCTTCATCAAATACAGTACATATTGTGGACGTGGTTTCGGACACAGCACAGGGTTCCTCAGTACGCAGCCCGAGGGCCACATCTGACCCAAGAGACAAATGTTTGGTCCGTGCTAAAGGCCTGTTCACATCAAATCCGTGACAATTTTGCAAGACAAACTTCCAATGAAAGGTCTATACACACAGTAGGTAAAAAATAAATCTGAAAAACAATCACCACAGTACAATAGGTGGTGCTGTTGCTGTTCTACAAACATTAATACCAGTCACCTGCCCTGACAAGCTGTCAATGCTAGAGAATAATGTATTGAACACTTTTAAAAGCATTTCTATACCTAATCTTTCCATGGTGTTGATCAAGTATATTCCAAATGGACTCCTGAAGCCAACTACTCTTCTTATAAATGTCTGGATTAATGCCTGGATAATTAAATACAAGGTACTGTGATACAAATACACGTGGAATAGTGCACATAAAGAATAACACTGTACAGAAAAAAAATATGACGCATAACCTAATATTAAAAATAATTTATAAGAAAACATTGGCTCACGGTTTAACGAGGCAGGTGAGGAGGAGTAAGCGGAACCGCTGGAGGAGTCGTCTCTGGGAGAGCGGACGGAACTGCTGGAGGAGGAGACTCTGGGAGGGCGGACGGTGTCGTGGAAGACTCGGAGGGCGGAGTCGCTGTAGTCAGAAGTGCTGGCAGCGACTGGGAAACCGCCTCCATGGTCACGGGCACTGGCAGTGCCTGGGGAACGACCTCCATGGTCGTGAGCACGGGCAGTGACAGGGAGTAGGAGCCCTTCTCCTCTGCTTCCGGATGGCCGTGAGCACAGTTGTGAGAGACTCAGAAGGTGGAGCAGTGGGAGGCTCGATGAAGGAGGCATAGCCATGGGAGGCTTGAGGGGTGGAACCATGGTGGCCCCCAAAGACATTCCACTAGGGCAGAAGGGGGCATGAACACTGACTCTGGGACGGACGAGGTTAGCAACGCTGGCTCTGGGACGGACAAGGCTTCAAGAACAGGCTTGTTGCCCATGGCAGGCGTGGCCGTTGGCTCGGGCATTGATAACCTATGAGGAATGGCCTTCATGGCCGAACGCACCGACATCAGTGGGGATCATCCACCTTGGAAGACAGTGCTGGAAACAATGAGGTAAGCTCCGTGGCCATCGGAGCAGTCTACATTGCGGTGGTAATTCAAACCAATCCAATAAGAAGATTTTATGTGTGAATCACCATAGTTCGATCGGCTCGCAATACCCCAAAAAGCGAGCACAGTAATCCACAAGAGGAAGGTCAGCCCAAGACAGTTCAAAATATTCAGCTGCTAGATCCATTTTGGGTCAGTCTTTCTGTAATGAGGCAGGCGATGATTAAAGATCTAAATGCAGCTTTTAATCAAACAATAAGGTAAACAAAGTAACTCAGAATATAAAGATACAAACACAGGGAACAAGGCACAGAACACATGCAAAGACTAACAAAGAAACCAGGGAAAACAAGGGAACAAGGAACACCTGGGGAAACAATCAGGGTAAACCAATCATAAAATTAAACTAAAAAGGACTACAAAACTAACACAGGAAACAGGAACGGAGAACTAAGCAACAAGAATTTCAACATAAAAGTATTTTCTTTATTTAAATTATTGCAATACTTTGTTATATTATCCATAAGAACAATAACAATATTAATGCTAATAGCTAATAATTGAATTTGCAGTTAGGGAAAGTGCAGAGAGTAGATCCCGTTTTGTTTTTTGTTTTTGTTTCAGCAGGCAAAGTTGTGTAGTTTCGTGTATCTGTATACAAACAAAATGTTCATAACTGTTTGAATAAATAAAACAGGCTACTAATACTGAAAAAAAGAACAAACAAAAAAACAAAACAAAAATCCGAATATTTATGCATGACTCTTTTAATAATAAAAACAACAATATTATTAATAATAATAATAGCAGCAGCACCAAATAGTTGTCATTACATCACCAGCCATGGCCCTTGACTTTGTATTGTTAACAGAATTTGGCCCTTGGTGAAAACTAATTGGGGAACCCTGCTATAGACTGTAATGGCAAGATGTACTATGAAAAAGGAGTTATATTTTGATCTGTTCTCACCCAAAACCAACTGGATCACTTCAGAAGGCAATGGCTAAACCATTGGAGTCTTATGGATTACATTTATGCTGACTTAATCTCCTTTTTGGACCTTCAAAGGCCTGGCCACCATTAGCATTGTGAGGACCTACAGAGCTGTAGGACCTGAAATATTCTTCTAAAAATCTTTGTGTTCTGCAAAAGAAAGAAAGTCATTCACATCTGGGATGGCATGAGAGTGAGTAAATGATGAAAGAATTTTAATTTTTGGGATAGTTAAGCCAAATTCTGAAATTCTGTTATCCTATACTCTTGCTCATATTGTTCCAAACCTGTATGACTTTCTCTCTCATGTGGAACACAAAATTAGATGTAATGAAAAATGTTATGGGGCTGACTGCCTCAGTCACATTCATTTTTATTGCTGCTGTTTTCCATAAAAAGTTTTGGATTATTAGATACATTTTTTTATTTTAATTTACATCAGGATAGAAATTGTACCTGCTATTTGATTGCTATCCTTTCAACACAAGGAATCAATTCATTTACTAATGCAATTCTTCTGTGCTTTTCTGTCTAAGATCAAAACAAAAAGCTTGGGATCAAAGCAAGTGTCTGTGTAAATGAACAATAAGGAGCAGCTTCAATCAGTTCTGTGGAAACATAAAGTTAACATAAGTGAATTACAAAATAGATTTTAACCACTGTTGACTCCTTGTACCTGATATTAAAACTACATGTGAGTTTAAAACTATACCTATTTATTTAAACTTAATTTTAATATATATATATATATATATATATATATATATATATATATATATATATATATATATATATATATATATTAATATGGGAAGACAATATGGGAAATCTCAACAAAACAGAGTTTGCAGAAAGGAGCACATCACTCAAAAGATGCTCATTTTAAAGAAAGCTCTCCACTGCCATCTAGTGCATTTATTTCTAAAAACTCTTCTTAAGGGCCTTTATGAAATGTGCATCAGTTACAAAATTATATTAACAGTGTTATAGATACTAAAAACATAATTTTTAAAATAAAACTATTAAACTTGAACACAAATAAATTCTTAAAACAAAAATGTTTTGGTTTTCTCTGTTTTGGATTTTCTTGATTATTTTTGAGAATGGTTAAGAATATTTATTGTGTTTTCCATCTTTCCTTTTAAGAGAGCAAATTCAGAACTCTCTCTCAGATGCATTTTTATCTGTGGATTTCTGACATCCTTGAAAGGCTCTTTTACCTTAATGTTCAAAGTCTCTCTAGTCTGCAGTATGTTAATCCTTGAAGGCTTGGCCCACCTACCAAAGCTCATTATTTCAAGCTATTTAGAGGTAAACACTGAAACTATGGACAAATCTCTGCCTGAGAAGTGCTCCAGGAAAATGAGGACGACATCATACGGTTGATTAAATTAAACTCTCAAAATCCTTTCTGTGACATTTCGAGAGCTACACATTGAGAAAAGTATCAAGGTGTCATTGTAGAAACATTTGCTCAAGCATGCAGGTGAACTTCTTTAAATTAGGCTGCAGGACAGCACTTCCGAGCATAACAAAAATGCAGAAGTGAAAAGCAAGGCCAGTAGCTATGTTCATATTCCTGCAATTTAAGACAAAGCAGACAAGAACGGGTCGGGGGGAAAAAGACCATATAAACAGTTTTGGAAAAGTTACACAAAACTAGAAATCCACTTCAAATTTCTAATTACTTTTTAAAAATTGTAATTAGATTGCTTTTCTAATTATTTAATGGGGAAAAATAATCACATTACAAATTACTTTTAAAACAATTTTCAAATGTTTTTTTAGTTTTCTGCTCAACTAATTGAAAATAATGTCTATTTCCTCCTTGATCATTATCACTGTCCCATCAACTGTCACAGAAACAGAAGTACATTTGAGCATACAGTATTTTTGGTTTTAAATGTGTTCTACATAACAAATAATATTTTAGAAACATGTGTAACCCACGTAATGTACTTACACATAATTAACTGATCCAAGGTAAGTAACTGTATTCTGATTACAAGAATTTAAATGGAAATGCATTAAACCACTTAAAACGATTTCGATTACAATAACTAATCACTTTGTAGACCAATTAAACCCAACACTGCATTTAAATAAAATATGGTACAAAGTCAATAAAACTATATAGACTGTATGATCTGTAAAAAGAAAAATGCACTAAATATAAACATATTTAGATTTTTTGCACCAAAGATATACGTACAGTATACAAACAACTTTGTATACACTGCAAATAAAAATGACATGATAAAACAGCAGGCTAAAGAGTTAAGGAACACACTTGTCCATCCTGGGTGCAGCAGGGGAAAAGGAAATGCAAAAGCATTCACTTGTACCCTCCTGTGACCAAGAATAAAAAGTTTTGGATTTTTCCCCTCACATAATTATAGTGTTTGGAGCGTAATCATGAGAGAAAAAAATTGGACAAAAAATATAATTCATATTTTAACGTATGTCCTCTGTGTGTCAGGACTCATTTAAGAAAATGAAGGCACTACAGACAAACACATTTCATCCATAGGTTTTCAGGCACATTTTCATCGTAATATCCTCTGTGACACTGATATCATAAAAAATGACTTTTATGTTTTACATACACAAGAATATATAATTCAATTATGAGAGCGTTAATATGTTTAATTGGAATATCTCAAAGTTATTAGGAATATAGTTAATTTTATGCCATTGCAGTGTCTTTCTACCAAGCTGCCCAGAGAAGTAAAGACAAATCCTCGTTATCTCACACATGCAGTTAGTGTGAACAAAAGTTTCCCGCGTGCTCAATTCGGACATTTACCTGAACGTTGCCGCAAGTATTTGGTTAAACCCTAAACTGTGTATTAACAAGTCCCCTTTTTGCTGGACAGAATGGATTGAGAAGGGAGTTGCTACCATGGGTGACCTGTATGAAAATGGAGCATTGAGATCCTTTGAAAATATTACACAGCGGTTTGGGATTCCCAGATCTCAATTCTTCAGGTACTTACAGCTGCGCCATCTACTTTGTACCATCTTTGGGTGTAGTACGCAGCCCCCTAAAGCTGCAGACACTTTTGAGATGGTACTAGCGGCTTTTTGGAAAGGGTCACAAGGCTTCAGCGTACTATTCCTGGCTAATTCAGAGTCTAGGGGGACGGGGTTTTGACATCTCTCAATAAGTTATGGGAGAAAGACTTGAATTTAGTACTGGAGGATGAAGAATGGGGTAGGATTTAAAAAAATTTCAAGTCTATGTCTAGGGATGCAAGGATGCACCTCATTCAATTTAAGATTCTGCATTGTTTTTATTGGACTCACTCTAGGTTGCATAGGCTTGGTCTTAAAGATACACCCACCTGTTGGCGATGCCAATCAGAGGATGGGGACATAGCCCACTGTTGTCTGTGAGATCCTGGGCACTCAGATTTCGTTCTGCCCCAGACTTTGTATTTTGAGTGATGGGGCGGGGGTTAACTTAGGGAATACACATTTAAAAACTGGGTCCTTACCAGTGTGATGATCGGCAGGAAAGTGAACCTTGGGGGATGGAAGTCGGCTGGTGCACCCTTAATTCATGAGTGGTGCACTGAATTGGGCACAGTGGCGGCCTTTGAAAATATGTCGCATAGACGGCTGGGCAGCTTGGGTGCCTTTAAGAAGAAGTGGGGCACTTATTTGGCCTTCTTGGAGGTTTGCCAGGGAGGAACAGTGGAGAGGGACAGTTTAAATGTTGTGTAATTAATTGATGTGTGGAACCCTTTTTTTTATGTCTGAGTTATTTTCTTAGGACTGTCTGCTTGTATGTGTGTGTTATTATTCGTGTCTGACCACTGGGATGTGTGTTTGGGGGGGGGGGGGGTTATATTTTGTTGAAAGTTGATTCCGTGTTTTCATGTGCTATTTGTGTTGATTTGAGTGTGGAATCAATCCAAAATTTTAATGACCAAAAAAAAAAAAAAAAAAGGAATATAGTTAATTTTATTACTCTATTAAACTGCACTGTCTTCCCAACATGCTGAAACACAAGCACGTCCTGCTATTACAGAGGACTTCGAAAAATGATGCCTTCCTTGTTATAGAAAATCATAACAATTTATTGATTACCTGCTTTAGAGCATTTGTTATTGTACATGAAATAGATCTTCAGCATAAAAAATTAACAAAATCGGTTATTTGCTTTTTTTATATTAATCAAAAGTATCAAAGGAGGTAACTGTAAACTCTTTAGGCAACAAAGTTACAGAACACTACAACTGTGAAGATGACAACAAGCTAGCTAGGTAGTTTAACATAAGCTATAGAAAGAACTTAAAAACAAAAAAACAAAAAAAACACTTGAACAGTAAGTGTATATTTACACCATTAGCAGCAAGACAAAGACTAAATGTGTGAATTGAAATGCGTGGTCAAAAATGATGTGCAAAACAACATCAAGCCCTCATAGGATTTTGAAACATTCAAGTCTAAGGAATTCATTCTAACCTGGCCATATAAACTTCTACCTGAGCAAAGATAACATTCAATTGTCAGTATAAAAATATATATGTATAAAAGAAATAAATCTATAAAACTAAAAAGTATTCAAGTTTCAAAAACAATTACAATGAAATAAAAAAAAAGTCATTTCAACTGTAAAAAGTTGGGGGATGGGGGTACAAAGAGAGCCATTCAAAATCCTGATAAATGTCTTTGAACTACCTTTTGCCTGGGGGCCATCAGGACTTAGGTGGACACAAATGCAAATGTCCTTGAGCTAGAACCAAGTGGTCAAATAAAGGTAAGGGACAAATAATTAAGATGCATGAACTGCAATTATGCAAGTGTAAACTTAAAAACCAAAAAAAACAAAAAACAAAAACACTGTCAGACTCAAAAACACATTGCATAGTGAAGTATGAGAAAGCATCAGGTAGTATCAGGTTTGGACTGTTCACTACTGAATAGGCAGCTTTAAAGTGGTGAAAAATATCAAACATTCAGGCATGAACTAATGGTACCCCATGATGCAGAGCCCTTTTCCACATGTAGTAGGTGGAGCGAGGCGTAAGAGGAAAGTAGGACCTGAACTCTTTAAATGTGGGAAAGGACTTTTTTTCAAAGCGTTGCTGCAAGAACAGCTTTGCTTTAGCCTTGAAATTGGCCAGTGCCACAGCATCCATCACAAACATTTGTTCATTCCTGGACTTGTCTGGCAGAGAGTATTCAGGCAGTGTGAATTCAGGCAGGGTAACTGTCTGTCCAGTCAGGCAGTCTATGTTTTCATCAAAAGAAAACATTCCTTGACTTATCTTTTCAGTAACATTTTGTGAGACAGCCTGGCCTTGAAATTTCTCCGTCTCAGACTTCATGATTGGCTTCTCAATTTTCCTGTTCCAAGAATGTCTCCAAAGCCAGTAGAACAAAGAGGAAACCAAAGGGAACTTGAGTTTGAATTTGATAAAGGATATTCTCTGAACATGCATTTTGGCCTCTTCTCGTAATGTTTTCTTCTGGAGGTAAGCCAGCCTCAGGCTTTTTTGCTTGTGCCTGGAGATCCTCACTCTAGATGTCAATTTCCGCCACTCTAACTTAGGAGACAGCAGACTTCTTGGACTCTGGGTTTTATCAGCATCTGAGCTTTCCTCCGGAGAGGAGAGCTCTTTTAAGGGATTGAACAACATAGCTTCCCTCCTCCAGTTGTAGTATGTGGATCTGGAGATGCCAGGAAACCTTCTTTTAAAAATTCTATAAGGGAAGGAGGTTTTTCTAACAATGCAGTTCTGCAGGCTCTTCTTGGCCTCTTGCATTAAGGACACATTTTGAGCCCGTTCACCTTCCCATTTCTCACATCTAAATGCCAACATACTGGCAAAGCTCCCGTGGCTGGGTGTTTTCTTGACCTCTGGTGAGGACCAGTAGTCCTGCTCAGTGCTGTCGCCAGGACTCAGCTCCCCTGCAGAGCTGCCCGAGTTGCTCCAAGTGGACACAAGCTCTTGTTTCCATGCATAGTATGTGGATCTTGGAATTTCTGGGAAAAGCTCTTTAAACTGGCTGAGGGGAATGACATTCCCTTGCTTGTAGGAGGTCAAGAAAAAATGTTTGGCCTCATACCTGGCCACTGACTTTTTGTGGTACTCAATGCTTTGCTTCTTCCACCGGTAAAAGGTGCTCTTTGTGATGTTGAATTTGTCTTTAAGGTTGGAGTAAGTCATTTGAGAATCCTGACTTAGAAGCTCCTGGGACATAACAGGGGGCATTCGCGGCTCACTGTTGGGACTTCCAATTTTGATGTCACTTGCGTGAATCAAGGCCACAAAGTTGTGGGGTTTAAAAACAGAGCCTGCCTCCAGTTCACCTGACCACATGATGTGAAGGGTCAAGGGCTCAGTGTCTTTCAACCATGTCCTCGGCCGAATGAGTCGATTGAAATAGGGCCGAATCTTTAAATTGTACATGGGATAAACAGAATAAACGTTGCACTGCAGTACAGAAGCCAGAGCATACACATGCCACATGTTCGCGAATGAGCCTGGAAAACAGGAGGCCTTGACATCTGCATCAAAGATAGCCTCCAGCACCTGAATTGAAAGATTAAGCATATCCTGAGTTTCCTCTGCACAGAGGGAAAACCTGGCTGCCTGCAGCATCACCTTTGAGTCGATCATACCACATAGGTAGTATTGCTTCCAAAGCAGCATCTCCACCACAGTCCTGACTTGCAGCTCCAAGCTCAGGCTGGTAGAGCCCACCAGAAGCATGCTAGCAGCATCAAACAGCAGGTTCCCCTCTCCTTTGCAAACTAGAGGAAGTAAACCAGCTGGTGCATCTGCTGGATACAGTCTGTGAGCTACAGAGTCAATGCCCAGCCATGAGGAGATCTCAGTGCAGAGTGCTGTTGGAAGATGGAAAGGAGCTAGGACCTGCTCCACCTCCACAGCAAGTTTAGTGAGGACATCAAGGCCACCACATTCTGTGGCCTCCTGCAGCTCCCCCAAGAATGAGAGCACCACCTCTTCCCTCTGAATCATGCCTATAGCAAATAAAAAATAATAAAGGATAAAACAGATGAAAAAACTGATTAGCATCAGCTGATTTGCTCATGGAGGGGTTGAAAAATCAGGGACAGTTTAGCAGAGATGGACCATTGGTATTAAAAATAAATTGGAGAAATTGGAACAGCCAATGCCCAGTGGATCTAGGAAAGGAAGTTCCATCTTACAGGTAATAGAGCCAATAACCTTTTAGATACATATATCACCTTTAAGACAATTAAAAAATGCACATTAGCGGAACCAGCCTGAAAAATATTGTTTTTAGCGTGATCTGAGCTAAAGAAGCACAATTTATGATACTATTGTTGTTGTAAAAGTTAAAGCTCATTTTATATATGTTCTTTGATTGTAATCTTGACCAACCTTATTGCCGATTTCAGTCTTTTCCCCCATTTGAGTAGATAGGAGCTGTACTTTTATGCCACATGTTTACACAGAGAATAGCTGCCCAGCCAGCCCAGGAGCATTCCAAAGATGGCCACCAAGTGGACTGACTTAACTTGAAAAGGACTTTGACAAAATGCTGTAAAATTGTATCAGTAAGCATGTAAAGTATTCACTTGTTTTATAGAAAGAAGAACCATCAACACTGTGCTAAAAGAAAAATTGGATAAAATGCGATGTTTTTGCTGTTATTTGTATTAAACGTGTTTAAAATAGACTATGACATGTAAACTATAGTATTTTAAGTATTGAATTTAAATAAAGAATTATAAAGATAGTAGGAAAATGTAAAATGTCTACACAAATTAAAATTTGAATTAATTTTAAACAAAATTAAATAACTTTTTTCTCAGTTCAATAATATATTAAAAATGTTACTCAATTCAATATGATATAATTTTTTCTAGAAAATTTGTTTTGTTTGAAATGCATAAATCTTAAAAATGGGCCAAAATACTTGTGTATTTTTTTAAAATAATAGTGCTCCTTTGTAAGGAGTTTGATGTGATTGTCACAGCCATGCTATTGTAGGTCAATAATACCTAGACCATATTCAGAGTAGCTCCTTAATATATTTTTATGGGAGTGAAAACGAGGCTGTGAGGGATAGGAGTAGTCTCTTGAATAGGTTGAACAGCTCTTTAAATTGGTGTTGATCTTTCAGCTGATGGGGGAAAAAACATTCCAGTAAGCATGAGTAAGGGAAAAAAAAAAAAAAAAAAACTACATAGGCTACCAAAGTCATTCCTCACAGCCTCGTTTTCATTCCTGTCCCGTCAATAAAAATATGGCGCTACCCTGAATGAGCTCTATACTATTTCCCGACCACAATTTATTATAAAGTAGTCTAAATGTAAACACATCGAACCCAGTAAATAAACATAAAAAAAAAAAAGAAAAGAAAATAATAATAATTTAAGGTATTCGCTCATTATACAGCGGAGATGCTTCAGCGAACAGTGCAGTCTAAACGCTACAGCGGTGGGCCTATATTTCAAGCGTTTTTCTGTTCGTTTCTTTTAGAAACCAATTAATTACGTGGACTTAATACGTAAACTGTTTAGCGAACTCTTTGAAAGATTTTAAATTAACTGAGTGGGTCTCATATCAAGGTTGTAGCCTATGATGAACAAACATAAACAGTCTTGCGCTGAGTAACCAATATTTAACCGAGCAAAATTGTGCCGCAAATATCTTACCTCGTTTTTATGTAATGCTCGCTCCTCTTAAGTGTAAATAAAAGTAGTTAAAAATTAGTAAAGTATTCCGGTATAGCAAGACTGTGACCTTCTCACAGCTTGTGTGGGGTGAACAGCGTGTTCGTCAAAGGTGAGAGACATCGAGAGCAATCTGAATCCAAGCAGTGGAAATTTCACATGATAAGGGCGGTACCTTCCTCCAGGAAATTGTCAATCACTGAGCTGCGATGTACCTGGATTTAAAAATGCGCGCGCGCGCGCACGCACACACAGGTCAAATTCAATGCGAAGTGTGAACATAGGGCTGTTCATAACATCACACAACAATTCTAACATACGTGAGATACCGCTATATTTTATTTGTTGTATCACATTGCGCTTAACCGGTTATCTTCATTCTAAACCCCGCTTTAAACCCCGGGTAAAGCAACGTTTCGCACTTTTAATTTTGAAAGGGGGTTAGCACCGCTTTTTACCCGGGGTTATGAAACCCTGCACCGGAGCAGGTGCCAAATGTATACAGTGTGAAATGGCGCGGTGTTAGAATGCTTAAGAAAGTTGTTTAGCAACAGACAACCAATCAAATAAAGCCTCAGTACTTACCTCATGAAATATTCATGCGCCTTGTAAAGTCGCTGAAACTTTCACACGCTGTTTCGACGTTCTCCGTCTTAGAGAAACCGGTAAAGTGTGGAACAGTGGTGGCAAACGCGATAACTGCCATGATGAAGAGACAGTATTCCGTGTTTTCGAGGCATATTTCAGAATACAAAAGACAAACAGAGATAATTTCCTTGGCGACATAGCAGAGCAACTCCATTGACATGTTGCGTGTCTGTCGCGAGCTGCATTAAATACGCAAATAAGAACGTTAACCCGGGGTATACGAATGTACAGTGTGAAACATCAGAACACAATACCCAGGATTGATTATTAACCCTGGGTAAAGTATGAACAGTGTGAAACATGAAACAGGATAAACCAGAATTCCGTTTTCCCAGGGTTTTTAGAATAACCCAGGGTTACCGATTTCAAATGAGAAAAGCCCATTAGTTTATTAATGTGCCAAACTTTAATGTGTAATTTTCTAACTACAAATGAATGGAATATGGCGTTTCTACTAGGCCTGTTGTATCAATAGCAGTGTCACAATTTTAGACTTATTCATTGGTACTTTAGTTTATGAAATAATATGACTTTGTTTAGAACATTTTAGGAAATTAGCAAAAGCCTTTCTCTAAACAGGTTTTGAAGGGAATGTCTATGGCATAGTTTGGCCTTATGCATTTTATACCAGCAAAGAAATAATAAAAATAAAAATATTTTACAGTAAGTAGGCAACAATTGTATTGGGTATACAGCCTTCCTAGTAATTGAAGTTAAGCTTTACTGCACTTTTTGAGTTAAGCAATTATCATTGAGGAATGCTGGACATTTCCATTTCCATAGCTCAAAGTGAACTCCCTCAAACAATCCCTTTGAAGTGTGTTTGTTTTTTTCTTCCTCCATGCCAAAGCCTGGGGTCCTGTTTCAATCAGATGTAGACCGATTTTTCTGAAAGTGAGTCAGATACTTGGGAATGTTCAGTGCATTGCTCTCTTGTAATGGATTAGGAAGACTATGTTTTCCATGCTAAATCCCCTGACCACAACCCTCTATCCAAATTGTACTGTGCTCAGTAGTTCCAGCATGTATGTCATTTTCCCAAGCATGTTCCAGTTACTGCACTAAAAGACAACTCAGAGCAGTGGTCTGCATAAGATCAAGCTCACGGTTTTGTTTATTGGAGTTCTGCAGGTTGGTAAAAGAGCAGACAGTACTGTATGTGCAAATGGCAGTGAGAGACAGATCTGCAAAGGTGTACATCTGCCTCTTCTTTCTTCAGGGTATCACTTTTAACACCTCTCCCTGTCCACATTTTGTGGCCTTTTCACAGAGCCTTTTGTTTCTCCTCCTTCAGCAACAACAGCCCCCTCCACCCCACTCCACACAGGCTCATCTGTATCTACCCACCTACCTACATCTCTCCTCGATTTATCCAGTCCATTGTTTTAAAGAGACAGCCTGGTGCCAGGCCTCTGAGCTGAAATTCTCTTAAAAATGCAGTAGATTGCCTAAAGAATTTATTGGTTTTATTAATTCACACACAATGTTACATCACCTAACAACTCATTATCATTGGTTTAATTGTCCTAAATAGCCAGTCCCGGGGCCGGTTGCACAAAACTGTTTTAGACTAGTCTTACTAGTTAGTTGTCTAAAGTTTTGGTCTGAACTTTTTCAGTCAGTTGCATAAAAATTTAGATTGGTCTAATTTAAGGCCAAAACGTAAGTAGTGCAGTGTTCAGTTGCATAAAGCACCTTAAGTTTTTTCCTTAAGTGTAGCACTTATGGTGTTATTTCCACTTAACTAAGGGAATGACTTGAGGATGTTACATATAATCCCATAGACACTTATAGTTAAGGGAAACTATTAAGGGTTTTACTACAGTGAGCCAGGTTTTACCGTAATAAAATTCTACTGTTACCATGGACACGTTCGTCATGTCCCTACCACTAACCATTAATATAGACATTTGAGCAATTTTAACACAAAGAATACTTTAAAAATTCTCAGTATCATATTGATGTGCAAATTATTGTCCAACCTCTTCCGAATTAGCATAAATGGCATTGTCACGTGGCACCTGTTACATTTCTCAGCGCTGTTCTGGATGCACTAATTACAGTCGGTTGTGATAACTGCAGATTACTGCAAAAACATTTTTAAAGCTAATTTTCTGGAGGTTACACATGCAGATTTTCATTTGTTTCTCAGGTACAATCCTCAAAATTAATAGATTTAAACACTTTTTTGTGTACACATTTTTTCTGTGTGAATTAAAAAATGTCTTGAGATAATCATACGGCGCAATTAATGGAGTATTCTGCTTTAATGGCCAGTGAGTGTCTACTTCAGAAAGAGACCGTTGAAAGTGAGTAGTGAGGTGAATTTGAGGTGTTAGATGTGGTATTAGATTGCCTTTAATCATGTTAGCAATTCCACAAAGTAATCATGCACGTGTTTATTATCGCTAAGATAGTCTAAAGAGCTCTCCCTATCACAAAAAATTTGCATTGGTATGCTTTACTCTTCAACTGGTTCTGTTAACTTCATTTCTCCTTTTTTAGAAACCTTGTAACTCTTAGCCAACACTTAAGGTGAAGTTTTACTACCCTTATGTTTTACTTAGGAAAATGGCAGTTAAGGGGCTTTATGCAACACTTAAGGGAATACTTCAGTAAAAAAATAAATATTTAAGGGAAATTGTAGGAGATTATGATGTTTTACCAATAAAGGCGCTTAAGTAAAACTTAAGGGTTGTTTTCTGCAACACCATTAAATTTAAGGGAAAATTTCACTTAAGGTGCTTTATGCAACCGGGCGCAGACCCCCAGGTTAACTTTTTTTTTACATTCCATGTTGCCATGGAAGATAACTCTCAGCTGAGCTTGTGGGTGCTTCAGTTGAGGGCTAAAAGGGGTTTGAGTTGAGACATTGGAGAAGATTTTATTTCTATGACGGTAACAAAATTCCTTAAGTTTTTATATTATTTGGGTTAAAATCACTAAATGTGTTTATTAGAATCAATTTTGAAACATTGTGTTCCTCTAATAAGCAAATATTTTCAGTGAATGAAAACTAAATTGAGCATCCACTGTCGCTGATCAGTGTCTTTTCCCATAATGCAATGCGAATTCGACTGTCTTACTAAAAACAACTGTGAGCTTCCTGTGGCATCTTTAGCAAGTCAGACTAATTATTGGAAGAAGTCTTAAGTTAATGACTATGTTTATGCAAACCGGCCCCAGAAAACGCAACTTAGCCTTTATAAAAGAAGCCTTTTATGTAAAAACTTGTGTGATACTTGTGATAACAGAAGTTCTATGAGTTAAAACGTAGTGTTGAGCACAAGTCCACCTTAGTTGAGTCCGTGACAAGTCCAAGTCCATTAAAATTGGACTCGTGACTCGGACTCAAGTCTGAGTCAAACTCGAGTACCCCAACTCTATTAAAACATAAGGGATGATGTGCTGCAATATTATATGCTTGCTGTAATGTCAGTGTGCAGATGAGCCATTGCTACAACACCTCAAGTGTTCTCTTTCCATCCTGTGCTTAAAATGCAAATGGAGCAACATTGGGCCGGCTCCGGTAGTCTGCCACATGCTGAGGTTGTATGTATGTGCTGGGGTATGGGTTGTACTGGTGTATTTTGGGGGTTTGAGGGGGGTTTTCAAAGATCTGTGGGACAGAGACAAGAGAGTCTTGCAACCTTTTGTTCTTGAGCTTGGCCATGTGGACTCAGGCACAGTCAAGATCAGGCCCTTCACACCTATTGCGTCATCTCAACATGGGTTCTACTTTCACAAAAACAGAAGCAGTCAGATTTTTCTTTTAAACAGTGTTTTACCTCATTAACCACCAAATACAAATCAAAGGAACATGGAGATTAGGAAACACATTTCAGATGCTACTTTTCCTTATTTTCGATCAACAATCTAGTTAAAAAAACAAGTACGTTTTCTTCCGAGGTATGAACATTTTCTATGAATTGTTCTCTGAGCATTTTATTTCCCATTGGATGTGACCACAAGAGTTTCCAATTTATATTCTCATGACTAATTCCTTTGTTCAAAGTGATTGGTCAATAGACTGTAAGAAAATCTTACAAAAATGGGTAAAAAGTTGAGCTATTTTAAGATATGAAATGCTGAAAAAAAGATCATTTTTAATAAAACATATTTATAGTGTTTCAAATTAATTTGATATCTTTTATATGTCACAATTTTTATTTTATTTCTTGGAATAAAGTCCTTACTTTTATTATTATCACTAACATAATTCATTTAAAAAGTGGTCCAATTTCTTCAACCAAAACATAATGACAACATTGAGTCATAGGGGTCAATTCGTCACATATAAATAACAAACCAAATCCTTCAATACTCATAGATGAATAAAACTCAGTAAAACTTGTTCTTGTATAACTGGCATTTGTATTTCATTTTACTCACATAATGTTGTCTAGAATAAATTATATTTTTGTCTTCAATTGAAGAAAAAAAAAAAAAACCATCTGTAAAAAAATAGGACAGCTCCAGTATAGCATAAAACCGTCAGGTAAAGAAGGTGAAACATAACTTTAAATTATATTATTTTATGTGTCCCTCATGTTCTGTGTATACTGTGTTAACTGTCAAGTTGAGACTACCAGTATTTCTATTATTTGTATTATGTACACTATACTGTGTATACTGTTGTGCTGGACATATCACGCAATGTCCTTTGTATATTGTGGTTATTGTCTCAAGTCCATAATTGGTTTATGTAAAATTACATCAGGACCTGTAAAAAGAAAATGTTGTTCCCATCTACTCACATGGTTGGATGACTATTAAAGCTTATATGGATTCATTTAACTTCAAATTTGGAGAAGTTGAAGAAAACTTATGACTTGTGAGTGACTTTAAACCACACACAGACACTATTCACATTGGGATCATCATGTACAGTATATGCTGTGGGTGTAATGTGCAACCACCCTCATGAGTCATATACACAATGAAAACAACATATTTTATGCTATAAGTTAACTGATGATTTATTTAGCATGAAACGAAGTGTTTTGTGAGCTTTTCAGCAAACTGTTGTTTATAGCAATTAGGAAAGTTTCACAACAGCATATTCTGTTTTTTGGTATTCTTTGTCAATATCCACTTTCCTTGGTATCACTATATTGTGGTTCAGCTCAGTGTAGGTCACCACATCTTCACCCTGTTCAAGTATTAAGAACAGAATTTATTCAAATTAGTTAATGAACATTATTCAGTCAAACCAATATACTGCACTCTTCTAGCATTTCTTTTTACTCACATCGCTGTGTTCATGACAAATGTTGTTTTGGTTTACAACTGATGTTCTCTCTAAAAAACAAAACATGGTTGCAAGTAATGTGAAGTTAAAAGAAATAGCACAGCTCTAGATAAGAAAGAGACTGTAGGATACATAACTTACGTTGTGCTCTCATGCGATATGTGAGAAAAGCAATGACTGCGGCCACTGACAAAGAAATGACTAGTAGCATTGATGGGATAACTATCATCAACAATTTGTCTTAAAAAGGAATAAAAAAGACACATTATAAAACTGTGTAGTATTTAAAATGTAAAATCATTGTTGTTGTTTGCAACAATAACCAAAATCATTGTGTCAGATGTGTCTGTGTCATAGTTCTCAAAATTGTTTCAGTTTTTGTGCCTTTGTGAACTAGTTAAAAAGAATAATAATAATTTAATTATCATGGAATTTTGTAAAATTTGGTTTATAATTTTGCCTGTGTAACAAGCACTGTCTCCATAATTATGTTATACAAGCAAATTACCATTTACATCTTACTTCTGGAAACATAAAGATAATGTAAACTGACTTCAAAGCCTTTTTAGTTTGAACTGCATTGTTATTTTTTCTAAGGTTATTTCTATTATTACACTACAATGCAGTATTTTCTCAAAAAAAGATGGCTAATAATTCATTTCATGCACCATTAAACCTTCAACATACTTGCCCATAGGAATTATCTGTACAATTGCTTGTGTACCATTACGTTGTGTTGCTTTTCTTTTTTTTTTTTTCTCTCTTTTAAATGTAATTTTTGGTAAAAAAAAATTATTGATCTGATAAAAGCCACAACAACATACAATTGACTAGAACAGATATGGTAAGACTAATTCACATTGAAATACAGTATATTATTACTGTTATAATAGTACTATTTTTAAAAAAATATTCCCAAGTGTATAAATAACATAAATGTAATTTATTAGGTGAGAAATAGTGTCTCCAGTGCTGTCTCATCAGCATATTAATAACATGAAAGCAAATTACCATTTTTGTCTGTTGTATTGCCTAGAAAGAAAGAAGAAGAAAAAAAAAAAACATTTTAGGAAATTACAGTTTTCCTGATAGGGATAACGTCCTGGTTACTTCGTAACCTCCGTTCCCTGATGGAGGGGACGAGAAATTGTGTCGATGTAGTGACACTAGGGGACACTCTTGGGAGCCCGAGACACCTCTGGTCTTTGATAAAAGGCCAATGAAAATTAGTGAGTGGTATTTGCATACCACTCCCCCGGACATACGGGTATAAAAGGAGCTGGTATGCAACCACTCATTCAGGTTTTGTGCTGAGGAGCCGAGACAAGGTCCTGGCCATTTCAACTGGTAGTTCAGCGTTGTGGCAGGAGGGACACTCACTCGACGTTGTGTCGATGTAATGACACTAGGGGTCCCTATACGAAACGCCGCAATTGGCTGAACCTTGTTACGTGAACTGGCGGTGTGTGACGGGCAGACCACTGTGTGGCTCATAGCCAGCGCACCAGGCCGACACGTAACCTCCCCCAATGCTGTTATGAGTGTCAAATGGCCCTTTGGGGACAAGTCGACTGCCCAAAAGATAGAGACAGGCTAGCCCAGTCGTGGCCTCTTAATCCTCTTTTTTTTCCTCTCCCCCCAAAAAAAGGAATTAACCGACTGAGGCCACCAGGTCTAGTCGGGGGGGGGGGGGGGAGGGGGTGTCACTCCCAAGGGGAAGACACCACGGAGACTACACCTCACCCAAAGGGGGGGGGGTTGGGAGACGTATTTTGAGTGGAAATACGTCACATGGTCTTGCCGAGCTTTGTCGGAAGTTTGTCATGTGGAGAAGTCCCATAGTAGGTCCTACCCTACGGGGGAGGAGTTTATACAAACATGGTGACTGGGGCAGAGGGGCCTCTGCCCAAGGAAGACACTTTTACCAACAGGGAAACGAATCCAATCGTCAAGATAGTTGAGGATGCGAATGCCCACTTCCCTTAGCGGGGCGAGGGCTGCCTCTGCGACCTTCGTGAAGATGCGAGGGGACAAGGACAGGCTGAAAGGGAGGACCTTGTACTGATACACCCGACCCTTGAATACAAACCGCAATAAAGGTCGGTGTTGAGGTAGAATCGAGACGTGGAAGTACACGTCCTTCTGGTCTACCGCCGCGAACCAATCTTGATGCCGGATGCTCGCCAGAATGCGTTTTTGCGTCAGCATCTTGAACGGGAGTCTGTGTAAAGCCCGGTTCAGTACTTGCAGGTCCAAGATTGGCCACAACCCACTGCCTTTCTTCGGTACAATGAAGTAGGGGCTGTAAAATCCTTTCTTCATCTTGGCCGGAGTGACAGGCTCTATCGCATCCTTCCGTAGGAGGGTAGCGATCTCCGTGCGCAAGGTAGCAGCATTCTCGCCCTTCACCAAGGTGACGTAGATACCGCTGAACCTGGGTGGATGCCTGGCGAACTGAATCATGTAGCCGAGTCGGACAGTCCGGATCAGCCATCGTGATGGATTGGAAAGCGCAAGCCATGCGTCCAAGCTCTGGGCAAGGGGGACCAAGGGGACAATATCGTCAGACATACCGGCGGGTGGGGCCTCGTGGCGGGGCGGAGCCTGAGGTGCCACGCCATGTTGTGGCTGTGCTGAGTTCAGGGACATCGAAGCACTTACCTGGTTCCTTGTGACCACCCCCGGGACAGCCTGGGACGGGGGAGGAAGAGGCCTGTCCTCGTGACCTGTGGAGACTGTCACATCGGGGGCAGATTTGTGCCACAGCTGGGCGTGCAGGGGCGGGGAGACCGCCGCTGGAGCGCCAAACCTGCCAAAATGGAATGGTAGACGGTGGTCGTGTTGACGGCCGTGTACACCGGGTATGAGAAAACCGCTCTTTTGCTGAACTGTTGGGTACCGCAGCCACTTGGGCATGCGGTGAAATTAAATGAAAAGGCAACAAAAGATTCTCCTCCCGGCCCTCCACCGGAGGATGGAGTGGTCTGCTTACCAGCTCCAAGGCAGTAGGTTTCGTCGTCCCTGTGTCGCCCGTCTCAGGGGTGCTTCGAAGTGAAAATCTGAATGAGTGGTTGCATACCAGCTCCTTTTATACCCGTATGTCCGGGGGAGTGGTATGCAAATACCACTCGCCAATTTTCATTGGCCTTTTATCAAAGACCAGAGGTGTCTCGGGCTCCCAAGAGTGACCCCTAGTGTCACTACATCGACACAATGTAGAGTGAGTGACAGATAGGGAACAGGAAAAACATACACTGAGGGTCATTAGCAGTGTTTTTTCAACCATTACACACCATTGCAATACGTTACATTGATCTATTTGCTTAATTTGTTTACAGTATACTTACAAACCGATTAAACCAAAACAACATACTGGCAAAATAAAGTTATATAGATATAAATATAATAATGCTGTTGTAAACTGAAAATCCACATTATTGTAGTAGATGAGGGTAAAGACCTATTCACACCGCGCGAATGTTTGTTCAGAACGAGCTTTTATTGGAACAATAAATTCATATGGCGCTATTCACATCGGATCCGACAAATCCTCTGAGGACAATCCAAAGATTTTTTTATTTGTATTTTTTTTAACGGACATTAGTCTGATTTTTTTTCTTCGAACTGCGATGAAAACTAACTGACCAATTAAATACAAACTTTTTGTTATTTTTCCAGAGTCCCTGCATCTGCTCAATCCAGCGTGTTGTTGGTGCTAATCGTCAACCTGCATCTCATACACACCCAAGAAAATGTAAGCTAAATAACTGCAGTTCATACAAATATATTCTGGTGCTCTTTTAATCATATCATGTACAAAAAACATGAATTAATTTCAAATATGTGGTAAATAAATAATATAGAAGCTTTGAACATTTTTTTTTTTTTTTTTTTTTTTTAGCATATTTATGTAATGTGTGTTGATACCTCATATTTTATAATATATCTGGTGTTTTGTCTTAATGTAGGCTACATTATTTAATATGCAGGTTACGCATCATATTTTTTTATTATATGTTTTTCCTTAATGTACATTATTCTATAACCATATCTATTTATACCACTGTTCCTCGTGTTATTTTAACCAGGCATTTAAAAAAGAGAAGTTCGGTTGTCCGTTTGGAATATTATTGTAGCAAAATACATGTGCAAATAAATAGAGGATGACATTAATTTATGCAACAGCGTACTTTACTCATCTCACTCATATAAAAACACAGATTCTATATAAGATTCTTCTTTTAGACAGTTATAGGGATCAGAATATGGAAGACAAAGCTCCATATAAGGTTAGATACTTATGTTTTATGATAATTATCATCAGTGACAATAAAAATACTGTAAAAGCCATAAATGTAATCATATTCAAGAGGAAAGCAAAGATGTTTGTTATCACATGGCTTGATGAATATGAGCATTGCAGTACATTCAAAACCTTAAAAAACAGTCTTTGCCTACCTTTATTAATAGTCAGACAAATTCTGGCCTCCGCTGTAAGTTGACTTCCACCCCCTTCTGGATACTGTTGGCAGGTGTAGCATCCTTCATCTTCATCTGTGATGTCATTGATATGTAGAGAACAGTCAGACTTCAAACTCATTCTCTTTGCCCTCTCTGAGTTGCGAGGCCTGATCTTACCATGGGTGACCAGCTCAGTGGCAGTATTATCAATATAAAGCCATGTAGTTTTACTGCAGTTTGTTTGAGGAACTTTATTATTGCACGGAAAAGTCACATGCTCTCCAACCAAGGCAGTTTGTTTTGCTTCATGCACATCAGCAGCTGAGGTAAATGTGAACAAATGCATACATTACAGTTACATTATAAGTACTTGTGTATCATTTCAATGGAAGAGAAAAGGAACATTTCCAAGGATGAAAACCTAAACAATGTATATGTGACAAATAAATAAGATGATAAAATATAAAAGCATACACTCTATTTATCTTTTATAATAGCAATTATTAACTCAATAAATAATAAATAAATAGCAATAAATACCATACTGTAACTAATATTTATTTAGATACAGTAATGTATGTTCTCATCTAGGAATTAAGGATTCTCACAGACGACGTTTATAGTCCTCTTGTGTAGTATTTGTGTAATAATGTCAACAGAGCTTACATTTAAACAAACTTTTTGTCATATAACCTTATTGGTATAATTCATCACCACTCTTAAATTTTTAATCGTAAACACAATTCAGGGCCAGAAATGGTCTTACAATTAACAATTTTTAGTTATTATTATTAACACTAATTTGCTCTCTTAATCTAGAAATAAGCATTAAACATTCTAAATAATAATAATAATAGCAAAATAAATAAATAAAATCCAAAAAAGGATTGCATGGTCTGACTGCAATCTTTCAACAATCCTCTAGTTTAAATCATTTCATTATTACCTGCATTAAAATGAAGAAAGCTGAACAGCAATCCGAGACATGTGCACAATAGGACAGTCATTTTTCTCTTTCAGTTTTCAACAAAATCTACTCTCAGTTCTCACAATCTTTTTTTTTTTTTTCTTGTCTTTTGACCACTTCCTCAGACTGTGCAAAAGATTTTCCACAAAAGTGAACCTTTGATTTCTTAAAAACAAGACTAATCTTTTACTTTAAATGATTTAAATAGCTTTTATATTGATGTTCAGTATAGCATCATTTATGTTTCAATTGTGATAAATTAATCCTTAAAGTAAAAATAATGATTAATCTAACATTAAAGATTACAAATGATTAACTAATAAATATTGTATTATTGTGAAGGACCATGTTTTTATAATTTATTTGCAATTTGAATGTCTTATGTCTAAACAATTTATTAATATCATGGTTTGTTTTTTACTTTCTGATTGCAATAAAATAACCCTAAAATAATGCTTGCCATTTAATCAATTAAACAATTGTAGACTTTTCTTTCTCACTGTGGTTTTATGTATTGTAAAATAATTTAAGGGCTAAAATCATAGATTTTAAAAAGAATGTCCTAAAAAGCCTCTATAGGAATAACTAAATGCAAATTTATAAACTGTAACAACAGAAACAACATTCTTCATCTCATACTTATTTCAAAAGGGTTAATATTCATTCAGGGTTCATTAATCCCAACTAAATGTCTGCAACTTGTTCAGCATCAAAGCAGAAACTTATTTAAAATATGTTATGTACCGAAGGATTTGCAGCAAATGTATTTTAGAAACGGAAAGTATTGGTAGGCTTTTGGACACTAGCCAGGCCATTTGCCTTGCCCTCTAACAATTGTCTAGGAGATTAAGCAAACTTCTCTTGCTGTTTGTCAAAGCAAACAATACCAATACAAAATAAAGGACGTGGCAATCATGCCAATCTTGTGAGGTTTATGGTTGTTCTGTTTAACATATTCTTTACAGTTGACTTCACAGATGCAAAAAAGGATCATTTAAGCCAGGCTGAATTAGAAATTGAGGAGTGTGAAATGTTTTCAAAAGCAATTTCTGACTGACATCAGGTTGAACACATCCACTTAAAAGATGAGACTTCATAATAAGTCAGCTTTATGACTCGCTTGCTGAGAGGTACTGTAAGGGTTTAGCCCTGCTTAAAATAATAATATGAACAGCAACAAATATATGGCCCTAGAAATCTAATTCTAACAAATTAGAATTTATTCTGATCGGAAGATATTCTAATATCAATTTCTCTCAAACCATGTTCATTCCTTGACTGAAAAAATAAATAAAATAAAAAATAAAAAAACCTTGTCAAAAAGCCACAGAAAAAGAAACTATCACCCATAATCTTTTTTAAATTATTCACACATAATGTATGTGTCTACACGTGTCCGACTTATTACATGTGTCCTCAGCAAATAAATGAAAAAAAAAAAGTGAAATATTGATTTGAGTTCAAATTGTTTAAAAATGTGGATTGATTTGAGATACTTCCTCTGTTGCCAGTTCCCATTGTACCGGTGTTCCTGATTTCCTTTAATTAGCCATATAAATAGCCTACCCTTGTATCTGTAAATTTATTGTTTTGTTTGCTTGGGTAAGTTTAACATTGCTGTACATGTCCTGCAGCTATCTTTTCTCCAAGCATGGAAAGTGAATAGTGAACACACTACCTAACATCTTTTGTATTCCATGCAAGAAAGTAATACGAGATTGGAACAACATGAGGGTGACTAAATGACAGAATCTTAATTTTTGGGTGACCGTCCCATTAAGTCCATAATTGTTTTATGTAAAATTGCATTAGGACTTGTAAAAAGAGAAACATAACATTGTTGCCCCAAGCAAACATGGATGAATGAAAATAAAAGCTGACATAACCTAACTTGAAATTTGTAGAAGTTGAAGAAAACTTGTGACTTGAGTTTCCAGTGACATCAAACCACATACAGACAATGACCTCATTGGGATCATCATGTACGTATGTATACTGTGATTGGGTTTAATTTGCTACCACACTCATGCACACAGTGAAAACTACATGTTTTATGTTGTACATCTAGTTTATTTAGCATGAAATGAAGCATTTTGTGAACTGTTTTAGGGAACTGTTGTTTATGGCACTGTTGTTTATGGCACTTAGGATGTTTAAGCATATTCTGATTTTGGTTTTCTGTGTCTGTTTACTTTCATTGGTTTCACTGCATTGTGGTTCAGCTCATTGTAGGTCACTGCATCATCACCCTGTGGAAGTATTAAGAAAATAATTCAATAAATCCAATACACTAGCATTCATAAAATCAGATTTTATATTTCATTTTACTCACACTGTGTTAAAGACAATTCTTGTTCTGGTGATGGTCTCAAAAAAAAAAAACACACCCACACAAACAACCAGTATGCAGTATGTGAAGTTAAGAAATGGCACAGCTCTAGATTGGAAAAAGACTGTAGGATTCATGACTTACTTTGTGCTGTCCTGCGATACGCAAGTTAAGTAGTGACTGCAGTCATTGACAAAGCAATGACTTAATGATCGGATTACCATCATCAGCAGGTCTTAAATACAAATGACAACATTAGAGCTATAAAACTTTGTAGTATTTGAAATCTCTTTGTTGATTGAATCCATGACCAAAATCAGTTTAGTGTTGTCCATTGTGTCATTTTCAGGCAAATGTTTGATTTTCCACTCCAAATTATTTCAGTTTTTGTGTCTTAGCAAACCATTTATCGTGACTTGATGGTTGTGGAATTTTCTTTTAAAGTTAGTTAAAATTTTGCCTTCGTGTAACAAGCACTCCATTTCAGTTGATTGTGTTTAACATTTCCAACTTTGTCAATAACTTATAGAAACAAGGAAAACAGATAATGTAAATTGAATTCAAAGCCTTGTAAACAGTAGCCTAGATTGTGATTGTGTTATTTCTATTGTTACACCACATTGCAGTATTTTAGATTTGTCTAGATTTGCTTAATTCATCTGTTAAGGCATATACCTTTAATCTGACCCCACAGCAAAATTACAAAAAACCTGAGTGCTAATGTCACCAATGTTAAACTACTGACCTGATTAAACCAAAACAACTACCAACTGTTGAATGAAATAGTGTCCAGCTTTTTCTCTATACACAATTATAATTTGAAAGGAAATTAGCATTTTTGTTTGTGGTAGAAGTGCCTGAAAGATAATGCCATTGTTTCTTTTCATGAACAAACAACCTGACATTAGATACACACTCGGGAATTAGGGAAGACCAAGCTCCATATTATATAAGTTAGATATTCATGCTTCATAATAAGTGACAAAAATACTGTAAAGGGTATATTAATGTAGTCAAATGCTAGGGGAAAGCAAAGATGTTTGTTATCACATGGCTTGATGAATATGAGCATTGTAGTACACTCAAAACCTTAAAGGATGCTTTTTTTGTGTGTGTGTAACTTTACTAATAATCAGACAAATTCTGGCCTCCAGTGTAAGTTGAATTCCACCCCCCTCTGAGCTGCGAGGCCCGATCTTACCATGGGCAACCACCTCAATGGCAGGAGAATTATAAAGCCATGTAGTTTTACTGCAGTTTGTTTGAGGAAATGTATTATTGCACAGAAAAGTCACATGCTCTCCAAACAAGGCGGTTTGGTTTGCTTCATGCACATCAGCAGCTGAGGTAAATGTGAACAAATGTACATTACCTTATATTAATATCACATCCCTTTATGTTCACAGACTCTTAGTTTGACACTTTCATGGACTTTTATGCTGTAGTTTGTCCCCACACTACAATTTCCAGCAGGCATGTCATCATTATGTTCACCTGTTTCCTATCATTGTACCCAGCTGCTCCTTGTGTTGTTATTTCCCATGTCTGTGTATATTCCCTCGTGTTTCATCATTCATCGTCTATTCTCATCTATGTTAGCATGTACATTTGTCTCATGGTTGTATTTATCCTTGTACCTACCGTCTTCCTGGTTATATTTCAGTTTGTGTGTGTATATATATATATATATATATATACACACACACACACACTATATGGCCAAAAGTATGTGGACACCCCATTCTGATTAACAGGTTTGGCTATTCCCATGATTACACTGAAGATAAATTTTAATGCAACTCCATACAGTGTAATTCTACATAATTCTGTGCTTCTAACTTTGCTTCAACAGTTGCGAGGGCCCTTTTCTGTTCCGGTATGACAGTGCCCCATGCACAAAACAAGGTCCATATAGATATGATTTAGTGAGTTAGGTGTGGAAGAACTTGGCTGTCTTGCACAAAGTCCAGATCTGAACCCCAATGAACAACTTTTGGCTGAATTGGAACACAGAATGCAAGCCAGGCCCCATCGCTAACATCAGTACCTGACCTCAGTGATGCTCTCTTGTCTGAATGGGAGCAAATCCCAGCAGCCATGTTCCAATATCTAGAGGAAAACCTTCAAAGAAGTGTGGATGCTGTTAGGGACTCACTATTCATGCCAATGATTTTGAAATTAAAAACTAGAATATATGAGTGTGGTGTTTAGGTGTCCACATACTTTCGGCTATATAGTGTATATATACACACAGTGCACCCGGAAAGTATTCACAGCACTTCACTTTTTCCACATTTTGTTATGTTACAGCATTATTCCAAAATGGATTAAATTAATTATTTTCCTCAATTCTACAAACAATACCCCATAATGACACCGTGAAAGGAGTTTGTTTGAAATCTTTGCAAATTTATTTAATATTAAAAAAAAAAAAGAAAAACCCATCATGGCTTGGTTTGTGCTCTGACATGCACTGTTAACTGTGGGACCTTATATATACAGGTGTGTGCCTTTCCAAATCATGTCCAATCAACTGAATTTACCACAGGTGGACTCCAATGAAGTTGTAGAAACATCTCAAGGATGATCAGTGGAAACAGGATGCACCTGAGCTCAATATTGAGTGTCATGGTTAAGGCTGTGAATACTTATGTACATGTGATTTTTTTTCATTTTTTTATTATTAATAAATTTGCAAAGATTTCAAACAAACTTCTTTCACATTGTCATTATGGGGTATTGTTTGTAGAATTTTGAGGAAAATAATGAATTTAATCCATTTTGGAATAAGGCTGTAATATAACAAAATGTGGAAAAAGTGAAGCACTGTGAATACTTTCCGGATGCACTGTGTGTGTATAATATATATATATATATATATATATATATATATATTAGTTGGTGATTCTTCATTAAACTCTGCATTTGGGTTCAAACTGCATCCCTCTCCGTGTTCATGCATGACAATTATACTGTATGCACTTGAGTATCATTTCAATTGATGAGAAAAGGGGCATTCCCAAAGGTGAAAATCTATGCATTGTATGAGACAAATAAATTATTGCATAAACAGCATACACTCTATCTACTATAAATAACATATATCACATTTTTATGTTATCATCAAAATATTCATAATTCATACAGCGAAAGATAACCCCCTCAATAATCAAAAGCAATTACAATTACATGACTGTCCACTCCACATTTTTTCCCTGTAAACACAAATGATGACCAGAAAAGTCTTATCCATAATGATAATTTATATTTACATGATATATTTATTTGTTTATTTGCTCACTCAATCTAGAAATGTGCATGAATAATTGTGAAAAAAATAATCACAATAATAATAGCAAAAACAATATAAAAGAAAGCATTGTATTCATCATGGTCTGACTGTAATCCTTCATAAATCCTTCTGTTTAAATAATTAAATAAGTAGGTTATTACCTGCAATAAAATGAAGAAAGTTGAACAGCAATCCAAGACATGTGCACAAGAGAACTGACATTTTTCTCTTTCATTTTTCTAACACAATCCATTCTCAGTTCTCAAAATCTTTTTTTCTTGCCTTTTGACATCACTTCCTCAGACTGTGCAATACATTATCCGCAAAAGTGAACCTTTGATTTCTTAAAAACAAGACTGAACGTTTATTGATGTTCAGTACAGCATCTTTTATGTTTCTATGCTAATAAACAAATTCTAAATAAAGTCTAAAAAACAATGATTAACATAATAAAGAATAAACATTATTAAATAATCAATAATTGATTATCATGGACCATCCTTTAATAATTTATTTTCCTTTTGTCTGAACAATGTATGATCTTATGAGTTGGTTGGTGTGTTCATGGTTGTAATAAAATAACCCTAAAATAATGATTACCATTTAATACAGTGTTTCTACTAAATATAATTTAGGCTACCGCATCCATGCTATGTATGATCACAGTTAAATGTTTCTTTTTTGTTGCTTTAGATCAACAAGTGACAGTAAATCACAGAATAGAGATATATAAAAAAAAAACATACATAATCCCTAATATTTTTATTTTAAGCCATATATTTTGTTTTATAAGTTCAACATGGCAAAATCCAATTCTTTTCAGGTACCCCATGGAACCTACGTACACGTTGAGAATCACTTATTTATTCGATTACCATTTAATTGGTTTAAACGATTATTGACTTGTCTTTCTCGTCGTGCTTTAAAGTTCGGTTCTATGTAAGATACTATTTTTTTAAAGATATTTATTTTGAAATGCGTAAACCTTAAAACAATTTTTATTAAAGCAGAGTGCAGACTTTTTGGCTATGTTCACATGTGCAGAAAAAAAATCAGATTTTTTGGATGCAGTCACTCAAATCCGTTTAGGTTTTTTTAGTCTGAATAGGACAAAAACACATTTAAAGACTCACCCAAACCACATTCTTAGGTGGTTTGGAATCCGTTTATGCATCTCAGTCTGAATGGTCAGATCGGATTTCATGTGGGTTTTTTCGTCATTTGGTTGTTATAGGTCAGATTTTGCAACAAGAAAAAATACTGCGCTCCAAATGGCATAATTAATGCCTTCACAGGGCCCTTTGAATTTAATACAATAATGATGGCCATGCAGTAGAATTGTTACAAACAGAATTTTCAATAAAAATAACTTCAAAAGTGAGTTCAGCCTGTTTTCTTATACATTTCAGCCCTTTAAACTCTCACAGTGGAAGGTAAACAGGGCATAGAGATAATCACTTCTGAATGAAACAAACCCATGTCATTTATATATATTACTGGGCACGTAAAGCACTGCAAACCTCTTATAATAACACAGAAATTGGCTTAACTTACCCAAACAGATGCGCTAAGGTGCAGTAACCAGTTGCGAGAAACCACAACGCTATAAAGTATTGAATATGGGACGCTTGAGCATTTTGAGCTTTTCATCACAGGTCGTGGGTCCTCGTCTCACCATCTGACCTTTTTATGATTTAATACGGGACACAAAACCGTCAATACGGAATGTTTCACTCTCTAATAAAATACAGGACCCCAAGATAAAAAGCGTCCCATATGAGACGAATTTCAGCCAAAATACAGGATGTCCCCGCTAAAACGGGCAGCAACAACACTAGCAGCAACAAACACTGCATATGCCACCCCATTTTTAAGCCGTTGTTTGTGAAGAATGTTTATATTTGGATACTGACCACATGAAAAGCATAATCAATGGTAAAACTTCCATCGCTAAAATCTCATGCATGGTGAATATACGCAAGTTTGCTGCATTACCATGACAACTAATGTGGACGTGATAGCAAAAGCGACTGTAGTCTGAACAGAGAAAAATCTGATCTGGCCACATATAAGTTTGAACAGTCACTCATAAAAAGGAGAAATCAGATTTTTCCTGCAGTGTGAACAGATTGCTGCCTAGACCATTTTAAGATGCCCCTGAGATTAAGTTCCTGAACAACATACAAAACAAAAAAGCTATGTTTGCTGGAATTTTGCTTGTGAAATGTTATTGAAAGCTATTTTTTGGTGACATCAGGTTAAAAATGTCCTCTTACTGTAAAAGATAAGTTAACACTTTTCACAGGCACTGCACATTACATCAGCTTTATTGCTCAATTGCTCATGGGCTTAAGCCCAGCCTAAAATATATATTTGAAAAACTAGCTAAAATCTAATCTCTATCAAACAGGGGCAGATCAAGACATTTTTTCATGGGGTGGCAAGGGGGTGGCATGCAGACTATGAGGGGTGCAACACCAAAGCAAATGCCCATGCATAGTTCTTATGGATCAAGGTACCAAGCTTCATTGCAATAAGTACTAGTTCATTAATTGGAGTCACTATCAAATTATAAATATCCATGAATTTGCAATACAACTGCATTTCCACAGGAACCACACATAGAAACCATTTTGCTACTGATTTGCCAACATAAAAAACAAACAAACTCCAGAGTACCAAGACATTGTCTATTAAACACATCAACAAATTCTAAATGTTCTTTAGCTTGACAGAAAACTGGCAATCTGGAATAAACTTCACCACATTATGCAGGCCAAACTGTTTTATTTTGTTAAGTGTACCCATGGATGGAGAGTTCATGCATACTCAATGTTATTCTGCTAATAAAATCCTGTAGGTCTATCAACTCTAAATAAAAATAAACTCCATAAAAACAGTACTTTGGGTGGCAGTGCTGCAAAACTCATGAATATTAATTATTTTATGCACAATAAAAAAAATTATTTTGAATAACCTATTTTGATATACAGACATTCTTAATGACCGATTCAAGCACTCAAATTGATGTTTCACATAATATGGTAATTTCATCTCTACATCTGCCACTATCAGTCTTGGGATTTTGTTAGTCAGTAGATGAACATATAGATCAGCAATTTAATCAAGAACATGACTGATTGGTCTAGTGGTTACTTTTTGCATCAAGTTTTAGAGGTTCTGGTTTCTAATTCACCCAAATATAACTTTGTATTGTAATAAACTAAGATTGCATCTGTATGTCAGTGGATGGATGTTACACTTTAAAAATAAAATGCAATAAAAGATGCAGGGAGATGAGAGTAGCAGAAACACAGACACATTTATTGACCATTCTGTATTTGAAAAAACAGCTAACTCCGAAGTTCAGACAGCGACAACCACAAACTCTCCGATCCAGCAGTGGGAATCTGCGCAAGAGCATTGGTGACCAAGATGACTCAGCTCGCGAACACCTGCCTCCCATCGCACAACCCTGCCATGGAACACTCAGTTTTTATAGGGAGGAAACACACTGTGTGCTGGACCATTAACAATCAGCTCACCTGGTTACCCCACACCTGAGAGCGATTAAGAGAGAGGGAGATAAAGACAAAACACACGCTCTACATACACAAACAATACAGCTGAGATGGCCATCACAATGGGGGACATTTCTTGCTTTTCTCTTTCCCAGAAAAGCGCATGAGCTGCAGAAAAAATGTCTCTTTTACGTACGTAACCTCAGTTTCCTGAGATGAAGGGAAAGAGATATTGCATGCTAACGCATATGGGGAGTTGTCTTTCCACACGACCTAGTTGAAACCTCTCAACAATAACGCCAATATTCTAATATTGGCTATGGTGTTTGAGCCCCGCCCTTTTAGGCGCAAAGCTGTCCACTATAAAAGCAGGTGCACAAACACCATTCCTCAGAATTTTCTGACTGAGGGACAAGGAGCACATCGCTTGCACCTCAGAAGAAGAGTCTTTTAATGTGGCCACAATATCTCGTTCCCTTCGTCTCAGGGAACCGAGGTTACGTAAGTAACCGAGACATTCCCTTACGACTCAGTACACTTGACATTTCGTGCTAACGCATATAGGGAACAGAATCCCATCACGTCCCACTACACGACATAACCTTCCAGAGAGGAAACATGACGCCGCAGTCCCGTGGGACCACGACCGACATGAGTATGCCGCAAGTGAGTGACCCACATGTTGGGCCAGGAGGGGAGCATTATATGAACTATATATAGTTCATATAGCATGAATTAACCACTTCAAAAACCCAGTCCGGAAGGGAGTTTATTTATAATGAAAGTCCTTGTGACTTTATGGAAAATTACAACGGCCTGATATAGGCGGTTGTGTAAAATGATGGGGAGCCCATACTTATGGGGAGAGGCATAAGTATATGTTTGTTAAATGAAACAGCAAGCACTATAAACAGAGAAGAGAGAGACGTTACGTCTAGGTTGTAAAACCTTGCGAATGTGTTTTGAGAAGAACATACTGCTGCTAAACATATGTCTTGTAAAGACACTCCATTCATCCATGCCCATGAGGAGGCCATGCCTCTAGTTGAGTGTGCTTTAACACCAATTGGGCAGATCTTACCTGCGACTCATAAGCCAGGGCAATCACATCAATGATACAATGAGAAAGTCTTTGCTTAGAGATGGACATTCCTTTTGTACATCCTCCATAGCACACAAAGAGCTGATCAGACAGTCTGAACTGGCGGGTGCGCTCAACGTACGTGTGTAGTGCCCGCACAGGGCATAACAAATGCAAGGATTGTTCCTCATACGAAATAAATGGAGGAGGGAAGAAAGCTTGAAGGTAAACCACCTGCGCTCTGAAGGGCGTGGTTAGAACCTTTGGCACATTGCCTTTTCTGGGTTTGACAGTGGCTTTTGAAAGACTGGGGCCAAATTCCAGACCATTTTCCATTACAAAGTATTTTATGCAACCAGTTTAAATATTTTGTCCATCATAACATTATTGTTTTAACAAACTCTACACACCATTGTGTGCCTCGTAGCCAGCGCACCAGGCCGTCACGTAACCTCCTCCAACGCTCTTATGAGCATTGAACAGTCCCTCAGGAACAAGTCGACTGCCCAAAAAATAGGGACAAGCTTGCCCAGCCATGGCCTCTTTTCCTCTTTTTTTTCCCCAAAAAGAGTGGAATTTGTTAACCGACTGGGGGCCATAAATGTCTATGTTGGGGGGGTGTCACTCCCAAGGGGAAGACACCACGAAAACCACACCCCGCCCAGAGAAGGGGGGGTATTTTGAGTGGAAATACTTCACATGGTCTTACCAAGTCTTGTCGGAAGTATGTCATGTGGAGAAGGTGCATGGTAGGTCCTTCCCAAGGGGGGAGGTGTTTCTACAAAAATGGTGACTGAGGAAGACGCAGTTTACTGACAGGGTAAACGATTTAGCAGAAGATATCACATGGGGTCACCTACGGGGAACCAGCACATGTGGAGCACCTACCCCAGTACAGGGCTTAGTTAGCACATGTACTGAGCCGGCAGCAAGTTTCTCCGCAAACTCGTCTGCCACAGGGCTAAGGAGGAAAGTTATCCAGGGATCACAACTTGTGAACACGATTGGGAGTCAAAGGCGCATGTCTTCACCTCAAGGGAGGGGAAAGGCGCTATACGCAAGCAGTACACCCGGCCAGCTGTCCCGGAACTTACCTGTCCCGGAACTTACCTGTTGGACCTGACAACACATGGGACGAAACCGGCTCAACCCGGAGATTACAGAACCTCACAAAGTTGTTGGGTGTCGCCCAGCCCACTGCTCTGCAGATGTCTGCTGAAGAGGTGCCAATGGTCAGGGCCCAGGAGGCCACTACACTCCTAGTAGAGTGGGCTCGTAGCACCACGGGGGGTGGCACGTCCTGAGCTTGATATGCCATCATGATGGCATCAATGACCCAGTGGGCGATCCTCTGTTTGGAGACAGCGCTTCCTTTCCGCTGTCCACCAAAGCAGACAAAGAGCTTCTCGGAGCTTCTAAAGCTCTGCGTGAGATCCAAATAGATGCGTAAAGCACGCACCGGACACAGCAACGCCAAAGCTGGGTCTGCCTCATCCTGGGGCAGCGCTTGCAGGTTCACCACCTGATCCCTAAACGGGGTTGTGGGAACCTTGGGCACATAGCCCTGTCGAGGTCTCAGGATCACGTGAGAGTAGCTCGGACCGAACTCCAGGCACGTTTCCCTGATAGAGAACGCCTGCAGGTCCCCTACCCTCTTGATGGAAGTGAGTGCAGTCAGGAGGACAGCCTTCAAAGAGAGTGCCTTAAGGTTAGCTGACTCCAGGGGCTCAAAGTGGGCTCCCCGTAGAGCCCGAAGGACTACAGAGAGGTCCCATGAGGGGATGAGACATGGTCTGGAGGGATTCAACCTCCTAGCGCCTCTCAGGAACCTGATGATCAGGTCGTGCTTCCCAAAGGACTTACCGTCCACTGTGTCGTGCCGCTATAGTGGCTACATACACCTTCAAGGTGGAGGGGGACAGCCGCCCCTCCAGCCTCTCCTGCAGGAAGGAAAGCACCAATCCGACTGCGCATCTCTGGGGATCTTCGTGTCGGGAAGAACACCACTAGCGAACAGACGCCACTTCAAAGCATACAGGCACCTCGTTGAGGGAGCCCTAGCCTGAGTGATGGTGTCTATCACCGTGGGTGGTAGGCCACTTAGATCTTCCACGTCCCATCCAAGGGCCAGATGTGGAGATTCCAGAGGTCTGGCCATGGGTGCCAGGTGGTGCCCAGTCCCTGAGAAAGAAGGTCCTTCTCAGACCTCACTTTGGCCGTGAGGTCCAAGAACCACATCTGGGTGGGCCAGTAGGGTGCTACTAGGATGACCTGCTCCTCGTCCTTCCTGACCTTGCACAGGGTCTGTGCAAGTAGGCTCACTGGGGGAAACGCATATTTGCATAGTCCAGGGGGTCAGCTGTGTGCCAGTGTGTCTATACTGAGGGGTGCCTCAGCCAGGGTGCACCAAAGCGGGCAGTGGGAGGATTCCCGGGAAGCAAACAGGTCTACCTGTGCTCGACCGATTCGACTCCAAATCAGCTGGACCACCTGGGGATGGTGTCTCCACTCTCCCCTGTGCGTAACCTGTCGTGACAGCACGTCCACTGCGGTGTTGAGGTTGCCCGGGATGTGAGTGGCTCGTAGCGACTTGAGGCGCTGCTGACTCCAGAGGAGGAGGCGGCGGGCGAGTTGTGTCATGCAACGGGAGCGTAGACAGCCTTGACAGTTGATGTATGCTACCATCGCCGTGATGTCTGTCTGGACCAACACGTGCTTGCCCTGGATCAATGGCAGGGCGAGCAGTACTGCCAACAACTCGAGGCAGCTGATGTGCCAACCCAGCCGCGGGCCAGTTTAGGAGCTGGCGGCTGTGTGCCCATTACATACGGCACCCTAGCCCATCTTGGAGGCATCTGTCATAACCATGATGTGCCTGGAGACCTGCTCTAGGGGAACCCCTGCCTGTAGAAATGCTAGGTCGTTCCAAGGGCTGAAGAGGTCGCGACAGATCAGCGTGATGACCACGGGATGTGTCCCACAGCGCCATGCCGATCTTGGGACTCGAGTCTGAAGCCAGTGCTGAAGCGGTCTCATATGCATCAACTAAGCGGTGTGGCAACCGCAGAGGATGCTATATGCCCCAGGAGCCTCACGTACAGCACCAACTGTGCACGCTCGTTCGTGAGGCGCGCCAACTCCAAGCCGTGAAAAGAGATGCTCTGAACCGGGGAGAGCTTGCTCTTTTCCCAGTTGACCCGAAGCCCTAGATGGCTGAGATGCCTGAGCACCAGGTCCCTATGTGTGCACAGTTGCAGTTCTGCAAAGATGAAAAAATATTAAATATATCTATTTACTCCTAGAATGCCAAAAAAAAAAGGCCAGTTGTCAGAGGTGTGGCATTGGGTGGCAAGAAACAGCTGTGATGACAACAAGTTATAATTTTTGTACATGGAAGTCCAAGTTATTAAACCTCAAGTATAAATTAAGTCTCAAGTATTAATAGGCAAGTCTCAAGTTAGTCCCAATGAGCTTGAAGTCAAATAAATTCTAAAGTTACTACATTTTGATAGCAAGTCTTTTTCTTTTTTTACTTAAATGCACAAATGAAATCTGTTCTCCTGACTATGTAAATTATACCTTTATCTCTCCTGTTTGGTTGAGAAGAGGGGCTGAGTGGCTGCTAGAAGTCTGCACTGGGTGGTTGGGGGCAGACTGAGCTGCCTGTATAGTGTCTTACACAGTTTTTGTGATTGTATCTGAAAGCCCTACAATCAAATCAAAGGAAGGAATGAATATTTAACTATTCAGAATCGCCAAATGACTTATGTGACATATTCTAGTTATAGTATTATTATTATATTATAATATTATAATGGAAATAGGTTAAAGGTTACTGCAAGGGCTCCTCCATACTTACCCTCTTGCAGTTGAAGGCTCAACCTTCGCAACTGCCTGATCTTCTTTTTTTAGTCTTTTAGCCTCTCCTCGAGCTCCTTTGTCATTTTTGTAGTCTGTCTATCAGTGTAGAAAGAGGGAGAGTGCACATGAGAGAGAGAGAAAATAGTGAAAAAAGACACTTAAAGAGCTGGAGAACTTTGGTAGTATCTTGGGTTGTCCTGGACGTGATATAAGCCCACAATCTGTGCTTCTCTGTTATCTGTTGCTCATGCAGGTAGAGAAGAGTGGAGAATTGTGTTTTTTTTTCTCTCTCACCATTTACTGCCTATATGGTGAAACAGGTCTGAAAATCACCCTTTAGCACATATATGAGTGTAAACAAAGCAAGTTCTGATCATATATATAAAAATAGTAATCCTGCTGAAAAGTTTTCAAATTAATTTGCTTTATGTTATTAAACCAACAAGTGCAACACCAAAATTGTGAAGAACTGTGTCACACTTGTTCAAACTGAAATGTTTAATAACATAAAGAAGGCGATTCACTTAAAAGAGGAACTATTTATTTTATATATATTTCCATCTGTTGCTTGTTGACACTTATTTGAGTGAGAGAGAAAAAAAAAACGCAATTCTCTAATGTCCTCTACTGGAGCAACAGATAGCAGATAATGAGAGATTTTGGGGTTTTATCATGGAGAAAGCTACACAACCCAAGATACTGCCAGAGGGACACAAATCCTCAAAGTTAGCCTTGGTGTTTGAATAGAGCAAAATGGGGTACCTGAACTTTGGCAAACATTGCTAAAGACAGGAAGATGATTTTTTTTAAATCTGCAGACTTGATGTGCAACATGTTTTGTGTAGGGCTGGACCACTTATTAATTTAATAAGTATCTATAATAACAGGCAGAATATCAATCACTAAAATCTGCATGCCGATTGGAAACATTCAACTCCATAAAAAAACATTTACATCTTGACTGAATGGTTTTTGCATTTTTTTAATAAAAATGTAGTTTAATATAACTTGTACTTGTACTATGCATATTTCCAGTACATTTTATTTGTTATTTATTTGTTTTTGTTTTGTTTTTGTTTTTTTTTCTCCCCTTTTCTCCCTAATTTGGCATGCCCAATTCCCAATGCACTCTAGGTCCTCATGGTGGCGTAGTGACTTGCCTTAATCCAGGTGGCGGAGGATGAATCTCACATTGCTAAACCTTTGTGTTTGTCAGTATTTACATTACTGCACTTGCTGAAAATATTATGGTGAAACTTTGAAAATGTGCAGTATTTGTGACATGTTACAACATGTGGTAACATGTAACATGTGATCCACATGTTAAAACATATTACAACACGTGGAAACATTTTACACATGTGCTCCATGTTATAACCTATGGTAACATGTAGAGCACATTTGGAAAACATGGCACCACATGTTCCAAATGTGCTCCATTATGTTGCAACCCATGTGAGCACATGTGGACAACATGGGAAATTCATGCGTTTTTTCTGTAAGGGTTATATTTAAACATATATTTTGCTACGAGTAAATGGACTCCCAAACCCAACTACTCTTTTTATAATGTCTGGATTAATGCCTGGATAATATAATACAGGGTAATGTGATACAAATACACATGCACAATAATGCACATTAAGAATAATATGTACAGTACAGTATAAAATACGATGCATAGGCCTAATATTAAAAATAAGAAATCACTGGGTCACGGTCTTAACTTTTTATAATTAATGAAATACTTTGTTATATTTTCCTCGCAATAAAAATCGCTGCGTAGCTCTGAAGTTCATTTGTGTTCAGTAAAATATTGCATGTAAAGAGTCTTTTTATGGGATATTTTTTATTACGAGCTTAGTGCAAATGAATTGCCGAACCTCGCTGCTATTTTTAATGCCAGGATAATATGATAAAACACCATAAGCAGACTTTCAAAAACAGACCAGGTTTATGTTTGCACTACAAAGGGTTCAATTATATACTTTTCAGGGGTATTAGCTGCACCTATATCTGTGAGTCATGGTTTTCTATAATGAATATCATCAAGAACCAGGATAGTGCACATCTTGATCAGTGTCGGAGTAAAGTCCCAACATCAGAGGTTGTTTCAGCCCGTCGCTGTCACTTCTCTCACTAAATGGGAAGTATATGTCAATTAATACAGGTACAATTTGACCCCCATTAATCTAAGGAAGAACAATAACAATGTTAATACTAATAGGTCTAATAATTGAATTTGCAGTGGGAAAGTGCAGGAAGTAGATCCCGTTTGGAGATGAACAAGAACAATTGACTCGCATGGAGGACATGGAGATCCAGATTGTTCATTTAAGGTTTTTTTTTTTTTCAACAGGCAAAGTTGAGTAGTTTTGTTTTTTGTATACACACAAAATGTTCATAATTGTTTGAATAAATAAAACAGACTACTAATACTGAGAAGAAGAACTTATAAATTTTTTTAAAATCTTTTTTTAGATAAAAAAAAATAAATACATTTGATCTCCTTTTCTCCCAATTTGAAATGTCCAATTCCCACTACTTAGTAGGTCCTCATGGTGGCATGGTTACTCACCTCAATCCGGGTGGCGGAGGACAAGTCTCAGTTGCCTCCACTTCTGAGACAGTCAATCCGCGCATCTTATCACGTGGCTCGCTGTGCATGACACCACGGAGACTCACAGCATGTGGAGGCTCATGCTACTCTCTGAAATCCATGCACAAATTACCATGTGCCCCATTGAGAGCGAGAACCCCTAATCGTGACCACGAGGAGGTTACCCCATGTGACTCTACCCTCCCTTGCAACCGGGCCAATTTGGTTGCTTAGGAGACCTGGCTGGAGTCACTCAGTATGCCCTGGATTCGAACTCGCGATTCCAGGGGTGGTAGTCAGCGTCAATACTCGCTGAGCTACCCAGGCGCTGCAAGTCACGACTCTTCTAACAAAATCAATCAAAACAACAATAGTAATAATAATAATAATAATAATAATAATATTAGCAACAGCACAAACACTTTTTCATAACATCTAGGGAGGTGGCCCTTGGCTTTGTATTGTTGACAGAATATGGCCATTGGTGAAAACTATTTAGGGAACCCTGCATTACAATAATTAAACAACCATAACAAGTAAACGAGAAAACCACTCACTGCTCTTGGCTGAGTAACTTTAGTAGCCTTAAAATGTATTAATGTATTATAATCATACAGGAAAGACCAGTAGTAGTGTTCTGTTGCATTTGATTCTGAATGTTTACTTGAATACTTAATAGCCTACTGCTGTTAAAAACTTTTAAAGCTGTTAAAAAAGCACTGAATTTTCTTAATTTGTTCTATTATTTTTAATCTATTTCTATTCATTGCTGTTTTTTATTGTTATTTTATTACTGAATGTTTACTAGTCTTAAATAATTATTTAAGAACTTGAAACCATTCTTCCATAATTAACAAATTAGTTAGTGTTATTATTTGTTGTGGTATTGAAGCTCGTATTGAGAATCGTCAAATTTCACTACACACCACTGAAATTTTGGTATTGTGATAATGTTTCATCTTAATTGTACATGGTAGATCTTGCTGAAATAACATGATGAAAAAGTAGATCTCATTTCATAGAACTATGAGCATTCCTGCTGGTAATGGTGGCGATGGAGGCTTTTCTTTATTTGACTACCATACGTAACATAAAATAATTATCATATGACAATAGCCTCCTCCCCTATCAATGCAGTTTACATTTCTGTCGCAGAGAATTTAGTTGATTGCATAGGTACACTATTAGTTTGGGCATCAGTCATAATTTTAGGAAACATACAACAGAATCTTTGACATGTTACTTGAGCATGTAACTTAAATGTCCTTTTTTCTCTCCGAACAAGTAACTTTTTTACTCAGACAAGTGAATGACCAATTTACTTGTCCAGAGGACAAGCACATGACAATGCTTAATGTTGAGCCCTGAATGTAACGTTAGGCTATTTTTGTAATGTTAACTAATCAAGTTGAAGTAACGCTACTGTTTTAAGCTTAATGTTTGTAACCCTTGATTTTCAGATCAAGAGCATTTTTAAATATTTCAAGAAGAGAGAGTGAAATCCACCACCAGAAGAGGAAGAAACAGCTACAGATGTAGCTAGATAGGATAGCTAACATAGTTAGATGGCAAGTCAATAGCAAAACAGATTTTTCATAGGCTTTTTTCAAGAAATAAACTGGAGTAACAGTGGAATTTTAATGTTACTTGTTTCTTTGTAGCAGAAGAGACAGCTTCTCCAGGTAGCAGAAGAGACAGCATGGGCAGCAGGAGAGACAGCCTCAGCTGACTCTCATAGAAGGACAGATATTCAGAGAGGGGCAGCAGGGCAGGTACTTCCCATAGGGGCAGCAGGGGTGACAGCCTCCCTTGAAGGAGGGACAGCAGGTGATTTTGACAGCAGAGAATGGGGCAGTAGATCAGAGTAGTTTCAGTTCAGCTTTTGAACTGCATTAAACTCCATCTCGTTTACCATGCTTTGTGGGTGTGACTTTTTTGCTATGTCATCACCATTCATATCTATTCAACCAATGTGTTTATGATTAAATTACTACTAGAGCACAAAATTATTTACAAGAGCACAAAGTTATTCATAGATCTAGCCTCTTAATTTTGCTCTCAAAGTGCACCAGATTGATGCATTTAACTTTAAAATTTACACAATTTTCTTAAGGGGATCATCATAGAGGGTCCTAGAGGGTCCGAGGTCCACCCACCAAAATCCTGTGCGAAACACTACGGTCCTTAAAATGCAAGTTTTAATCCGCTGGTCCGATGGCGTTTTCCAGCTAGATGGCAAAGGTCTGCGTGTGTTCGTCTTTTCTGGCGCGCATTTGGTTTTACGTCTTAAACTTTGGTTTAGTTTAGTCTTGCTCTGACTCCAATTATATATTTGATCTGACTCCAATTTAATAGACCTTGAATTTGGACTAAATTTCAAATCAGTTTCTGATCATCATTTTAGATATAATCATAATTTAGTGTTTTTGATTACTCTGTCTCATTATTCGTTCATTAGGTGGCAATGTTGCTTAGGGTCTTATGCCGGCAGGATAATACATAGATCCCACGATCACGAGGTGGTCAGTTTCAAATAAGTCAGCGGTTGCAGGGTTTACTAATATCATTAAATTAGGCTGGCACACAATCAAATTATAGTTCATTTAATCATGTACATACAACTTGCATAAGTGAGTGATATGTCAGTGAATGATGGTACCAGAGGATTTGCTCGCATTCATGGCCCACAGTAATAATCATATCCTGACCTATGTTCTCGCGGTAACATCCTTTCGCTTTATTTACTGGATATAATGAGTTTAGAAAGATCCTGAATAAACAAATTATTACTCAGGTAAATATATATCATGCCAATTACATAATTTAATCCATTCAGAAATAATTAATACAAAACATCCAATGCTCAAAGATGAATCAAGAGTAGGAGATGCATACCTGACTCTTATAATAGAACATGGTGTTGTTGGATTGTCTCACACACACAACACCATGGGGTTCAGTCTGGCTACAGAAATCCCCCTAATCAATGTTCTAAGTTGCCTTAAATACCTGGCCAGACCAGAGTAAACATTAAAACCAAATGGTAGACAAAATGGATTTGGGAATTAATTGATTCATTGACTCATTGGTGTGGTAATTACATTGAGGACCCTGAGCCAGAATACTTGGCACAGCCTTTAAAAAGTGGATGGTGCTTTCTCTTTTGAAGCTCCAAAAATCACAGGCAGTCAGCATAAACATCATCCATACGACACCAGCTGTTAAATTAATGTCTTCTAAATCGGCACGATTGCTTTTGGTGCAAAAAAGATACATTTTTCACTACTTTACAACTCAAAATCATGCTTCCGTTCTGCAGTGGTAAGCGCTTGTGACGTAATCACATTGGCATTTGAAACACGCGAGAACTGACACATGCGTCACAGCCGGAAGAGCAGCGCTGTTTACAAGTGAGACGGAGGAACGCTGTTGGTTTTGGTTTAGATCTGTATTGATCTGTTTCTTTACTCACAATGGTGCGTGTTTGTCTCAACTGCGTGGAGAACATGAGATTACCTCTGCATCATGGCAGCGCGAATACTTCACACGAGAGACCGTGTGATCTCCACCCTCTCCTGAAGCTTACCGGAAGCAATGATTTAGAGTTAAAAAGTACTTAAAGATGCAGTATGTAAGATTCAGAAACCCGTGTTATTAATGACACCTGTGGCCGTTAAGTGAACTGCAGCCAGCTACTTGTTGCTCGTGCTCGCGCACACACTCCATAGGGACGCGAGCATCGACCAAAACAATGACGTAACATACAAAGAGACTGAACGTGATTCACCGACATCATGCTGACAGATGAGGTACCATAATTAAAATTACACAGTTATGAATGTTTTACTACAAACTTTGAGACTGCATATTATATTTGACTCTCCAGTGCTGGAACAGGGCTAAAACAAAGTGTGGACATAGGTCTGACTATGCGAGACTGTAGTTTGAAGTAATCACTTTTCTTTGCATGATACATTGACTGCATTTATACGATAGCCTATGTCGGCATTAGCTAGCTAGCCAGCTTTATCAATAGCTGTTAGCTAAATTTGGTGGATTATGACAGTAGCTGTTTATAAAATAGACTGTACATTATAAATATGTTGACACAAATCAGTATTGATGTGATTCCATCACAACTGACATTTTGATATATCGATGCGTTATTGTTTTATAACAATAGAATGTACATATTTTTTGTATAACCAAGTTACGTTACACTAATGAATGGGCCTTTTTGCATTATCTTGAATATTGTCTAGCATTCATTTCATGTGTTATTGTAGTTTACCTTGCTGAATAATTACAGATTAACATTGATTATGACAGTTACTGTTCAGGCAAGATCAAGTTAGCTAAAATTACACTGATCAATCCTTATGACACTATATTTCACATGCTTTGCATGTTTTATGTAAGCTTACCTGTCCAATAAGAACAACGCCAGTTCAGGGTCGGTTTTGATCCCCAAAACAAACAAAGGTCCCTCCAGGAATCAAATGCCCTGCCGATGTTCACTCTAGTTTTTGCTTGACCACAATCACGTTCCCACTCAGATGGGATTCAGTAAATAAATGGTTTTGTTTGTTTGTTTGTTTGTTTGTTTGTTTGTTTGTTTGTTTGTTTTGCTTACTCAGAGTTTGTGTAGGTGTCGGTGTTGTGCTGGGAGCCGGACGTTTGCTGGATTCCATCTCTAAGATAACGTTACCTAGTGTTGCAGACAGTTGTCGCTGTTGAATAGCAGAAGAGAAGCACTGAGGCAAGGCTCTCGGGAGCACGCATAAACATCACATCCTTTGGATTTTCCCGAAAATCAGTCTACAGGCTTTAATAGGCAACCTAGGAAGTCCAGGAAGGACTAATCTTTTAAGTTGCGTTACAAGCAGTTCACACATTGGCAAAAAAAAAAAGTGAATATTACATGAAAATTGTTACATATTGCACCTTTAAATATTGATTTTTTTTTGCACCAAAAGCGATCGTGTCGCTTTAGAAGACATTAATTTAACTGCTGAAGTTGTATTGATGATGTTTATGCTGACTATCTGTGATTTTTGGAGCTTCAAATGAGAAATCGCCATTCACTTGCATTCTATTTTTCTTCAAATGTGTTCTGGTGAAGAAAGAAAGTAAAACACACCTGGGATATCATGAGGGTGAATAAATAATGAGAGAATTGTAATTTTTTGGGTGAACTATCCCTTTAAGTGTGTTGCAAAAAAACTAAAAGGAGATTAAAATGTACATTTAAACATTTTAATTTAAAATTAAAAATACATTTTGAGCATAAGGGGCCGTTTAGACCGAACGCGGTATTGCAGTGAAAAGAAAAAGCTAAACGTATTACTTAACACCACGAACAGAGCAGAACACAGGTGTATCAAGATGAGTTTTTAAAAGTTCTTGTTAATTTGACACGGCTTTTAAAAAATGTGCTGCTCCTGGTCGAGATGTTGAAAAAACACGTCTCTCTAGCGCATGTTCAGCCTACATAGAAAAATAACATAAATACAGCATGTAAATGCCTTGAATATACATTAGCCACATACATTCATATAAATGTAACCTAAAATCATGATTTTATAAATAATGCAAGTTCATGCCCATGCTATTTGTCAATTACACATACAGGGGTATTCTAACAGGACGAAGTTTTTTCTGAGGGTTGCGACTTCTTTTAGTGCATGCTCTGAGACCTGCCTTCCTTCATGTTTGTACTTCCAACCACACATGACCCCTCCATGGCACAACAGAGAGGGTGTCTGCATGTCCTCATCTAATTCAGAAGAATCATATCACAGCTCAGATTCGGAGCCCTGGTGATGCTTTAGGCAAGGTGAGAATGCTATTGTTCGGTAATGCTCTGCAAGCGTCTCTGAGTCTGCATGGAATAATCTCCAAGCGCTGTCATACTGGAATCAGAATGCTATGGTGGATTTTCAAGATTATAGGAGTGATTAATGAATAAAAAAAACAAGCGACGTGGATAATCGCCAAATGCTGTATATTCTATAAATGAACCAAGCAGCAGTCCTCTTGAATTAACCGTCAACAACAAATGTTGTCAAGGAGCAAAGAGGGAGAACCCGTGGGAACATGAGGGAGCGGGACTTTATGCCAAACATGGAACGGGGCAAACATGCCACAAACACGGGAGACAAAAAAGCAAAAATGGCTGCCAAAACCAATAAAAAGTGGGTGAGACTGGCTACTGTTTTTGCATATGTATTGTCCGTGTCTTTGGCTTCTATAATACTGGCTATTTATTACAGTTTGATATGGAAGCCGGTGTCTTCCTCTTTGTCTGCATGCTCAGCTGTTTTGGTGACGGTCGCAACTATCCCCATAAACCAAAATAATATCACCTCGAGTGATGTCTCAACCTTGAGCAAGGCAAACAATGCATCAGAGGTCAAACTGAGATCAACACAGACTCCCAGTGACAGAAGTCATGTGGGCTTTTCCCATACCCTCACAACCAAAACAAAGAATACTGATCACACCGGACCCTTTGAAACAGCACAAAGCCACATTCATGAAAAAACAGGTAATTTCAGTACAGCAAAAGTTAGCCAAACTATTAATCTCGTAGCAGGTACATCAAGTGAGCCTTCTATGTCACAAGGATCCACATATGGCACAAAAGACATGAGGGTCTCACTTGTGGATATGGAAACCATTTTCACATCTTCTACCAAACAAGACATGCATGAGAGTTCAGGAACTGGTGTAGCAAAGAATCAGCAAGTGGAGTTCATTCCAAGAGTCATACTTGTGGGTTTCAGCCTCTCCAAATTTGAATCTATTTCAACAGCCCACAACTGATCAGGCTTCTTAGATAAGCTAAAATGCAGTACCTGATGTGTCCTCTTTGACAGAACATGGACTAGAATTAATGGAGGGCTCATCTCCGTTGCAAGAGGAGTTGGTTACTAAGGACACAGACAATGGAGCAATTGGACTGTGACAACAGATTTTTTTTGTTGCACATGATAATTTGTTTCTTTTTATTTTTGTTTGCTTTAGAAAGCTCTTCTAATGGACAGTACACATTAGGATAATGATAACCCATGAGTAATAGCTTATACATAAGGTTTTGGTTTTTGCTGTAATATGTAAATGAGGAGAAGGTGTTTCGTCTTTTGGAAGAAATGTGGAAAATTAACCATTCATGTCACTACGTTGGACATACATCCTTCAGTAGCATTTATTTCCTTGTATATTAATTGTGAGCAAGTTAAACCTATTTAAAACACCCGAACAAGCTGGGGCCCCATTTTGAAAATTTTTGCTTAAAAATTACATAAAATGTATTTTAAATCATAATTTAAAATTCATCCTATCAACCATTGTAGCCAAGTACATTCAAAATGTTTAATGAAATAAAAATCTAGTTAAAGATAATTAATGCATGTTTTCTAGTTTTTCCACAATACAGTAATAAAAAAGCAATATTTACCTACACAAATTTATAAATTTGCGTGTGTGAAACAATTTCGGACGGCCTATATATTTTTTCATAAATTACAAACTCGAACCCTACTTAAAAAAAACTCAGCTATCCCGACCCCAGCGGCTTCTAACGTGAACCGCTCCAAGAGCGCTGACAACAGCGTATTCGCACGTGTACCCAAAACAACATGTCACCCCTCAAGTATTTTTTGCGGAGCATTCCTACCGGGGCGGGGGCCCCCCCGACGTCCGGGGCCCCATGCAATTGCATGGTTTGTGTGGTGGTTAAAACCGCTACTGCCTATAGAGATGTGTTCAAGAATGGAATATCTGTCCAAATGCAACACAACTGTTATGTAAGAAAAATACAATGTGCTGACCTTAAGAAAATATCTTTTATAGCCTTGGGTGTGTTGGGCAAGATATATGGTATAATAGGGGAATCATGATATATGAATACATATTTTGTTTGAAGACAAACTAGATAAATGTGTCTTCCAGTGTTGTAGTCAAGTCGAGTCTGAGTCCTCACTGCTCAAGTTCGAGTCCAAGTTCCCCATATCTAGAGAGAGAGAGTTGGTGACTCAGCCGCCAAGCTGCAGGATGGCTTCTTGGAATAAGAACAGGACAAGGGGAAGGAGACAGGGAGGGAGAAAGAGAGAGGAGAAAGCAGAGAGAGGGGAGAGAGAAGAGAGAGAGAGACAGGCTCGCTGGCCCCCAAACACGCTACCAAACGGTCCTCAGCCAGCTACACTGCCTCTGTCCACGATGCCGGGCGATGGTACTGGACCTCCTCAGCCGTCCCTTTTGTTAGCTGGCTGAAGTACTGCTCCAGCACCACTGGATCGGGATTCTCCTCGACGTCGCAATCTTCAGTCAACAGCGAGGACTCCATGACAGCGCCTTCCTCCTCCAGATCCCGGGTTTCGGCACCAATGTGGCAGATCTCTGCCTTTTCTATGAAGGAGGAAGCGGGAGCCAGGTCTCCTCTCCTTAAATACTCCCGCTGCTCCACACAGGAACGCGAGACCTGTGTGGCGCACAGGTGGCACTCGTTCACCACTTATCTCTACGGCCTCGCTCTGCCCTGACGCTGCTCGGCCACGCCCTGCTCGCCACATAGTACTAACTGTTTCTTTGTCTTGAATAATTACTTGAGCACTTAATAAAATTCTATCAATCTATATCTATCTATTTAATGTTGTATAAAGGCCTATACAATAAAAAAGGAAATAAAAAATGAGATGTCAGAAAAATAACTTTCCAACGTAAACAACAGTGCCTTCTTGCCATTTATTTGAAGTTTATTTATTTTTCTCAGATATTATCCTCTAATGTTGTATTATCAAAATTAGTTATAATTTAGGCGTTGGAGCAATTCACATGATTTTTCATGGACAGATGTATGAATGGATGGATGGATGGATGTTTGTCCTTTTAACAATGGGATTACTTAACTGTTTTAGCCTACATTTGTGATAAACTCACATAACACGAGCCAGTCTCTGTCTCTATGTAAAACTGCACCCGTCATAAACGCATGAACACACGTCACATCAACATGATCTTATGTTCCCGTTAAAATTATAACTCGTAATAATGATTTACGATTTTGTTCCACATATTTTCGAATTTTCTACGAATGTGCCGCCACATAGATTCTGAAAAATCCTTTATGCGTTCTAGACAAACTTGTGCAGTAAGTTTTCTACTGAGGTGAAAGTTTTGAGAGGACTTGAGTCTTTGTTAACGGTTTCTGTCATTTGACTTGCTCATGTCTCTTACATTTTCAGTGAGCATCAGAATATAATTTTTACAGTACAACTTTAACCATGTATTATGCACCACCAACCAAATGGCAAGTTGATTCCTCAAACTCCGCTTCAATTCTTCCTCGATATACCACATCTACAGAGGCAGAATATTTGTATGAATAAACGGAGGCAGAGTTATTTTATGTAAGGGCTATAACAGATTTACGAATACACATGACATGTTTTGGGTGGCGCACACGCACTCTCTGAATGAGAGCACGGAGATTTGAGAGTGCGTGTCCAGTTTTGATTGAAAGCAAAGGAAATCCGCATGCGAGCGCAGATATTCGCGCTCGAGCAACCGGTAGATGGCATGACATGAATGTGATCTCATGCCATAAAAGGGCAGAATGCAAAAGTTAACAGTTATAACGAGTCCTCTCCTCCAAGTCAGAATGCACCCAATGCTTGATGTCCAAGTCCATATCATTAGTGTTCAAGTCCGAGATGAGTCATAAGTCATCAGTATCACAACTTGAGTCGTACTCCAGTCTGAGTCCTGAACACAAATACTGCAGCAATGTGTCTTCTTTGTGTACTATATTATAAGTAGGTAGGCTATTGGTGATTAGGCCTGGTTAAACTCAAATTATTTACACATTAGGCTCTTTTTTTTTTTAAGTGGAAAGTTACTAAGGCACTTGAGTTAAACTGACACTAAAGGCACTCTGTTTTCAAAGTTTTTTGCTGTAAATTCAGTCTTGTGAATCAAAAGATTTTAGAGACCTTAAACTAAGTTCAAACATAAGATTTAGTTTAAAGGAATATACCAGGTTCAATACAAGTTAAGATGAAATGACAGTATTTGTGGCATAATGTTGATTACCACAAAAAGTTATTTTGACTTGTACCTTCATTTCTTAAACAAATAAATAGATAAAGAAGCAAAAATCTGGATTATGGTGAGGAACTATTAGAAGTGAATGGGGCAAATTTTTGGAGGGTTTAAAGGCAGAAATGTGAAGCTTTTAATTATATAAAAGCACTTGCATTAATGCTTCAGTTAAAACTTGTGTATTAGTATGAGCTTGTTTAATCATGTGGGATTACAGGGTTTTCATGGAAACGAAGTTGTAAAATTTGATATAACTTTACACCTAAAAGGTTAATAAGTGATTTTATGAGTTTAGTGATTTTATTAGATTAATGAACTTGTGTTGAACCCAGAATATTCATGAAATTAATCGATCAGGAGTATATTTAAATAAATAATACAAGTAATTTAAAATTTAGCTATTTTAAATTGCCTTTGTTCATATTTTAATTATCACAGCCTGTTCCTTTGTTCCACAAAGGAGTCTGATTATGAGCAACCTCCTAGTGCAGTTTTTTAATGTCTAGCCTTATTTATTTATTTTTTCCACTTTATTACAGACTGTTAGCATGCATATTATTTTTTTTTTATTTATTTATTTTTATGTTGGCCAGATTTACAAATGTGAGTCAGACTAAAAGTCATATCTTCATTCTTTTAAAGCGATAAAGAGAGCAGCAGGACAGTAAATCTGTTTTAGCAACCAATACCAGATGGCTGCATAAGTGCACACTGCTTAAAAGCTGATCAGTGTCTTATTATTGCCATCACTGAATCATTAATCGCATTGAGAATGATATGAAATGCAGGCCAAACCCTACTGAATTATGTAAATTTTTATATAATGTACACATATAGATAAAAAATAAAAATGAGTTTATAGTAAGACTTCATGTTGTAAATGGGGAATTATTGTGTTTTATATGAAATGGATGGGTCAAGGGACACTGCATTAGAGAAATGACATGTAATCAGTGCAGTGCTCTCTAAAGGGAATAGTTTGCTTAATTAACACACACTTTTACACCATCCTCTTACAACTAGGCATGTGGCCTCAAAAACTATAATTAAACAAATATCTAGCAACATAACTGAAATAATATCCTGGTGGACAAGAAGCCATATAAATGACAATGGTGTTATGACTTGGCTTTATAAGTACGACATAAACTGAAGTCATCTGACCACTTGAAGTAAACCTGAACCTAATAAAGGTCTCACTCACACTATGCAGCCTCCAGCCATCAGTTCTCATTGGGGACATCCTCATCACATTAAGCTTCAGCATTCCATTCAACCAAGCAAACAGCACTGTCCCTTGGCAGACTTCCATTAGCTTCAAACAGATGAACAAAAGCTGTTTTTCTGGTTGCATACACTGTAAAAATAAAAAGTCACTTGAGGTACCATTTGGAGTTCCTCAGATTGTCACACTGGCAGAACCCTTTAGAAAACCTCCAGCTACCATTTAAGGGTGCCTCAAATATCCTATTTTGTAATTAAGGAACTTTAATATCTTTTTCAAGTGCCTGAAATCCTTTCCCTGGTTTACTAAAGGAACCGTTGACCATCTTAAGAGTTCTTGCAGGAAGTTATGGATTTTGTTTTGGTAAGTTCTTCACAGCACTGCCATTTAAAAATGGTGACATTTTGTAGCACTGACTGGTTCAAGGTTTTCTGGAATTTTCTACATGTACAGATCTACATGTACACATCATGTTATTCCTTTGAAGAGAGTGCCACCTAAAATACATATGTTCTGGTATAGTTTAACATGGACATGTACTTGCTTTTTGGTATCAGGTAGTATACGATAAAATATCAGTAGAGACACATACATAAGACATACAAAGATTACCAGGTGTTGTACTCACAAATTTAATCCACATGGCATTTCACAAGCAATCTTAAAGTTTTTAGTCAACTGTTCCACAAGCAGAGGTGGACAAAGTACACAACTCCATTACTTGAGTGAAAGTACAGATACTACTGGTCAAATATTACTCCATTACATTAGTTGTAAAGACAGATTTTTACTTAAGTAAAAGTACTTAAAGTACATTAGTACTTGGTTTTAAAAGTACTTAAGTATCAAAAGTAAATTTCCTTTTTTATGTCAACACATTGTTTTATTATTGTTGCATTGTTGTATGTAATACTTACAATACCTTATGCCTCTGAAGCAACCTACTGAATACACTGACTAGATTCTGGATAAACTGAGAATCACAATGTTTTTGTTTCAAATAAAGATCATGATTCTCCCACGATTCTGAACACCAACTAAAGAAAATAACATTTAACATTTAATTTACTAGAGGTTCTGACAAAATATTAATTGCTGCAGTCTATTTAAAAAATGTTAATTGATTTGAATGAGTAATTTAAAAAAAATATGATTCAATGACTCACTCAAATACTTCATTTGTTTCATTACTGGATGAATCAGCATTTTTGAACAAATCTCTTGAATGAATGATTCAATGACAAATAAATGTTTTTAACAGTCACTTGTATACTTCTAAACAATGTAATCGGTACAATCATTATTTTAAGCGTCAAGTTACTTTCAAAAGGTGTTTGACCTATTTTGACCGTAGACATCAGTGTTTATATGCGAACTGTAAACTTTTATCCCAGTACTTCTGTGATAATTTCAATATTTGTAACGCAGAAAGAAATAATGATACTGTGTGGTAGAAAAGACTGTTTATGAAGCTGTTTCATACCTATACATGATAACTGCTTTCTCTGGCTCAGCGGCAGCATCAACGCAGATTTGAATGTTCCGGTATGATTTTTGTCAAAGGTTTAATAGACAGGCGAATCGTTATCATTTAGGAAAGAGATCGTGTGGGTGTTTGAATCAAGATCGCGATCTTTTTATGATTTAATCGTGCAGCTCTACACATAACTATAGTAATTATGCAAGGTAACAATAACAACAACAGAAAAACTATAAAAGTTACAAGATATTAACTTATTTAACCCTTAAGCTCATTTACATTTGAATTCACGCTTTTGCACGCTAACTAACGTCATTGTCGAACCTTACCTATGCCTTAGCAGTGTATCTACAAGACTATGGCAACTTGGCAGGCAAATCCATAAAAAATTATTTGACTGACCATGCTTCATACTGAAACTTTAGCTCTAAAGCACAGATCATTTCAAGCTTTCACAAGAAATTAAAAGTTTACATACCTCAATATGCTTCCGCAGGTTGGATGGCGAGTTTTTGAAGGCTGTGATATGGTTCGTTTTAGGCAAACAAAGCAAACATTTAAAACGAAACAAATCTTTAACATTTTCAGAAAACTGGAACATATTTTCTAAGTATGGACATGAGTGCGCGCACTACGCCGAGGAACCGCTGTCTTCCATTTTGCCAACTGATCAGTGTTCAAAAAATGCTGGGAAATCATTGAACTTCACGACACGTGACCCTACAAGAGTGATTATTGATAGGCTGTCTGTCACCTGCAAAAAACCAATCACGTTTTAGAGAAGAAGAAAAAATTATCCACTGATTTTCAAAGCTGCTACATAGTAACGACTTTCTACTCAAGGACCTTGATAGAAATGTAGTGGAGTGAAAAGTACGATATTTGTCTTTCAAATGTAGTGAATTTAAAGTCACAAGTTTCCAGAAAAAAATAATACTCAAGTAAAGTACAGATACTCAAAAAGTGTACTTAATTACAATACTCAAGTAAATGTATTTCGTTACTGTCCACCTCTGCCCACAAGGCACTCAAGGCCCAAGAACTAATATGACATAATTCTTCTCAGAGAGTTTCCATCTTTATTTACATTGGTCTGCAAGCCAAAGTAAGGCGTGGTGACTTTGGATCGGGGGACAAGATGGAGAGAAAACATTTGAAATCTCCTCTGGCAGCAATTGTTGTGTATATCATTGTACACAAAGGGGAGATTACACCTGCAGCATGTTGCATGTGAATACAGGCCATTGGCTTCAAAGATGAAAACTCTTATGTAACAGTAACATTTTGTCTTTTGAATCACTGTTTACAATTTCTTATACTGTTTCATGAGTGTGCATTAAATATTGGTTCACCTTGATTGGCCTCTGCCTTCCATATGTGAATTTGCTGAACTCCCTCTGCTTGCTTCAAAGACAAGCTGTCTGTTGATGTGTTGTCTAGGTGTCAAGTTGACATTTCACAGGTGTTCTCACAGGACAAACCTGCAGCTTACACACACACACACACACACACACACATGTTAGTGCGGCCTTGTGAGGGCTCTCCATAGACATAATGATTTTTATACTGTACAAACTATAGATTCTATCCCCTAACCCTAACCCTTCCCCTAAACATAACCCTCACAAAAACTTTCTGCATTTTTACATTTTCAAAAAAACATAGTTTAGTATGATTTTTAAGCAATTTGAATCATGGGGACACTAGCAGTGTCCTCATAAACCACATGTATAGCATAATACCCTTGTAATTACCAGTTTGTAACCTAAAAAAATTTCCTCGTAAACTACCCAAACCCGCACACACACACACCAGGATACAGCAACACTGCAGGTGCAGTTGCTCTCAGAATAGAACATCTATTACCCATAAGACAATAAAAATCAACATATTTATCCTCAACGTTTATTACCACTGCATCTGGTCTTGGATGCTGATTGGTCAATAGTTGTGCTTTATTCATGATAAAGCACAGCTATGACCTCTTCACCAAGCTTCTATTTTGATCACTTCATTCTGTTTACTCTTTCCTGTCAGGGATTATCCACCCTTTTGTGGAATGCGAAGTGTTCCACGATTCATAACGAAAGCCTGTTTTCAATTTCAGGTCTCTAGTGTTTTCACTCACTGTGATTTTTGCTGAATATTGTGAGGTTTAGCATATTAAATTAGTAAAAATAACAAAACAGATAAACATGTGGCTACATAGTGCTGATACTTTACAGATTTTTGATGACTGCTTTTTGACAGTGCCTCCAACTAACACTTAAAATGGTTGTTGTTCTCCATCTGGATCGCTCATTTCGGTAGTTTTTACATTTCTTCTCACGGAGACCGGAGCCAGAACACAGTCCGGCAGCAACAAGAATTATCATGGCGCTGCCCAGTGGTTGGTCGGGAATACTGTGGATATCTTCTAGCGGAAGGATGGCATTTTAATGATTTTACCTGTTAGGCACGACGCGAAGCGGCCATATAGCATGCATGGCCTCTCGTACCTTATTGCTTAAGTGTAAAGGAATATCACAACAAGAATATTGCTCATTTTAATGCCCACAGTAAATGTTCAAATATTAATATAATAGAAAACAGTGTTATAGCAGACTCATTCCATTCTTTTTTCTTTCCTTTTCCTCTTTTCCTTCCTCCTTTACTTTTCCCTCAGTAGATTCCCATTGGTCTTAAACAGACACAAATAAACAATTTGCCTGTTAAAGGGATAGTTCTCTCATCATGTACACACCCTCATGCCTTCCCAGGTGTGTATGACTTTCTTTCTTCTGCAGAAAACAAATTATGATTTTTAGAAGAATATTTTAGCTCTGTAGGTCCATACAGTGCAAGTGAATGGGTGCCAAAATTTTGACGCTTCAAAAAGCACATAAAGGCATCATAAAAGTAATCCATAGGACTCCAGTGTTTTAATCCATATCTTTAGAAGTGAGATGATAGGTGTGGGTATGAAACAGATCAATATTTAAGTCCTTTTTTGCTCCCTGCCCAGTAGGGGGCGATATGCATAAAGAATGTGAATCACCAAAAACACAAGAAGAAGAATGTGAAAGTGAAAATGAAGTGGAGATTAACTGAACAGGGAGGAGAATTTATAGTAAAAAAGGACTTAAATATTGATCTGTTTTTCACCCACACCTATCATATCGCTTCAGAAGACATGGATTTAACCACTGGAGTCTTATGGATTACTTTAATGCTGACTTGTGTGATTTTTGGAGCTTCAAAATGTTGGCACTCATTCACTTGCATTGTATGGACCAAAAGAGCTGAGAAATTCTTCGAAAAATCTTCATCTGAGTTCAGCAGATGAAAGAAATTCATACACATCTGGGATAGCATGAGGGTGAGTAAATAATGAGAACATTTTCATTTTTGCAGGGTTAGCAATGTTATCTCTCAACACATACAAAATAATTTGATACAAGTATGAACACGAGGGGAAAAGTTTTCTAGAGAACACCTTTTTAACCCAAGATTGCCCTTCTGTGTTGTTCTCATCTCTGAGTCTGCACCTTTCTCATGCTCCCTTTTGTCACCCCCAAGTATGTACAGGTGCATCTCAATAAATTAGAATGTCGTGGAAAAGTTCATTTATTTCAGTAATTCAACTCAAATTGTGAAACTCGTGTATTAAATAAATTCAGTGCACACAGACTGAAGTAGTTTAAGTCTTTGGTTCTTTTAATTGTGATGATTTTAGCTCACATTTAACAAAAGCCCACCAATTCACTATCTCAAAAAATTAGAATATGGTGACATGCCAATCAACTCAAAACACCTGCAAAGGTTTCCTGAGCCTTCAAAATGGTCTCTCAGTATGGTTCACTAGGCTACACAATCATGGGGAAGACTGCTGATCTGACAGTTGTCCAGAAGACAATCATTGACACCCTTCACAAGGAGGGTAAGCCACAAACATTCATTGCCAAAGAAGCTGGCTGTTCACAGAGTGCTGTATCCAAGCATGTTAACAGAAAGTTGAGTGGAAGGAAAAAGTGTGGAAGAAAAAGATGCACAACCAACTGAGAGAACCGCAGCCTTATGATTGTCAAGCAAAATCGATTCAAGAATTTGGGTGAACTTCACAAGGAATGGACTGAGGCTGGGGTCAAGGCATCAAAAGCCACCACACACAGACACGTCAAGGAATTTGGCTCCAGTTGTCGTATTCCTCTTGTTAAGCCACTCCTGAACCACAGACAACGTCAAAGGAGTCTTACCTGGGCTAAGGAGAAGAAGAACTGGACTGTTGCCCAGTGTTCCAAAGTCCTCTTTTCAGATGAGAGCAAGTTTTGTATTTCATTTGGAAACCAAGGTCCTCGAGTCTGGAGGAAGGGTGGAGAAGCTCATAGCCCAAGTTGCTTGAAGTCCAGTGTTAAGTTTCCACAGTCTGTGATGATTTGGGGTGCAATGTCATCTGCTGGTGTTGGTCCATTGTGTTTTTTGAAAACCAAAGTCACTGCACCCGTTTACCAAGAAATTTTGGAGCACTTCATGCTTCCTTCTGCTGACCAGCTTTTTAAAGATGCTGATTTCATTTTCCAGCAGGATTTGGCACCTGCCCACACTGCCAAAAGCACCAAAAGTTGGTTAAATGACCATGGTGTTGGTGTTCTTGACTGGCCAGTAAACTCACCAGACCTGAACCCCATTGAGAATCTATGGGGTATTGTCAAGAGGAAAATGAGAAACAAGAGACCAAAAAATGCAGATGAGCTGAAGGCCACTGTCAAAGAAACCTGGGCTTCCATACCACCTCAGCAGTGCCACAAACTGATCACCTCCATGCCACGCCGAATTGAGGCAGTAATTAAAGCAAAAGGAGCCCCTACCAAGTATTGAGTACAAATACAGTAAATGAACATACTTTCCAGAAGGCCAACAATTCACTAAAAATGTTTTTTTTATTGGTCTTATGATGTATTCTAATTTTTTGAGATAGTGAATTGGTGGGTTTTTGTTAAATGTGAGCCAAAATCATCACAATTAAAAGAACCAAAGACTTAAACTACTTCAGTCTGTGTGCATTGAATTTATTTAATACACGAGTTTCACAATTTGAGTTGAACTACTGAAATAAATGAACCTTTCCACGACATTCTAATTTATTGAGATGCACCTGTATATATCCATGATATGTCCTCTATTCTTTTTTTGAAGCATCAACCTTAAATCTCTCAAGCTTTGAAATACTAGTAGTGAGCGGTTCCAATTGGACCTTAAATCATAAAATCATCTGACAACCTCACACAACCAATTCAATTCAAACGTATCTATAGACCAAAGTGCTGTACATTTAAAACCAGCAAACAAGACAAAGCTTATTCACATAAGAATTAATAAAAAGCAAAGAAATTTACATAAAACACAAAAGAGAAACACACAAGTGGGTTTGTTCAGCACGCAGTTTCTTTAACGATGTAGCAAAGGCAACAGACTTTAGGATCCAGCCTGCACTTGGTGGCCAAAAGTGATTGTATTAATATATTTCAGTCAAGGTTATAAACAAGCAGGGGAAATGGGCTTTGGTGACGCACATGTTTATTCTTATCAAATACCAATAGGAGGCATTCCTGATTAAAATCTACACTCATCATTCAGACCAAAATAGATTACCAATGCAACTTGACATTTTTTCTTCTGTAAAAATGTGATGGTGCAACTGATGATAACTGTGCTGTTAGATGTGTGACATACACACATGGAACTTACCAAAAATTAAAGCCATCAGGGACCTGTTTGCACAGTCACATATAGCAAATTCTCACCTCTGATGTCAGAGAAGCATCAGCTGATTAGGATATAATTAAAAACACAGCCAACAAACAAAATGTGTGTGTATTTTGTTATACATCATGACAAAATAATTGTATACCCCATGTTTTTTTTTTTGTTTTTTTATTCTTGTCAGAGATATAGTCTGTTTTTATACCTCACAGCTTTGGTTCTTCGTACATTTGTCACATTTGTAGCCAGAATGCAAATGTAAGGGACTACATTATGTCACACACAGATGGTATGGGCCAGATGGCCTTTTGAAATATTTCAAGAATTGTGTATTTTAAGGCATCCTCAGACATAGGCTATATCTTTTATCTGTGGGCCAAATATTGTTAGAGAATAAGAGCACTCTGTTTTTATGTTTTAAATGAGTATTTTCTGGTCCTGGAATGTCCACACTGCATTTCTTTTTCACTTTTAGGTTACAGAAAACATCAGGTTAAAGGAGCAGTTCATCCAAAAATGAAAATTCTCTCATCATTTACACAAACGAACATTTTTTGAAGAATATCTTAGCTCTGTAGGTCCATGCAATGCAAGTGAATGGGCAAATGGTGACCAGAACTCAGAAGGTCCTAAAAGGACATAAAAGCAGTAAAGTAATCCTTATGACTCCAGTGGTTAAATACGTGTCGAAGAGATATGATAGATGTGGGTAAGAAACAGATAAATATTTAAGTCCTGTTTTACTATTAATTTACAGCTTTGACCAGCCCCGACCAGTAGGTGGCTGAATGTGAAAGTCACTTCCACACCAGAATGTGAAAGTGAAAATGTAGATAAAAAAAAAGAAAGAAAGAAAGAAAGAAAAAAGACTTAAATATTGATCGATTTCTCGCCCACACCTATCATATTACTTTAGATTAGAAGATATGGATTTAACCACTGGAATTTTATGGATTCTTTTTATATTGCCTTTATGTCCCTTTTGGACCTTCAAATTTCTGGTCACCATTCATTTGCACTGTGAGGACCAACAGAGTTGAAATATTCTATTAAAGGATTTCATGAGGGTGAACTATCCCTTTAAGAATAAAAGTTTTTTGGATCACCAAAATAGTAATGTGGATAAAGGAAAGACAAGATATCATAATGTGCTGTAAGTTGTGCAAAGACAGACAATATAAGGGCCAAAGTCTTCAGTCTTAAGAGCATTAGAAACTACAAAAATTGTGCATTGAAAGTAAGAGACCATAAAGCAGCAGCATTTTGAGTAGGATTGTGATGGAAAGATATAGTGTTTCTGCTTATCATCAAATTACAGTATTGTGATGTATTGTGTTATATTAATGATCAAATTTTCTATAAGCTTTAATATTTATAGATAGATAACACATTATCTTTAGAATCTTATAATAGGCCATATTGTTTAGGGAAAAGCATAAAGCTCTATAACATTTCAAAAATGTTTCAGCCAATCAATCAGAGATTATCTTATCTTAAAGAATCGACAATGTCAAGCAGCCTTTTTGGTCTTAATAAATGAATGAATAAGTAAAAATAGAGATTACTCAGAACCAGTCCAGATGAATGACTTTTTGAATATAGTGTAGTCAAGTGGAGAGGCACAGAATCAATTACTCACTCTGAACAAGAGTATCAGCAAAATGCCTTACATGTAAATGTTGAGTTAAAAAAGTAACAGAGTAATTGTAACATTTCACTGTAATACCCATTACATGTGGATAAGCATAATATATTGCAGAAGTGTTCTGTGGTTTTCCTTATATGGCAGGTTAAGATCTGTCAAGAAGCATGACAGAATAAACAAAAGAGGCTGCAATGCCTCTGACAAGTAAAGAGCAGGTGGCTGGACAGTACTGTGAAGCACACCTTTAAGACAGCCATATCTATAAACAGGAGTGGGTGGATGATGTGTTATGGAAAGACTCTCCATTACTGAAGTCGGCATGACCTGCTCCCATGAGGACCAGTCACCCACTGACATGGCAAACAGGCCTGCCTTAAAAGGAAATCATGTAAACCAGAAAAATCATAGGGGCATGTGGGAGAGGCGCTGTAGGTCTATGATCCTAAGCAGAACTCTGCTGTTTCAGAACATATAATTAAGAATAATGGACAAGAAATTATATTAGCTGGGTGTAATGGAAAAAAACGAGACTGCGTGAGTTGTCACATATGATACCATTTTTGGAGTCATCTTTGATTGTGTTAATGGATTAGGAATGGCAAAGCAAAAATCTTAGTAGAATTCTTAACAGAATGCACAAATGCGTTTGATCCTGTTTAATCTAACATTGAAACCCTTTTCTAAAGAAAATCTGTGTTACTGTATTGTATAAATCGCAATGGAAGTAAAGTTATCTGACAAAACACAAACTATGAACACTTTAACTTATTCAGTAGTAGAGTGCATTTTGACAGCCTAGGAGACATTAAATGAATAGTTCATCTGAAATTGAAAATTCTCTCATTTACTCACCCTCATGCCATCCCAGATTTGTATGACTTTCTTTCTTCTGCTGATCACAAACGGATAATTTTTAAAAAAATATATATATCTCAGCTCTGTTGGTCCATTCAATGCAAGTGAATGGTGGCCAGAACTTTGAAGCTCCAAAAGCACATACAAGGATCATAAAAGTAGCCTAATCCATACGACTGCAGTGGTTAAATCCATATCTTCAGAGAGATATCTCCATATCTCTTTTTTATTTCCTTTTTTTTAATATATATATATATATACTATAAATGTCCACTTTCACTTCCATATTCTTCTTCTTTTGTTTTGGCAATTCATATTCTTTGTGCATAATATCGCCACTTACTGGGGAAGGAGGAGAATTTATAGTAAAAATGTACTTAAGTATTGATCTGTTTCTCAACCACACCTATAATATAATTTCTAAAGATATGAATCTAACCTCTGGAGTCTTATTGGTTACTTTTATGATGCCTTTATGTGCTTTTGGAGCTTCAAAGTTCTGGCCACCATTCAGTTGCATTGTAAGGACCTAAAGAGTTGAGATATTCTTCTAAAAATCGTTGTTTGTGTTCTACAGAAGAAAGAAAGTAATACACATCTGGGATGGGATGAGGGTGAGTAAATGATGAAAGAATTTTCATTTTTGGGTGAACTATTCCTTTAAGCTTCTGAAATGGTCTAATGAGGCATGAGTACATAACCTGTTCAAAATGTAGGGCTCCTACAGCTCAACCAGTAGAGCATTGCATTAGTGTAACCAGCCCTGCTCGACCTGCTTCGAACGGGAATCGAACCGGCGTCTCTAGCATGGGAGGGGTGCGATAACGAAGAGGCTAAAGATTACGACCATTGGCATACGTCTCAATTGCGCCTCTTGAGGCCAGGGGAGTAAGGTTTTACACACTGCACAAGCACGTACCAGCTGGCTCCTGTTACACTAGCAACGCCAAGATTATGGGTTGGATTCCCAGGGAACACACAAACTAATTAAAAATGTATAGGCTACCTTGAAGTCACTTTAGATAAAAGCATCTGCCAAATGTATAAATGTAAAATGTGGTAATAGAAGTTATTCGAGCAACGACATTGGTGAAACAGTGCCACTGAGTGGGTAAGCAAAGAATAACATATTGGCAGAAAACATGCAAACAGCGCTGCGTTTTTCAGAAGCTTTGTCAAACCAAAAAGAACTACAGCTGTTAAAAACGCGTCTGGAGACATGTGCGTTCTGTTCTTTTCATGTCGCAGCGTTCTAACGTTTTCAGTGTGAATGGCCCCTTAGTCAGGTATTTACCCACTGAGAGAGTAAAGTTCTCCATGCAAAACTCGTTTGGTTGGATAAATACAGTGTTTACATGCGTCACAGTGATCGCCACAAGAGGTTTCTGGGCATCCAGAAATGGTTTCCAAAACCACAAGCTCATTGGCTCCAAAGGCAGTAGAGCTGTTAGGGGAACATGGTTTTATATCAAGCTTTTAATGAGACATGAGAACAACCCCATTGAGAGTATGAGATAAAACTATGGTCTGTTAGGTCATTTTTATTTTTATTTTTTTTACGCTGGGAATTATACCAACATACAGTTGGACTTCAAACTTGGGCTGAAAATTCTGACAGAAATGTCACCATCTAGAGGCTAGAGATGGTACTAACCTGCAAACAAACATATTATAAACTGTAATAAACTTATTAAACCATCAGTGGCTTGAAAAAGACTAATGAACATGACTTAAGTCTTAGGCTACTACATTCAACACGAAAAGTACGATTTTATTCCCCCTGCCAGTGATTACATGATTGTATTTCCCACAGACAGACCTTGGCTGAGTTCATGCATAGGCTACTAAAACTCTTTCAAAATAGCACTGTTGTATAAAGTATCCATTCGTCATAATTAAGTAAAGATAACTAGTGCTGCACCGATCAGGAGATTTGAGGCCGATACCGATTTCCGATTTTTGAATACTAAGATCGGCCGATAACGATTTTTTAAAAAGTGCCCTTTACCACACTTTAGCAAGTTATATTGTGCAGTTATATGTTTATGCCCCACACAGTTAAATTACAGTAACACTTTACAAAAAGGTTCCATTTGTTAACATTATTTAACAACATTACTGTAATTAGCATGATCTAATAAACTTAATGTTAATGCACTATGAATAAAATCTTACTTTTCGTGTTGTATGTAGTAGCCTGAGACTTCATGTCATATCATGTTCATTAGTCTTTTTCAAGCCATTGATGGTTTAATAAGTTTATTACAGTTATAACAGTTTATAATGTTTGTTTGCAGGTTAATGCCATCTCTAGCCACTAGAGGGTGACATTTCTGTCATAATATTCATCCCAAGTTTGAAGTCCCACTATACAGGTGCATCTCAATAAATTAGAATGTCGTGGAAAAGTTCATTTATTTCAGTAATTCAACTCAAATTGTGAAACTCGTGTATTAAATAAATTCAATGCACACAGACTGAAGTAGTTTAAGTCTTTGGTTCTTTTAATTGTGATGATTTTGGCTCACATTTAACAAAAACCCACCAATTCACTATCTCAAAAAATTAGAATACATCATAAGACCAATTAAAAAAACATTTTTAGTGAATTGTTGGCCTTCTGGAAAGTATGTTCATTTACTGTATATGTACTCAATACTTGGTAGGGGCTCCTTTTGCTTTAATTACTGCCTCAATTTGGCGTGGCATGGAGGTGATCAGTTTGTGGCACTGCCGAGGTGGTATGGAAGCCCAGGTTTCTTTGACAGTGGCCTTCAGCTCATCTGCATTTTTTGGTCTCTTGTTTCTCATTTTCCTCTTGACAATACCCCATAGATTCTCTATGGGGTTCAGGTCTGGTGAGTTTGCTGGCCAGTCAAGCACACCAACACCATGGTCATTTAACCAACTTTTGGTGCTTTTGGCAGTGTGGGCAGGTGCCAAATCCTGCTGGAAAATGAAATCAGCATCTTTAAAAAGCTGGTCAGCAGAAGGAAGCATGAAGTGCTCCAAAATTTCTTGGTAAACGGGTGCAGTGACTTTGGTTTTCAAAAAACACAATGGACCAACACCAGCAGATGACATTGCACCCCAAATCATCACAGACTGTGGAAACAACACTGGACTTCAAGCAACTTGGGCTATGAACTTCTCCACCCTTCCTCCAGACTCTAGGACCTTGGTTTCCAAATGAAATACAAAACTTGCTCACATCTGAAAAGAGGACTTTGGACCACTGGGCAACAGTCCAGTTCTTCTTGTCCTTAGCCCAGGTAAGATGCCTCTGACGTTGTCTGTGGTTCAGGAGTGACTTAACAAGAGGAATATGACAACTGTAGCCAAATTCTTTGACACGTCTGTGTGTGGTGGCTCTTGATGCCTTGACCCCAGCCTCAGTCCATTCCTTGTGAAGTTCACCCAAATTCTTGAATCGATTTTGCTTGACAGTCCTCATAAGGGTGCGGTTCTCTTGGTTGGTTGTGCATCTTTTTCTTCCACACTTTTTCCTTCCACTCAACTTTCTGTTAACATGCTTTGATACAGCACTCTGTGAACAGCCAGCTTCTTTGGCAATGAATGTTTGTGGCTTACCCTCCTTGTGAAGGGTGTCAATGATCGTCTTCTGGACAACTGTCAGATCAGCAGTCTTCCCCATGATTGTGTAGCCTAGTGAACCAAACTGAGAGACCATTTTGAAAGCTCAGGAAACCTTTGCAGGTGTTTTGAGTTGATTAGCTGATTGGCATGTCACCATATTCTAATTTTTTGAGATAGTGAATTGGTGGGTTTTTGTTAAATGTGAGCCAAAATCATCACAGTTAAAAGAACCAAAGACTTAAACTACTTCAGTCTGTGTGCATTGAATTTATTTAATACACGAGTTTCACAATTTGAGTTGAATTACTGAAATAAATGAACTTTTCCACGACATTCTAATTTATTGAGATGCACCTGTATGTGCCCTGTATTTTGGGATAATTCCCAGCGTAAAAATAGAAAAATTACCTAACAGACCATAGTTTTATCTCATACTCTCAATGGGGTTGTTCTCATGTCTCATTAAAAGCTTTTTAATGCATCCATGTTCCCCTAACACCTCTACTGCCTTTGCAGTGAGCTTGTGGTTTTGGAAACCATTTCTGGATGCCTAGAAACCTGGGTTGGGATGAGGGTGAGAAAATAGTAAGAGAATTTTCATTTTTGAGTGAACAATCTCTTTAATGAAGCATTCAAGTCAGAATTATCATATTTATGAGATTGGTGTACACGAACACCACCGCAAAGTCATAAATCCAGTGAGACTGTCTTGGAGTGCCGATTTCTGAGATGAAGGCATGTCAATTTAAGAAGCATGGCAAGAATCAAGCAAATTGGCAACTGTACAGTTTAGATTGAATGTATTTTTTGTCCTATTGATAAAGAAAAAAGCTTGCCAGAAAATAAGACTCATTTTAGCTGTAATGAACAGTTTGTTATAGAACAGTCCATAACAAATTGTAACATCAAAGCAGGGAGCTGAGTCATATTTATTTATTGACCAGAATAGAGACTGGGCTCTTTTCATTTGGGCCAATAAGCAACCACTCAGCAACCACCCAAAACACCCTAGCAACTGCATAGCAATGTGCAACAATCTCAGAAATCAACTTGGCAACAGCATAGTAACAACCTGGCAACCACATACTGTAGCAATGCGCTAATACACAAAGTAGATCACCTTGGCAACTGCATAGCATGCCCCAGTGTAACCGGTCGAACCGGCGTGGGAGGCATGGGAGGCGGGCGCTAACAAGGAGGATAAAGGCTAGCCTCTAGTGTCAGTCGCTATTGCGCCTCTTGAGGCCAGGGGAGTGAGGTTTACACACTGCACAGCTTCCTACCAGCTGGCTACCGTTACACTCACCCCCCAAACCTCACTCCCATCTGGGACTCGGCACCACTGTAACCGGTCCTGCTCAACCCGCTCCGAGCGGGATTCGTACCGGCACCTCTGGCATGGGAGGTGGGCATGCTAACAAGGAGGATAAAGGCTACAGCCTCTAGTGTCAGTTGCTATTGTGCCTCTTGAGGCCAGGGGAGTGAGGTTTACACACTGCACAGCTTCCTACCAGCTGGCTACCGTTACACTCACCCCCCCAAACCTCACTCCCATCTGGGACTCGGCACCACTGTAACCGGTCCTGCTCGACCCGCTCCGAGCGGGATTCGTACCGGCACCTCTGGCATGGGAGGTGGGCACGCTAACAAGGAGGATAAAGGCTACAGCCTCTAGTGTCAGTTGCTATTGTGCCTCTTGAGGCCAGGGGAGTGAGGTTTACACACTGCACAGCTTCCTACCAGCTGGCTACCATTACACTCACCCCCCAAACCTCACTCCCATCTGGGACTCGGCACCACTGTAACCGGTCCTGCTCGACCCGCTCCAAGTGGGATTTGAACTGGCACCTCTGGCATGGGAGGTGGGCACGCTAACAAGGAGGATAAAGGCTACAGCCTCTAATGTCAGTCGCTATTGCGCCTCTTGAGGCCAGGGGAGTGAGGTTTACACACTGCACAGGTTCCTACCAGCTGGCTACTGTTACACCAGCAACCATCCAAAACACCTTAGTAACCACATACTGTAGCATCAATGTGCTAAAATGCAAAGAAAATACTTTAGCAACCACCATAGCTTATAAAATTAATATAGTTAGACATTTTCATTAGTGCTGGAAATTATTCATACTCATTGCACCTTGATTAAAATGTTAAAAGTAAACGCGTTTGATTGACTTTTATGTGAACTTGTCTCCTGGAAAGGCGGGAGACTGATAACGCATAACTTCATTATTTCACGGCTTTCATAATGTTTAAGCCTAAACTTATCAAATTAATTCATTAAAAAACAGATTTAAACTTACATGAGCAGTTTCTTTTCTTCCCAAGTGGAGACAGATGACATGACACACGTTATCTGGTGCACACTTTGCTTGTGATTTTGATTCAGATTTGTGAATCGCAAAACAAATCATTCAGGACGCTTTTTGAATCTTTTTGATCTGTTCAAAGGAATCAAATGTAAAAGATTCAGATCAAATGATTCTTTCACAATTCAAACATCACTATCGCCGATCTGCATGCATTTTTGCACATACAGCTTGTTATTTTTTACAGTGCTCACTTGCAAAAGTAATGAAAGTGTCTGGAGAAATGTATCAGAGTAAAAGTATCAATTTTCTTTACAAAATGTAGTGAAGTTAAAGTAAAAGTCCAAAGAAATATTTATACTCAAGTACAGAAATTGAAAAACTGTACTTAAGTACAGTATTTGTACTTCGTTACTATACACCTCTGCAAAATAGTAAAGAGTAGTATGGTAGTATGCCATTCCAAAATCAGCCCTCAGACCCTCAGATAACCAACTTTGAAGCTCTATTTCAAAATAAAAGTTCTACTGTTATAAATTAAAAAAAGTCTGAAAAAACTTAAAAGTGAACAGGTAGTATTGTTGGTATCTGAAAGCAATAATAATTATGATTACTGAAAAGCTCAAAGCATACAAAAATCATATTTGAAATTATAAAATTACATATTAATTAATAAGAGAAATATTAATACAATAAATGTTCTGAGCCATATAGCTCATTACATCAGAAAAAAAGATCCTGTATGTCACGCTTGCTATGTGTATTTTGACAAGCCATTGTTTCACTTGATTTTATTTCTTTGCAAATAAGTAAATGGGTCAGTTAAAAAACTTCAATACAGGATCAGGTAGAGCAATCCATGTGCAAAATTATCATTTGAAACCTTTTTAAGGAAGCTTGAAAGTATTGGTTTTATAAATCTTTACATTTGATATAATGACCTTTTGATTAACTCACTACTAGTTATTTATATTAAAAGGGGAAACATATATGCAAGCTATTGTGTTTGCCATGGTCGGTTAAATAAAGGGAAAAAATATCCTGGATGTGTTTTGAGTGAACATTTGCATGGCAAATGTTATGCTGCCTTTATCGGACAGTGAGAAGGCTGTATTAATGCAGCAGTCATCCTGTAGTCTGACTACAGAAAAGTCTGATAAAACTGTAAAACACTCATGTTTCAAAAAAAAAAAAAAAAAGGATCAAAATATCAAGTGTCACACAAATTCCCAATATTTAAACTTTTTTATTTAACTTTTTTAAATCCAAGAACATATGAAACACTGAAGGAAATTTAAAAAAGTGATGATGTTCCATTCTCAAAAATATTTTCACCAGATTCAGATCATAAGATGAACCAATTACACTGCTTGATGCCCAGTGCAAATGCCTGAGCTCTCTGTAAATTATCATTACTTGTGGATGCTTTGGACCTTAATTTCAACTCCACTTTTAGTTTAATAACAATAAAGACAACATGTAAACTGCATAAACTCCACTCTAACATAGTCTTGATATACAGTACTTTCACACAATTAAACATTACATTAACTTTTACACGCGACCTTAAAATGGTTAGTTTACTTGGACGGGCCGACTTGTTTCAAACAAAATTGTGGAGCATTGTCCCAGATTTAGCCAGGCCACCTGTTATTAATCGAGTCATTCATTGTGTCTAGATTAATCTGCATGATCACATGACCCCATTGATAGTTTTCTTGCACCACATCTCCAAATACAGTGTCTGCTCGCTGGTCAGCATCAATGTCAATTGGCTACACTTTAAAGCAAACAAAACGCAAAACCAACCAGGCTATTTCACGGGACATTTTAGACACGATAACGACTGCTGAAAAGCTTTTATACAATAATGTAATAATTTACCCTACACCCTTGTGCAAGGATTACATGGCATTTCCTTATTCTCAAATTACACATCAAGACTTTGCCACAGTAATTCATTATTTTGATACAGCTTGATAGCTCTGAATAAAAACAGTGTAGGCTAATAATAAGTATTGTATAACATGTAATCCTCATTAGAAACAGCTAGCTAAGAAGAACAAAGTTTGTTTAGATGAACAGCACATGGAAATCTTTGGGATACTGATATAACTATACACAACAGATGTGACACTTCTTATTATACTTTCTTATAAACTCCATGTGCATTTAATTGGGGTTAAATTTACAACAGTTTGCATAGATTACTGGGTTTTGTATGTGTGATTGTTAAGCAGGTACAACTAGCTGAAAGCGTCAACAGGAGTGTTTTTCTCTGCTTTTTATCAAATGCGGTATTTTTAGTGTTCTGGTAACAAGGGGGAATAGGATCAGTGTACATTGCATAATCTATTCTCCATTATTATCTCTCTGCCTTAAGGGCAAATGAGTGTGGAAAATTAGAACCATTTAAGTAATGATACCAGAGCTACTTGAAATAATGACAAAATGAAAGCAGAATGGATGAAGACATCTGTGCTTGGATTTCTGTGTTCACTAGGAATATAAGAGCACCACCAAAAAAAAAAAAAAAAAACAACTATGTCCCCTTTGAGAAACGTTCTCTTAAATACTACGTTAAAAATGTTTTAAAATAAACTTAAGCCAATGTGCACCATCATTAAAGCTTCATGAACAGAAATTATTTAGCCTACTGGATGGACATAGACTTATTCTTTCTGCTGCAAATGAGAGATGTATATCTATCAGCCACGAGCCGAATTCATAAGTGCAGATCAAGCATTAACTTATGTAGCATTTTCAACTGCAACACCAGTGATAGTGTCATTTAGTTGATGTCTAGGCTTTATCTGGATATCCATCTCTACATGCAAGATCTCATATGAAACTGAGGACAAAAGCTTGAGGCATTATAATCACACCAAAAACATTGAGCAACACATCCAGAATTGCATACAGATAGAAAGTGCAGTTTTAAAGGTTACAACTGGTGTCTTAAGTGCATAGATTGGACCTCACATTAACAGTATGGCTTATTTCAAAGATTCATTGGCAGAGTGTATGCTGTCAAATCTGCCTCTCATTGTCTCTTGGTGTGCTTGGAGTTGTAGTGGCTCCGCATGTCTTTGCGGAGGCGAAATTTCTCTCCACACACACCACAGATGTACAGATGTACATCCATGTGCTTCTCCAGGAGCTCACCGCTGGGGAAAATCTGGAAACACACTTGGCAGATAGTCTCTCCGGCTGACAGGTGAGAGATCATGTGTCGCACATGATCATGTTTGAGGAAAGTACCCTGGTCACACACAGGGCAGACATATCGTGCCATTCCTTTGTGCATGTCAGTATGCAGCCGAAGCTGTCGCTCGCGCAGAAACTGTTTTCCGCAGGTTTGACACGTGAATTGCTTCTCCTTGGTGTGTACAGTGTAGTGCTCCCGTAGGTGACACCTCTGGTAAAAGCCTTTTCCGCAAATGGCACAGAAATGCTTGCGCCGATGGTCAGGCTCGCCACCGTCGTCCAACAGGACAGGGCGGAAAGGCTCCTGTTCAGGACAAGCCAATGTGTGCTCGACAGCAAGACTTTCATTTTCAAATATCAAACCACAGAGAGGACAGCGAAAGCCCAGGTCTGCTGCTTCCATAGCCTCGCCATCTTCAAGGAGAGGTGAATCCTCACCTGGGGAGTCAGTCTCAATTCCCTGGGGCTCACCACAGCGCTCGGCATGCTCCTGCAGCTGCCTGCCTTTAATGAGCACTTGGCCACACCTTCCACAGGCACAGATATGTCCCATGTGGCTGGAGATGTAATGAGCAGACTGATCCTCCTCTGTCAGCAGGGCTCCACACAATTCACACGGAATGCATGATTCATCTTGCTTTTCTTCTTTGATCTTTCGCACCTTTGCGTCTATGCCTAACTCATTACCATGACCTTCCAAAGCATTGGTGGTACCATCCATGGCAGATCCTCCAGCCTCTTCCTCACTGTCAATTTTCATCTGGTCTGCCACACTATCTCTGTATGCCCTGCTACGAACTTTGCAGCTCCCTACATTATGGTTTCCTACCTTTACTACTTTTATAGTTTCTAAGTCTGTCTCAGAATCATCATCTCGTTCCACTTTAATGGTTATATTCCTGGAGTACGCAGCTTCATTGTCCACACCAGTGGAGACAGACCTGATCACGGTATCTGTGTCTGGCTTATGGTCTGGCCAGTCGTCTTCCCCCTTGCAAACTGCTCTATGTTCATCCATCCCCTCTGAGGCTGAACTCTCTGCTTTGCCAGTGTCACTATAAACCTCTTTGCTGACTCTGGGTGTCTGGAAAGCTTTGCGATTGGTGCATGTAAGGATGTGTTCAATAAGCAGCTTTTCACAGCTGAAGACAAAGCCACAATCATCACATGTGTAAGTGCGACCAAACCGAGGACGTTCTTTCATGGCAGAGCTTCGGCCCGAAGTCCTCTTCCTTAAGTCACATGGCTGGTCTACAATGGTCTCTGAATGTGGTGGAGGGTGTGGTATGACCACATCTTCAGCAGGCCTGACAGTTGAGATGTTAATGTTCTGACGAGTAGTTGTGGTTGAAGCCGTTGGAGCATGCTCAGTCTCAGCAGGGCTTGGCCTCTGCTGCTCAAACATTCGAACACCAAACATCATCTTACCTCCCACTACGCTGGATGAGGATAAGGAGCTAGACGATGAAGAGGATGACGCTGAGGATGAAGGTGTCAGATTGGATGTCCGAATGTCTCTGAGGTCCTCAAGGGAGTCAGGGATGTAGTACATTTGTAGGTAGGTCATGGAGGATTTCAGCTCCTCAAACTCATAGTGATCCACAGCAATGCGGCCAAGATACATGAGTTGCAGTATGAGATCAAAGCACTCTGCGCTGATTTGCATGTTGCTGAGATCAAATCGTGCAGTTGCCTGCTGGTCCCTGATGAACATCATTCTAAAGTAAGAGCTGCAGGCTGCCAGCACAGCCTTGTGGGCCCTGAAATAAATGTCCCCTATGGCAATACAGCAGTCACAGAGGAAACCCCACTCCCTTTGGTTGTTGAGTTGCTGCAGGACATGCTCACTGTGGCTTGGCCGTGCCATTACCCTGTGCAGAATCGTAAAGAAAAAAAAAAGCCCATCAGCAAAACTCAAGTTTGGAGAGACATTTTCACACTCACAGGTGCACACTGACCACTGTCATGATAATTTATTGATATTACAAAATAAAAAATAAATATTCACACAAAGGAACATTAGCAATGTTCAATACAAGTTAAGCTCAATCGACAGCATTTGTGGGATATTGGTGATTACCTCAAAAATGAATTTCAACATCCCTTATTTTCTTAAAAAAAAAAAAAAAAAAATCAAGGTTACAGTGAGGCATTTACATTGGAAGTAATTGGGGACAATTTTTTGAGGGTTTAAAGGTGCACTCAGTAACTTTTTGTTTGTGTCATCTTGGACTTACATTGACATCTAGTGGTGTGCATGCAGCATCATTCAAAATCAATAGTTTTCAGTTATAGATGCCATTGTAGAAATTCGCTATTCACAGTCAACCATGATTAATTTAATCCAAGAGTTATGTGTCCAATAACAAGACGGTTAATGAGATTAAGTGTAGTACTCAGCTGGTCATGTGATTCTAAAATCGCAGTCCCCATGAGGGCACCCTGCACCATGTATAATAAAACAGCTTTTATAAGGTTACTAAAATGACTAGAGTTCTCACCTCAAATGAGTGGTCATGATTTTATACATATGTTTCAAAATGACTATTAATTTATATAGGAGTAAAACTTTTTTAATAAGAAAAAATTACTGTGTACATTTTAAATGCAAAAATGTAAAAATTAGAATTTCATAAAAGCCCTTACATTAATTATTCTGTTAAACCGTGTGTATTATTTCAATTGTAAAGTTTAAATAATTGTTTTTGCAGAGGACTGCTGTTCTAGGCAGATGATCTTCCAGTTATTTGTCACGTTGTTATGTCATAATGGCAATGAAGATGTAAAATTGCTTTACATAGAAAAATATAACTTTGCATAACTTTACATAGAAAAGGTTAGTAAGCATTAATCACACTAAAATCATGCTGATATGCATATTGTAGCCTTGTGGCTATACTTTTGAAACAGTGAGTATTTTAACGTTTACAGATTGGCCCCATTCACTCCCACTGTAAGTGCCTCACTTTTGCTTTTTTTAAGAAGAGGGACAAGTCTTAATTTGTAATTGTGATCATTTCAACATTATGCCACATATGCTGAATATGGCTCTATGAAACAACATAGCACTACATAAAACAGACATTCTTTCACAACACAATTTAATTATCTATTATGTGACTACTAGATTTCAATGTTTTGAGATTTAAATTTGGGACAATGCTCCACAATTTTGTATCAAAGTGTGATTTTTTTGGTCATTTTGAAAATTAAATGAACAAATAATATGCCATATATTTTGCTATGCACTGTATGGCAACTAACCAAGAAAGATTACGCCTAAGGGCAAAATTACTTCATAAATAAGGTCAAATTTTAATATAGCTCTAATTGTGATCATACTGAGGGATGATCACAGTTTCTTTGCAAAATTTTAGGTTACAATTTTGCAATCCAGTATAATATCATGAAAACGCAAGCACTGTAATAAGAAAGGCGTAATATAATAATGTAATATAATATGTTTAATTATAAGTGATTAATTGGCTTCAAAGAGTTGATTTACGTAGTTCTTGAGTCCATTGTTCAGCTCCATCATAAAAGCCTAACAGAGAGGTTTACATCCCGCCCACGCATTCTCATTGGCCTATTTCGGAGACAGAATCTTGCGGGCGTTGTGGCTGTCAATCACACCGCACTTAAAAGTAAAATCAAACTATATGAACAACGAACTAAATATCTGGTTATACGATTAACGATATTGACAACAGAAAGTTTTAAAAGGATCTTGTTTCATCGGGAAACGCCAGAATATCGTGTATTTGACCATAGTCGTAGGGAGATCACTCACGCAAGCATGCAGTGTCACCCCCGCGCAGCTTCCCGCACATACGCGTCACATTACTGCAGCTCATGTTTACACGCAAAAGATACTGAAAATACTCACCGACGGTAATGGGCGCTAACTCGTAGCGAACGACAAAACTGCGAGCTAAAACACAGAATGAAGAAGTTCCACGTCGTTTGCGTTCGTCCAAGCGAAAACCTGGGGCGAGAAAAGCTAATCTCGAGGGCGAAGCCCCTTCTGCAGCGCGGATGAAAGAACTTCCGCACAGCCGCTCTGCGCGAGCTCTATCACCGCACTGAGATCCGGCCCCGCTCACGCAAATCCAGCCCGCCCCAGCACGCACAGCACATTGAAAATGCAACCAAACCATGTATGAAAATGTGCTCTTCGGGACGAGCCCTATGGTTACCTTGATACACTGGCGTTTAAGAGGAAAATAATTACGAAGGGAAAGGATGGGGAAATATTTGTGTGAACAAAAAAATCTCTTAGGAGCACACGAGATCCTAAGTGAAGGTCTGTCAGACGTTTTTTTTTTTTTTCTCAAAACTGGCTTTGTTGTCTCGTGCATGCAAGTTATCTAAATTGGTTTGACCCATTTTAGTTATGAAGTTTATCAATACACCAGTCAAGCTCATTAATACCGCGGCTGAGTCGTAATAAGATAATAACAACAAACCTAGCAAGCATATACATAAAATCAAATCTTCTGCTTTTTATGTTTTTCAGTAGGTGTGCGCCTGAATCGGCTGGTATACAGTATGGTCACGTGACGGATAACAAGCTAAGCCGTCAATCGCATAGGAAGAACCGCGAGACCATAAAAGAATTTTCCTGCTGCATCAAATACGAAATTATTATCCGTTTCTCTCATATAGTTGGTAAGAATTCCTTTTTGGGAACAGTATGAATGCATTATATCTATGCTTTCTTTGGTACATGCATGGTTTGTTTGCCAAGGGTTTCTTCGACAACACTTGATCGGTGTTGACAAGACGTGTGAAAATTATTTGGATTCTGTAGCGTACAAATGTGCTGAAAGCCAGACCAAACAGATGACAACAGCATGAACTGAATTTCTTCTCCACGATATTTTGTGTACTGTCCATTCATTCAAGCATGACCTTTTTTTCCATCAGACGAACAATTGCTGTTTCTAAATGTCCTTTTGTGTAATGATTTTTGGAATCATTGGCAGGTACTGGCAGGTATTGTCTGGTTAGGTCTGGATGCAAATACTTAAAAATGTAATGCTCTGTAAACTGTAAATACAAGTAAGTTGTTGCCGTTTCTACGTACAGCTTAAGAAAAGTATAATTTATAAAAACATGACACACTTCTGTAGATTTAAGTTACAAATTATGAAGTGTACAGCTTAATTTCTTGTAAGATATTATGAAATCTCTGAATAATATATTTGTATAAGCAATGTAAAAATTACCCACTATCACACGTCACTGTAAAAATGTCAATCATATGCAGATGTGAACATCTGGTTTATGTCTCAAAAATTGTTTCAATATTATTACCATTTTTAACCAATAGAGGTCACCAGTTACAGTGTCAACCCTGGCTCTTACAGACTCTTCATTGGTTTGTTCTGGCACTGGCTGGTCCTTAAAGGAATAGGTCACCAAAAAAATTAAAATTCTCTCATCATTTACTCACCTTCATGCCATCCCAGATGTGTATGACTTTCTTCTGTGGAACACAAACAAAGATTTTAAGAAGTATATCTCAGCTCAGAAGGTCCTCACTATGCAAGTGAATGGTGACCAAAGCTTTGAAGCTCCTAAAAGCACACTATAAAGGCAGCATAAATGTAATCCATATGACTGCAGTGGTTTAGTCCTCTGACATTATCTGACTGATTTTGGGTGATAACAGACCAAAATATATAACTACTGTTTCACTGTACATCTTGCCATTACAGTCCCTTGGCACAATTATGATTTCAAGCTCGATTACACTTCCTAGTGCTTGACGCATGCGCAGAGCAGAAGATGGTGCTAGAAAGTGTAATCGAGCTTGAAATCATGGTTGCCGAGGAGGCTGCTGATTTAAAGTGAAAAAGAAGTTATATTTTGGTCTGTTCTCACCAAAACCAATTGGATTGCTTCAGAAGACACTGGTGTCATATGGATTACCTTTTTGTGGCCTTTATGTGTTTTTTGGAGGTTCAAAGTTTTGGTCACCATTCACTTGCATAGTGTGGACCTACAGAGCTGAGATATTCTTCTTCTGTTCTGCAAAATGTCATAGATATCTTGGATGGCATGAGGGTGAGTAAATTATATGAGAATTTTCATTTTTGGGTGAATTATTAAGATGCACTGATTAAAGTGATAGTTCAACCAAATATTCTGTCATAATTTACTCACCCTCATGTTGTTCCAAATCTGAATTACTTTCTTTCTTCCATGGAACACAAAAGGAGATGTTAGACAGAATGTTTGCCTCAGTCACCATTCACTTTCATTGCTTTTCACATACAATGAAAGTGAATGGTGACTAAAGCTATAGCATTTTCTTTTGTGTTGCATGGAACAAAAGACAGTCATAGAGGTATAGAGCAACATGAGGGATTCGTAGAACTTTAATTTTGTGTTAACTATCCCTTTAATATGTGGAAATGCCATAAATAATACTATCATAAGATTCTGAAGATAGTAGGCTACTCAAGCATTCATTTGTTGACATTATTTTGTGTTCTGTGCATGTGGGTGTAACAGGTTGAGATGGATGTGTCTGGCCATAGTCTGTTACTCCTGCAACAGCTGAATGTCCAAAGAGAGTTTGGCTTTCTCTGTGACTGCACTGTTGCCATTGGCAACGTATACTTCAAGGCTCATCGTGCAGTCCTCGCTGCATTCTCAAACTACTTCAAAATGATCTTTATCCATCAGTCCAGGTTAGCTAAAACTCCCCCTTGAAATGTCCTATATAATTTATCTTAATACCTATATATTTGTTACTGAAAGGACTGGTCACCCATTGTGCTTACATATATGTGTATAAGATTATCAATTAAGCATGTGGAGGAAATCAAGAAAGCTTGATTTATAAACGTTAAACCATTTATCAAAATTTTTCCTCAGCTTAGTGGGCACATGTATTTTACTGATTGGACAACTGAATGAAACAAACTGCATACTTTTCCTAATAATAAAAAAGGTGGGAAACTACAGAGAAAATTGCAAACAATAAAGTAACCAAACTGTATAATTTTTACTAACAGGTAATTGTGGAGGTAAAGGAAATGATAAACCAAGAATAAATGCATACTTATTTAAACATTTTCTGTTTCATTTATTGTAACAACACTTTGAAATCTGCAATTTTATATTGGTGCACAATCAGTTACCTTATCAGTTAAAAATTAGGCTGTTTGCATTGGTCACAATTGTGACCACTTGTCTTGAGAGCATGATTTATACACTCAATATAGATATATTTTAGCTTCAAATGTTCCTTCAAATGAAATTGTGTAATTTTAAACAAAATTAAATGAACAAAATGTAAAAATATTTATTTATTTTATTTTGTTAAATATTTCTCAATTCAGTTCGATGAAATTTTGTTATACAATTTAAATGCATAAATCTTAAAATATTTTTTGGAGCGATATGAGCCAGAGAAATGTTATTAATAAATCAATAATAGACACTTTAAACAATATATGTACCAAATATGGTAGTTGTGCCTGTGTTATGCAGGTTTTACTTTTTTCCTTTTATGGAGTTTTGATACAGACAACTTTCAGAGTGTCAAAGTGGAATTAAATGTCTCTGGTCATGTGATTATCTCCCATGTAAAAAATGTCATATTAAATCAAGACAGTCTGCACTTTCATTTATAGTGGACAACTCTGTGTTAAACACATCAACAACTCTTTGTAGACCCTTCAAATTTCAAACTAAATTTCGGTCAAAATGTAACCGATGGGATTAAATGCTAATTTGACTCATGGTTGTGGCATTTTAGTAACAGAACCAAATATAGTCTCAATGGCAATTACTAAACGTATTCATGCATAGATGGAAATTATAAATTGCTAACTGTAAATTTAAATGACCTTTCTGGTTTTCTTTTTTTCAGTGAGTGTATCAAGATCCAGCCCACAGATATTCAGCCAGATGTCTTCAGCTACCTGTTACACATAATGTATACTGGCATGGGTCCCAAACAACCTATAGACCAGGGAAGACTTCAGGAGGGCATCAAATTCCTCCATGCATATCAGCTCTGCCGTAAAACAGGTGAGGGTGGCCCTGACCTATCCTCTGACAACATCCGTGCGTCCAACCTCTATGGTATCCAGATCTCTTCACAGCTAGCCAATAAAGAGAACTCAGGCTTGAAGGCTGGTGGTTCACGGGACCCTGAGGATGGCCGCTCCAGTACAAGGGCTGATCGCACACATGGGCGATTGACACTCGCTGTAGGGCTGGAGGGCATCACATCTGAGCGGCAGCCTCAAAGCTTCCATGCCGCATCCTCAGTGGCCTCAGGGGACGACCCTGACATCTCCACACAGATCAAGCAGGAGAGAATAGAGGAGGAAGAAGAACAACAACAACAGGAAGGTGAGAAGGAGCCTTGCTCTCTCTCCCCAACCCAGGTGAGCCCCTGCCAAGCTGGCTTATTCAAAGACGGCCCTCTAGCACTTTTGTGTCCCCGGTGTGGCGAACGGTGTCTGTCACCCGAAGGCCTACAAGAGCACCTTTTTACCCATGCAGCCTGTGCCCTCGAGCCTAGCAGTCTGATGGAGGGCCCTTCAGAGATAAAAACTGGGGAGCATAAGGAGCGTGTGGACGCTGGTAGTCTGGAGGAGGCCCTTCGGCAGAGCCAGTCCCTGGCAGATGAGCTGGCTGTAGAACTTAGGCGAGGTGGCGGGACTGGAAGAAGCGTCAGTCCGTTGGCAGCCTTCACACGAAAGAGAAAGATGGCCTGTGCCGTCTGCAACCTTCGCTTTTCGCAGAAGAGCCAGCTGCAGGAGCACATGTTCGCACATGTGGGCAAGCCATTACGATACCACCGCTACAGTCGCTTCTGTGGGCAGCTACTCCACGGTTGCGAGAGCCAGCCAGATATCACTGCAGCCACGGGAGAGGAAGTAGGCAAAGACACTCTGGATAATGGCAGTTCCTGCTACTCACTGGACTCTGAGGTCTCTCAGGAGAGTGTAGACGCAGTGACTGTGGAATGATGTCTGGGCATGTAGCTTATGACATAAATCCATACAAACACACAGTCTCTGTTAAGGAATTTTATTTACTGCCTGAGCATCAATACACTTCTGCCCTGTCTCAAAAGTCATGTACAAGAATTTTGTTTAAACTTAGTGTTGATGATTGTAGTGTTGATGTATAATGCTGTTGCTGACTCTTGGATGACTGATCTCTGTTGGATTTCTGTAACAGGTATTAAATCCAAATTAAGGAAGTATTAAAATGAAAAACATGTGCACATAAAACCCAAACAGCACCGAAAATTAATTGCCACCAACGAATGATCAATCATAAAATTTGTTTTTAGAGGTCATCTCAAACTAATAATGTAAGTATTTCTGTATTTATTTCCAGTTGTGGCCTAATTGACTGAGCAGAGATTCTAAATGATTCCTTCCCTAATTCAAGATCAATTTTCTTCAACCTGGTTCAGTGCCTTAGAATATTTTTTGCCAAACATCTATTTATGAAAGCACTTAAACTATGGCTCAGCCAGCTGAACCAAATCCAGAGGTTGTATTTCATTTTTCAAGTTAACATTCATTTGAACAGTGCCTATTTTTGCAAAGTTGTCCAACACGTCTACACAATCAGAGTAATCTGTCTAAAGAATGTGTCCAAATGGTGCTTTCCTAAAAGTGTTTTGATATGTTAAAATACTTTCAAGATTATACTGTGTATGAAATGCAAAGTACAAACCAAATTTGCTATAAATCTTTCTACAGAAACTGGGACAGTGCATAATTATAAAGATGGTACAATGCTATACTATACTGTAAATGTCAAACACAACACCTCTAGACAGATTATTTACAAAGGCTAAAGCATCTGATCTGAGACAAATTACGAAATCACGTTACTCAGAAAAAATGTTTTATTTATAATGATTTATCAACTTCAAGACATTACTGATGGTAGACATGGTTTCCTTTGTGCTGTATTTGAACTGTTTATACACCAGTCTTTGCAGTTATATTTATTGAATACTCAAACTGAGGTTGGTGTACTGTGATGAGTATCTTAAAATCAGCAAAACTTGCATTTGTGTTATTTATGTGACTTGTTCAGTGCATTCAATCGGTCTATTTTCCATTTTATTCATCATCAGCATCACTCAATGCCATTGTGTGATACTGTGTTCTGTTTATAAAAAAAAATTAAAAAAAAAATGCAGCATTGAATAAACTGTGATTTATAATACATCTATGTGTACTTTGTCGCTGGTTCTTGTGGCACTGACTTTACCTGACTTAACCAGTGTATTGTAGTAACAACTTAGTACCACAAGAGAGTAGCATGCAGTCACAAAAGCAAAGGTTTTGTATGACTTCCCTTCCACTAATTCTGTGATTAATAATCAAAACAAGCCCCCAACAATCAAAACAAAGAAGTAAATGCTTCACGATATAACCCCCCTCCGATGTTCAAGCCAAATCTACGCCCTTGGAAATCAGTATCTTTGAGAGAAGCTCCCAAGCTCTTACAGTAGATAGTGACTTAGTATTGTGTATAACAATTGCACTGTCGGCTTCAGTTGGGGCCTCATTTAAATATGAATTGAAAAACCAATGCACACACCTGGGCTCTCAGACCACTTATTTCCATAAAAACATTGCCTTAAAGGGTTAATACAGTAGTTCACCCCAAAATTAAAACACTGTAATCATTTACTCACATTCATATAGAAAAGTAACCATTAATTTGGAATCGTTTTACACAATATATAACAGATTTGTTTTTGTTTTTTCAGAGGCGAAAAAAATATCCCAAGCATGTGGCTCTATGCAGTCTTAGGAGTAATGTGTGAGATACTCATTGCTATAGAAACTAGACTCGCAATTCAGTGACATTACAGATACTGTTGCAGTATAAAAATATGAATAGTACGTGGCATTAAAGAAAATGTTTACAAACAGTAAATTAACTTTTGAGCAATCGTTAAATGTGTCAAATTACAATGTACTTTTTGAGGATTTGAGACTGCAAATCAGATTACTGATTACCTGATGTGCCTTCTATAACAGGTTATAGGCATGCATGAAAACATTATACATTTACAAAAACTTTAAATTTACAACATAATTGCACTATCTGACGTTAATAATGTAATCTTTTCAAAGGTTACTAATATGTTTTACACAAAGATCATCTTACATTAAATAAGGATTCCTGTCTTCATATGTTTCTATACATTCATCTATCCAGAATAGATCCAGCTTTCATAGTATAACATCTAAGAGAAATAGAGAACCCTTTGCTAAATAAGGGATGTCAATGTGTGTATTTGTGCAGATGTGTGATTATGCATGGTCCAAACGTATCTGATTATGCTGCTGCTCGATTGTGAGCTGTTCCACAGCACCACGGATGGCTGCTTGAACCATTGAAATTGCAGTCTGAATCAGCAAGGTCTCATTACATTGGCTATGGTCTAGTTCAGAGGATACACTTAGGTCAGAAGGATGCAATGTGTTGTGTATTATGCTGTTTAATTGCAGATGTTGCCAGGCTCCATTTATTGTAGGACCTCTTGGGAGAACATCAAATTGCAGTGCCTCATTCGCATTGGCTTCCAGGTTCTCTTCCTCTGATGAGTATGCCCGCTCTATAGTAATCACTGGTCTGCATTTCATAGAATTTTCAATAGGCTTTTCCTGGTATGTATTATTTGAGGTAAGCATATCACCAACAGAAATACCTGATGATGTGCCAGGCAATTCAGAGTCAAAGTCACCGGCACTGCAATCCAAGAGGCCACTAGTTCGTAAAACCTCAGTTGTTGACGCTAACAGCTGGTGTTGTTCTTCAATCATTGTTGAGAGGACAATCTTGCTCTCATCTTGGTCAGGACGGATTTCCTGCTTATCATCGATGTTAGATGACTCAATATGTGTGTTATTGCTCACATCTGCACTGAATGTAAATGTCTCTGCACTACATTCCTTGATTTCTTGTTCTTCTTTTTGGTACACTTCATTGTGAGTAATGGGAATGTCCATAACGTTCATACTTAACAGATTCAATTGATCACTTACTTCTTCATTTTGTGATGTCTTAGGAGCACAACACTCAAACTGATTACCAGTAGGCTGTGTTTTCTTCTTTCTTGGAAATATGTGGTAGATCTTTTTAAAAGGCAAACCTTTTGGTGCCGTTATCTCATGAAAAAACATGTTATCACCTTGCTCTTTACACCCCCTTTCCATATTGACATTGGATGTGACAGAAGATCTCTTAGAAATGGGCCACACTGTGAAGAAAAAATTATTTTTACCTTTTCCATTAGCTTCCTTATTGTTTGCACCACACAGTTTATTCTCATACATGGAGCTACACATGTTGTTTTGAGCTTTCTTTCTGGCATGGCTGTATTTTTTTGTTTCTTGTGTACTCACAGTCTTGTTCTCTACTCTGTCCTCAGTATGACTAATGTGTGATTTCTTCCTCTTTCTGACACCACACCTGAAGAGTGAGGAAAATGTCCTTTTAATGGTTGCTTTCGAAGAGCTTCTGGTTATTCCAGTTTTATTTTGCACATTTTCTTCTTTGCCTTCATTCTCCTCCAATGCTATAACAATTCCTAATGTTTCTTGAGCATCTCGTTGCGTTTCGTTTTCCTTTGGCTCTGAGGATTCTTGAGGACCGTGGTAGGTTATATGTGTGGATTCATTGTCTTTGGCATAATTGTCTTGTTGCTGTTGATCATGATTCTCTGGGGTGTCATCAAAACATGTATGTCGTCTTTGCCTTCTCTGAAATTTCCCATCTGATTTTTCCCTCGCTTTGGACTTTCCCAGCAGAAGTCTTGGTGGACCCGTCAGCTTTCTCTTCAAACCCACCCTCTCCTGACAGTCTGGAAATTCTGATTCTTGTGTTGACATGGTTGATCAAATAGTACCAAAGTCAATAGCAGTCCTCACATAGGTAAGTGGGTTTTTTCTCCACTTACATATTGTCAACTCAGAGATGTGGAGGTTCTGCAAACCAACAACAAAAACAAAACATTGTTTTGGTGAACTAAAAGGGTTTCCATATATTTAACGTATTTCTCTGTTTGAAACATTTATATAAAATGATTTTATTTTTAAATAATTAATTGATATGTCTTTTTCGTCATTTTTTAGTTTTTTTTGTTTTTTTTTTTTTTTTGTTATGCATTTAAAATATTGCTACTTTGAGTATATCGTGATCTTAGACAGAGCTTGTCTAATGCTATAAAGAGTATGCTTTAAAACTTCAAATAATACTGCATATTGTTGCTGTAACAGGCTAAAGTAACATTCTTTCCTGAGCTGCCAAACTCTTTTGTTAGATTAATAGGTTAGGCTAAAGAAATAAATAATATTGTTGAACGCACAACTCTCAGCTGGAAGTAAAACTTAAAGACTAAATAAAACCGTATGCTCACCTTTAAATAAAGTATGCGAGTAATGTTAATGCTCATTACAATTACACCTTAATCTTCATAAATATATAGATATATATAATCATTACTGTGAAGAAAAGTAAATTACAGTGGAAATTTAAAGTAAAAACGCCTACCTGTCAATGAAGAGCGCATATGCAAACTAATGTCACGCGCTGGAGGATGAGATTCAACGAGCATGTATAAATCCGCTCGCAGATGCACCGCGCGCTCAGACTGCACGCTCCAACTTGCTGCAGTCACTCAGCTGGTTACCCGCCTATCTGTTTCCAAGACGACCAGCTGATTGACACTTTATGCGAGCATCCCGGTCATCCAACCACCTATCATGGAGCAAAGGCTCTGCCAATGCAAAGATATTGTTGATATCCATCATTGCGATAACTCGCTATACAACTGCACATTTTATGTTGGCAGACAAAATTACTTTTATTTTTTGCTATCTTTGTCCACATATAAAAGTCAAAAGGGCAATACTATATGGCTTAGTTCCCCTTCTGTCACTCACTCGATGTTGTGTCGATGTAGTGAGTGACAGAAGGACTGGGAGTCGATCTTGAGAGCCGGAGACACCTTTAGATCTTTGAGAAAAGGCCAATGAGAATTGGCGAGTAGAATTTGCATGCCACTCCCCCCCGACATGCAGGTATAAAAGGGAGGCTGGAATGCGGATTAATTCAGATTTTTTCTTCGGAGCCCAGCGGTTGTATTTCAGGAAGCTGAATGCTACTACTGATCCATTCACCTCTTCAGAAGTGTGTGCTGTTGGATATTCCAGCGGTTTTCTCTCCACTCTGCACTCCACTGCAGACTACGCCCCTGGGCGCTTCGACAGCACTCTATTAGAGCAGGCACAGTGACGTTGACTGTCTTTTTAAAGATGCCCTTCCGTTTCTGTGCAGTTCCTGGATGCGGTCGTTACCTCTCCACCTCTGACGGTCATGATCACTGCCTCACGAGCCTGGGCCAAAATCACGTTGAGGAAGCATTCGTGGATGGTTCATGTTTTCATTGCGAGAACATGACTATGGCAACGTTGCGGTCGCGGCTTTCCTTCTTTCGAGGGAAAGCCACTTCAGCTGTTCCCCCCACTGGTCCTTCTACCTAAGGGTTTGAGGCCGCCCTGGTTGACGCTGAAGGCGATTCGGGGGCTTCAATGGGTACGGTTCTGCCGGGTAAACCCCACGGACCACCCAAACCCCACGGACCGACAGACTACGTCTTTCCCAATTTTCATGAAAGCACTCTAATTCTAAGTGCAATCTTCTTGGCGCAGGAGTGGGAGTGTTTGTGCTATCTGTGGGTGTATGTGCGCAAAATGTGGTTGTATTGTATTTTAATGAAGTGGCGCAATGTGCAATTTGCTATTTTCCTTATAAAAGGTAATTGCACTGAGACTTTTTAAAAGCACATCTGTTTTCAGCACAAAGTCAAAACTAAATTCCTGCATTTGCTGTTCGGAGATTCCACCAGCAGGTGGTAATAAAGTTCATGTCCAAACATCAAATGATGTACCTGACAATCACAGTTGTAGCCTTCTTATGAAACAAACATTTATGAGATTTGTGTTAAACTATCTATAGGTCATGGTTTATTTTTCAATTATTATTATTATTTTTATTATTATTTTTATATTTACAATTGTATTTAAGATCTAATTTGTATTGGTATTTTTCCACCTGTTGTGGTAGAGCAATGTTTAAGTCAGTGCAAAAGGTGTCGGTGAAAAAAGTTGGAGAGGATAAAATGTCTGGATTTGATATACTGTATGATTTTTTGTTTGACCATTTCTTTAATTTGATTAAAATATTGTTTAGTTTGAAGTGTAATTTGAATTTAGAAATATTTTTGGTTTAATTTTTTGTGTTTCAATAAATGATTTTAATTGTTGAAAATCAAAATCAACCAGCAGAACTGAAGTGTGTGCCGATACAATCACTATTAAGACTCTCCATAATTTGTGTGTCAGTAGATGAAAATGATTAATAATACTTACATTCCCTATAACTTAACAGATCGTACATCCAAATTTTGATGAGAATCACATTTTCTAAGCATATAAAAGGAGCTTGTCTATATTTTAATTATTCTAATTCATTGCATATAGTCCATTTACACTACCAACTTCTAATGAATGTGCTGTCTTTGTTTAAATCTCTGGTGCTTGAGGTAATGGACTATATAATAGCATGAAGATGGTGGAATAACCAGAGAAAACCTCAGAATTAAATGGCACTAGATCCATCCCATTTGCGCATCGCACGGGCGGTTTCACCAAACCCACTTGTGCCTACACTTAGCAAATGCTTGCACAAAAATACCAAAACTTCATGGCCATGCCCACTGACTTTGCACTTATAACTTATGTCTTAAAACAGGGCATCTAACAGCAACAAAATGGGAGGCGGGCATGCTAACAAGGAGGCTAAAGGCTACAGCCTCTAGCATCAGTCATTAATGCACCTCTTGAAGTCAGGGGAGTGAGGTTTACACATAATGCACAGCTATAACATACCAGCTGGCATTACAAGGCATACGCAGGCATACGGTGTATGCCCACCTAGCTTTCTTAGGATTCTGCGTATGACCACCTAAAATAATAATAATAATAATAAATCCTTACATTTATATAGCACTTTTTCTAGGCACTCAAAGCACTTTACATAGTATAGGGGGAATCTCCTCAACCAGCACCAGGGTGCAGCATCTATTTGCTATTGGTGGAGAGGAGAGAGTAGAGTTATAGAGCCAATTAATGGATGGGGATTATATGGAGGCCATGATTAAGAAGGGCCAATGGGGGGGATTTTGGCCAGGACACCAGGGTTACACCCCTACTCTCTATGAGAAGCATCCTGGGATTTTTAATGACCACAGAGAGTCAGGACCTCGGTTTAACAACTCATCCGTAAGACGGTGCCTTTTTACAGTATAGTGTCCCTGTCACTATACTGGGGCATTAGGACCCACACAGACCACTGGCCTCCTTAATACCTCTTCCAGCAGCAACCTCAGTTTTCCCCAGGAGGTCTCCCATCCAGGTACTGGCCAGGCTCAACCCTGCTTAGCTATAGTGGACAACCAGGCAAGAGCTGCAGGGTGATATGGCTGCTAAATGAGTGATGATACGTATGGCTGCCAGAACAACGAGTAGGCTTGTCCCCTGGAACTTTTTCAATCTACTAACTTGATGCTGCCGATTTGCACCAGTGACCGAATGTTTTTTTTATTTTTATTAACGTGTACAGAGATTATCTCTAAACATGCATGGAGCTGCGGGAGGCGGGAGTGCAACTGATGGCATGGGCAAGACAGACAGTCTGACTAAGCTGATCCACCAATCAGAACATTAATTTCAGACGTGATTGGATATTTGGTAACTAATCATATTTTCTGTTTCAGTATTGGGTGGGACATTTCCAGTGTCTAATGCTGATGCACAAGCATCCCTGGAGTAACCATAATTTGCGCTGTAAATGTATTTCCCTGCTAAATGTAAATATATGTATATATATGTATATATATATATATATATATATATATATATATATATATATATATATATATATATATATATAACATTTCTGAAAATACTGCATGCATGTTATCGCACCCATTCTGTTTTTTTTTTTTTTTGCCTTTTACTGCTGTCGGTAGTGCCTTTTTCTCGTGATATCAAATCATTTCAATTTATATTTCTAAGTAGGTAAACAATTTCACTATACACAGAAAAGCAGATTATAGTACATAAATAAAACAAATAACCATTAATTTTTATGTAGGCTATATAGGCTACTGTATGGTAATAAAAGATAACATGTTAACATGAACATTACTACACTTATAGTAGCTATACAATGCTTAACAGTTTATTGTGTATTATGTATGTATTAGTTTATTAATTAGAGTTCTTATAAAGTATTAACAATTTTCATATTAGCCTAATGAAAGGAACATTAATGACACCTATTAATTGAAATACATATTTAACATTGAGTTACCATACAATGTTTCTTAGTAGTGTACTGCACACCATGACAGCAAGAAACTTACTCTGATATACATTTTGTAAGTTAATGTGGGAATGCAATTACAACAGCCAATTTTTATTTTACTTTTTATTTATTTTTTATGGAAAAAATATATTTCTTACACATTTTACATATGTACTGTATGTTTTGCATGTTTCATTTTTATTTATTTATTTCACAGTATGCCCACCTCTTCAGACACTACTACACCAATGGTTTCACACATGTTCAAGATGCCATAATTTAGTGCAAAAACACTGTATGCCATACTATACAGTATTTTGCAACTGGTTTTGCACAAATCATAATGGTCACAACAACTTGCAAACAAATATCAAGACAGCAAGTGTCAATCATTTATAACAAAAACTCAGCCTGAAAAACTCCAACAATATTTGCATTAAATTATCCAATTTATTTAACAGCAATAATTATATCATTCAACACTGCATAACATTTTCGGCCTTGTAGTGGATACACACAAAATGACTTTCCTATTATGGCTTAAGTGAAAATCAAAGAGGAATTTAATTGTGGTATTAAATGGATGTAAAAGTGAAAGATGAGAGTTTTCTGTTTTCTTAGCTTATTTGTATTACAGCTTATCTCCTTAGTCACACATGATTTAATCACAGCCCCAGATGTCTGGGAAGGACACTTATAGATTATTGAGAGTGAACATTGATTAGTGGATGGCAGCAATGGCTGCTGGGTAATACGTGTCTTGAAGACAAGAGGCTAAAAATAAACTGGACTAACAAGCTGGACAAATATACAATTATCTTATTATAACCAAAAATGAGGCTGTCAGCTTAGTATCTATAGTAACTGGGAACTTAATGAAAAGACACAGGATAGCACAGGTAAACATGTAGAATAAATGTATAGAGACCAAGCTATCTAAAAAGAATCAATGTGTCACATTATCTATAAATTCAAATGTCTCTTTAAATAATACTGGCAAACATCAACATGCTATGGGTAATGACAGCCAGCTGACAAAATCAGATCATGACAGCAATTTCTTAAAAAGTACACAGACTGATAAGAAACATACAGACAATTAGGTCTTGTCACAACACCTGTGTTGCTAAGGCTTGGTCGTGGCTAAACATCAATGGCTAAAATGTCTTATCATTCAAGACACAGTGTAAAAACTAAGATATGGAGTGAAGAATTCCTCAAATAAACCATTCTCGTCATACAATATTGATGTCATTAAGCTCCACACAGCAAAACAATTGACAGTTTGGAAATATACAGATAATAAACTTAAACAGTTGAATGATAATTACAGTAACTGTTTTCACATAGGATAAAAACTTTTAAAGTTGCATTGTGCTCATTTTGAAAGGTTGATGAATGAACCATGTGTGGAAATATGAGAGATGATTCTCCCATCATTTACTCACCCTCATGCCATCCTAGATGTGTCTGACTTTCTTTCTTCAGCAGAACACAAACAAAGATTTTTAGAAAAATATCTCAGACCTGTAGGTCCTCATAATGCAAGTGAATGGTGATCTGACCTTAGTAGCTCCAAAAATCACATAAAGGAAACATAAAAGTAATCCATAAAACAGTAGTTAAATCTATATCTTCAGAAGCGATAATAGGTGTGGGTGAGAAACAGATCAAAATTGAAGTCCTTTTTTACTCTAAATCTCCACTTTCACTTTTAAATCTGAAAGTCACATGTGGTGCCTATTTAGTTTCACTTTCACATCTGAAACTAAACAAATATTGATCTGTTTCTCACCCAAACCTATTATATTGCTTCTAAAGACATGGACTTAAACACTGGAGTCATATGGATTACTTTGTTTCATTTGTGTGATTTTTGGAGCTACAAAGGTCTGATCACCATTCACTTACTTTGTGAGGACCTACAGAGCTGAGATATTTTTCTAAAAATCTTTGTTTGCATTCTGCTAAAGAAAGAAAGTCATACACATCTGGGATGGTATGAGGGTGAGTAAAAAAATGAGAGAATTAACATTTTTGGGTGAAATATCCCTTCAAGGAAAATGAGAAGGCAACACTGTCACAACAGGACAGTGGATGTAGTTGAGAGAGAGCATCGAACTGTTTGCTGGAGGAGTGAACACACCTGGACTCCAGGTGACCATAGATCCAAAAACTTATGCCATGATTTAACTGAAGGGTCTTCATGAATTTATACAAAATAATTTAGCCATATTAAAAGAAAAGTTTTCTTCAAAATGAATACGTATGACTGATCATTAATTCAACCTAGTTCAGTTTGACCAACTTTGCAAGTAACCATCCAGCTACTTTCTGTCACTGTAAAGGTTGTTGCCATGGAAACAGGGCCACATGGGATCATCCATTTCTGTATTAGTCTGTTGGAGAGTTTGAAGAAATAAGTGAGTATGATGTTATCCTAAAGGAGGCAGATTTAGCTTAATACTGTAACTAATGTTTTTCTTAGACAAAAATCATTAAATAAAAACAGTCAGACAAGCTGAACAAAACAATGTGGCTACAAGCTGAGCCAGGTTAACCATAATCATGTATGGAAATGGTTGCTACCTTGGAGAGCAGTTATACAAAGTGACTTACATGCGTAATCTGTAATAAAAATGCTGGGGAAGGTCACTTGGACCACCAGTGGCTTTTGTTGAAACAGCTCATGTTCAGCACAGGCATGCAGCCTAGCAACGTGTCTGGATAAAAATATCCACAACATGCATGACCAAATATTCCCTCTTTCTATTCTACACTGTAGACTCACCCGGTCTAAATGTCTGAGGGAGATGGGATAGAACTGACCCAATGACGTATCATCTTAGTAGAGTTGATACACTGAAGTGTCTATATCAAGTGTAGTCTTACCATTTTATCTTCCATCGGTGTGTAAATTCAGCCAGTGACCATGAGCACCGAGGACATGGCCAAAAACAATCACTTTATTGTTTTCAAGTGAACATGATTTTACTTATTTAACTGGTCTATTGTGCAACTGGGCTCATTTGATTTTGCATTTTTATGCACTCTACCAGTCAAATGTTTGGACACAATTGACTGAATTTAAGTTTCTATTGATCATAAAACCCTTTTGATCTAACAGCTTTTGCTTAATGTGTGAAATTCGTTTTTGCAGACAAATATAAATTGTGCCCACATGAGAATTTCTTTACAGAAGAAAAAATTGTATTAACATTTTTTTTTAATAAATGATTTGGACTGGTGAAGAAAAAGCAACCAACAAGTGCCCAGCATACATGGGAACTCATTCAATGCTGTTTAAAAACATTACATACTTCATGAATTTGGTTGAGAGAGGAGTGAGCAGTTTTAATTTATGGTCGCATATTTCCCATACCATTTTATAGTTTTGATGACTTAATTATTCTAAAATGTGAAAAATAGTAATAATAAAGAATGAGTAGGTGTGTCCAAACTTGTGAATGATAGTGCATGTTGAAGGATATAATAAATTACAATTCTGAGTCACTAAAAAACAAAGTGTCTTATACAGTATATACATACAGTACATAGGGTCAATATGGGTCTATATAAATATGCAATTTGAAGACATCAAGCTTTCCTTGCAAATGGTATGAACATTATGTGTAGATATTATGCAGGCATCATTTAATGACATCCTCTACTGTTGCCAGAAAGTAAAACAATAAAGGTCCATTTAGAACAAGCCCATATTTATGAATGAATAACTCTGCATAAATACTTTTAATGGCTCTAATATTATTTACAGATAAAGATAAAGGAGTATAAACTCACAGAGCCAGTCAGAGAACAGAGGAATCCAGCTCCAGCATTAGCATTGATATCTGTAATGGGAAGGATGAAGTCGGTGGGTACCCCCTTAAGCATGGGGTCATTACTCAAAGACAGGTGTGTCTTGGCTATGCAAACCGGCAAATTCCCAAAGCCCTTAGGAAGAGGAGAAAGAAAATGAATGAAAGGAGGAGGAAGAAGAATAAGACAGAGTGAATGTTTTGAAAACAGAAATCCTCAACACTTTCATTTTGTGCCATCTGGATCAATGCTAGTTGCCAGCTATAGTAGACAAATCTTTCTCAGTCAGATGAATACAGACCCAGTGTGCATTAGAGAGCAGTTTGCGCAATTAACCATTACATCACCATATTGCCTGTATGTTAAATGCAATTGCCAATTTGAAAGGAAAGGAAATTCACCTGTTTTGTGTAAAGTGCAAGCTTCTCTTCAGCTTTTGGTGAGAGCTCTATAGCCTTCGCACTGTACATCCTCTTTGCCACGGTCCTTAATTTATTTTTTCAGCTGGAATCTGAAAGATCACATTTATCTGAATAAAATAATGCATTGGTTTCAGTAGTGGATTTTGGCTTATTTCAATAATGGGACTATTCTGTACTTGATACATACAAGCCACCTGCAGATTAATTGGATATGTGTGATAAACAATTTTCATGCTGGTTATATTTAGGCCTTGTCAGTTAAAAAAGACTTCATGCATGATAAAGTCATTGGCTGGTAATGAAACAGCTCTAAATATTAAGTGTTAATTAATCTTAAAAAAGAAAAAAAAAAAAAAAACAATTGGTGAAAAAGCAGAGCACAAGCATGCTTGATAATAACAAAAACAAAGAACACTCCCAAACCTGAGTAAAAATAAAATCGCTTCATTGGGTGGAATGTCAAACTACTGTAAACAATATAAGGCAGTTGGTGCCTCGACAAGAGCGCTTATTAGATGTTCCTTGTAATCAGATTCTTTTGTCTCCCTCAAAGATTGTTTTTCAAATCCTTACATATCTACTGTAAATAATCTCTCCTCTACCACATTCCTGTTAATTAGTCATTCAAGCTGTTACTTTTATTAAAAGTGACGTACAATACTTTTATTACAGGGACAGTCCCTCTAAAGCAACATTGCAAGGCACAGAGGTGATAGTTAAAGCTAGTTCACCCAAAAATGAAAATGCTATCATCATTTACTCATCCTCATGCCATCCCAGATGTGTATGACTTTCTTGCTTCTGCTAAACACAAACGAAGATTTTTAGAAGAATATTTCAGCTCTGTAGGTCCATTCAATGCAGGTCATGGGTACCAAAATTTTGAAGCTCCATAAGCACATAAAGGCAGCATAAAAGTAATCCATATGACTCCAGTGGTTTAATCCATGTCTTCAGAAGCGATATGATAGGTGTGGGTGAAAAACAGATCAATATTTAAGTCATTTTTTACTATAATTTCTCCTCCATGTCCAGTAGGTAGCGACATGCACCAAGAATGTGAATCGTCAAAAACAAAAGCCTAAGAATAAGAAAGTGAAATTAAGATTGATAGTAAAAAGGACTTAAATATTCTTTGGTTTCTAACCCACACTTATCATAAACCCTTCTGAAGACATGGATTTTAACCACAGGAGTATAGATTACTTTTATGCTGCCTCTGTGTGCTTTTGGAGCTTCAAAATTTTGGTACCCATTTACTTGCATTGTGAGGACCTACAGAGCTGAAATATTATTCTAAAAACCTTTGTTTGTGTTCAGCAGAAGAAAGAAGGTCATACACATCTGGTATTGGCATGAGGGTGAGTAAATGAAGAGAGAATTTTCATTTTCGGGTGAACTATCCCTTTAAGGGACTGAAATCCTTGTGGGGTTCAAACCTTACTTTGGATTATGATCTCAGATCTTAACAGGCTTAAAGGGATAGAGTTCACCCTAAAATGAGTTCTCTCATCATTCACTCACCTTCATGTTGTTCCAAACCCATCTGATTTTATTATTTTCCAAGTAATACAGGTTTAAAACTGCATAGGGGTGAGTAAATGATGACAATTTTTTTCATTTTGGGTGAACTATCCCCTTACTACGCCACTACCTACCTGTGGGTCATAAAGGAACTTGAACAGGTTGGGTTGTTGTGCAGCTCTCTGAACAGCCCCGGCCAGAGTCAGCGCACCAGCGCCCCCCTCAGACCAGTTAGTGCACTGCACTACATCAAAGACACCAGCCTGCCTCGCCTGGCTACACACCAGCTGCAGTTCAGCGTCGGTATCAGAACTATGCCAAATAAAATCAGAGCCCATATTCACACATATTCAGTCAGAGTGGGAGTGCTGTTTGTGCTTTAGTTTAAGCATAAGATAAGTGTACACAAGGATCTTACTCTTAATCCAGCACTCATTTTGTAACAATAACTGTGATTACACTGCAAAAAATTATTCTTAATGAGTAATATACATCCTTAAAACAAGATACATTTACTTGAGAAGCAAGTAGCGAGAGATAATAAGACTTCAGAGAATTTATCTTCAATTAAGTTTTATTTTTAAACCACTGGAAAATCACCGGCAATCAAATCTCAGAAACTTTTGGTTAAATTTAGGCTTGAAACAAGAAGAAAAAAAAAATATATATATATATATATATTTGCCAGTAGAGTAAGAAAAATAAACTTAATTCTACATATATTCTCTGAAAACAAGTCTTAATATCTTATACAATTTTACTTCTCAAGTAAATTGATCTTGTTTTAAGGATATTTCGATATTTTCACTAGATAAAAATAAATTACTGAATAAGAAAATGTTTTTTGCAGTGCAGTAAGAAATATGATTTGAAATAACAGAATGAATTGCTACTTTTAAATAAATGATGAACAGTTACATGTAGCACAACAACAAGCACTGTTATTAATTTATTTGATGTTGTACCTGAATTTGTTGACAGCGACTATAACTGGCAAGCCAAATGCTTGTGCATTTTCCACCTGTTTCCTCAAGTGACAACAGCCTGTCTCTAGATGCTTGCGGTTCTGCATTGGAAACAGATAAAATACTTCAAGCTGCATATTCTTAACTCATAAGTACAGTACATCATTCTTCTTATTACTGTAAACCCTAATTTTCTTGCAGCAATATTGCTTTCACCTGACAAACATCAACATTCAGAACTGTACATATACAGCTTTTAAGTAAAGCATAGTTTATTATCAGTAAAAACCATATTCTTACCTCCTGTAAATACTCTTTTGGAAGGGGCAAGCCTGTTTGTACCTATAAACAAGAAAGAATATAAAGTGGATAATGCTCTCCTTCACATCCATACCAGGAGACTTCCTCAAAGATGATGAGATGTACTTGCACATTAATCAAATGACCTCATACTGCAGAATATTGTATGCACCTCATGGGAAGACTTGGTCAATATAATTTTATAGCTTTTATGAGGAAAAAAAGCAATCGATCACTATGTACCAATACATAAGTATAAAGACAATGCTAGATATAGAATTGAATTTATATTCAAGCACAGCTGACATGTTGTTGACTCAAGTGAACCCATAATGAAAAGCCCTCTCTGGATATATAGATCTGACTCACTGTGGGGCCACCACCATGCATCTTCAAGGAACGAATGGTGGTCACCATCACTACAACATCTGGCTGCAGGTCTGAATAGCGGCATTTAATGTTGAAGAACTTCTCCAAGCCAATGTCAGCACCATGACCAGATTCAGTGACTGAGAAAATTTGAGAGGGGAGCTTTTGTTTAGATAGAGTTTGAATTGAGTGTTGAGATATTTTTTGAATGTGCATTTTTATTTGTTGTTGTAATTAATATTCCAGGGCCCAGTTAAAACAAGCTCCTTAATTTAAGGACAACCTTAAAGGGATAGATCACCCAAAAATGAATATTCATTATACATTCGAATATACGTTCCTGTATAGATCATTTCTAGAATGTAAACAAAAACAAAGGAATTAGTCTCTTTTCAACAAAGTCTCTTTTTCAAGGTAAGTCAGTACACTCAGCGGCCGTCTTTGGAATGCTCTTGGGCAGTTTGGGCAGCTATTTTTTTGATGTAAACAGGCAGTAAAGTGCAGCTCCTATCTGCTTGAAAGGGGAAAGACAGAAATCTCCAAAACGGTTGCTCAAGATTACGATAAAAGAACATATTTAAAATAAGCAGTCAAATCTGACAACACTGTATGGCAGGGTGAGCAAGTGACGGACACAGTGGGTGTGGCGTCAGGCCTCGGAGAGGCATTTTTTAAAATGTCCAAAACTAAGGGGAATCTGGGGCCTTCACGGTGGAAAGGGCTATGTGAAGGAAGAGTAGTGGAGACAGGGGAAGGTCCAAGTGATAGTGGGAGGGATCCTGGAGGCCGCAACGTGCTCCCCTCCTTGGTCCGAGGTGCGTAGGGCGACGGCTTCCCTGGGCCTCGGCACTTGAGGGGAATAGCGGCCCGGCATCCTGGCCGTTGGCCGCGAAGTGTGCTCCAATCCTGGGTCCGGCAACACATCTAACTTGCACCGGACCTTCCCCGCTCCGTTCCTGCTTACCGGGCTTAAGCTCCGGATCTTTCAGGAAAAGCCCCGAATGTTTTTATAACCTTTATATAACCTTATAACCATTAATTTACTCCTGAGAGAATCACCCACTCAGACAAGATGTACTGACTGACATGTAAACTGGCCAATAGTCGATAAGAAGTTACATATGATCCAGCCAGTGAGACTGGAATTTTGGATGTAATTACCTCGATTGCTTTAAACATAAGATTCGTAGGTGTGCACTTGGTGAGGAGATTTACACTACCGGTCAAAAGTTTTGAAACACTTACTCATTCTTTTTTCACATTTTAAAATAATAGTAAAGTCAACAAAACTATGGAATAACATAAATGGAACTATGGGAATTATGTTGTGTCTAAACAAAATCCAAAATAAATCAAAACTGTGTTATATTTTAGCATTTTCAAAGTAGTCACCCTTTGCCTAGAATTTGCAGACATGTACTCCTGACATTTTCTCAACCAACATCATGATGGCGCCACGGATTGCTGCCTCGGTGTGGAGCTCCTCAGTTCTTTTGTTGTTTTTTTTTGTTTGCCCTGTGTTTAGTAATCTTTTTCCAGTCAGTTTTAACAGAGACGAACTGCTGAACATTTGATAGCATGTACCAGACAATCTTTTCCTGGTTTTTGAATATTCAGAAGTTTTGCTAGACATTATAGTTGGAGGTGCAGCTCTGCTGTTCAAGAGACGCAGGCGAGGGAGATGAGCCAGTGCGCTGGTCAAACTCCGTCGGCACGGATTTCGAACAGCGCTGCCGAGTATTCACTTAGCGAATCTCCGCTCTCTTCCTAACAGAACGGACGAACTACATCTCCTCACCCGCACAAACAAGGACTTTTCAACCTCTGCTGCCTTGTGCTTCACAGAAACCTGGCTGAGTGAAGCCATTCCGGACAGCGTGTTACATCTGCTGGGCTTCAAGCTGTTCAGAGCGATCGCATCGCGGAGTTAACGGGGAAAACAAGAGGCAGTGGAACATGCTTTTATATCAATGAAAGTTGGTGTACAGATGTAACAATGTTAAAGAGGATGTGCTGTCCTAATTGGGAAGCGCTCTTTATTAACTGTAAGCCTTTCTACTCACCATGGGAGTTTTCCTCGTTTATTCTGGTGAGTGTGTATATCGCACCAAATGCGTGTTTGAACACAGTGCTGCAACAGCTGGCTGATCAAATCACAGACATGGAACAACAATACCCCGACTCAGTTATTATTATTCTTGGGGATTTTAACAAAGCAAATCTCACACGTGACCTGCCCAAATACAAACAGCACATCACATGCCCCACCAGAGACAGGAACATACTGGATCATTGTTACACAATAAAGGATGCATATCGCTCTGTCCCTAGAGCAGCTTTGGGACTCCCTGATCACTGTCTGGTTCATCTTCTTCCAACCTACAGGCAGAAATTAAAATCAACCAAGCCAGTAGTAAGGACTGTAAAGAGATGGACCAATGAAGCAGAGCGGGAACTACAAGCCAGCTTCGATTGCATGGACTGGAGTGTTTTTGAGGATGCAGCCACAGACCTGGACGAGCTCACAGATACTGTTACATCATATATCAGTTTCTGTGAGGATATGTGCATTCCTTTTAGGACTTATTTAAAGTTCAACAATGACAAATCATGGTTTACAGCAGAGCTCAGGCAGCTTCGTCAGGCCAAAGAGGATGCTTACAGGGGTGGGGATAAAGTCTTGTACAATCAGGCCAGGAACACACTGAACAAGGAAATCAGAGTGGCTAAAAGAAGATACTCTGAGAAGCTGAAAAACAAGTTTTCAGCTAACGACCCTGCATCAGTGTGGAGTGGCATGAAACAACTCACAAATTACAGGACTCCTACCCCCAACCCTGTAGGGAACCAACAACTGGCTGACGACCTGAATGTGTTCTACTGCAGATTTGAAAGGCCTAATCTCACACCCCACACCCACTCTGACCTTCACTTCACAAAAACACCAACACTTCCTGCAACCCCCCTCCCCCCTCCTGCTACTCAACCTGCACTTAAGATCTGTGAAGATGATGTGAGCCGCGTCTTTCGGAAACAAAAGACGAGGAAGGCTTCAGGCCCAGATGGCGTCTCACCAGCGTGTCTTCAATCCTGGGTTAACCAGCTGGCCCCCATCTCCATACAGATCTTCAATAGATCACTGGAGCAGTGTGAAGTCCCATGCTGCTTCAAATGCTCAATCATTATTCCTGTCCCAAAGAAACCAAAAATCACAGGACTTAATGACTACAGACCTGTTGCCCTAACGTCTGTGGTCATGAAATCATTTGAGAGACTGGTGTTGGCCCACCTGAAGAACATCACTGGACCCTTTCTATATCCCCTTCAATTTGCTTATCTAGCAAACAGGTCTGTGGATGATGCAGTCAACATAGGATTGCATCATATCCTGCAACATCTGGACAGACCAGGGACATATGCAAGGATCCTTTTTGTGGACTTCAGTTCAGCTTTCAACACCATCATCCCAGCTATACTCCAGAATAAATTACACCAACTCTCTGTTCCCATGTCTATCTGTCAGTGGATTACCAGCTTTCTGATGGACAGGCAGCAGCTTGTGAGACAGGGGAAACTCACTTCTAGCACCTGTACAATCAGCACTGGTGCCCCCCAGGGATGTGTGCTCTCCCCACTACTCTTCTCCCTCTACACCAATGACTGCATCGCCAAGGACCCCTCTGTCAAGCTCCTGAAGTTTGCAGACGACACCACTGTCATTGGCCTCATCTGAGATGATGATGAGTCTGTATACAGAAGGGAGGTTGAACAGCTGGCTGTCTGGTGCAGTCAAAACAACCTTGAGCTGAACACGCTCAAAACGGTGGAGATCATTGTAGACTTTAGGAGAAACACCCCAACACTGACCCCCCTCACCATTCTAAACAGCACTGTGGCAGTAGTGGAGTCATTCAGGTTCCTGGGCACTACCATCTCACAGGACCTGAAGTGGGAGACCCACATTGACTCCACTGTGAAAAAGGCCCAGAAGAAGTTGTACTTCCTTCGCCAGCTGAGGAAATTCAACCTGCCACAGGCGCTGCTGATACAGTTTTACCCAGCAGTCATTGAGTCTGTCCTCTGCACTTCAATAACTGTCTGGTTTGGTTCAGCTACGAAATCAGACATCAGAAGACTACAAAGGAAAGTTCGGACTGCTGAGAGGATTATTGGTTGCCCCTTCAAGAACTATACACTTCCAGAGTGAGGAAAAAGGCTGGAAAAATCACTCTGGACCCCACTCACCCTGCCCACTATCTTTTTGAACTGTTGCCTTCTGGCCAACTCTTCAGAGCTCTGAGCACCAGAACCGTCAGGCACAGGAACAGTTTTTTCCCTCAGGCTATCCATCTCATGAACAGTTAAATTGCCCCATTGAGCAATAACTACGTGCAATACACAGTTTAGTCTTTGTTATATTTATCCAACACACCCAACCTCTTCTGCCATTTCATTCCTTTGCACTGTACATAACAGATTTGTATTTGCACTGTACATAACAGATTGTATTAGATTTGCACTACCCATGTGTATGTGTGTATGTGTGTATGTAGTATGTATGTGTGTCTGTACGTAAGTGTATAATTAGTTGTATTTATTTATTTATTTATTGTTATCTATGTCTTGCTGCTGTTTTTGTATTGCTTTTGTATTGTTGTACACTGGAAGCTCCTGTCACCAAGACAAATTCCTTGTATGTATAAGCATACTTGGCAATAAAGCTGATTCTGATTCTGAACTTCTTGAGGTATGTATCACCCTGGGATGCTTTTTAAACAGTATTGAAGGAGTTCCCATCTATGTTGGGCACTTATGGGCTGCTTTTCTTTATTATTTGGTCCAAGTCATCAATTTAAAAAAATAATTTTTTAATTAAATTTTAGTTTTATCATGAAATAAATTAATATGGTGGCACAATTACATTGTTTTCTACAAAACTAATTTCAAACATTTAAGCATATGCCTTCAGATCAAATGATTTTTAAGATCATGAGAAACATTTCAGTCAAGTGTTTCAAAAGTTTTAACCGGTAGTTTATTAGAATACTGAAATGAACATTTGACAAAAAAACAAAAAAAAAAACAGCCTGTTGGTATCAGCACTTCAACAGCAAGATGTGTCTGCTTCAGGTATGTGTAACTACAATATAACTTACTGATTGCATTGTCAAATAAGGATAGCTATTTGTCTATGTGGCAGTGGGGGCATGGAGCGCCCATCCGGAGAGAGGGAAAAAGGGTGCTTACACCTGAGCTAAATTATGTCTAACACCTGTCTCTAATTCCAGTGAGCTTGGGGAGAGCGGCATATAAACAGTCACGCCACCGCCAGAAGGGAGAGAGAGAGTCTGGCGCGAGAGTCTCACGGTGAAGCTACTGAGTTCATGATGCTACAGTTCATGACGAGTTGTGATAAAGACTTTGTGATGATTAAGAGGCTGTGACTAGGAGCCTGTGACGCTAAAGAAGTTACCAATGCTTGGTTCAACGTGAGGCATTGGGCACCGCTAAAATGGTGAGGGTAAGTTGTGTGCATGGGGATATTCACAAATACCCTGTGGTGACCCTGGTGATTAAATTTCAGGGAACAAAACATAGAGTGGAGGCCGCGGTTAGTTCCTGCCTCACCCATCCGCTGATTTTGGGGACTAATTGGCCTGAATTCGGAAACGTATTAAAGGGAATATGCACGGATGGATCCTGCACGAGAGTGTGGAGATGTGAAGTGTGCGATGCTCTGGCAGGGGAGGCAGAGCCAGGGCCGTCTTCGACGTGAGGGGGGGGGGAGAGGCTCCCACCCCTCCCATCCTCAGGGGATTTCCCGAAGGGGATTTCCCTCTGGAGCAGTCACGAGATGAGACACTCAAGCACGCCTTCGACCAAGTGACAGTAATTGATGGTCAACCGCTCCGGCCGAGTGTCGCACTCTCATATCCCTATTTTACGATTATAAATGAATGGTTGTATAGAGTGATGCAGGACACTCAAACAAAAGAAGATACAACCCAGCTCTTAATACCGCAGAGCCGGCGGAAATGCTATTGTAATCCGATGGCGGGACACCTAGGGGATAGGAAGACACTGAACCGCTTAATAGCCTGTTTTTATTGGCTGGGCATTGGCGGCGATGTCCGCAGGTGGTGTGCGGCATGCCGTGAATGTCAGCTGGTGAATCCACCGGCCACCCCAAAAGCGCTATTGCGCCCCCTTCCATTGATCGAGGTCCCCTTCGAGAGAATTGGCATGGACCTCGTCGGGCCATTAGAGCGGTCAGCACGCGGACATGCTTTGTATTAGTCCTAGTGGATTATGCAACGTGATATCTGGAAGCAGTGCCTCTGCGCAGCATCTCAGCACGTAGTGTTGCAGAGGCACTCTTCAAGATAATCTCCTGGATGGGGATTCCAAAAGAAATCCTCACCGACCAGGGCACAACTTTTATGTCACGGGCACTACGCAAGCTTTACGAATTATTGGGCATTAAGGCGAAATGCACCAGTGTCTACAATCCGCAGACAGATGGCCTGGTGGAGCATTTTAATAAAACCCTTAAGAACATGATTCATAAATTCGTGCACGAGGATGCTAGGAATTGGGATAAATGGCTCGACCCCCTGTTATTTGCAGTACGAGAGGTCCCGCAAGCCTCCACTGGGTTTTCTCCATTCGAGCTGCTGTATGGGCGGTGCCCATGCGGGGTGCTTGACGGCATCCACGAAGCCTGGGAGGAGGGACCTTCAGATAGCAAGAATTAAATTCAGTACATTCTTGATCTTAGAGCAAAACTCCACACCTTGGGATCACTAACACAGGAGAATTTGCTCCAAGCTCAAGAACAGCAGAGCCGACTGTATAACAAGGGTGCTCGACTGTGGGAATTCGCACCGGGAGATAAGGTACATGTATTACTACGCACGTCGCGCTCCAAATTACTCGCCAAGTGGCAAGGACCCTTTGAGGTCACACGTTGAGTGGGGGATCTCGATTATGAGGTAAAGTGAACTGATAGAGGGGGTGTACGTCAAATATATCACCTCAACCTCCTGAAATTGTGGAGGGAGGTGGTCCCTGTGACGTTGGCTACGGTAGTCCGGAGAGGGCGGAGCTCAGGCCTGAGGTGAATACAAAACCTAATCATAACACCCCGGTCACTTGCAGAGACCAACTCTCACCATACCAGCTCGCAGAGGTTGCCAAGTTGCAACAAGAATTTACAGACGTGTTCTCCCCTCTAACGGGTCGTACTAACCTCATCCAGCACCACATCGAGACCGAACCGGGAGTGGTGGTACGTAGCCATCCCTATCGCTTGCCCGAACACAAAAAGAAAATCGTTTGGGAGGAACTGGATGCAATGCTTGATATGGGGGTAATAGAGGAATCCCACAGTGATTGGTCCAGCCCGGTCGTTCTGGTGCCTAAGAGCGACGGGTCTGTATGGTTCTGTGTGGATTATAGAAAAGTCAACGCAGTGGCTAAATCTGATGCGTACCCGATGCCCCGTGTTGATGAGTTGCTCGATCGGTTAGGTACTGCTCGATTTTATTCGACATTGGATTTGACAAAGGGTTATTAGCAGATCCCCTTGACACCAATTTCTCGCAAAAAAAAAACAGCCTTCTCCACGCCGTATGGATTACACCAATTTGTGACGCTACCGTTCGGTTTGTTTGGGGCCCCTGCCACATTTCAGTGTCTCATGGACCGAATCCTCAGACCGCATTCAGCTTACGCCGCTGCCTATCTAGACGATATTATCATTTACAGTAATGATTGGCAGCAGCACATGCAGCATCTAATGGCGGTCCTGAGTTCGCTGCTGTGGGCGGGACTCACAGCAAACCCCGAGAATTGCGACCTGCCCGCGACCCAAGACCAAAAAGGGGGTGAGACAGTTCCTGGGGATGGCTGGCTATTACAGGAGGTTTGTACCTAATTATTTGAACGTCACCAGCCCGCTGATTGATCTCACTAAAAAGGGGGCTCCAGACCCGGTCCAGTGTACGGAGCAGTGCCAACAGGCGTTCACGCAAATTAATGCTGTACTTTGCGGGGGGCCGCTTTTGCATGCACCTAATTTCTCTCTCCCTTTCCTATTACAGACGAATGCTTCAGACAGGGGACTGGGGGCCATACTCTCGCAAGTGGTGGAGGGGGAGGAGCGCCCGGTGCTGTACATCAGCCACAAGCTCTCCTTGAGGGAGACCAAGTACAGCATGGTGGAGAAGGAGTCTGGCCATCAAGTGGGCAGTCCTCACCCTCCGTTACTACCTGCTGGGGCGGGCCTTCCCCCTTTGCTCGGACCATGCCCCACTCCAATGGCTCCAACGCATGAAGGCTCTCCAGTCCTTTCAATTCAAGGTGGTCCACAGACCGGGGGCGCAGATGGCTGTCGCCGACTTCCTTTCCAGAAATGTGGGGGGAGTGGTAGACAGGCCGGCTGGCTCCCCGGCCTGAGTCAGGCGGTGGGGGTAAGTGTGAGGGAATGAGGTCACTGGGACAGGAAGGTTCAGGTCTCAGGTGAGCTTTTAATCACAAACTTAAGGATAACACAGTCACAACTGGCACAGTAACTTCTTCAGCTTCACAAACTCTTTAGCGTCACAGGCTCATAGTCACAGCCTCTTAATCATCACAATGTCTTTATCACAACTCTGTAGCGTCACAAACTACTAACATAGATCACCAGGGTCACCACAGGGTATTTGTGAATATCCCCATGCACACAACTTACCCTCACCATTTTAGCGGTGCCCAATGCCTCACGTTGAACCAAGCATTGGTAACTTCTTTAGCGTCACAGGCTCCTAGTCACAGCCTCTTAATCATCACAAAGTCTTTATCACAACTCGTCATGAACTGTAGCATCATGAACTCAGTAGCTTCACCGTGAGACTCTCGTGCCAGACTCTCTCTCTCCCTTCTGGCGGTGGTGTGGCTGTTTATATGCCGCTCTCCCCAAGCTCACTGGAATTAGAGACAGGTGTTAGACATAATTTAGCTCAGGTGTAAGCGCCCTTACCGCTTTCCCTCTCTCCGGACAGGCGCTCGACCACGCCCCCGCTGCCACAGTCAACTATTGATTTCATCATATTATTTTAATTTTTGTGTCATTTAAAGAAATAAAAAAAGAAATAGTTTCTCTGATTTCTATTTGTGAGGAAGCTAGCAAGCTTCAAGCCCTCAAGCAGATGCAGTCTTCCCAAAACACACAAACTGCGATTATATGAACACTCCTTTTCTGTTTCCGTGATATCTGCATGTGGTTCGAGTAGCCTGTAACAGGCTTTTACTTGATCTGATCTGGATGCATAATGTTATTTGTGCAAGACTTTTCTCTTTAATGTTTAATTATAAATGGCTTCAACTAGTGTGTGTGTGTGTGTGTGTGTTCTGTATTTACGTGTTTGTGTATAATAAAAATAGATGATATAAATGTAATATGTGCTTGATGAATAGGTAAGGAATCTTTTTGTATTAAAGATAATCTTTTTTATTTATACATTTATTTATTCTCACAAAAATAGCTTATAAATATTTAGTGGTTGGAAAAATTTAGGATTCACTGTCAACATACAGTAATATGAAAGAGGAATGGACTGACTTTCCAGTCATCAATGGCTGCAGCAGTGCACATGGTAAACCTTAAATCTTGTTTTATTACGTATTGTATTTCAATGGGGATATAATTTATTACAGCTGACAGTTATGTGAGAAAACAAGGTTTGGATATCAACCGTAACAAGATAAAACTGAAATTCACAGCTTTTTAACACTTCTGTGTACAAATTTGAAGGCTGCTTATTGGATAAATACAGGTAAACGTCATATTATGCGACTACGCATTACTTTAAGGAGAGCTTATGACCTACTAGTTAATGACCTGCCTTAAGAACAGGTGGTGCAACCAAATTAAGCACTGACTTAGTTACAAACAAACTAGTAGTTACTAAGCCCTTAGTGTGAACTTTACATCTCAACTTAAGTGAGACCTTACGCACAGCTGGTGCAACCCTGCCTGGATGTCCACTGACCCTATACATGGATGTCTCTGGGCTATGCCCCCGGATCTCCACTGACCCTAGAGCCACCCCTGCTTGCCACTACTTTCACAGGCACTCACCATTTGCCCGTTCCCCCTGTCAATCTTAATTACCTGTATGATATCATCATTCACCAATGTCAATCTGAGAACCCTGCAATCTTTCAAAAGCACCAAGAACTATCCGCAGGGGTCTCTTGTTTAGGCTGTTTCATACTATTATTCTGTTGTTCATCTCTTGTCTTATAAGAACCTGTTATTTTGTCACTGTGTGTATTTGTCAAACTATCAGTTTACTCTCTTTATTTGTTATAATCTATAGTCATTCGCTACTGTCTCACAATGTGTTTCTTTATTGTGACTTTGTTTGTTACTGTGGGGAATAAGGTAGGTAATTACGTCACGAGACATACATTGCGCAGAATGTGCACACACTTAGGGTTTCTGTTTACTGTATGTATAGACACACTAGGTTAGGGGCAAGTGCCACCAGCTATAAGTTTTGTGTTAGGTTAGACAGAGTAGTTTAGTTAGGGTCTCCTGGATGCTGAAGACTATTGATTTCCATGTTTTTGTTTTAGAAGTCAGCTTAAAGGTCTAAACGAGCTTGATTTGGTGCCGCCCACAATTGTTTTCCCCCTCCTCCCCATTTTATTGGATTATTAAATATTCATCACACTTTTTGATTATCTCACCATTATCACCATTAACTTGGCACTTTGTACGTATATAATAAATTACTTGTGTTGCACCACATCCTTTCTTGTTGGTTGTCTATTTTTTGCCTCTGCACCAGAATGATTTTTAATATTTTGACAATGTTGCATCCTGCATACCCCAAACACATTCTAGGGCGTAACACCATATGACTTTCCTTTCCTCCATGGAACACAACAGGAGAAAATAAGACAAGATGTTAGGGTCAGTCACTATTCACTTCCAATGCATATACTGTATATATATATATATATATATATATATATATATATATATATATATATATATATATATATACACAGTACAAATATATATATATATATATATATATATATATATATATATATATATATATATATATATATATATATACACACACACACACAGAGTTATGGTGACTGACATTTTGCCTAAGCTTACGATTCTTTATAAAATCTCCTTTTGTGTTCCTCGGTAGAATAAAAGTCATACGGTTTTAGAACAACAAGAAAATGGGTAAATGATGACAAGATCTTTTATTTTTGGGTGAACTATCCCTTGTAGTACAATTGTATGAGTATTATCACTTAGTGTTTTCTTAACTTAAAGGGTTTGTTGCAACATGCTGCAAAGGTCTAGACCATCTAACATGAATGCAAATAATGATAAGAAAGTTAATGAATCCATTTAATTAAAAAAAGGAACAAGAGTTCACTGAAAGTGTACTTCACCTACAAATCCATCAGGTCCAACCATTTTTAAAGCCATTTTGTCTGCCAGGATGGAGGGACTGCCATGGGCAATGTCTGCTAATGGGCTGGTATGAACAAACACTGGTGTACCCTAGAGAGGATGACTGAGATGTGATGAGACAGAATTTGACAGAGCAAGAAATAACAGTTCAAGGGCAAAAAAAATTCAGTGACCAGTAGTTCTGAAATGTGTATTCTGAATTAGTGCTCTGAAAAAAAAAAGATCTTTCAACATATTTCTTTCTGAGACAGTTATGTGACATTTTGCATTATGACATTTACCTCTACAGTCTGCATCAAGATGGGTTGTAGTGCATCTTTCAATAGCATGGCCAATGTGCCACTGACATCCTGCAATGACAAAGTTATATTAGATCAAACACATTTACAGACAGACACACACATGTTGGTGCAGCTATCATTATGAGGACTCTCCATAGACATAATGATTTTTATACTGTATGAACTATAGATTCTATCCGCTAACCCTAACCCTCACAAAAAACTTTCTGCATTTTTACAATTTTCAATAAAACATCGTTTAGTATGTTTTTTTAATTTATTTAAATTATGGGGACACTAGAAATGTCCTCATAAACCACATTTATAGCATAATACCCTTGTAATTACCAGTTTGTAACCTAAAAAAAGTCCTCGTAAACCACTTAAACCTGCGCCCCCCCCCCCCCACACACACACACCAAATCCTCTGTGGTAACAGGATCTCCAGATTTGTTTGTAGCCACTACTATCTTGGTCAGCCTCTGCTGCATATCCTCCTCACTGCTGCTTAATGACAGTACAGCCATGATCTCATTTTCCAAAGAGCCACAATCCTAAAAAGCACAGACACCCACTTAAAGGAACACATCATCCCAAAAAAAGTTTCCACTTTTTCCTACTGGCCTAAACTTAAAATAACTCCTGGTGACTCCAAACACAATGGTTAGTATAATAAAAATGTGTTAATATTGTAATATTAAGAGAGGAAATCAAGCAAGTAATGAACACCATTTCAAAGATTTCTAAACTGTGATATTTCAGAATGTGCAGCAATAATTTAGAAGTAACAAAAAGTTTGTGGAATACAGACATATTTACTGGAAAATAATAATAATAAAACATAATCATATGAACTTGTGGAATGTAGGGCATTGACACTGGGATTTTGATACATACTGTTGTGGTGTCTGGGTCAATGTCCAGTCGGACAAAGCTTCTTATCTCAGTCTTTGTGAAGGTCAAGGGATCAGATTTCTCAATGGCCAGTTTCTATAGGTCATAAAGGACACCGTGATCATGTCCACATCTTTCTACACAGTTTTTGAAATTAACATTTAACTGTAGGCTTTGTTTTGTGTGATCTACCTTTAGTCGGTTGAGCTGGGCTGGGGAGACAGATCTTTGACCGTCTCTAAGAGGAACCAATAAATCAAACAAAGCCTGTAAGATACAAGCATGTGAGATCATAACAAATGCAAATAATACAAACACAAAGGTACCCAAACACATCAAACCACACCCACATAAAACAAATACAAACCTGACCTTCTCAGAGAGCTTGGTCTCAAAGTGAGCATGTGCTTTAATGGTGTCCATAACCAGTCTACCAGCAGTACAGATGACCTCACTGTGGCCTGAAGGCTGAAGGCTGACCTGCGTTCAAATAAGTTGGAACACATTCATATTGTTCCATTTTGCGAATCATGCTTTCAAATCTGTGCTACAACAGGGCCTCAATCATACAGTACCTCCTCTAAAGGAATAACCTGCGAGTATCCACCTCCAACAGCAACCCCTGTGAACAAAAAGCCAATCCTCAATTATAGTAATAAAATAAAGCAATAAGCTACGTTACTGTGACTGTACCGATATTTTTTTTATTTTTTATTTTTATTTTGTTTTGACTTTAGGTAATAAAGAATTATAAATTAAAGTAAGGGCATGCCAAGAGAATTACGACTATACTGTATGGTCAGCACATACATTGTATCTCCAACTGCATATCTTATGAATAATAATAAACCTTATTCCTCATTAAATCTCATCTGGTGAAATATCTATATACAAAAACCTTCATCTGGTGAATATATTGTCTATAAAAAGCTTAATCTGGTTAATACATAATATAGAGCATTGCAATGGGGCCAAGTCAAGTATCGGCCTTTCCCACCATCATAGTTTTAGGCAAAATCCCCTATTGGTCGCCCACCAATTACCATGACTGGAAAAACAATTATTTTGCCAAGTAATATAGTTTATAAGTCTAACTGTAGGCTGATTGCAGTAGCCAAGCAATGAAGCAACATATAGAATGTGCGGTCACAGGTGTGCATTTATAGTGCTTTTACAATGGCTTTAAAACTATATAAATGTTTTGATAAATAATTTGGGCCACTTACAATTAAGCTAAATAACCGTAGCAGCTGATATTGTACAAACAGCAAACCTTCACATGAGTTTGGGTTTGGTTAAGGGGCAATTTTGCTAAACATATAATCAACAACAAAAAGATATCAACAGTCTTGGAAACTCACCCTTGACACCAAAACAGGACCTTGGAGAAGGCTCTCGCACACAAGCAAAAGAGTTTATCTCCAGGTGGGCCCCTAATGCCTGAACCAACCCAAGAGCTATTGTTTGTTTTCCCTCGCCCACTGGAGTAGAAGTAATTCTGACAACAATAACACAGATTGGATCAACCTTGAAAAATAATGCATTACGTTTGCAGCTCTTATCAGCCCAAGATTTATAGTTCAGAGTTTGTGAGCCTGGCTTATTGAAGTGCTGTAAGCTTGCATTTGGTACTTGGGGAAGTTACTAAACCATAAGATTATGGTAATGTCATTCATTATATTTCATAAGATGCATCCTACCCAGTGACAACCACATATTTCCCATTAGGCTGTTTCTCCATACGTTTCAGGGCATCCAGTCGTATCTTAGCTCTGCTCCTGCCATATGGCACCACTTCCTCAGAAAACAGGCCAACCTCTCTTGCAAGCTGACCAATCGGTTTGCTCAGGCATGAACGGGAGATTGCAACATCACTGAAAAGATGCAACAGGCATTTTTTAACACACGGAACAGCAAGAGCCACAAAAGTAAACTGATGTGTGATACTGATCCTTTACAGTGTCAAGGATGTCAATGATCGTATAACAAACTCAATAAGATTTGTTACGAATATGCTTTATTTGAAAACCATCCTCCTTTACATACCTAAGTAGGTAGTGGAAATATATGGGATTATAAATATACACTCTATCTAAAACTATTTAAACAAATTTAGCTAATTATTTTTTTTTAATTAGATTATTATGCATGCATTTTTTTATCTCACATAAATTGAGAGACTACATAGAATAGTTGCACTTTTAATTCATTGATTCATTTATTTGTCCCAACAAAGGACCATTTCAAATAAACTAATGGACACCAAAGTTGATTAAAACACAGAAGCGGTGATCAGTCACAGCACCTAAAATATACTATATCCTCTTATACATTCATTAACATTTTAACCTTAAATCTCAGTGTTAAAAACAATGCTCATGAACATGTTTGAGTCAACTACCCATATAAAATGTATTGTCATTGCAGAGATTAATATTGGACTAATGAAAGCACAATTACAGAGCCTTTCCAATACAGTATATCATACACACATACAGGCCATGTCAGTACCTTGGTTGAGGCCTTTGGGGTTTCTTCTTTGTGTAGTCTATGCTCCACTTCCCTGGTCTGTATTTTTGCAGAAACCGCTTTGCACTTTCAACTGTATTCTGATCCAAGTCCAAATTAAAATAAGGTAAGCATTTGAAAAAACATGCCTTGTATTTGTTCAGTATTATTTATGACAGATACAAACTTTTAATTTATGATGTCAATATTTTTGTATTATACTGTAAAGAAAGCATCTTAAAGTTTCCACCAATTTCAAAAAGTCACTTAAAAGTGACAAATTAGTATTTTTCAAGAATTAAATGTACACAGCTTGTATGGCAGTAAATACCTGGTCCAATATATACTACATATTTTTTTAAAAAATAATATACATATATATATCTATATCTATATCTATATATATATATATATATATATATATATATAGATATAGATATAGATATAGATATATACATAGACACACTGATCAGCCACAACATTAAAATCACCTGCGTAATATTGTGTAGGTCCCCCTCATGCCACCAAAACAGCGCCAACCCGCAAATCAGAACAGCATTCTGAAAAGCTGTTCTTCTCACCACAATTGTACAGAGCGGTTACCTGAGTTACCATAGACTTTGTCAGTTCGAACCAGTCTGGCCATTCTCTGTTGACCTCTCTCATCAACAAGGCATTTCTGTCCACAGAACTACCGCTCACTGGATATTTTTTATTTTTGGCACCATTCGGAGTAAATTCGAGAGACTGTTGTCCATGAAAATCCCAGGAGATCAGCAGTTACAGAAATACCAAAATGTGGTCTGGCACCAACAATCATTCATGCGATTATCTAATCAGCCAATCATGTGGCAGCAGTGCAGTGCATAAAATGCATCAACCATCAGAATGGGGAAAAAATGTGATCTCAGTGATTTGGACTGTGGCATGATTGTTGGTGCCAGATGGGCTGGTTTGAGTATTTCTGTAACTGCTGATCTCCTGGGATTTTTACCCACAACAGTCTCTAAAATTTACTCCAAATTGTTCCAAAAACAAAAAACATCCAGTGAGTGGCATTTCTGTGGACGGAAATGCCTTGTTAATGAGATAGGTCAACAGAGAATGGCCAGACTGGTTCGAACTGACAAAAGTCTACGGTAACTCAGATAACCGCTCTTGTGTTGAGAAGAATAGCATCTCAGAATGCTTTTCTGAGATGCGGGCTGGCGCCGTTTTGGCGGCATGAGGGGGACCTACATAATATTAGGCAGGTGGTTTTAATGTTGTGGCTGATCGGTATATATTGCTTTACTGCATTTGTACATCTGTATATATACATTCTTTTTTCTCTAGTTTTGCTGTCTGCAAAATTGTTTTCGGTCTTATTATTAACTACTGTATATATTCCAAATTAAGTACTATATATTGACCTTATTAGGGGCTTTTGTTCAAATAAAAGATATGAAGTAATTTGCTCCTATTCCAGTCATCAAGCCATCCTACTTTTCCTGATGTGATACCTTCATCAACATGGCTACAGTCATGGGTCCTACACCACCAGGCACTGGGGTGATGAATCCAGCTCGCTCTTTAGCCGAGGAGTAGTGCACATCTCCCACTACACATTTCCCACTGGGTTTACTGCTATCTGTTTGTGTGTAAAACATAAAAATGTGAGCTAAAACCAGCTTCTTTTTGGTATTCGAAAACTGCTTCCAAACAAGTATATACAGTCGAGCTGAGAGACCTGGTATGTGATTGATGCCACAGTCTATGACCACCGCCCCCTTCTTCACCCACTCTCCTTTCACCATCTCAGCTTTGCCAGCACCCACAACCAAGATGTCTGCTCTGCCCACCTAAAGAAATCAAGAGACTTAGAGTTTTTTGTTTTTTTGTTTCACCTACTATTACATTCACTCCACCAAACAGCATGTCAGGTCAAGGTCAGTATTCAACATCAGCAAAGTGAACATTTAAGGGATAGTTTACCCAAAAATTAAAATTCTGTCATCATTTACTCACCCTCATGTTGTTCTAAACCTGTATGAATTTCTTCCGTGGAATACAACAGGAGAGGCTATGCAGAATGTTAGCTTCAGTCACTATTCAGTTTCATTGTGCCTTTATTCAACACAATGAAAGTTCATGGTCACTGAGGCTAAGATTCTGCCTTTCTTGGCATTCTTCTGCCTTTTATCTCCTTTTTAAACTATCCCTTTAAATTCAGCAAACATTTGCACATCTTCTTACACCCAAGAAAAACATTGTATGTCTTTAAATGTGCACTCAGTAATTTCTTCACATGACCACCCAAATACAACTAATTTTATCTCGGTACCCTTAGTATTATCAGACACTTTCGCTCATGGAATAAATTGATCAGCTGACTGCGAATAAAGCTGAACAATGTTGTTTTTTTATGTGTGTGTGTGATACTGTCTTCATGCTGCTAAGTGTTAGTATAAGTCCAAGATTCCTACCATATGTCTAGCGCAACATTACAAAAAATGACTGTGTGCACCTTATAATAAATAGCCGAGTTATGAGCTCTTTGTTCCTCTTTGCAAAATCTAACTGTGGGGTTCACTCAGCTCAAAAACTGTAAGGGTTGAGGGAAAAGGGATAAAAAGAGAGAAAAACAAATGAGAGAGCCAAAGCAGAACCAACCTTTTCAGCAAGGTCAATAGTCTTTGAGTGACAGGTGGTCACTGTGGCATGGTTCCATAAAAGCAGATCGTGCATTGGAGCTCCAACTATCTTACTGCGGCCAATCACAACAGCATTCTTCCCAGACACAGTCACACCTGCACGCAATATGAATCATACTGCACAATGTGTTGTATCAACTCTCTCTCTCTCTGATGCATTCATTAAAATTTAAGAGTGATACCTGTTTAAGCGAACAGACAAAGTCAGATTTTTGCCAGATTTTTTCTTTTATATCACTCAAAAGTTTGGACACACCTTCTCATTCCTTATTATTACTATTTTCCACATTTTAGAATAAGAGTAAAGTCACTGAAACTATAATAAAACATAAGTGGATGTATGGGAATCATGATGGAAGGACCAAAAAATGTTAAACAAAACAAAACTATTGTTTATTTTAGCATCTCAGAAGTAGCCACCTATTGCCTAGATTACATCTTTACACACACTGGGCATTCTTTCCAACTTCATGAGGTGCCACCTCAGATGCTTTTTAAACAGATTCCTTGTATGGCAGGCCACTTGTTGGCTGCTTTTACATAATTATCCTTGAGGGTCCATTAAGATGATATCCATTAAGCAAAATATAATGTGATATTAGCTTGAGGAGCATGAAATCTCACTCTTAACATATATGCTTTTATTCATATCTCTTTCTTCATCTTTGGAGAATTGCCAAAAAAATAAATAAAAAATGTAATCCTTCCTTATCTTTTCATAAGGTGACTGACTGAAGATAGGTAGAGCTCATAGGGTTCACAAGATTTCCACCCACCGGTCTGACTGATGAGCTCCATACAGCCATTAGGAGCGCATGGGATGAAACAGCTCCCCAGGTCTCCACGAGATAGCTTACCTGCATTGATACTGGTCAGGCTGGGAGGAAAACATTTAAAACATTTGAACATAATAAGGTTATGAAACATAATATCAGTTTATCCTACTACTTATGCACTGCATATTACTTATCTATCTATCTATCTATCTATCTATCTATCTATCTATCTATCTATCTGTCTGTATTTTAGGGTGAGTAACATGCATTTTCAGTTCACCCAAAAATATCTCTTTAAATGCACCATGCATTAAGGGAGATTTAATTAAAATTTTAGATACTGCCAGAGCCAACAGATGGTTCATTTGTCATTGTAACAAGTTCTTAGTTCGGGGCAATGGAGGAGTCAGGAGACAACGAAGCAGGTTCAAGGTCAGACTTTTAATTTTCAGCTTCACACAATCGACGGTAACCGTAGGAACACAATAAGTTATTAACAACGGAAAGCACTCGTGGATGTTCGTGTTTGTAGGTCACACTCTCTCTCTCTCTCTGATGCTTCGACATGCCTTTTAAGTCTTCCTCCGCTATCACTATAATGAGAAACAGGTGTTAGAAATAATTATGAGCCAGGTGACAAGCCTTACCGCTCTCCCTCTCCCGCAGACCGACACATGACCATGGCCCCCATTCCACATGCCCCCACCGCTGACTCAGGCCGGGGCAACATCCGGCCTGCCTACTCCCCCCCCCATTCCTGCAGAGAAAGTCAGCCACAACCATCTGTGCCCCCGGTCTGTGGATCACCTTGAACTTAAAGGGCTGGAGAGCCAGATCCCAACGGGTGATCCGCGCGTTAGTATCCTTCATGCGGTGGAGCCACTGCAGAGGAGCGTGATCAGAACAGAGGGCGAATGCCCGCCCCAGCAGGTAGTAGCGGAGGGTCAGAATAGTCCACTTAATCACAAGACACTCCTTCTCGATGGTACTATATTTTGTCTCCCTTAAGGAGAGCTTGCGACTAATAAACAGCACTGGCCGTTCCTCCCCCCCCACCTCCAGCGAGAGCACCGTGCCCAGCCCCCTGTCAGATGCATCAGTCTGCAAAATAAAGGGGAGAGAGAAGTCAGGTGCATGTAAAAGCGGCCCCCCACACAGTGCGGATTTTACCTTAAGGAAGGCCTGTTGGCACGACTCTGTCCACTGGACCAGATCGGGAGCCCCCTTTTTAGTAAGGTCAGTCAGCGGACTGGTGACATCAGAATAACTAGGCATAAACCTTCGGTAGTAGCCAGCCAGCCCCAAAAACTGCCTTACCCCCTTTTTGGTCTTGGGCGCCGGACAGGCTGCGATCGCTGTGGATTTGTCAACCTGTGGACACACCTGGCCATAACCCAAGTGGAACCCCAGATACCTAACTTCCACCCACCCAATTGCACACTTCTTCGGGTTGGCCGTGAGTCCTGCCTGTCTCAGCATTCTCAGGACAGCCCTCAGACCAAACGGAAGAGTCACATATTGGTGTAATCCGAACGGTGTGGAAAAAGCCGTCTTTTCTAGGGACATTGGAGTTAAAGGGATCTGCCAATAACCCTTTGTTAAGTCCAGTGTCGAGTAAAATTGAGCAGCACCCAACCGATCGAGTAACTCGTCAATGCGCAGCATTGGATAAGCATAAAATTTGGACACCGCGTTCACTTTCTGGTAGTCAACACAGAAGCGGTCCGAGCCGTCCTTCTTCGGTACCAGAACTACTGGGCTGGCCCAATCGCTGTGCGACTCTTGTATTGTGCCCATTTCGAGCATTGCCTCTAATTCTTCCTGAACAATCTTTTTCTTGTGTTCAGGAAGATGATAGGGGCGGCTACGAACCACCACCCCCGGGGTGGTCTCGATATGGTGCTCTATGAGGTTCGTGCGACCGGGTAGGGGTGAAAACACATCCGCGAATTCCGCTTGCAACCTGGCAATCTCTGTAAGCTGCGACAGTGAGAGGTGGTCTCCGCAAGGGACCGGGGTGAATGAACTTGATTTGGGAAATACCTGCATCCCGAGCTCCGCCCTCTCCGAAACTACCGCAGCCAAGGCTACAGGTACCGCCTCCCTCCATGGTTTGAGGAGGTTGAGGTGGTAGATTTGACGTGCCCCTCCCCTATCCATTTGCCTAACCTCATAATCAAGATCTCCGACTCGTCGTGTGACCTCAAATGGTCCTTTCCACTTGGCGAGTAATTTGGAGCTCGAGGTGGGCAGCAATACAAGCACCTTATCTCCCTGTGCGAATTCCTGTAGTCGAGTGCCCCTGCCATACAGTCGGCATTGCCGTTCTTGCGCTTGGAGCAAATTCTCCTGTGTTACCCGCCCCAAAGAGTGGAGTTTTGCTCTGAGGTCAAGAACGTATTGAATTTGGTTTTTGCTATTCGAAGGTCTGGGCGGGCTGCCCCACCTCTGCGGAGCTGGAACTGGGCGTGAGTGAGGGGAACGGGGGGGAGGGGAGGGAACATGAGGCACAGGGGGTGGAGAGAGAGAAGAGAGAGTAGAGAGAGAAGAGCCTGCTTTGCCACCTCCTGGGAACGCCGCCAGGTAGTCTTCTGCCAAGTGGACGGCTCCCTCCAATGACGCTGGGCGGTGGCACTGGACCCACTTGGACATGCCTCGGGGAAGTTGGGAGACGAACTGCTCCAGTACCACCAGATCGACCATTTCCTCGACACCGCAGGTTCCCCCCACCAGCAGCCATTTCCGGCAAGTGTCACGGAGCTACTGCGCAAAAGCGAACGGGCGGCCGTCCTTCCCGAAGCTCAATGAGCGGAAGAGCTTCTGACTCTGCTCCGGGGTCAGACCGACCCGTTGCTGGATGGCCTTCTTCAGGTACTGTAGTCCAGGAGGCTGGCAACAGGGAGTTGTTGTGCCGCCAGCTGCGCCTCCCCGGAGAGCAGGGGCAACAGGCGGGCCGCCCACTGATAGGGAGGCCACCTCCAAACCAAAGAGGTCGAGGAAGGCCTCCAGATCATCATTTGGCCCCATTTTCATGAGGGCCACCGGTGGGACAGGCTCCGAGGAGGTCGCAGCGCCAGCCCCCTCCCTGGCGATCAAGCTCTGGAACCTCAGAGCAGGACTTGAAAACGTTGTTCCTGCTCCCGGCGTATCTCCATGAGGGCATGGTGTTGTGAATGCTGGATGCTGGTGAGGGTCTTGAAGACTTCACCCAGTGGTGAAGACTCCATAGCAGCATTCTCCTCCATAGCCGGGTTCTCGGCACCACTGTAACAAGTTCTTAGTTCGGGGCAATGGAGGAGTCAGGAGACAACGAAGCAGGTTCAAGGTCAGACTTTTAATTTCCAGCTTCACACAATCAACGGTAACCGTCGGAACACAATAAGTTATTAACAACGGAAAGCACTTGTGGATGTTCGTGCTTGTAGGTCACTCTCTCTCTCTCTGATGCTTCGGCGTGCCTTTTAAGCCTTCCTCTGCTATCACTATAATGAGAAACAGGTGTTAGAAATAATTATGAGCCAGGTGATGAGCCTCTCCCTCTCCCGCAGACCGACACATGACCTGTTGTTTGGGAACTCCTACGTTACAAACAGGATCTGTATAATTGTTCGTGAATAAGTGGAATATGGCAAATATACACTTAAAATTATCTCTCTCTTTTATCCAGCCCCAACTGGGTGTAACTATGAGAGTCTAAAAATGATAACCCGGAGATTTCTCCAGTCCTAAGCTAACGAAAAGCTATTTTCAGCTAAGTTCTCCCATGCCTTCAACAGTAATCGTAGATATAGTACGCCCCAGCAGTAAACACTATGCATGTATGGTAACACAACTGATGTACAGGATGTACCCCCTAGTGCTCTATCTAATCTAGTCATGATGCTGATGAAACCATCATACGGATGTCTAAAGAGCCTGCAACTGGATAGTGCCTATTTTGTACATATTTAGAGTAAACACAAGGCTACTTTTACCGAGATAACACAACATCTAAAATTGGTAAAAAGGGCAACATTCACACAGATATACAAAGTAGGCCTTTTGCCCTCTGACTTAGGGTGAAAATAAACAGATAAGGGAGCCAACTAAAGTGATTAGACCTAGGAACTAGAACTAGAAGTGGCCATATGGATCAAACAAAGTGAGAAAGTGTGTAAAATGCAACAACATGACTTTGTAAAGTAACAATCTGCAGTTTGCACTGCCTATCTATTCCAGTTACAGATTAATGTAAATTAATGAGAATCAAATATGGCAGAATTCTATTAGAGGAGTTTTTACACATTTATAATTGTGACATTAATCACCAAATTATGATCTGTGATTTTTTTGTAGTATATTAGTCTATACCTGCCCACCATAAGAAACATCTTCCCCATGTAGCTGCACACTATCATTCTTGAAACATATAGAATTTCACTTACCCATCAACATCTTTTTCTGGGGCCACAGCATTAGTCACTTTTTCTGTGTCTATTGCATTGATGGAGTCGAGGGGCAGTTGTACAATGAGACCATGGACTGCAGGGTTCTCATTGACTGCAACTATGCTGCGTAGAACCTGAAGAATATCAGTGGGATTAGCCTTCAGAATACGAAACTTTTTACCAGTAAATGAAGTTTTATTTGCCATGTACCACATTTACTTCAGAAAACTTGTTATCTTCTATTCCGAACTTGGCCAACCTCTGAAAAGACCTGGACCAAAACTGGATCAATACAATTAAGTCCCAAAGACTGAACAAAAGACTTCCAACACCTCTGATTTTTTGTGATAATGAATTGTGAGCAATGCTACTCAGATATATAAAGCTATTAAGGGAGAAAGGACAGAAAACAAGATGAGGTGAATCACACCTTTGGTTATTGCTTGGGGCCTGTTGCACTTACTTCATCTTCTGTGGCTGTCTTCGGAAGCCTAATGTGGTTTGCATTGATTTCAATCTACTCAAGGGAGAGAGACAGTGTCAGTGAGAGCTTTATGATAAACATGCATCTATTTATTAAATCAGCTCATGCAACCTCAGCTGCTGCCTTGAGTTTCATACTGATGTAGAGGTTTGAGTCATCTCTGTCCCCGACCTAGAACAAACCACAAAACACACCCCAGTACACATGAGATTAAGCAAATGAAGGTAGAAATCTCACCTGATCTCTAACATAGCATAAATAATACATTATTACTCTAATACTTGTAGACTATCCTGTAAAACAGAATCAGCAAACCAATCACTCAAATGCAGTGCAATGTTAGTTAGTCTAATACTGATGCATTGATGCTATTTATTTGGTTATTTATAAAAAATAATGTGTTGTTTGAATTTATAACACAGCGCTCTGGAATACTCGATTCTGATTAGTCAATGGCGCCATCTAGCAGTCTGATCTCTCTGAGAAACAACCACACATCTGGGGATTAAGATGTATCAGACCACTCATCTGGGTATTACGAGTCATCTTTCCTGCTTCTTGGATCACTGTCTGATCTCTACAAGTAAGCTAATAAAATAATTTACCACTCAAATCAATGTTTCATATGTATTTATTTATTTATTTGGCAAGGAGTCTTGTAATAGGCTGGATAATGAGGAGTCAGATAGTAATTTTTACTAAATAAATACCATCAGATCTCTGACCCAAACCGGAGGAGGATTTCAGCCGTTCAGCGATTTATTTCTTCATACATAGTTACATAATGTCAACACAAATTAATATTCTATGAAAATGTGTTTATTTATTTTGTTAGTAGCTATGTAATAAGCAGGATAATGTACAGTCAGCCAGTTGTTCTCACAAAATAAACCACTTCAGGGCGATACTATACTGATCACCCTGTCTGGCTTTATTTTACGATAATAACCGGCTGACTGTACATTGTTCCTAACATGTTTTTTAAAAACATTAAAATATCTAAAATATAACAACAAAACAACACATCTCAGGCAGTGAGATTATTATGGATGAAGCCATGAGTCACAGACAGACCAATGTTAAATGTTATCTTATCCCCGTGACCTTAAACTAACACACCTTTATTACACAAACACATTGCACACTTTTGCATTTATCAACACATGACCGTGAAAGCATAGGGAGATTATCTATTTTAAAACAACACCCACAACCGTGAGAGAGAAAAAAATGGCACATTACCAAATGACCATCTGGAGCAGAATGAGTGGAGAAAAGAATAAAGAACGATGAGTCAGATTATCAGGAGAAATAAAATTATACATCTATTGCCACAAGGCATGAGGGAAGATGGGGTAAGACGACCCGCTTCAGAACAATGTGCATTTGCTGATAAATCAGCTTACTTATATTTGAGTTCAGAACATAGAGGATAATAATATATTAGAAGTATATTAGGAATAAATGGGAATATTTTCTAAAAGAGTTGTTATTGAAGATGACCAAAATGACTAGTTGTAACTAATGTAAAATCAAATATTCTATTTAAAATTATGCATCCAATCAATTTAGTTCACTGAAATAAACTATAATGCAAATATTTTAGAAGACAGGGACATAACAACTGCAACAACAACTCTAAATTCGGATGCCATTATTCAATTCAATCAAAGGTTATGATAAATAATAATGATGTCTGAAATATGCTTTTATCTATGTAATTATTAACCAATTATTATTATTATTATTATTATTACTTAAATAATTACAATAAAAACAACAAGATGCCTTTTGCCAATTATATGGGCCAAAATAATGAGCAAGAGGTGCAGACTGACCTGCAACACAACCAGGCCTGGCCTGAAGCCTGGTAGCTGATTCTTCATCTCTGCAATCTCCTTCTTCAGTCGTTCCCTCACCAGTCTAGAGATAAAAAGTTGAATGACAGTTGATCTACCTTAATTCTACATCTGCAGGGGCCCTTGCTCTCAGACACACTCAAACATACTGTGAGGTCTTTTTGCCAGAGACAATGGTTGCCATGGTGCAATGACTGTCCCAGTTTCTCCAAGCTCCTCGCCGGAGCATTGTGGCAGTGGCGGAGAACATGTCCAGCTACTGAGGACAACACCATGAGAAAGTTAGTGATCTACCAATTGGAGATGAGAAACAACAGTGAGATGACAGATAGAGGGCATGTTCAAAAACAGCTTCTTCAGTATTCTACAGACAGCAACACCTTTTCCTCTGTGAAAATCTGCACAGCCACTCCTCACTCCTCTGCTGTCACTGGAAACTGTGCAACTCTCAGACCAGAGAGGTTTCACTGGTCTCACTGAATTCTGCTGTGGCTATTCCAGTATGGCTGAGAAAGTAGGCAGATAAAGGTGCCCTGTTAAGGCTGCAACGCTTACACAAGCTCAAAATATCACATGGTTTGAGCATGCACGAGCCCAAGGAGGTTAAACTACAACTGCTGGGCTGTGGAGGAAGTGGGTAGACTCAAAGCAAAAGAGCCAGGCAGCCAATCAGGGATCCTTTCAGTTGGAGACTAAAAACATTCTTGGGACTGTGTCTCGGGTTTTTTTTTTTTTTTTTTTTTTCTCACTGTCTTTCTTTCCTGTGAAGAACTCGTCTGTGAACTCCAAACTCCAAAGTTGTCCCTCCTCCTGAAAACAGCAGGCAATGATCCAACCACTGGGAGGAGTCTCGTGCAAAGAAGCCTAAAGTGTTTATGTGCTGCCTGTAAACAAAACTAACGTAGTTACTTCTTTTTTATTTTGGCACGGCTACCATGAAGCTGAATATGATATAGGCAATAACATACTAAACATTTACTTTGTAGGTATAATTTTTTTTTGTGGATTTATACTCTTTAAAAAGCTTTTAATGTTACAACGAATTACTCAAATTACAACACCAAAAAACTGAAACTGATTACATCTCACAGCTTGATGTCGTCGTTGAGGAAATAGGAAACATTACCGTGGCTAAGTGGAGAAAAAACAAAGTCCAGCAAACGCCAACATCAAGACCCAAGCGTTTACAAAAAGGAATTGAAACAGTTTATTTACTATAGTGTTACGCCCTCTAGTGATTGACTTTTGTATAACAACAACGTTTAAGAGACGTTACAATCAGCGAGAAATCTCAACAATCAGTGTCGGCCGCACACATGGAAATACATTTTCCAAAAGTTTGGAATAACGTACATATTTTCTCTTATGGAAAGAAATTGGTATTTTATTCACCAAAGTGGCATTCAACTGATCACAATGTATAGTCAGGACATTAATAACATGAAAAATTACTATTACAATTTGATTTTTTTTTTTTCTGAACTTCTTAAACTACTTCAAAGATTTCTCATAAAAAAAATCCTCCACGTGCAGCAATGACAGCTTTGCAGATCCTTGGCATTCTAGCTGTCAGTTTGTCCAGATACTCAGGTGACATTTCATCCCACGCTTCCTGTAGCACTTGCCATAGATGTGGCTGTCTTGTCGGGCACTTCTCACGCACCTTACAGTCTAGCTGATCCCACAAAAGCTCAATGGGGTTAAGATCCATAACACTCTTTTCCAATTATCTGTTGTCCAATGTCTGTTTCTTTGCCCACTCTAACCTTTAGAGTATTTTTGATTTTCTGTTTCAAAAGTGGCTTTTTCTTTGCAATTCTTCCCATAAGGCCTGCATTCCTGAGTCTTCTCTTTACTGTTGTAAATGAAACTGGTGTTGAGCAGGTAGAATTCAATGAAGCTGTCAGCTGAGGACATGTGAGGTGTCTATTTCTCAAACTAGCGACTCTGATGTACTTATCCTCTTGTTTAGTTGTACATCTGGCCTTCCACATCTCTTTCTGTCCTTGTTAGAGCCAGTTGTCCTTTGTCTCTGAAGACTGTAGTGTACACCTTTGTATGAAGTATTGTATAGCCTTCATTCCTCAAAACAATGATTGACGAGTTTCTAGAGAAAGTTGTTTCTTTTTTGCTATTTTTGACCAAATATTGACCTTAAGACATGCCAGTCTATTGCATATTGTGGCAACTCAAAAACATACACAAAGACAATGTTAAGCTTCATTTAACGAACCAAATAGCTTTCAACTGTGTTTGATATAATGACAAGTGATTTTCTAGTACCAAATTAGCAATTTAGCATGATTACTCAAGGATAAGGTGTTGGAGTGATGGCTGCTGGAAATGGGGCCTATCTAGATTTGATCAAAAATGACTTTTTTCAAATAGTGATGGTGCTGTTTTTTACATCAGTAATGCCCTGACTATACATTGTGATCAGTTGAATGCCACTTTGGTGAATAAAAGTACCAATTTCCATCCAAACAGCAAAATCTGTACATTATTCCAAACTTCTGGCCGCCAGTGTGTGTGTGTGTGTGTGTGTGTGTGTGTGTGTGTGTGTGTGTGTGTGTGTGTGTGTGTGTATATATATATATATATATATATATATATATATATATATATATATTTTGTTAAAAATTACACAATTCAATTTGATGGAAATTTATTATGCGTTTGAAATGCGTGAATCTTAAAAATAACCCCTTTAATGTGGCATGTAATATTCTCTGAAAAGCTCTTAAAGGTATACTCAGTATTTTTATTTATTTGTTATGTTATAATTTTTTTGTTTTGTTTATGTCATCTTGGATTTTAACCGACACATAGGGGCGTGGATGCAGCATCATTCAAACGCATAGTTTTTATACCCATACCATTGTAGAAATTCACTATTCACAGTCAGCCATGATTAATTTAATCCATGAGTGAAAGTGTTCAATAACAAGATGGTTACTGAGAATAAGTGAGTAGTATTCAGTTGGTCATGTGATCCTAACATGGCAGCTCCCATGTGGGGACCCTCTCCATGTAGAATAAAACAGCTTTTATAAGGTTAGTGATATGACTGGATTCTTCATCTCATGTAAGTAAGTGGTCATGATTTTATACATATATTTCAAAATTACAATATTTTTTAGGTGTGAAACTTTTTAACTGAGGAAAAAAATAAATAAATACTGAGTGCACCTTTAAGCTCAGGACATAACTTTTTCTTTAGAATTTCTCTGCTTGAATCTCAAGGCAAACTTCTTTCACAGGAAGCAAACTTAAGGTTACAACTTAGGCTACAACTTAAGGTTTGTTACTGTTATTTGATTTATGTGATAAATCAAGTGATACTGTATTAAGTTGTTTTAAAATGCATGTAGCCTAAAAATAAGCAAAGCAAGGCATTAATTTAAAAAGTGGCCAACTCTGAGCTACAGGTGCATCTCAATAAATTAGAATGTCGTGGAAAAGTTCATTTATTTCAGTAATTCAACTCAAATTGTGAAACTCGTGTATTAAATAAATTCAGTGCACACAGACTGAAGTAGTTTAAGTCTTTGGTTCTTTTAATTGTGATGATTTTGGCTCACATTTAACACAAACCCACCAATTCACTATCTCAAAAAATTAGAATATGGTGACATGCCAATCAGCTAATCAACTCAAAACACCTGCAAAGGTTTCCTGAGCCTTCAAAATGGTCTCTCAGTTTGGTTCACTAGGCTACACAATCATGGGGAAGACTGCTGATCTGTCCAGAAGACAATCATTGACACCCTTCACAAGGAGGGTAAGCCACAAACATTCATTGCCAAAGAAGCTGGCTGTTCACAGAGTGCTGTATCCAAGCATGTTAACAGAAAGTTGAGTGGAAGGAAAAAATGTGGAAGAAAAAGATGCACAACCAACCGAGAGAACCGCAGCCTTATGAGGATTGTCAAGCAAATTCGATTCAAGAATTTGGGTGAACTTCACAAGGAATGGACAGAGGCTGGGGTCAAGGCATCAAGAGTCACTACACACAGATGTGTCAAGGAATTTGGCTACAGTTGTCGTATTCCTCTTGTTAAGCCACTCCTGAACCACAGACAACGTCAGAGGTGTCTTACCTGGGCTAAGGAGAAGAAGAACTGGACTGTTGCCCAGTGGTCCAAAGTCCTCTTTTCAGATGAGAGCAAGTTTTGTATTTCATTTGGAAACCAAGGTCCTAGAGTCTGGAGGAAGGGTGGAGAAGCTCATAGCCCAAGTTGCTTGAAGTCCAGTGTTAAGTTTCCACAGTCTGTGATGATTTGGGGTGCAATGTCATCTGCTGGTGTTGGTCCATTGTGTTTTTTGAAAACCAAAGTCACTGCACCCGTTTACCAAGAAATTTTGGAGCACTTCATGCTTCCTTCTGCTGACCAGCTTTTTAAAGATGCTGATTTCATTTTCCAGCAGGATTTGGCACCTGCCCACACTGCCAAAAGCACCAAAAGTTGGTTAAATGACCATGGTGTTGGTGTGCTTGACTGGCCAGCAAACTCACCAGACCTGAACCCCCCAGAGAATCTATGGGGTATTGTCAAGAGGAAAATGAGAAACAAGAGACCAAAAAATGTAGATGAGCTGAAGGCCACTGTCAAAGAAACCTGGGCTTCCATACCACCTCAGCTGTGCCACAAACTGATCACCTCCATGCCACGCCGAATTGAGGCAGTAATTAAAGCAAAAGGAGCCCCTACCAAGTACTGAGTACATATACAGTAAATGAACATACTTTCCAGAAGGCCAACAATTCACTAAAAATGTTTTTTTTTATTGGTCTTATGATGTATTCTAATTTTTTGAGATAGTGAATTGGTGGGTTTTTGTTAAATGTGAGCAAAATCATCACAATTAAAAGAACCAAAGACTTAAACTACTTCAGTCTGTGTGCATTGAATTTATTTAATACACGAGTTTCACAATTTGAGTTGAATTACTGAAATAAATGAACTTTTCCACGACATTCTAATTTATTGAGATGCACCTGTATTTACCTCAGGACACTGTGCTTGTACCTTACAACACATATTTATATGGCCACTAGGAGGCAATAACGAATCAGGTTTCAAGGAAAGTGACCTCACAAACAACGAGTCAACGATACAGATATTCCAGATATTGACTGATCAAATATAAACCCAGCCAGCAAAACTTCAAATAACAAATGTATAAATACAGCACTTTAATATCAGGTAAGCAGCTGTATTCACTCCTAAAGCAACTGTGTACAGTTCCCCCTCTAGGACCTTAAAGGGTTACACTTTTTGTAAACATTTGGTCAGTTTGTCTCTAATACATGTAAAAGTTAATCAGTGAAGCTAGTAGGCCCTATGTAATGACAGAAAAAGCTTCTGAAGATATACTGTCAGCTGTCAATGAAGTGTACTTTCTTACACAGATTTCTCAGATTCAGAAGTCTTTCTGGGTGAAAATGTAAAACTTTGACAGTTTTAAGAGAACATAAAACACTGACTGAAGAAAATCAGATATTTCTTAATCCTTTTGTCATAAAAACGTTTTGTTTTCTCTTTCCGATCACTGGTGTCCCAGAATTCTCACAAATTAACAGTCAGTGTATATCTGGCTATTCAACATACAGATCCATCGTGCACCATGCTCTCCAGAACACCATTAGTGTCCTTTAATCATTAAAATAATTAGAATTATTTCCTGCTCAAGGGACATTAGTGTGTAATTGCTCTGGTTAGACTGATCTTGTTAGCCAAATGATATAAGCCTGACTTGCTCCTGGTGCTGTGGAAAAAATATTTGAAGAGCAATTTAACAGTTACACACTTTGCCAGAACTCGGTTCATTACATAATGTGGGTCACTGAGACTGACTTAGTAATGCCAATGAACCTTATAGGCAGGGTTGGGAGGATTACTTTTGTAATGTATTCCACTACAGATTACAGAATACATGCTGTAAAATGTCACTTGTAACGTATTCCATTAGATTACTCAAGGTCAGTAACATATTCTAAATACTTTGGATTATTTCTTCAGCACTTTTAGATTTTTTCACTTGTTTTGACTATAAAAACTCACATGTTACAAAATACACATGTTAAAAATACATTCTCTGAAAAACCTAAATATCTTATGCAATGTTGTTTCTAAAACAAGATAAATCAAACTGATCTTGTTTTAAGAATTTTTAGATATTTTTACAGGAAAACAATACAAAAATTATTATCAAGAATATGACTTTTGCTCTAATATCAAAGGTCTTACTAGAAAAAAGAAATTATGATCCAACGTGAATTTTCTTGATAAAAAAATATGATCGTGCCTGGTAACATGTGCATGTAAAATGGCTAGAAATAGCATTTTAGCTTAGCGTAAAGCTGACAATTACACAAGGTTTATTTCTATTTCTTCTGCTCCAAACTTACTTCTCTGTCTGCTCGTATGAATGTAACACATCATAAGAAAGTGTTTAATGGCTGTTCAAATGCACTTTGGATCGCATCATTTATATGTATAAATGTTTTCCATCTGAAAGGACTAAATATTAAATGAAACAAATGACAATAAAATGCAAAGTAATCTCTTCAGTAATCAAAAGACTTTTTGAATGTAACTGTATTCTAATTACCGATGATTTAAATTGTAACTGTATTGGAATACAGTTACTTAGATTTTGTGTTTTAAATACGTATTCCCATTACATGTATTTTGTTACTCCCCAACCCTACTTATAGGTGATCAAACCAAGGGTGGATATTTAGAACATGAATATAATTTAATATGTTCACATGCACAGTTAAAGGGACATTTTACTGAACTGTTCAATGAAAACAATGCCATCATTTACTCACCATCATGTTGTTCTTAACCCATATGACTTTCTTTATTCTGTGGACCATAGGGAAATGTAAGACAAAATGTTAGCCTTAGTCACAATTCATTTTCATTGCATCTTTTTTTTTTTTTTTCATACAGAGAAAATACATGCTGACTGAGGCTAATGTTCTGTCTAACATCTTTTATGTTCCACAGAAGAAAGTCATACGGATTTGGAACAACATGAGGGTTAGTGAAAGAGTACAGAATTTTCATTTTTGGGCGAGCTATAATTCTTTAACCCTAGAATGCATTTATGGGTCAAAAATTACATTGTGTCTAGTTTTTAGGACATAATTTTTACATGAAGTGGTCTTTTGATCTTCCACACCATGTATTCCTATCATGTGAACTGACATTTTTAACAATTAGTTGAATGTTTTTTAAATTATAAGAGAATTTGCATCACTACCCTTAGAATACATACATTTATGTGGGTCCTATTTAACCCATATACAGTATATGTGTTTTCTATGGGATTCAGTGCATTTAACACTGGTATTATTTTTGTAATACATTGATTATTTTCATTTTCCATTTGTCATGTAATTAAATATATGTTAAATGCCATGTTCACATTTATATTTATGTGTAGTATGCAAGTATAGAAAGATATAATTCAGCTGATACTTATATTCAAAGTGCTTGATATTACACACATTACAGGGAGCAACCTGAGGTTAGGTGACTAGTTCATATCACAGGTACAATGGGTAGCATCTGGACCACTTCTTAGTGTTTTTGAACCTGCAATTTATCATTTTTTAGTACACCTCACCACTCTAAACATCAAATATAGCTACATAGTATATTATGGAAATATAGTGTCATTCAGCAACAGAGTACATAAGGTTGTCATTTTAAAAGTTTAACACATTAAAAAAATAAAAAATAAAACATTTTATCCTAGTCCATTGTACTTATTTGTATGTGTTTGTGTGGGTAGAGTTGTTGAGACGTTTCATATTTTACCACCAAACATGGAAATTGTCCATATTTCTGTTAAAGCCTACAGGTATTTTAACATTGTCACCCAAAATTCCTACTCCATATTCAATGTGTCTGAAACTCTTCAATTTTGAATAAAAGCTATATAAACAATTATTAAATTTAAGTGACTAATAAAATTATCATTAGAGTTAATGTTTAAAAAAAAAAAAAAAAAAATTTTATAAAGAATAAGCATATAGATTTCACCTGGGTCTTTTTTTACCCACATTTAATGGGGGTAAGATCACAGATGCATTCTAGGGTTAATTCAAGACCAGAGTTGGAGTATCAGTTGTAAAGCCCTTGGTATTAAAACTCACTTTAAAAATGTTTCTATTGGTTTTGTAGTCTTTACTTGTCTTCAAAGCCTGCTGAACAGGCTGCTCAAATCCCTAAAGGCCCCACACAAATGATCTGGTACATACTTTTTTCAGTTCATATAAAGAATACAACAATATGTCATGCAGCTTCATGCTAGCAACCCCTATTATAAAGATTTCTTAAAACACACAATCTCATGTCTCTGAAGACATTACATTTCTCAGTGCAATGTCTTGGTATTGTTACCAAATCATGACAATTTATGTGTCAGTATGAATTACTATACACTGTACCTATGCTCTGCTAAATGTTTAATTGATCTAAAATATTTAATTGGTTAGAAATTGCCTCTAGAAAAGAATAATAATAAAATAAAAATAAAAACAATAATCTCAAACAGCTAGAAAAATTATGAAAATTCAATGGTAAAAAATGTGGGAACCCTGTTTTTTATTTATCGTTTTAAATTTACTTTTTGAAACAATCTTTTTACACATAAAGGCACTTTTAAAATCGTACCACAACATCCCTCATTAAGTACTGATAATACTGAGATAATGGCTGAAATAGCAATTTCATCGATACATAAGATCCTAATTATACATCTATTCAGTTGTTAAAAAAAAAGAAACTGGCCTGCAGAGAAAAGTACTGTCTTCATGATGCAATCACATGAAATCTTTCTGGAGGAAGCCTACTTCATGGGATCAGTAGTTCTCTTGATTCACAAAGAGACTTCCATCACAAACGTAATAATGTGTATTGTCACTGTTTCTGATAATGTTTCATTAGGCTACAGTCCTCTCACACACCTGTGGAGGAAAGCTCAAACTAATGTGACATGACACTAATACTGCTAAGAAATGTGTGGTTGTAGATGTGGGTTAGTACTAAGAATTACTTAGGTGCAAGTGTATACTGTAGGTGGCTTGCTTGTTGAGCAGATTGGTCTGTATGAAAATTATGTCCTTATCAAGGGGAATGTTTTCCCTGGAGAAACAAGAGCTAGCCAAAACACAGATAGAGAGAAATGAAAAGAGCTGGTACACATTTTGCAAATAGAGCTAATGTGATTCCAATGCTTTGAAAGAATGCTCTCTAAGACTTGGTCTCTCTTACACACACAGAGAGACATGCACATACACACTCTGATATGCAAAGATGATCCAATTATCTCTCCTTGTCCAAGCTCTTTTGGCCTTTCCTAATGTTTTCATTTTTCTTTCCTCTGAAATAATGGATTGGAAATCACAGAGTGTTCTGTTTGCACTCTGCTCATACATTTTAATTCGCCAAGGATGGAGTACTTTGCAACTGAGATTCCTGATTTCTGAACTTAGTGGTGTGACAGCAAATTTACTTTGTGGCTATTTACAGAGTGGTGAAAATAGTCGGCTCCTCTGTCCCACTTACGTCATATAGCAGCGTTATAGTCCTCATAAAACAAGACATAGTGTGATAAATCAGAAGTGGTGATCAGTGGCGAAAATGAAAAAATGAGACATGGTGATTTAAGGGCATAGCTGTGCTTTTTCTCCCTGGATGCCAGCCTGGCAACTGTTGTGTCAAAACAGATGTAAAGGTAGGATGGCACATCCATAAATGGGTCATTGAGTTGTGCCAGCGAACTAGGACAACAGTGTAGAATGTTTGCAGGGTGAATAATTAATTCCAGATCCGCCTAGCTGCAGATTCATAAGAGAATGAACCTGGTGGATGGCATATTGAAGATTAGCCTTATGCACACAGAGTAGTTGGTTTGGGTGTAAACTATTTGGTACTTTTGGGTCAAAATGAATACTGTGCTGTTATTGCTGATCCCAATGTGCCTTGGCTTAAAAAGAAATCACATTCTTCATCACACTGCCCATTTGCCCTACTAACCTAGATACCTGTTGAGGTGGCTAAAGCATCAGGTTTATAGTAATTACAAATGCATCTTTGGAATTATGGAGCATTAACTACCAATCCAGCAGATGGCGCTAAAGTTAATTCTAAATTAGTTTGACGTGTTGTGCAACAACGCGAGTCTGTGCAGCTCAATACAAAAATGTAGCACCACAGGTTTCAGTCAATCAAGCATTAATGTTAGAGTAAAAAAAGGTTTATATATATATATATATATATATATATATATATATATATATATATATACACACACACACACACACACACACACACTGGCGGCCAAAATAATGTACAGATTTTGCTGTTTTGGATGGAAATTGTTACTTTAATTCACCAAAGTGGCATTCAACTGATCACAAAGTATAGTCAGGACATTACTGATGTAAAAAACAGCACCATCACTATTTGAAAAAAGTCAGGCCCCATTTCCAGCAGCCATCACTCCAACACCTTATCCTTGAGTAATCATGCTAAATTGCTATTTTGGAACTAGAAAATCACTTGCCATTAGATCAAACACAGTTGAAAGCTATTTGGTTTGTTAAATGAAGCTTAACATTGTCTTTGTGTTTGTTTTTGAGTTGCCACAGTATGCAATAGACTGGCATGTCTTAAAGTCAATATTAAGTAAAAAAAAAAGGCAAAAAAAAAAAAAAAAACATCTTTCTCTAGAAACTCGTCAGTATATCATTGTTTTGAGGAATGAAGGCTATACAATGCTTGAAACTGCCAAAAAACTGAAAATTTCATACAAAGGTGTACTCTACAGAGTACACCTTTAAATAAGAGAATAAGTACATCAGAGTCTCTAGTTTGAGAAATAGACGCCTCACATGTGAATGTGAATAGAAACCGCCAGTATATATATATATATATCAAGAAAATTCACGTTGGATCATAATTTATTTTTTCTAGTAAGACCTTTGATATTAGGGCAAAAGTCATATTCTTGATAATAATTTTTGTATTGTTTTCCTGTAAAAATATCTAAAAATTCTTAAAACAAGATCAATTTGATTTATCTCATTTTAGAAACAACATTGCATAAGATATTTAGGTTTTTCAGAGAATGTATTTTTAACATGTGTATTTTGTCTTACTGTACTGGCAGAGTTTTTATAGTCAAAACAAGTGAAAAAATCTAAAAGTGCTGAAGAAATAATCCAAAGTATTTAGAATATGTTACTGACCTTGAGTAATCTAACGGAATACGTTACAAGTGACATTTTACAGCATGTATTCTGTAATCTGTAGTGGAATACAAAAGTAACCCTCCCAACCCTGTATATACACTACACTATTACAAAAATGTAATAAAAATTAAAAAAAACAGTTCCCTATCTGTCACTCACTCGACGTTGGTGTCGATGTAGTGACACTAAGGGTCACTCTTGGCCCGAGACACCTCTGGTCTTTGATAAAAGGCCAATGAAAATTGGCGAGTGGTATTTGCATGCCACTCCCCCGGACATACGGGTATAAAAGGAGCTGGTATGCATTTACGTCGTCTCTGACGGCCAAGGCCTACGGTGCCGCTGGACAAGCCGCCTCTGCCCTGCATGCCATGGCTCTCCTGCAAGTCCCTAAAGGCGCTAAAGGAACTGCACGAGGGTAGTTCCGCCCCGGGATTGATGCAGGAACTGCGCTCGGTGACCGACCTCGCTCTCCGAGTGACGGAGGTCACAGCGCGGTCTCTTGGGCGGAAGATGGCCACACTAGTGGTCCAGGAGCGCCACCTTTGGCTCAACCTGGTCGAGATGGGTGAGGCCGACAAGACACGATTCCTTGCTGCCCCCATTTCCCAGGCGGGCCTATTCGGCGACACCGTCGAGGACTTTGCCCAGCAGTTCTTGATGGTAGAGCAGTAGATGGATGCTAGCCGGCATATCCTGCCCCGGCACGGCTCAAGATCCCGCACCCCGTCTACTCATCACCAAGGGCGTCCCCCTGCGGTGACTGCACCGGCTCCGCCGCAGCCCGCCCCTTCGGCCCGGCCCCAGCGTGGCGCCCACCGCAGGAAGCAGACGCCACCCGTCTCGCGGCTGCCCAGAACCCGTGAAAGGCTTCAAAGCGCCCTTGAGACGGGTGACCCAGGGACAATGAAACCCGCTGTTCTGGAGCTGGTAAGCAGATCTTCATCTATTTGTTACCTTTTGCATTTAATTGCGCTGCATGCCCAAGTGGCTGCAGTACTCAAGAGCTCAGCAAGAGCGGTTTCCTTGTTCCCTGGGTCACGTATCACGTGTATGGCTGTCATCACGACCACCATCCACCACTCCATTTGGCAGGTTTGGCGCTCCAGCGGCGGTCTCCCGCACCTGAGCACCCAGCTGTGGCACAAATCCACCCCCGATGTGACAGTCTCCACGGATTACGAGGACAGGCCTCTTCCTCTCCCATCCCAGGCTGTTCCGGGGGTGGTCACAAGGAGCCAGGTAAGTGCTTCGATGTCCTTAGTCTCAGCACGGCCACGACGTGGTGTGGCACCTCAAGCTCCACCCCACTGCGAGGCCCCACCTGCCGGTACATCTGATGACGTTGTCCCTTTGGTCCCCCTTGCACGGAACTTGGACGCATGGCTTGCGCTTTCCAATCCGTCACGAGGGCTGGTCCGGACCGTCCGACTCGGCTGCGCGATTCACTTTGCCGGGCATCCGCCCAGGTTCAGCGGTGTCCACTTCACCTTGGTGAAAGACGAAAACGCTGCTACCTTGCGCGGAGATCGCTACCCTCCTACGGAAGGGCGCGATAGAACCTGTCCCTCCAGCTGAGATGAAGAAGGGGTTTTTTCAGCCCCTACTTCATTGTACCGAAAAAAGGCGGTGGGTTGAGGCCAATCTTGGACCTGTGAATTCTGAACTAGGCTTTACACAGACTCCCGTTCAAGATGCTGACGCGAAAACGCATTCTGGCGAGCGTCCGACATCAAGATTGGTTCGCGGCGGTAGACCTGAAGGATGCGTACTTCCACGCCTCGATCCTTCCTCGACACAGACCCTTCCTGCGGTTCGCGTTCGAGGGTCAGGCATATCAGTACAAAGTCCTCCCTTTCGGCCTGTCCCTGTCTCCTTGTATCTTTACGAAGGCCGCCGAGGCTGCCCTTGCCCCGTTAAGGGAGGTGGGCATTCGCGTTCTCAACTATCTCGATGACTGGCTAATCCTAGCTCACTCTCAAGATGTGTTGTGCGTACACAGGGACCTGGTGCTCTCACACCTCAGCCGACTAGGGCTTCGGGTCAACTGGGAAAAGAGCAAGCTCCTCCCGGTTCAGAGCATCTCTTTTCTCGGTTTGGAGTTGGACTCACTCTCCTTGACGGCACACCTTACAAACGAGCATGCCCAGTCGGTGCTGGCCTGTTTGAAGGTGTTCAAACAGGGAACAGCGGTTCCACTGAAACTCCCTCAGAGGCTCCTGGGGCATATGGCATCCTCGGCGGTGGCCACCCTGCTCGGGTTGATGCATATGAGGCCGCTTCAGCACTGGCTCCAGACTCGAGCCCCGAGACGGCCATGGTGCCACGGGACACACCGCGTGACCATCACATTGGTCTGTCACCGTCTTTTCAGCCCTTGGACCGACCTCTCATTCCTACGGGCAGGTGTTCCTCTAGAACTGGTCCCCAGGCACGTCGTGGTCATGACAGATGCCTCCAAAATGGGCTGGGGTGCTGTTTGCAACGGGCACGCAGCCGCCGGCCTCTGGACGGGTCCGCAACTGCATTGGCACATCAACTGCCTCGAGTTGTTGGCAATTCTGCTCACCCTGTGGAGGTTTCGGCCGTTGATCCAGGGCAAGCACGTGTTAGTTCAGACAGACAACACGACAATGGTAGCATATGTCAACCGCCAAGGTGGTTTGCGCTCTCGTTGTATGTCACAACTCGCCCGCCGTCTCCTCCTCTGGAGTCAGCAGCACCTCAAGTCGCTGCAAGCCACTCACATCCCGGGCAACCTCAACACTACGGTGGACGCGCCGTCACAACAGGTTACCCTCAGGAGAGAGTGGAGACTCCACCTTCAGGTGGTCCAGCTGATTTGGAGTTGATTCGGCAGGCACAGGTGCACCTGTTCGCCTCCCAAGAATCCTCCCCACTGCCCGCTCTGGTACACCCTGACCGAGGCCTCCCTCGGCATAGATGCGCTGGCACACAGCTGGCCCCCTGGCATTTGCAAATATGCGTTTCCCCTAGTGAGCCTGCTTGCACAGACCCTGTGCAAGGTCAGGGAGGATGAGGAGCAGGTCATCCTGGTAGCACCCTACTGGCCCACCCAGACGTGGTGCTCGGACCTCATGCTCCTCGCGACAGCTCCCCCCTGGCAAATTCCCCTGAGGAAGGACCTTCTTTCTCAGGGAAGGGGCACCATCTGGCACCCACGCCCAGACCTCTGGAATCTCCATGTCTGGCCCCTGGACGGGACGCGGAAGACCTAAGCTGTCTCCCACCTGCGATGGTAGACACGATCACTCAGGCTAGGGCTCCCTCCACGAGGCGCTTGTATGCCTTTTAAGTGGCGTCTGTTCGCTAAGTGGTGTTTTTCCCGTCGGGAAGACCCCCAGAGATGCGCAGTCAGATCAGTGCTTTCCTTCCTGCAAGAGAGGTTGGAAGGGAGGCTGTCCCCTTCCACCTTGAAGGTGTACATTGCTGCCATAGCAGCACACCACGACGCAGTCGATGGTAAGTCCTTAGGGAAGCACGACCTGATCATCAGGTTCCTAAGAGGCGCCAGGAGGCTGAATCCCTCCAGGCCATGCCTCGTTCCCTCATCGGACCTCTGTAGTTCTTCAGGGTCTACAGAAAGCCCCCTTTCAGCCTTTGCAATCAGACCAGCTTAAGGCACTCTCCTTGAAGACTGCCCTCCTTACTGCGCTCACTTCCATCAAGAGGGTAGGTGACTTGCAAGCGTTCTCTGTCAGCGAAACGTGCCTGGAGTTCGGTCCAGGTTACTCTCACGTGATCCTGAGACCCTGACCGGGCTATGTGCCCAAGGTTCCCACCATCCCTTTAGGGACTAGGTGGTGAACCTGCAAGTGCTGCCCCAGGAGAAGGCAGACCCAGCCCTGTCGTTGCTGTGTCCGGTGCGCGCTTTACGCATCTATTTGGATCGCACGCAGAGCTTTAGAGTCTCTGAGCAGGTCTTTGTCTGCTTTGGTGCACAGCGGAAAGGAAGCGCTGTCTCCAAGCAGAGGATCGCCCACTGGCTTGTTGACACCATAACTATGGCATATCTCGCCCAAAACATGCCACCCCCGGTAGAGCTACTAGCCCATTCTACCCGTGGTGTAGCGGCTTCTTGGGCCTTGGCCAGAGGTGCCTCTCTAACAGAAATTTGCAGAGCAGCGGGCTGGGCAACACCCAACACCTTTGCAAGGTTCTACAACCTCCGGGTGGAACCGGTTTCATCCAAGGTAGTGGCACCCAACACAAGCAGATAAGCCCGGGATAGCCGGCCGGGTGTATCGCTTGCACATAGCGCCTTCTACCTCCTTTTGAGCTGAAGACGTGCGCCGTTAATTCCCAGTAGTGTTTACAAAATTTGTTCCCTGGTTGACTTCCTCCGAGCCCTGTGGCAGTCGAGTTTTCAGAGAGACTCACTGCTGGCCCAGTACACGCGCTAACTAAGAGCCCTGTTCTGGGGTAGGTGCTCCGCATCTGGCGGTTCCCTGTAAGGCTAACCCCATGCAATCTATATCTTCCGCTAATTCGTTTCCCTGCTGGTAAACTGTGTCTTCCTTGGGCAGAGCCCCTCTGCCCCAGTCTCCATGTTTGTAGTAACTCCTCCCCCATTGGGCAGGATCTACCTTGAAGGCTCTCCACTTGGTTGGAAAGACCATGTGACGTAATCTTCCACTTAAATATCCCCCTCTCTCTTGGGGCGAGGTGTGGTCTCCGCGGTGTCCTCCCCTTGGGAGGGACACCCCCCAGCTAGACCTGGCGGCCCAGTCGGATAATCCCCCTTCTTTTTTAGGGAGTGGAAAAAGAGAAGGGGAAAAGAGGCCACGACTGGGTTAAGCCTGTCTCTATCTTTGGGTAGTCGACTTGTCCCCAAAAAGGCCATTCGACACTCATAACTGTGTTGGGGGAGGTTACGTGTCGACCTGGTGTGCTGGCTATGAGGCACACAGCAAGTCTGCCCACCACACACTGCCAGTTCACGTAACACAGTTCAGCCTTGTGGCATTTTGAATAGGCACCCCTAGTGTCACTACATCGACACCAATGTCGAGTGAGTGACAGATAGGGAACGTCATGGTTACTGGTGTAACCTCCATTCCCTGATTGAGGGAACGAGACGTTTGTCCCTCCTGCCACAACGCTGAACTACCTGCTGAAATGGCCGGACCTTATATCGGCTCCTCAGCGTAAAACCTGAATGAGTGGTTGCATACCAGCTCCTTTTATACCCGTATGTCCGGGGGAGTGGCATGCAAATACCACTCGCCAATTTTCATTGGCCTTTTATCAAAGACCAGAGGTGTCTCGGGCTCCCAAGAGTGACCCCTAGTGTCACTACATCGACACCAACGTCTCGTTCCCTCCATCAGGGAACGGAGGTTACACCAGTAACCATGACGTTTTTGAAATGGATAACTTGGACCAAATAATAAAGAAAAGCAACCAATAAGTGCCCAACATAGATGGGAACTCCTTCAATACTGTTTAAAAAGCATCCCAGGGTGATACCTCAAGAATTTGGTTGAGAAAATGTCAAGAGTACATGTCTGCAAATTCTAGGCAAAGGGTGACTACTTTGAAGATGCTAAAATATAGCATAGTTTTGATTTATTTTGGATTTTGTTTAGTCACAACATAATTCCCATAGTTCCATTTATGTTATTCCATAGTTTTGATGACTTTACTATTATTCTAAAATGTGAAAAAAAAAAAAAAAAAAAAAAAAAATATATATATATATATATATATATATATATATATATATATATATATATATATACATACATATATATATATATATATATATATATATATATATATATATATATATATATATATATATATATAATAAAGAATGAGTAAGTGTTTCAAAAACTTTGACCGGTAGTGTACATACATATACATACATACATACATACATATATATACACACATACATACACACATATATATATATGTGTGTATGTATGTACATATTTTCTCTTATGGAAAGAAATTGGTACTTTTATTCACCAAAGTGGCATTCAACTGATCACAATGTATAGCCAGGACATTAATAATGTGAAAAATTCCAGCTGTCAGTTTGTCCAGAAACTCAGGTGACATTTCAACCCACACTTCCTGTAGCACTTGCCATAGATGTGGCTGTCTTGTCGGGCTCTTCTCAAACACCTTACAGTCTAGCTGATCCCACAAAAGCTCAATGGGGTTAAGATCCATAACACTCTTTTCCAATTATCTGTTGTCCAATGTCTGTGTTTCTTTGCCCACTCTAACCTTTTCTTTTTGTTTTTCTGTTTCAAAAGTGGCTTTTTCTTTAAAATTCTTCCCATAAGGCCTGCACCTCTGAGTCACCTCTTTACTGTTGTAAATGAAACTGGTGTTGAGCAGGTAGAATTCAATGAAGCTGTCAGCTGAGGACATGTGAGGTGTCTATTTCTCAAACTAGAGACTCTGATGTACTTTTCCTCTTGTTTAGTTGTACATCTGGCCTTCCACATCTCTGTCTGTCCTTGTTAGAGCCAGTTGTCCTTTGTCTTTGAAGACTGTAGTGTACACCTTTGTTTGAAATCTTCAGTTTTTTGGCAATTTCAAGCATTATAGCCTTCATTCCTCAAAACAATGATTTACTGATGAGTTTCTAGAGAAAGCCGTTTCTTTTTTGCCATTTTTGACCTAATATTGACCTTAAGACATGCCAGTCTATTGCATACTGTGGCAACTCAAAAACAAACACAAAGACAATGTTAAGCTTCATTTAATGAACCAAATAGCTTTCAGCAGTGTTTGATGTAATGGAAAGTGATTTTCTAGTACCAAATTAGCTATTTAGCATGATTACTCAAGGATAAGGTGTTGGAGTGATGGCTGCTGGAAATGGGGCCTGTCTAGATTTGATCAAAAATGACTTTTTTTCAAATAGTGATGGTGCTGTTTTTTACATCAGTAATGTCCTGACTATACTTTGTGATCAGTTGAATGCCATTTTGGTGAATTAAAGTACTAATTTCCTTCCGAAACAGCAAAATCTGTACATTATTTTGTCCACCAGTGTATATATATATATATAAAACCCTACATAATAAAGAACAGACGCACCAAAAACATTGAAAATCTCAGACTTACATTCCTTTGGAGTGTAACAGGCAACTGGTTGACAGTAAATAATGCATTCTGAAAATTGGCAGAACAAATTGGGGCCTGACTCACACTGTGTGTGAATGATCACCCACAGAGCACAGCAATAACATAGAAATGTTCACTTTAGCGGACAGTACTGTACGTCTGCCCAAACTAAAATCCTTAACCTTGAAATAAATGTGCAGAATTGCTTTGCTACTTCAGAAATTTCATTGGAAAACTGCCTATTAATTCTTACAGTATATTATAGTTTTTATATTTATAAAATAGTATATCAGTATAAGTGAAATCATTGATTTGTTCACTAAATTACTAGACAGCTGAGCTACTCTCCTTTCTGAAAGTTATATGCTGCGTCTGAATGACCGTACTTCCCTAATATATAGTATGCCAAATACAGTATGTCAGTGGAGTAGTATGTCTGAATCCTCAGGATTCATTAAGCAGTAAGCGAGAAATACCGAAAGGCCTACTATTTCCGGTGAGATTCTGAAGTGCGGATAGACTGGACATTTTATGGTCCTAATTTGGGAGCAGAGGAGACTTCAAGTTCAAAATGCTGGATTTATACAAATGGACGGCTCTTTTCAAATGTGCTGTAAGTGGTTATATACTGTAGGGTTGTCACGATACCATAATCATATCTTACGATACTATACCAGCTAAAGTATCATGATACCAAGTAGTATCACGATACCACACAATAGTGTGTTAATTCTTAACATGGTTTGTCATAGTGGTTCTTAAAAACTAGCCATTCCACTTGTTGCTCTGGAAGTGATAGATGAACTGGGTGAAGGCTCAAAATATACTAACTTGTTACCTAATACATTCTTGTTTGATGTAAAAAAAAAACAAACAAAAAAAAAAACAACCTTCACTGCATCAAAACAGCCAGTTCAAAAGGCAACGGTTTGATGTTTATTTCATTATTTCTATGAATATTTGAATGTTGGTAATATAAAAATAAAGACACTGTAACATTGTTTTGAGCTACTGTTTAAGCTACAACTGCTTCAGCATCTCTCTCCTGGTAAACAGCAGCACGGATGCAGATTACACACACACCGGTTTGATCGCACGCAGCCCCATACACACATGCAGCGACATTATCGCTTGATGTTGCTAGTCTCTGTACTGTGAAGTTGCTAGTGGCCGTTCTTACTGCTGTTGCTCTAACGTTATTGGTGGACTGCGCATCTGGCCATGTCTTTTGAAAATATGATTACAGATGAGGCATTTTGCTAGTAAAACGATTTCATTCTAATTTAACAAGGAATCCATTTTCTTGTCCCTAAAAATGCACATTCTGCAGGGGAGTGTTTTTATATGAACTGCAGCAGTGCTCACTGCATCATAACATTAATAAGATGAACAAACTATCAATGTACGAATCAAACTCTCTCAGACTGCCTTTCTTTTCCACAAACCATTTTGTATTATATCCATGTATTTAGTTACAGAAAAATCATATAGAACAGTGAAATCGCTCACAGAAACTTTAACAACTTCTCTGTCTTGCCTCTATTTGACTCCATTATCTCAAAGGAAACGGATGACATGAGCTCCACTGACACATTCTTCACTCCTATTGGTTGTCGCTCCTCATTTGCATCAAGTTAAACTTTTCTCAAATTTGTTGTGTCGCTCGCCACGCCCACATCTAGTTGCCAGATGTCGCTGTCGCTCATGTCGTCGGAAGTCGCCATGACAGTGAATGAGATGAGATCGCTTTGTCACTGCATGTGTGTACAGCGCTTAAGCTGCGTTCACATTATCAGCGACTTTATCGCTGCATGTCGCCAGTGGCTGGCGGTTAGGTCACTAGTGGTTAGTTATTAATACATTAATATTATAAATAAAATATTAGTAAGGTTATTAATATGGTACGTTAATTCACAATATCTGATAATTTATATGGTTTTGTTTGCTGTCATACATGTAACACATTTTCAAAACAAATTATTTAATAGTTAATTTTACAGGCTATTTGATGACTTTAACCTACTTGGAATCCCCAGTATCTCAGATACACCTTTCCATGCATAATTTTTCTTAAATATGTCCCTGTACGTGGGCAGAGACATATCATATAACACTGGTAAATTGCTAACAGCAAGGATTAGCCTTTCCTCCATCTTTCGGTCACTGCAGGAGCTGAGAGAGAGAAGGATCACGTGAGCTCTACCATCTTCTCTCATATTGGCTGTCGCTCCCGAAAGTCACTCTTCATTTGCATAAAGTTAAACATTTTTCAACTTTGTCGCGCCGCTGAACGCGCCCACATCCGGTCGCCAACTGTAGCAGTCGCTCGTGTCGCTGGAAGTCGCCAGATCTCATTGAAAATGAATGAGATGAGGTTGTTTTGTCGCTGCGTGTCCCTGGCAGTGTGAACGAAGCTTAAGGGACATGATCAAACCGATCTGGGCAGCTGGGCTGCATTTCCCAAAAGCATTGCAAGCTTAAGTTTATCGTAGAGACCATTGGCGCCAATGGTATCTACGATCTACTTAGGCTTGCAATGCTATTGTGAAACGCAGCCTTACGTGCGAAGTTGCCGCCACCATGCATTTGTAATTGGAAAAAAATAAACGTGTGTAACATTTGATTTTTCAGAGAAACGGTAAATCTGTAAATGTTAAGATAAAACATTTAGGTTAAATGAAGTGGCACTAACCCATGTGTATTCTGCAGAAGCAGTAGGATGTGTCTGAAGGTGTTTAAGGTTGCTGGTGTTTCCCTCGTTGGCTTGAAATATCTGTAGACATTCACGGCAGATGGGTTTTCCCGGTCTCATCAGGCAAACCCCAAAATAACTCAAAATCTCGTTATGTGAATTGTGTTTTTTAAAAAGCTTCTCACTCTCCAAAGTTTTATTTAAATCCATATTATCCATTTGGAGACATGACTGCCAAATTAACATGCTGGGATTCAGATGTGTGTGTTTGAAGCATGGGAAAACCGCTCACTGAAAAATAAACAATGCCATATAAGGGGTAAATTCTAAACAACACTTTGCGCTCTCAAAGGGCACTGCGTAAAGGGGATGCCACTCGAAAAGACTATTTTTAATGTTATTGCAGACATAGGTCTGATTTAAATAATGGTTTTAGCAAAAATAATATTTAATACCGCACATACAACATAACTTATGGTACTACCGTATTTACGATAATTCCGTTTAAAAAATGCTGTGGCACCATCAGTATTGTGAAGCTATAGTATCGCAATGCTACCGTAGCACCATGGACCCCTAATATACTGTACCAAGAAAGTTGTTCCTTATGCATAAATGGTGTTTAACCAAACCAGAGCAGATTATTTCCCCGCATGTTGCTCTTACATCATATATTCGTGGCACGGGACATTTCCTACCTCCCTGGATGAGGTATGCCAGAAATCTATTCATACTACTTGTATGCATAGGCCTATTTAAAAGAACTAACTATTTTACCAGCCGAGAAAAGGCTATCGACCGGTGAAACAGGCCTATGCATACAAGTATTGTGTATAGGTTTCGGACATACTTCATCCGGGGACATGGGAAATGTCCCGTGCCGTGAATAAATGAAGTAATCCAGTCTGGTTTTGTTAAACACCATTTTTGTACAAGGAACAACTTTCTTGGTACAGTATATAATCACTTACAGTTGAAAAGAGCCATTTGACTTGTGGCTCTCCGCCGTTCTTATAAATCCAGCTTTTTGAACTTGAAGTCTTCTCAGCTCCCAAAATAGGACCATAAAATATCCAGTCGATCTGCACTTCAAAATCTCACTAGAAACAGTAGGTCTTCTGGGTATTTCTCACTTACTGCTTAATGAATAAGGATTCAGACATACTACTCCACTGACATACTGTTTTTGTCATACTATTTAGTATGGAAGTATGGATATTCAGACACAGCATACAGCTTTCAGAGAGGAGAATAGTCTGTAAGAACACATCACATTATGGAATCACCCTTATGTTAAAAACAGCCACAACTGTCTTCTGAAATTGGCAAAATGTTGTTATGTTTTCTTTTTTTTTTTTTTTTTTTGGACAAAGCAACTGAAAGTCCAAAAGAATTGCCCAAAGCCTGTTAAAAACCTTAAAGGTCTCCTTTCTGCTTTTAATGAGAGCTTCAGTTCATGAGGAGTAGGGGGAAAAAAATCCCTGAATACATTTAGTACACTTTTTTTTATTTTTTTTTGGGGGGGGGAGTGGTAATGTGCTCTTTCCTTTCTTCTTTAATGATGTCTTTTACTTGATAATCCCTTGATGCAGAGGAGCTTTTGAAACCCAGCAGAGAAGAGGGTCATGAGGGTGGTCCTTTACCATTAGCAAAGAGAATTAATTAATTGACAATCTGAGGAAAAATGGCTCAGTGTTCAGATTCTGCGAGACAAGTACGATAAGGTCTGATTTCAATCAATTCTGCCTTTTATTTTGCTTAGAGATATAGCACTCACTGTATGAGGGATCATCTTGGTGTAGCCATGCAGAAGAGCATCAGATATGCAGGTCAGGTAAAAGTCAGGGCTAGCCAGGGGCCAGAATTACAAAAACAGTACAAAAATGTGAGACAAGAGTAAACCATTATGAACTTTTGATGAGATAAGACAAATAAACAAACAATTTAGGCTGATGACATTTAAACTAATGTCACATTTAAGACACATAACACTATGTCTTACATCAGAGGAGATCGTAAAAGCTATAATATGATGAATAATAAAAGACAGATACAGAGAAAAGCTATACCCAGGAAATCTGGTGTTACCAAAAAGTCTGAGCAATGTCCCAATTTATCTCGTTATTATATAAACAGATACTTTTGCCCATTGCTGAAGCAAAATTTCATGTAATATAACAAAATATCTTTCTCACATACAGTACACCGGGCTGCTAATGTATTAATGTAACACATGCATGGGATACTGACAATTGTGCAATTGAAATGATTGAAGATTCACTTGTTAATGGACAGGCACTTTAGTTTAGCCCAGTGTCTGCAGCTGTGATTGCGAAGGTGATTGTCCAACCCCCCCCCCCCCCCCCCCAAAAAAAACAACAACAAAAAAACAGATGATTTTCAAAACGAATCAGCTATCAAGGTCTACATACATTATGCAGGAATAAACAGGCAACGACACAGCCATTGTAGCCCCCTGAATTCTATGAATATATCCATATACAACAAGAGCTTACTCCAAAGCAGCTTTCTATTTTGAGAACAGGTTATTTGCAGAAGTTTCATTCTAAAAATTAAGAACATCTCATACACTGATCTGCATTTTGGAATTCACAGATAGCTTTGAAAAGTGTCAAGTATCAACAGACAGGATTAAGTGCAGGATTAAGTGCAAAGATATAGGCCCACATATAAAATTCTACATATATCCATACTTCAGTAATGGATTTCCCCTTGAGTCCAGGTACTGCAAAATTCAGGAACTGAGAACAGCAAAAATAAAGACAATGTATAACATGGAGTTTGAAAAGAAGATACTGACGTCGGAGTAAGCTTTCCTGAAGCACTGAAAAGTCTGTTTTCATTAAATTGGATATGAATTGTTAATATGGCTTTTGTCAAATCGGTGAACTTGGGAGCAGAATGGCATAAGGATTTCGTCAATATTGCATAGCAGGTCCCTAGAGGTTAAAAGAATGGATAGAGCTACACCACCGAATTATGGAACAGGTGATAGAGCCTTTCACATTCCTTAGAACTTAAATAGAGGCCGTAAATTGGCTGTTCCTCTATGTTTTCCTCCTGTTTTATCAAACAACACAAGGAACAACAACATAAAGTAAATGTAGTTCTAGAAATAGTAACTGGTCTGCTTACAGAAAGTGCAGCACTTTTTTACTAAACTGGAGAATACAACCACAATGGTTACAATGGATCATCGTATAATAGAGCATGATTCCTAGATGTTGTGTGCTGAATAATGATGTTTTGTTTGTGATGCGCTCATTAATAAAATAATAAAAACAACAGGCTGTAGGTGATGTTTTACATGATAAAACAAGAGGAAAAACAAGGGTATTGCTCTATGCTAAGTTGCAATGCTCTAATTATCCATTAATTAGTAAAGTCCTTACGAGTAAGAGACTAATATTAATTATACAGTAATAAATTATTAAGATAACAGGGCCTTATCTATAATTAAAATCTAGAAATGGAAAAAGTCTCAATTTTCAAATCTTGACAAAATATAATTTAGCCTCATCTCAAGATTGGTGTCAAAAACATGATTCAGCATCTTAAGAATATAAATAAACTACATAATGTCAGCTGCCACACTGATAACTGCTATGAAAGCACAAAAAATATATATATTTGGCTTTTCTGAATTCACTCAGCCACAGAACAGTAACCACCAGTGTACTTCTGGTAATCTGATTGGCAATTTTTATTTTAGCAGCACTAGGACGATTTAGTGTTTGTATAACTCCACTTGTCTGTGCTCACAGTTATCAGTCTGATTTGGTTTAGTTTGGGACTATTTCCGTTACCTGAACAAAAATAGACAAAATAACTGGTCATATTGTATCTAAAATGTCAGTTATTCAAAATTAACTTCTTGTATATCGATGCTTGCTGCTGAATCACAGCCTATTCTTCACAATTAAGAATTAAAAATGGTTTAAAAGGAACATTTATTCATTTTAACCTGAGAGCCATCATCATTATTTTCTTAAGAATTCAAAGAAGTGGAAGCTTACAGAGGGTCTCCTGAAGGGAAATTGGTAAGTGTACTTGATCTGGGTAGCAGCACATAGCTCTGCTTAGGACTGCGGGTTAGAGTAGCCTATGGAAACCCTCCATCCTCAGATTTCTGCACCTAATGAAGAATTCATGAAGGTGCCCAATAGAGTCGGACCAGAGTCGAGTGTAACAACACACAATACTCCTGCCACCACTGAGCACTTAATACTCTCAGTCTATTACCACATATGGGGTCTGATCCACTTTCTTACTTGACTCCACTAAATAATGCAAGTGGCTTTTATAGTTTAAAAAAATAGGCGGACATATAATTTGACCTTGGTACGGTTATGTTGTATCTACATCTTTAGACCTGACAATGTGTATTTGCTCATGTGTATTTGTGATTTCCCTTTTTTCTTTTTGATCTAACACCCTTTCCCACTAAATTCCCTTGGATAAAGATTGACAGAAATACTTGCTCAATCTCCATAATTCCTCTATTTGTATGGGTATGGCTATTTGATGAAAAAAAATTTTCAAAGGTGCCAGCACTCAGAGGGGGGCACAGGGTAGTTCACAGTTTTTACTATGATTGTGTGATGGCCACACATACCATGATATAGACATATCCACAAAGATTTCACAGTTTGATGTTCACTTACTTATGTTCACTTTTTTTTTATTCAGTTCATAATGTTTTATACTATATATACACACACACAAAACACACACGCATATTGATTACACACACTACTAAACACCAACCGCACAGCCTACTGATCAAACACGTATGCTTGTAATGGACACATTAACCCTTTGCTGATCCTAGCCTTTGTCTGCGAAGAATATAATACATTTAGAAGAAAGAAAAAAAAACATCCATCCATGTGTAATTTGAGGGAAGATATTGTTAAATGCTGAATATGTGAGTAACTGTATATTCATAATAAACCTAATAATATTTGTATGTTATAGTGAGGACAAAGGAATCAATAGAAGATGCTTCTGCACAGCCATTGACTGTCAAGTATCAGCTTCTAGATAGTAGCAGGAATGAGTGTGCATAATAAACCGAGAAAAAGGCACAGAAGGATAAACCAGACATGATCAGGTCAGCTCGTTTTTTGAGACAAAAAGGGATGACTTTCAAATGATATATCACTGCACAGTAATATTGTAACATGAATTTGCCGAATTTTCAGCAAATTTCCAATTGTCATTACTCAAAAGCTCATTTAGGTCAATAGAAATATCACTTCATAAAGCTTACTTGTCTTTTTTGTCTTTCTTGGACTCAGCTAATTTAACTGGGTATTTCAAGGTATGTGACAGATAATCACGAGTACATTTAAAATCATGCATTGCATGGCTTAGTGCATATCAGTAGCTATATGCAATAATGCATTGCTCTCTGAATAAGTATACCAACAAGAAAATACTGTCGTATTCTTGTATGAACAGCTACAGCAATAACAAGGCATTTTACAGGCAGAGTCCTTTTCCCCTTATTGGAAAATGAAGCAAAAAACACAAATTATGTTGTTTTTATTTTGACATGATAAAACCTGAGTGCACCTTTAATTGTTGTCTAACTAACAGGCAGAAAATCTCCTCTTCTGAATGTTAAAGTCTCACTGCCTGAGGCAGCGCCACACAGCTCGCATAGCATGCAAGTTATTTCCCCTCTGGTTCCTTGACTCAATATCTGTGTAACTTTGCCACTCACTCTGTGACTCCATCTATCTGTTACTCTGTCAAGGCTGATAAACATTAAAAACGAGGCGATGTTGGCACTTTTATGCACATCCTCACTTTCCTGAGAAGAATGTGCGCACTCTGATGACTACAGGTACTCATGTCAGCTATATTTAGAGCTGTATATATAGACTGCAGACATCCAGTGCAGTCAATCTAAAGACAGCTGTGAGAAAAATTCCACCAAGCGTGTGTGTTTTGAAGAGAGTATGGTGTGATATGCTGATACTGTGCATGCAGAATCAGTGATTAACCAGGGCTCAGGGCAAAATGCCACTGAAAATGGCAAATGCCCCAGATTATTTAAAAAGTGTGGGCAAAAAATGTCCCTGTAATTCCTTTTTTAAATTTTTTTTTTTATCTCTTAATAAACATTTTATATATTTCAAAATATTATACTACTCAAGGCCTAGTTATGAATTTAGTGCTTCTGCAGACACACAAATGATCTGTTAGCTGTCAGATATCTGCATTCACATTGTTTTTGAATGTGCATCTAACATGAAGTGATTTTTCATAGAAAACCCCTCAAAAATCAGCTATAAGAACACTGAACATAAAAAAAAAAAATTACAAAAATTAAAAAAAGAAAACGCTTCCAACAACATTCCAACACTACCCAACTAAATCAGTGACTGTAATCACTAAATTGACAGAAGACAGTATGGAGTTGTATAATGTAACAGTGATTGGCCAATTATTTCATTTGTATTCTAGGAGACTATCAAGGAGGTGATGATATCTTGTGAAATTTTACAGTTTTCAGATTTTATATTTGATGTTGATTTGATTTTATCGTTAACAGCCATTATTGCTCAGATTGATTATTTATTTCAGATATTTGATCCAATTTAAAAATTTTACATAAATGGATGACATGCTGTGTGTTTTATATGGTTAGAAAAGCAATATGCCCACATAAAAGTCAAAATTTCCCCTCAAAATCAGATCCAAGGGGCAAATACTGCCCCTTAATAAAAAGTGAATTTACGACACAGTAATGTGCAGGCATTGGGTTGTATTGCTGTTCTTGTGTTTTTCCCATGGAGAGTCAGGCCGATCACATGATTCCATGATTGATTCCAGGCAGATGCATTGTGTCTTGACTAGTCTGCAATCAAGGCATGAAATGCATCCAAGAAAGAGACAATTTAGCTCAGATTACACAATTATGCACGCATGACTTGTTTTAGAAAATAATAATTACTAACCTAAACCAGTTACTAACATTACCTAAAAACCAATTCATGTTTAGGTAATTCTCCATTCTGTAGCAACACCATCTTACCTTTTTTGAAAAACGTGGTCAGTACAATCTCAGTCCACAGCTCTTCTTATAAATTTTTAATGCCAGGGCTTAAGAAGACTCATGCAGGGTTTACCCAGACAATTTTGACGTTCTCTTACTTTTTTAAATGTGTCACAGAAATAAACACTTCCAGGAGATTTTCAGATGTGAGAGAGAGTGCCTTGCAGAGCAAAATGCGCTTCTCATTTGTACAGCGTGGTGCAACTCACACACATCCAGGACTGACTGGATTGTGCGGGGTGCTAAACAGCATGGCGCAGACCACAAAACCTAAATTAAAATGAGAATTTTCTGCTTTGAAGCAAATATAAATAAACATATTATTATTATTATTATTATTATTATTATTATTATTATTATGATATGAAAGAAATGAAAACTATAAAAGGGAAAGGAGAAGTCTACTTAGTTTTATTTCAACAAAGGCAGTTTTAATTATAAATTTTAAATGTTAAGGCTGTTTCTGTTTTTCCATTAAATAATTTCATTAAATTAAAATCAACATTTAAAACATAAGAAAATCCAGTATTTCCATTAGAAAAACAGTCCCAACTCTAGAAATCTATTTATATTATTTTAATGAACTTTTCAAACTCAAATTTGTTTTAGTGTCTCTAATTGAGTATGCAACCATACTTATGTTCTTGTTTATTAATAATGATAACTTTTAATATATATATATATATATATATATATATATATATATATATATATATTTTTTTTTTTTTTTTTTTTTGTAAGATGGAGGCCCAGAGTGCAAAGTTGTTAGGGGGGGCCAAAAATCCTAACGCCGCCCCTGGTCATGAAACCAACCTGGTCTCATAGTGAAAATGTGACTCTATATACATTTTTGCAAAACTTGTTATACGTGTCTCCAGGTACAATTCCCTGCAGTTTCCAGGTGAAATGAACACTAGAGGTGCTACAACAACTGTGTGTTTTATTCACTTTCACTTGAATCATGACTTTAATGGCTAATAGTGACTTTATAAATACTTATTTTTATCTCTATTACTCAGACCCTGCTATTTTATGATATCCACACACTTTTACTTAATGCCTGTATTTCAGACTCACCAACAAATATACACTTATTCCAACTTGAATAGCTTGCCGATAGCTTCACCTGAGAGGGTGTTGGACTTAGAGTCAGCGGACCATGGTTTAAGTCCAGCCATGAACTCCAGCTGACACATGACATTGCAGAATCATAGAAGTGGCACGAAATGAGGTGATTGCTTCAGAAAATGTGCTTTTTAATTTCGCTTCTGCATTTTAAAACACTAATGGTTAGATTTAGGCATTGATAAGGTAAGGATGTCTTTTTTAACTTATATATATTTTAAAAGACCAATGGATAAGTTTAGGTGTTGATTTGGTGAGGATGTCTTTTTTAAACCTCTCATTTATATTTTAAAACACCATTGGTTAGGTTCAGGCAAAAGTTTTAGGTTAGGGAGGTATGTTTGAAAAAAAAATTCACCTTAAAACTATGTCTGAATACGACATCATCTTACTTGCTTTTGGCGCCCTCAGCTGGACATTTCACTGGAAACCTGCAGCCAAACGTGTTATACAGCGCGTAAATTTTGAATTGCAAAAATGTCATGTTCACTAAATTTCAAGAGACCAGGCTGCATGAGACTACTGTATGTTGGACTAAGTTGTATACCAAATACTGTACACTCTCTGCACATTTTCATCTCAACATGATAGTAATTTCTGTCAGTGACCCTTCTTTAGGCTTTAAGGCTAAACCCCTTTGGGGAGGGTCATTATCATACAGGCCGGGCATACGAAGAATGGTGGAAGGAGGTTCGCCCCGTGTATAGCAGCTGTGGAAATAGCTGAACCGCTGAACCCATGATACATTTTAAGAGGACATTAGCAAGTGGATGGAGTATCCTCCCAAAACCCTGGCATTTCATTTTGAGGATATACTAGTGATTAAAGAGGTAGTTTAAAGGTCTCTCTGGTACCTCTTATTTTAACATCTCAGGGTGTTTTTACTTGCCACTGTCACCTTGTGCTTTCTGACTGGGTGGTTTGTAAGGCACTATTCTTTGTAAAGCTGATTTGGAATGATATGTATTGTAAGAAATGCTACACAAATACATTTTATTAAACATAAATTTCAACATGTTTATCCAATTAAGGCTTTTGAAAATAATGGAAAATGAGATATGCACATATTCAATTAGGGACCTTGACTGCCATTTAGAAAAAAATAGCTCCATATATAAGATTATTTAGATGTTGATTTTTATATTAATTTGTAATCCAATATTAAATTGCTTATTACAAAAAACCCACATATTGTGTCCGATGAGCTCTTTAAATATGAAGACTTGTTCTCACTAAATAAGACACATTTTTACAGTAACATTGAGTGACAAGTGAGATTCACACATTTAAGTTGCATGAAATGAACCTCTCCATCTCTCTGACCTTACACTTCATCACCATTTCATTCTTTCCATGGGGTGGTTGCACTCACTAATTAGAGAAAATGGGGCTATTATTATCATTACACCTTGACGAGTAAGGATAAAACATGTGTATTCCCCTGCTCACTCTGTCTTTCTGGTTCTCATATTGAAGCTGCAAGGGATTAATGCCATGCTGTCCTTTGGTATTTGGTCTGTGGCAGCGTTTACCTGACTAGAATGATGATGCGTTAAGCCCTGCTTACTAACATGGGGCATTAAAAGCAGTTTAACACAGTAAATCTACTGCCATAGGAGACCAAGCTCAACATAATTGGTTTTAACCAATGCTGATTCAGAGATCTCTCAAAATGTAAATAATCACAAATAATCACATTAGGTCACTTAAATTATTATTATTATTATTATTATTATTTTTATTTTTTTTTCCTGATATAATGCACTGATCCTCACGAGCACACTTGTATTTATTAGACTGCATATTCAGTCTAAGAAACCCTGGGAAGAGTTGTTTATTCCTTCTCAATTCAATGCCAGCTTTCATCATATTTTTGGTTATTGGCTTGTGGTATGAAAATCGCAGGCTATTTTCATTATTCATTCACTTAAAGTAATTGCGGCACCATCTCAACAGTCAAGATGCCCGTAAACAGCTGCCCATGCATATATACATGTACACAGTTTTTGTCATAGTGGCATTCTCATAGGAAAGGTAGAACTCTGACTGTTTCTCTAGTTTCCCAGGATGTGTTATTGTACCCCTGGGCAATCAGCATTGCAAATTGTTGGGCGAGTGTCAACAATAGATAAAGGCCACTGAGCTGGTAAGGCCAGCAGATCAATATCTCCTTTATTGATTCATGTGCCTGAGAATGCAAAACAGGTGGTAATTATGGGTGGTTAAGCTTGGTGGACACCAAAATTAGAGGCAGTGGAAATGTTTGGTGTGGGGGTGGGGTTATTCAGATTCGAGGAATCTTTGTTCTGACAGAGTGTTAATAATGTGTTAAGCGATCATGGGAATCTCTTTTGACCTGTAGAGCACATCAAGGAGAGTGATACATAAAAACACCAAGCCTCTCATTACTGACAGAGCTGGGGGGATGTGACTTTATCAATATCCCCTCCCAATTAATCTTTGTGGCTTTGTCATATTTGTTTGGGGCTAATTTTAAACACATGGGAGATGAGCGGGTCAGTGGAGAAAGGGCTATTGTAGTCACACAATTGAAGGCTGATTGTAATTCACAGTCACAAGTCGTACCTGATTTTAATCAGAACTGTTCGATTTTATGAGGGTTGAAATATTCCTGGCTTCACATACATTTTTGACCAAAGTAGAGTTAGGTTGTTGACAGTTAAACTGGCATTTGAGGGGGGAAAAATAAAGTCTAATTAACAAATTCAGAAAATGCAAAAGTGTTTTTGATTTTCTTATGCAAAAGTGTAAACAAAAGTATTAGGGATTTTAAATTTGGTAAAATGTTACTATTAAATGAATTTTGAATTATTAAAAGAATAGTTCAAAAAAAAAAATTCTGTCATTATTTACCCTCTCAAATCAAATATGGCACCTATGGTGCAGCTTAATAATACGTAAATAATAATGAGGGTGAATTATTCCTTTAAAAATGTGACTAATGTAAATATATAGAAATTACAAGTACAAAGCTCTATTACATAATATTAATATGACTGGCTTTGACATAACTTGATTATTTTTTTAATCAAATAAACAGAGAAATAAATAAAGAGATAAATCAGCAGCAAGCATAATTTCAAGCAAGGGCAGATATATTATTTTTAGGACACTGTGAGGACACTGCAGTTTCCTTCATTCGTGCCACAAGTCTAATAAAGAGAGCTCTGTTGACAGTGTGGATTGATATGGAACTGGTAGAGGAAAGAGGAAAGAAGAGATGTGACCTGCTTTCTCTACACTGAGGTCATCGCTGCTGACTCAATTATACTTTGGTCTGACTGATAAATTAGAAGTGAAAAATCAGAAATAACCCAAGTGACCCATACAGTAATGAAGAGCAATATATCTGTAGTCATGGCCAAAGGTGCCTTGATATACAAAAGCCATGAGTAATTCTGATGTTTCAAAGCAGGCTTCAATGGATAGACCTATTAGAATGAGATCTCTGACCATTAAAGGATTAGTTTGCAGAAAATCCCCAAAATTAAAATTCTGTCATTATTTACTTCCCCTCATGATGACCTTCCAAACCTGTGTACTGTTATTTTTTCCATGGAAGAGCAAAGTAGAATTTTTTTAAGAATCATTATGCAGCTCTTGTCATTTGGTGAGTCGTGTTTGGTTACTACTAAGAGAACCAATGCTGTTTTGTCAATCAATAACATCAATAACATCAAAAAGCCATTTTTAAAACTGAATGTGGACATGTGCCAGAAGCGTGCTTCAGTGGAGGTGAAGAGTATCTATAAATAATGGCTTAAATTTCTATCTGTTCCTCACACAAGCTTTCATTTGTCTTCAGTAGACTTGGAATATGGTTCATGAATCATATGTACTACATGTCGAATGACTACTTTATAGTGTTTCTTGTTCTTTTAGGAGCTTGGTAACAATAAACTGTCAGCATAGTCACCATGTTGTACACTCTCAGAAAAAAAGTTACTGTCAAGGTAAAAGGGCCATCTCTATGGTGGTATCCTTAAAGGAATAGTTCATCCAAAAAAAATTAATAAATAAATAAAAAAAAATCAGGGTTTTGCGCAGCGTCTTCTTCATTGGCACTCACGACTGCTGGATCGATCTCATCATTGATGATCCTGTCGGTCTATGGGACAGGGGTGTGATCAATATAGTATTTGTTTTGTGAAAAATCATGTTTTTGTGTTATAAGCACACAATTTCTAATCTCTGGGCATATCTGAAGTAGAGACAAAAATTAGTGGGACCTTTTAGTTTTAGTTCCAGTAATATTTAAAGATTTACTAGTCTCCCTTTCCATGTGAGGTCAGTTTCATCATTAGCCATTCTTAAATCTTCTTTAAAAACATATTTTTTATTGTGTAGCTTTTGAATAGATCATTGAATAGTTTGAAATTGTTAATTCATGATGTTGTATTTACATGTTTTTATTTATTTTATTATGTTTAATATTTATTTTTAAATCAATCTATTTTTATATCACTCTGTCATCTTTTTTGTTGATCTGTAAAGCACTTTGGGTCAACTTCTGTTATTTTTAAATGTGCTCTATAAATGAAGGTTGACTTGACTATTACATAAATGACATCTCACAGATGTAATGTTTAAACTTTTATTATAAAGTGTATTATATTCCAATATTTCATCAAAGGATGGCCCCATACTTTTCCATAGAGGTCTGGGCTAAGCATTGAATATCCACTGACCCGAGAACCACCCCTGGGCCACTGTATGTTTTGTTCCGCTGGGGGAAAAAAAAAGTACTGTTTTTGAGAGTACAAACACGTAACAAGGCTACCACCCAAGTAACAGCCTTGTACCTTAATCGTGATTTTTTATTTTTTTTTTGTGACTGTATGGAAAGATTGTATATACTGTAAATTAGGGCTGTCAATCGATAAAATGTTTTAATCGAATTAATTACTTGGTGTGCCGATTCATTCATTGAATCAATCACATTTAAATATTTGCTAAGAAAATAACAAAAATTCAATATAAAATTATTAAATAATTATAAATAGTAATATTTAAATAATCATAATATATATATATATATATATATATATATATATATATATATATATATATATATATATATATATATATATTATGAAAAATAATAATTTAGATAATTAAGATGCATTACAGTATTGTGGCAGACAAGCATTGATAAGACATTACAGAAATTGGCTTTAGAATCCAGTATATTGTTTATTTCCATATTTTTGAACATATGCCTGTGGTCTACAGTCCACAGCAATCTATTTTGCAATTGAATTTGTCAATCAGTCCCAGATTTATTATAAGGGCATTTATAATGACATGTCAATGTTGGCTATTTCGTATGATTTTGTACAAGTTAGATGGTATAAATTTGTATGATTTTGTAACGTGCAAATGCCCAGATGTCTAATGCGGAAGTAAGCATGAGTTTCGTGCACGAGGCGTTAAGGACATGCTTATTAATATTATGCCCTTACCCATCCCCTTATCTAAACCTAACCGATCAGTAGAGTGTGTAAACATGATAGAAAGCTGTTGTGTGTGACAGAGGCAAGTAATTGTCGTGTATTAGATGGAAACCATGTCCAGCGACATCACTGGCTGTAGTGAAAGTTGTTTGATACCATACGAATTAGCCAAATTTTGAAAAGTCGTATGAATCTTTACGATTTTGCCATAAGAATATGTAGTAGAAAAAAATGTTTAGATTCGTGCTCCATCAAGCTGTTTAAACACAAGAACAGGTTCTTCTCATCTTTTGCTGTCGCTGGTGTCAAGCAAGCCTGAGTGTGTTTTGTTCTCTGTACACATTGAATTAACTGGTTAAATTGACAGCCCTAATATATACATAAAGAAGGATATGTAAAGATTCTTCAAAAATGGAGTGACATGAGGGTGAGTAAATAATGACAGAATTTTCATTTAGGGGTTAACTATTCCTTTAAATAAGCATTGGCTTTCTTCACAAGTTCATGTGATGCCCTGCTTTCTGTTTAGTGTTATTCACAATAATGATAGGTCTTCCAAGGCCTTGCTGACGTTGTACAACGTATACAATGAATGATGAATTGTCAGTTATATTCTTGTAAAGGTGAGCATATTCTAATCATAATATTTTTTTGACCTCAGTTCTGTAACTCCATAACACAGTTACATACAGTATGATGATTCATTTTAATCACCCAGGGCCAGTCACTTCACATTTGCTGGTGCTATTCATCAATGTTTGTGTGAAGGGACATGATTAGTGTGATTAATCAACCATATGGTGATTCATAATATGTTTAGCCGACATTCTGTTTACCGTTCCTCATTGATCAATTTTACAAATGCAGAGCATGAGTCTTTTGGCAGCCTGCAATCCAATCGTATTGGGTCTGTGTTCATGAAGAGGAAACCAGTGAAATTCTAATAAGAAACTTGGACTTTTGTAAGGTTTTGAGGGGCAGATGGAAAGTTATCTTTTCTAGGCAAAAAGACAGCCTCTTTTCTCTCAATTATCTATCACCCTCCACTGGGAAATGACAATGATGTGTAATTTTTGGAAAAAACTGTTAGTGAAATGTAAAAGTTGGAATACTACCTCTCGTCCTAATAAAAAAACATTACAGTTAATGGTCATATTAAAGTTAATGATCATTACCAAAATCCCATTGGTGGATATATTTGGCAAGCAAAATAGTATTTTAGATATTTCATGTTATTTTACCAAATTGGCTTTTGTGATACTTTGTTCAAAATCCCACATAAACATAATTAAGGGCTGTCAATAATCTTCAGCTTTTGGACACACATCCATTGCTGCAGGACCCAACAAAAGGGGACGTAATAATTGGCAAAGAAACTGTTGGGATAGTGGCAAACATTCTCTCATTCTGTCTCTCTGGCTTTGTGTAATGTGTGATTAAATCCTTCTTTGTCTCATCATAGCCTCTCACTCTCTCACACACACATGCACACTTATACACATGGCCCCGTTCCATAGCAACACAAAATTGAATTAGATCTCCTGGACCCAATCTGAAATTGATTAAAATTATCTCTGGAAGTCCGGAAATAACGTTTTATTCTCACACCTGGCACAAGCGGATAATCACTCTCTTGAATCATAGAGCATTTTAACCGCTCAACCCTCATCACGGGTTTGCAAAATGTGCTTTGTATTAAACCGCAAACAATATTTATTGTTTACGGGCTCTCTACTTGGCTTTATTTTTTTATAGATTTTTTCAGGCTAAAGTTTTGAAAGATTTCCCATTAATGTCATGCATTCACTGACCAGTGCAGACCATATAATTGACTCTTGAAAGATATGAAATAGCATGATTGAAAAAAATACTTTTTTTTTTTTTTTTTTGTAGACATGAAAAAAACAAACAAACATGGTAACACTTTATTTTAAGGGCCCACGATAATGCAGTTGTGCTTGAATAAGAAAGTCATTAATAATTACAGCTGCACTATGAAAGATTTATTTTTTCTGTTAATAATTAATTATTATTGATTGAATACATAAAAAAACAGTGTTCAAAACAATGTCCTTACCTTTATTTTGAGCTGTCGGGTTGGATTTGGCACAAAATAACAGGCATATGTCGATCATCCTTACTTCATTATGTCATGTCCGTTAACACAGAAAAGAAGTACTGGCTGCAGTGACGGTTCTAGATTGTATGGCGCTCTGGGTGAATCCCGCTTCAACACGCCCTCAAAGTTGTTGACGTTGATCTTGCGGGGGGCGGCGGCATCTTGCGGGCACCCACACAGAGCCACCTCCCCACCCCTCCCACCGCAAGATGCCGCCCTGGGCAATGAAACATGTCGCCCATGCCTAAATCCGCTACTGACCGGCTGTCACGTAATCCGGCTGAGGAAACTACATTGTTTAGTTCAGTCAGTCACTGTCACACAGTTCAGGACAGCATCCTGAGGTTCTTTACTTGCTATAATGCTGGGATATGTTGTCTAGTAGGGTAGTTGGAGCTTTGATTCCTTGTCATGCTCATATGATTGAAACAATACTCATGTGTTAACCGACTGCGGTGTATCTACATTGTCTGGTGAAATTACTAAAGTTTAATAATATTCATGACTTCTGAGTATCTTATAACATTGCTGTACTTTCTAGGTTTCCTCTTAAATTGATAAGTGTGGTAGAATACAAACATTAATAGTTGATAAAACACTTAAATTATCATGTTAATATATACTGGTAACTGGTGGTGGTTTGTTATAAATGCAAAAGCGCTTTAAGTTTAGTGTATACAAAAGTGCTATAAGTGTAAAATTCATTCATTCAAAATATGTAAAAAAGAGTGTTGTTTATGAAACCGCATGAAATTGGAATATTATGACTCTGGCTCTGAATATCTCCCCATCATGATCACACACAGGCGATGTCTAGGTAAGCTTAAATCAGGAGACCCGTCCGAGCAGAAGAGCAGTGCTGAAACAACTCACGTAAAGTGTTCTTCAACCACAGATGTCGCTAGAGAGCACAAAGTTCTGCAGTGCATCTTTAACTAAATGCATAGTAAGGCTATCTTAGCCATTACAACTTATTAAACATCTTACTTTTGTGTGGAAGCTAATGTAATTAATGCTCAATTTCCATCATATATCAAGTTTAATAATCAACAATAAGCCAGTATTTAAGGCTAATTAGTATTGGCTTTACAAAGATGCTACAAATAAATTGCTAAATTTATTTGTTTTAGTGCAATCATTATATTACTTTCTACACAAAAATAGGACATTTAATGAAGTTTAATTAAGTTGTAAATTATGGCTAAGATAGCCAAGCCCTATTTAGAAGGGAATTGTTCCTCAGGTTGACGTCTGTATAATTAAATGTTCATGGCTCCTCTGTGATAAAACTCAATGGAAGAAGGTGGCCTGGTCTGATGAATCATGTTTTCTTTTAGATCATGTGGACAGTGGGTGCATGTGCATCGTTTTCCTGGGGAAGAGATAGCAGCAGGATGCACCATGGGAAAAAGGCAGGCTGGCGGAGGCAGTGTGATGCTCTGGGCAATGTTCTGCTGGGAAACCTTGGGTCCTGCCATTCACGTTGATGTTACTTTGACACGTACCACCTATTGTTGCAGACCACGTACACCCCTTTATGGCAATGGTATTCACTGATGGCAGTGGCCTCTTTCAGCAGGATAATGTACTCTTGCGTTCGGATGACAATTAAATCACGGGGGATGAGCGAGGCTATTTGTCGATCACATGATTACAGTTGCACTTGTAATAAGGAGAATACATCAATCCACAAACTGTGTTCTCTGTATTTGCATTTAAACATGCATGGAATTAAGCATGAAGGAACCACGCTGCAAAGCGCTGAGGACATTTACAGCGTACATTTTCACATACGGCACAAGCCAAAATCTTTGCAAAGAGCAATTAAACGAATCAAGAAACTGTAGGGACAAGATTGTTTATCAACGCAAGCCAAATAAATCTGTCAGTGGGGGTAAGCATGTTTCATCATCTGCATCACTTCAGTTGCCTCGCCGCACAAGTGCACGCAAGGAGAGATAGAAGGACAGTAAAGATAGTTAAAATGATATTTGAGGAGCTATGGTTAAAATGGTTTTCTTATGTTTTATCTATCAAAATGATGGACATAATTTGGAATTATCTGTCAATGTTTAAAAAGTGCCAGTGGAAATTAAACCTTTTAAATACAGACATTGACCCGGCAACTTTTCTGGGACTAGTAAGCCCGTATCCACCTTATTCCTATGCCCCGTGATGCTTTGCACGAAATGTGGGCGGTACTTCCACTAAGAAGTAAACACAGTTGTAGTTTCATCATACGTTCATTCATTTTTTATAGCGTTGCTAATCATTCATTCATAGTTCTAGATGTGTGAGCACAACCTGACGGAGCTTAATAAGGACAATATACAGATAGCCGTTCCATCTTTAATAGAGGTTTGAGAGGATGATTTAAATTAGTGGCCTCAGGATGTATGTAGAGCCACGAACCGCACGTTATCCCTGAGCTCTGTAAGGACATTATAACATGTTCTAGTTGAAACAGCTTGAGCAAAACATAATTCAGTACTCACTAAGACCTTGTTTATAGCTGGTATTTGTTTTGTTCAATGATTCAAAATAAAATGACTCACTTTTTGACTCGCATCTCAACTTGTCTCTGTTTATTGACTGATCGCACATTACATGTTGGTCTTGTACGTCTGTTTCTCAAATGTCTCGGTTACTGTCGTAACCTCCGTTCCCGATGGAGGGAACGAGACGTTGTGTCGATGTAGTGACACTAGGGGTCACCCTTAGGAGCCCCAAACACCTCTGATCTTTGAGAAAAGGCCAATGGGAATTGGCGAATGGAATTTGCATGCCACTCCCCAGGACATACGGGTATAAAAGGAGCTGGCTTGCAACCACTCATTCAGGTTTTGTGCTGAGGAGCCGAGACAACGTCCCGGCCATTTCAGCAGGTAGTTCAGTGTTGTAGCAGGAGGGACACAACGTCTCGTTCCCTCCATCAGGGAACAGAGGTTATGACAGTAACGGAGATGTTCCGCTTCTGTCACTCACTCGACGTTGTGTCGATGTAGTGATACTAGGGGTCCCTATACAAAATGCCATGACTAACTGAACTGTGTTACGTGGACTGGCGGTGCGAGACGGGCAGACCTCTGCGTGCCTCGTAGCCAGCGCACTCGGCCGTCACGTAACCTCCCCCAATGCTCTTACAGGCGTCAAATGGTCCCCTGCACCTCGGGGACAAGTCGACTGCCCAAAATTAGGGACCGGCTGACCCAGCCGAGGCCTCTTCTCTTTTTTCTCCCCAAAAGGAACGAAATCGTTCAGCTGGGGGCCATATAGGGTCCGTTCATCGGGGAGTACACACCCTGCTGGGGGGGGGGGGCATTTGAGTGGAAATACGTCACAATACAACGATACATCGTTGCCATGGTTATGTTCTCGCAATGAGGACACGAACCATCCACGAAAGTTGTCTCTGCTTGGGAAGCACCCAAAGACATGAGACAGCGATCGTGGCCATCAGAAACGGAGAGATAGCGACCGCAAGCAGGAATAATACACAAATGAAAGGGCACCTTGAAAAAGACGCTTTCATAAGTGTCACTCTTTTAGTAGAAAATATACTCTTTATGAAGAAAGAATATACTCTTTTAGCTGCTGAAGCGCCCAGGGGCGTTCTCTGCACAACGCCAATGCAAGAGGGGAAATGCGCATTCAGAAAGTTTCCTGCTTGCAGAGCATCTCCGTCTGTCTTAGCACACCCAATGCTGACTGAATATGAGTGACAGGTGTGTGTGTGTGTGTGTAACTGGCCTTTCCAACAGTGGCTGATTTACTGACAGATAAAAAAAAAAGCTCTGTTCTTTAGTCTTTCCCTTTCATTTTCAATGGTTGGTCAATTCTGACCACAAATACTAAAGGTCTTATAAGCTTATATATAAGCTTTTTTTATGATCACTTACATATCGAATCAAGCCCTTTTTTTTTTTTTTTTTTTTTTTTTTGTATGTTTGTCACATCATCCTTCATCGTCATCATTGTTGTCTGTCGTCATCGTCCTTATGGTTGCAAAGACTTTTATGTTGACATTCTCAGTGGACTCTTATTTTTAAATGTATTTTTGCTCTTATCATGTCTGGTTTCCTTGTTCCATTACTCATTGTTTTCAGCTGTGTCTAGTTTAGCCCATTTGTCCCTGTGTATTTATACACTCATGTTTCTCTTGTTACTCATTGGTTCTTGTTGGTATGTTTGTATGTATTGTGATTAGCCAGCATACCGCTGTGGAGTTTGAGTTACCTTCTTCTTTGTATGTTTACCGCCTTCACTGAATACTCTTCTTTTGTTTATTATTAAAGTTCTGCAAATGGATCCTCACTCTCTTGCCTCTGCCCTGCACAAACTCCTGACAATTTTCAGATGGCAAATGTAGGAAAAATCAACAAGTCTTTGACTACTCAAATAAAGGAAACAATTTTTATTAAATTAGGAAATTTTATTTAGGTAAAAAAATGACCAAATACCATACACTATAAAAAAAAAATTCTGTTGTTTTTACAAAAAACAAAAACAAAACTGGCAGCTGTGGTTGCTAGAATAATTATGTATAAAATACAGTAAAAATGTAAACAACTTTACAGAACAACCTGTAAATTTTACAGGTTAAAACTGTTGTTTTACGATTAATATATATATATATATATATATATATATATATATATATATATATATATATATATAAAATTATAAACTTAATATATTAACCTTCTGAAACTGTAAAAATCTCACTTTATAATGTATTGTTAATCACCATAGTAAATAAAGAAGAGCACATGATGAAATAAAGTTCACCAATAGTGGCCCTTCCAGGAGCAATGACCAATAAATATGTAGAGACAGTGCTCAGTGTCACTCACACAAACACTAAACACCATCAGGGTAACACATGTGATATTAAAGTTATGCAATAAACATTAACTAAACTACATCAAATATAACACAGAACACCCCAAAGTACATAACTGATATTAAAACTAAGAAACATAACTATTCCCATAAAATACTGTATAATGAAATGTAATGGGTCACGCAGGGAATTCTGGGAATGCCCGATTACTGTTTTTTACCGTAATTTTAACAATAATTTATCGTAAAAAGTACATGTACTCTCTTGTTAAACATAATATCAATTTTAATCGTTAATTATATGGGACAATCATACTTTTTACATCTAAAGAAATTTCATTTTTACAACAATTTATCATAAAACTACATGTATTGTCTTTTTAAATATATTACAATTTTTGTAAGTATATTTACAGTAACTACTCGTTAACCAATTTAGGTTTTTTAACAGTCTTTTACTGTTAAAATTACAGAAAAGCTTTTACAGTGTATGAGCGTTAATTTACAGAATACATCCATAAATTATCCATGTTTTCACAGCATGATTTGAGAATGTTCCAAAAGCATCTTATGTGCATCAATGGAAGCAAGGAAATCTGGCCTGTTGTACAAAGGAGTTCAAATGCTCAATGCCACAAAAGTTCTCATTTGATTAGTGACCTCAAAAAAGTGCAGGAACTTAAATATTTATTACTGTATGCATTTTGTTTCATAATGTTTCTATATTTAAAATGTTTCAAAATCCTAAAGCTTTGTTTATTTCACAGTTTAAACTGCTTCAGCCTTTTAGAATCTGCTGTATATTATTAACAAACAGAATGAAAATGGCACATAATAGATGATGAATGCTTCTTACTCACACTGGTACCACTAGAGCTTCATTTAGCAGTCATTTCAGCTTTGAGGAAATACCCAGTGTGAGCATTCACAAATACTATGGAAAAAATTAGAGACTACCAGGCTTAATTATCTGTTGATGCGATGCACCCACGTAGTGTTTGAGCCTCTTAGCAAACTGTCTATATCAATATGAGGTTCCTGTTTGTTTCCACTACTCTCATGAATAAAAATTACAGATTTTCATGGACTTCATGCATAATTTTTTATTGGTCCTCTTTTCCCTCTATGAATAACTGAAGCTGTGCATGTCCCCTTCCTCTATTGCTCTTGTCTTTTCAAGCTTTCCACATTTTTTAAAATTGCATGCAGGAAAGATAGTGCCTCTTATCTTAGTGTGTTTCTCCTCCCAGTAGGGCATCAGGCCTCCATATCATTACACCATGCTTTCCACCACTTTTTATATTCCCACAATGACGTTTTATGACTCTGAGGTGAAAAATACTAATGCTGCTTCTTTAGTGGTCAGAAAAATAGTGCTGAAATAACACTGAAAGAATATGCAAATAATGTTGAATCAAGAGTACTGTAACGATGCTGGCACTGGCAATGATGAAGACGTGAAGATGAAGAACCCAAGTGCAGTTTATTTACAAACGTGATAACCAATAACCCTAACTACAAACGTGAAACATAAAACATACATGAACTTGACTATAGCTTGACATAAACGTGGCTTGACTTAGACATCTACAATCACATTCAATACTTGATAACTAAACAATGCAAACATGAGGGCTTAAACACAAGACATGGGAGAACATAAACCAATGAACAAACAGAACTCTAACAAGATAATTAAACAAAGCAATGAAAACATGACACATGAACATGGAGGGAAAACATGAAGTCACATGACAAGGGAAACAGGAACTAAACATTTCAAAATAAAAGACATGAATTAACAAAATACACATGACATATCCCCCCCACTAAGGGGCAGCTCCCGATGCCCCAACACAAGAACAAACACAAAAAACATTACAAAGTTCCAAAGTTCTGTAGGGAGCGGGGGGGGGGGGGGGGGGGTGTCTTGAGGCATGGGGCGTGGTGAAAAAGGGCGAGGGGCATGGGACCAGGGTAAAGTCTGTGGGGGGTGGAGCCATGAGAGGCTCGAGGGGCAAAGCCATGGAAGGCGGAGCCATGAGAGGCTCGAGGGGTGGAGCCATGGAACTTGGTGCCCGGAGAGTAGCCGAAGACTCAAAGGGCCAGGGTGGAGCCAATGGCAGGGAGGACCAAGGCGGTGCTGGAGGCTCGGAGGAGCAAGGCGGAGCTGGGGGAACGGAAGACTGAGGTAGAGCCGGTGGGACTGAGGACCAAGGTGGAGCCGTAGGGAAGCAGGTCCGTGGTGTAGCTGACAGATCGGAGGGACGAGACACAGCCAGAGGATCGGAGAGCCAAGGCGGAGCCAGGTGACCGACAAACCAAGGAGGAGCCGGAGGGATGAGGGACCCCGGCAAAGCTGACAGGCTGAAGGACCGCAGTGGAGCTGAGGGAATGCAGAACTGAGGCAATGTCGAGGGACCGACAGGCCAAGGCAAAGTCCAGGGCTCAGAGGGTCCAGGCGGGGTCGGAGGACCAAAAGTTCCCCTTGCCTGCTCAGGAGAACTAAGGGCGGGTATAAGGGTGGGAACCATCTCCAGGTCCAACTGCTCAGGTGTGGCTGTGGCGTGGCACGGAGCAGGCTGAGGCGTGGCTGTGACATGGCATGGAGCAGTCTGAGGCGTTGCTGTGACGTGGCATGGAGCAAAAGATGGCGCTAGCTCAGCGACCATGATGAGGAACTCTGGCTCGGCAGCCATGACATGAAACTCTGGCTCGGCAGCGGCCATGTTGTGGAACGCTGGCTCGGCGGCGGCCATGTCGTGGAACTCTGGCCCGGCGGCGGCCATGTCGTGGAACGCTGGCTCGGCGGCGGCCATGTCGTGGAACGCTGGCCCGGCGGCGGCCATGTCGTGGAACGTTGGCCCGGCGGCGGCCATGTCGTGGAACGCTGGTATGGTCAGTCAAGTATTCTGTAACGTTGCTGGCACTGGCAATGACGAAGACAATGACGTGAAGATGAAGAACCCAAGTGCAGTTTATTTACAAACGTGATAACCAATAACCCTAACTACAAACGTGAAACGTGAAACATGGAACATGGAACATGGAACATGGAACATGGAACATGGAACATGGAACATGGAACATGGAACATGGAACATGGAACATCTACAATCACATTCAATACTTGACAACTAGACAATGCAAACATGAGGGCTTAAATACAAAACATGGGAGAACATAAACCAATGAACAAACAGAACTCTAACAAGATAATTAAACAATAAACCAATGAAAACATGACACATGAACATGGAGGGAAAACATGAAATCACATGACAAGGGAAACAGGAACTAAACATTTCAAAATAAAAGACATGAATCAACAAAATACACATGACAAGTACAAAGTGTGTCTGATTTAATGATATTGCTATTGAGAAAACACTCTCTAAGGCAATACATGGCAATACATTTGTGAGGTCACTCAGGGCGCAAGCAAAATAAGCACAGGACAATACTGCTCCATTTTTGGTCTTCGTAGTTCTTTATTTTACTCAAGATATTTACTTCATACAGTCACTTCCCGCACTCAGCTGTATGCTGACCAGTGGCTGTTCTGTAATAATATCGGCTGACATAGCTTCAGCTTCTTTCCCACAATGCTCTATTTCTGTCACAATCGCTGCTCTCATGCCTAAGAGGGTTTCCACTAACCATCCCGCTCTTTCCTCAGTGTTACTGTGCTGTATCTGGATTGCCTTAGCTGTCAAATACTGGCATTTTTTACACATATGTTAAAGGTTTGCTCAGTAATTGTTTATTTGGGTTATACCCAGTGATATGGCAATCATTTTAGACTTAAATTTACACCTAGAGCTGTAGATGCAGAATCATGCAAATCTACAGGATAGTTTTCGGTTGCCATTGGCATTGGAGAGATTTGGATTTACTCTTTACGTGAAAGTATCCAGTAACGGGGGGTAACCGTGATAAAGCAAGATGTCTTCGGATGGTCATGTGATCTCAACATGGCAGCTTCCATGCCACCCAACTCCATGTAAAATAAAACAGCTTTTACAAGGTTACTGATATGACTGGTGTCTTCATCTCATCATTTTTAAACATATTTTCCAAAAGTACTGTTTATTTCTTCTGTGGATGAACTTTTTTAATGAGAAAATAATTTCTGAGTGCACCATTAAATTGCTAAAGAATAGAGCCATTTTGATGAGCAAGTCCTGGAATATTTGTCCTGGCCTCACACAATACAGAAGATAAGAATGTGTTATGCCATTAGAACTAATTTACTGTTGAAATTGATATTTGCTGCATTAACCCAGTTTGCCTAAATCTCTTCTGTGTTGCTGATAACATTCTAATTAGTCGCTTTGTTTCTACTCCTTAATAAGCTCTGAAGATCAATGCTGACTCCCTCTGTTTCGGATTATTTATGTCTGCATTCCGATGTCAATGCTATGGTGTTGCTGAGTTTGAATTACATCCCTTGTGTTTTTCAAAAATTAAAACTCTTTCATCAATTACTCACCCTCATGCCATAGTTGTGTATGACTTTCTTTCTTCTTCAGACCACAAAAGAAGATTTTTAGAAGAATATCTCAGCTCTGTAGGTCCTTACAATGCATGTGAAAGGTGACCAGACCTTTGAAGCTCCAAAAATTACAAAGGCAGCATAAAAGTAATCGATAAGACTCCATTGGTTAAATCAATACCTTCAGAAGTGATATGATAGGTGTAGGTGAGAAACAAAAAAAAAAAGTCATTTTTATTGTAAATTTCCACTTTTACTGTCACTTTCAGACTTAAATATTGATCTGTTTCTCACCTTGAATTGACAATTAAGAATTATTCAAATCGACTAATTTCGTGAAAGGGTGAGTAGTTTGCATTACTGGAAATTTCTGTCGGTCTCTACAAAATTTTTATCATAAAATAGTTGGCAAATATAACTGTGGTGATGGGGGCGTGGCCGAGCAATGTCTGTGGAGAGCGAGGCCGAGAGAGTGAGTGCGGTAAGGGTTGGCACCTGTGGGAAATCACCTCTAACATTTTTTTTGTGTTTGCAGTGAGAGCGGAGAGTGATTTAAAGGGTGATCCAGACCGCCGGAGGAGAGAGAGAGCCGAGCCTGCTTGCTTTTATTCGACACTGGATTTGACAAAGGGACATTGGCAGATCCCCTTAACGCCTGTGTCCCGTGAAAAAAACACCATTCGGCTTACACCATTTTGTCACCCATCCTTTTGTTTTGATCGGGGCCCCGGCTATGTTTCAGTGGCTCATGGACAGAATCCTCAGATCGCATGCTGCTTACGCCACTGCCTATCTGGATGAAATCATAATTTACAGTAATGATTGGCAGCAGCACCTGCAGAATCTGAGTGCTGTCCTGAAGTCGTTGAGATGGGCAGGACTCATGGCAAACCCCTAGAAATGTGCAATTGTATGGGTGGAAGTACGGTATCTGGGCCTCCACTTGGGTCATGAACAGGTGCGGCCGCAAAATAATAAGACCGTGGTGATTTCAGCCTGCCCAAAACCTAAGACCAAAAAGGAGGTGAGACAGTTCCTGGGGCTGGCTGGCTATTATCATAGGTTTGTGCCTAATTATTTGATCATCACCAGCCCGCTGACTAATCTTACTAAAAGGGGGAACCAGATCCGGTCCAGTGGACGGAGCCATGTCAGCAGGCATTCACGCAAGTAAAAGCTGCACTCTGTGGTGGGCCGTTATTGCACTCTCCTGACTTCTCTCTCCCTTTTATCTTGCAGAAGGATGCATCGGACAGGGGGGAGGGAACAGTACTGTTCCAGATGGTGAAGGGGGAGGAGTGCCCTGTGCTGTATATTAGTCGCAAGCTCTCGATGAGAGAGACTAAGTACAGCACAATCGAGAAGGAGTGTTTGGCCATCAAGTGGGCGGTCCTCACCCTCCGGTACTATCTGTTGGGGCATGCTTTCACCCTATGTTTGGACCACGCCTTGCTCCAGTGGCTCCATCACATGAAGGATACCAACGCGTGGATCACCCGTTGATATCTAGCTCTCCAGCCTTTTAAGTTCGAGGTGCTCCACAGACCAGGGGCGCAGATGGCTGTTGCGGATTTCCTCTCCACAAATGGGGGGTGGGGGGTTGACAGGCCGGATGGCTCCCTGGTCGGGCGATGGGGGTATGTGGTGATGGGGGCGTGGCCGAGCGACGTCTGTAGAGAGTGAGGCAGAGAGAGTGAGTGTGGTATGGGTTGGCACCTGTGGGAAATCACCTCAAACAGCTGTTTAGTGTTTGCAGTGAGAGCAGAGAGGCGATCCAGACCACCAGAGGAGAGAGAGAGAGATGAGCCTGCACTTATGTGTGTGTGTGTGGGCAACATTTGCATGTACAAAAAAAAAATTAGATCGAGCGGAAATAAAGATACCTTTTGAGTTTGATTCGCCGTCTCCCGCTTCCTCCTTGAGACAGTGAAAGAACCGTCACAATCCCATGATTAGTTAAATACTTATATCTTACATGGGACTAGCACACTTAATCTGGACGGCTGCACTTGAATAATCCACAAGTAGGTTCCCGCATAGCATCTATGAAAAGTGAGTCCCGCCTTCTTTGATTTGATCTCAAACAACATTGATGAGTGACTACTGAGCACAATAAAAAGAAATTCACTTTTTTAAAACGAACTAATCCCTACAACATCCTAATGGCCACAGTTGCATACTGTAATTGTCGCTGTAATTGATATAGTGCATTTAAATATATAGATGTTGTGTGCGTGTATATACACAGGGTTGGGGAGTAACGGAGTACATGTAACAGGATTACGTATTTAAAATACAAAATATAAGTAACTGTATTCCACCTCAGTTACAATTTAAATCATTGGTAATTAGAATACAGTTACAGTCAAAAAGTATTTTGATTACTGAAGAGATTACTTTGCATTTTATTGTCATTTATTTCATTTAATATTTAGTCCTTTCAGATGGAAAACATTTATGTATATAAATGATGCGATCCAAAGTGCATTTGAACAGCGGTGAAACACTTTCTTATGATGTGTTACACTCATACGAGCAGACAGAGAAGTAAGTTTGAAGTAAGTTTGGAGCAGACGAAATAGAAATAAACCTTGTGTAAATTGTCAGCTTTACGCTAAGCTAAAATGCTATTTCTACCCATTTTACATGCATATGTTACCAGGCACGATCATATTTTTCATCAAGAAAATTCACCCTGGATCCTAATTTCTTTTTTTTTTAAACTGTAGTGGAATACATCTCAAAAGTAACCCTCCCAACCTTGGGAGGGTTAGTTTTGAGATGTATTCCATTCCATATATATATATATATATATATATATATATATATATATATATATATATATATATATATATATATATATATATATATATATATATATATATATTTTCAGGCGTCCATAATGTGATGTAATAATGGAGCCTTTGCCACAGATAATCCTAAAGTAATCTGGTACATATTGATTTAGCAAGCATTTGATAAAAACATAATCAAGTGGGCGACAGAATGTGATGGATGTGTTTCCGCCATAATGATAGATCTCCAACAGCTACATTAGGCTGATACTTTTTCATAATTTTAATGCAGTAATATTATTGATGTTATATCACAGTTTGTGCATTTGCTTAATATGCTGAAGATCAAGCTAGGGCTGCTAATAACTTTGCTGATTTGGTTATTGCATGGAAATTTTAAAGGACATTTTAAATCGTTTTAAGTCCTTTGTTTTAAAGCCATTAAAGGTGAAGTGTATCATTACTGCGGCACTATTGTCACCAAATAGAATTGCACAAATTATGTCTGTTCTCCTGCTATTTTCTATTGGTTGGACAAACAGATAGTCCCGCCCCAAACTCACTCGATTGGTTGAGCCAACTGTACTGTGTTTGGATGATTGGGATTCTCAAAAGAATAGAGCAATGTTTTGATAGTACCAGAGTGTTAACACTTTTCGTTCAAGTCAACCTATAAATGGCTTACTTACAGAAGTTGCCTCTGAACAGTAAGCTGGGATAGGAACGTATTTTAACATCCCAAAATTATACAATTTAGCACAGTATGTGTTAAAATGTTTGTAAAATGTAAATACTGTACACGTAGGATTAATACATATGTTCAGGATTAGTATTGCTCATCCCTTAAACAGATTTGCTTTCTAGACACAAATCTGTTCTAACAAACCAGTGCAGCACTTATCAAAAGTGGACTCATTTCTTTTATCTCAAAATCTATAAAGGTGTTAAAGGGATAGTTCACCCAAAAATGAAAATTCTCTCATTATTTACTCACCCTCATGATATCCCAGGTGTGTTTGACTTTCTGTCTTCACCAGAACACATTTGTTCTTAGCTCAATAGGTCCTTTAAATGCAAGTGGCAATTTCTCTTTTGAAGGTCCAAAAATCACTGACAGTCAGCATAAACGTCATGGATACGACTCCAGCGGTTAAATTAATGTCTTCTAAAGCGATATGACTGCTTTTGGTGCGGAAAATATCAACATTTAAGTACTTTTTAACTATAATACAACGCTTCAGAAGAGGGTGGAGTCCAAGCGGTCTCTCGTGTGACGTATTTGCATTTCCATGGAGGTAATCTCACATTCTCCACCATTACGCACCATTGTGAGTAAAGAAACAGATAATAACAGATCTAAACCAAAATCAACCAAGCTACTGTACATCATTCCTCCTTCTCACTTTTATACAGCACTGCTCTTCCGGCTGTGATGCATGTGTGTCACTTCTTGCGTGTTTCGAATGCCAATGCAATTACGTCACTCATGCGTACCGCTGCCGACCAGAAGCATGATTTAGAGTTAAAAAATGAACTTAAATATTTATCTTTTCTGCACCACAAGCGATCGTGTCACATTAGAAGACATTAATTTAACAGCTGGTGTCATTTTAAGATATTTTTCTGTTTTTCTTCAAATGTGTTCTGGTGAAGAAAGAAAGTCATACACACCTGGATAATATGGGGGTGAGTAAATAATGAGATAATTTTCATTTTTGGGTGAACTATCCCTTTAAGTAATTTTCAATAAACAAATGATAATAAGAAGCTCTTCTGTGAGGGCCAGAGCCAAGATAAAAATTCAATTTAGAGCTACTATCATGGTAGTAGTATCACTGAGCTAGCCTCAGAATTATATAAACCGGAGAACAGATATTGAGAAGGTTATTATGGGTGATAAGTCTAGTAAAGGATATTAAATATTTAGTGTTCAGTGCATGGAAAATCACTAATCCATAACACAAATCATTTGTGTTTTTAATTTTTAATTGTTGCACAGAATTCATCATCTTGGGTCTGGATTAATGTTTATGAATAAATGAAAATTTAAATCATGTGTTTGTGTGTATGTTTGGGCATGAGTCTGAACACCGTATGGTGTAATTTTACTAGACTATTCCCTCATGTCTACACTTGTAGACGTGGAAATAGGCCCCTTGGTTCCCATTGAGGAAGGTGACTAATGTCTTAACATCAGCAATGGACCTATCAACTTTATTGCAGTTGTAAGGTTCTTTGCATTTGTGGGTACTTACGGTTTGAAATGAATAATGCAAACCGGTTATCATTTTAGAAAAACATTGTGTGGGGGCACTTCAGATGATTCAGCTACTGAGAGAATGTGCACTCCCAGCATAAGATTTGACTGCCTGATGAATACTTGTTGAGAAACTATATGGAAAAGGGATTTCGAGTGATCTTTTAGGTTTGTTGTGTAACCTTATGTTCAACTTGCCTGTATGGCAGAATCTATACAAAACAGAGATGAACTATAGTTCAAAATTTTGATCTTAATATTTAATTAGATTCATTGAAATGAAAGAATTGGCATGCTAGATTTGACACACTCTGGAATTTTATGGAACCTGGTCTTCTGTTGTGATACATTCATCACTTTATAAATTACTATTTCTATGAATGTCTGTTTACTAATTCAGGCAATTCAGGTTGTTGGAAAGATGGACATCAATTAGCTTCTTTTTTATTTTATTTTTTTACAGTCTATTGACTAAAATTAATATGCATTTGTAATTATTTTATTGCATTTCAGGAGATGCCTGAAGTAGTGTGGTGCCCACATGTGAAATTAGTGTAATCTTGTATAACTCTTAATCGGCTATCTTAGAATCTGCAATCTCAAAATCCCAAAACCCAGTAAAACTTTTAAATCTTTTACTTTTATTGTCAATTTACATCATTAAACACATCTGATTAACCAACTTAACCAGGTTCTATCTGTGGTGGTATATATAGTTTGTGCCACACGTATTTACAGTTTTTCTCAATTGCTTTGGCGTAGTTCTCGAATGAGAATTATTTTTCTCAAAACCATGTTCAAATTTCTGAACAATTAGTTTCTTGTTCACACCAGATTTGAATTTCTTATTCATTTAAGCAAATTGCACGTGTTTTGGCACATATGTGCAAAAGAGTAAGTACAATTGTCTACAATAACTAAACGCACATGGCTTGCTGATAAAAACTGATGAGTTGATTCTCAGTGAAACTGTCATACTCTTCACAACTTCTAAACATTCTTTCATAGTGTGAGCCATCACATGCAAAATGATCCATTCAGTTATCAAATTTGTCAGACATACATGTATATTCCATAAATATCTATGACATAAAAAGTTTGTGACGTCTGCTAAATCTCTGGCCAGACCAACAAGAGTGACAGAATGTCCACCAAGAAGATGGGAACTTGTTATGTACTGTGAGGAGGTACAATTTATTGTTTTTTACAGAACTACCGAAGGTTTTTTCATTGTTCGGTTGTTTACTGTATACATACAAATGTGCATATCCTTTATCTATGTACTACAGTATTGTACAGTATTGACTTTTCCCAGTAAACTTTTACCTACTGTTGAAATCGGTATCTAAAAAGCTCAGTGTAATACACAATAGCATTCAGCTAGACAAAACTGACATTCTTGTATAGTACAGTAAGCAGTCAGTGTCTACAAAAAATTAGAACAAAAATTACATTTGTATATAAGAAAAATTTCCAGGGTTGACTGCCATGGTGAAAAAACATCTAAACATTTTGACCAGTATGGCTCACACGATGACAAAATTTTTTTTAATTTTGGTGGCACTGGCCAATTTACTGACACAATAACTAGGTTTTGAAGCATGAATTAAATGTTTTGGGTGAGTTACTACATTTTGCAGACATGCAATAGAGTTGTGATGTCCCATAAAACACTTATAGTTTAGAGAATGTTAAGACTGTTTCAAAAAATAAGCCAAAGTGATTGAGAAAAACTGTAAATTAAGACATTGTCATTCTTTTCTATGATTTAATTAGTTATGTATTTAGTATGAGTTAATTAGTCTTATTATAGAATGTACCTTATTTACAAAATAAGCTGAATTTTCGCTGCAATTACTGTTGCACTATATCAGCCACTGAAAACACTTGATAAAATTGTGTGTAGAAGAGATGTTTGTGCACATTTTCTAGTGATTATGACAGCAGCAATTCACTGAATGATGATCAGAAGGCCAAGTATTTTTTTTAATGTTTTGGGTAAATAGAGCAAGAAAACTTCATTTTGCATCAAACATTTTAACCAATTTTCTACCAAATTACCATATGCAGATTCAGTGTGAAAGAGTTCATAAAGAAATTCAGATTTGATATGAAAAGACCTTTAGACTTGAGACAGTTTAAGATACCTGCATGTAATGTCACATCTCACAGGAGGACACCCAGGAGATAAAACAAAGATCACCCAGAATCAATCAGCAGAACCATTTACCTGAAATCACAGCTGTTTTCTCTGCTTGACATGAGGGCCTTCCATCAGCAGAATCCTCTCAAAGAGCTCACCCACCTACATCTCCAAGCCTTTCTGTAGGTGTCTGACCTTTGAGGACCCCCAGGGCTAGCCAGTACTAATAACTCTTATTGAAAGGAAAGGTGACAGACTATTGGCTTAATGCCCGTGGCTATCCGTTTGTGTGCCTGTGGCTGTCAATGGTTACAGACTCGCAACTAGCAGGAAAGCTTGAGTTGTTCTTAAGATACTTTGTTGACCCTTCAGTGTTGAAGAAAATGTTAATAGAAAGAGAGTGCTTTTATTAGCTTTTCCATACTTCTATTCTAAATGTTCTGTACTTTGTTTAGTAATGCAGTTTTTCATCAAATAACACATCACAATCAAATTGTTTAAGCTAACCATGAAACTTAAAAATTGAATGTATTTGCCAATGCTGTGAATGCCGGCAAGTTAAGATCCTTATATACACCAGCCAGGCATGATGAGAAAGTATACACACCATATACAACAGGACTGAAAGGATGTCTGATCAATATTACATGCCTATGCTTTCCAACATCCTCTTAATGTAAAACACTTTGGACTGGGAATCTTGAAAAAGTTCATGGGCCTTGACGGAATGAAGATTCTTTGAGCTGATAGAAATTCTATCAACTTTTGACACAGTGTTACAAAGATGAAAAATTAATAAGACTTCCATACATCACTGATTCTTTACAGTTTGAAAATAATGATTGAAGAAGAAAGTATTGGACATCAAGACCTCCTCTTAAATTTAACCATATTTCATCATCTTTGACTTTTCAAATTGACTAAGTCATCATGTCATAGCTTGCATACACGTGGAAATCTTTTCCGGAGACATCTAATTAAATAAAGAATAAATAAACTCATAACAGAGGTCTTCAGAGAGAAAGCAAACCAAGCCTTCACATCAATCAATGGGAATGATTGGAGTGTTCAGAGCAGCAGGGAGTTGTCCATCCTGCTGATGTAAGCAGTGTCCACACCAGGACCATCTACGCTGGGCTGTGCAGACTTGACCATAACTCCTCCATCCTAACTATCAACTGTTCTGTTTTTGCTCAACACCTCCTCTTGGATGACATCATGAAAGTAATCAGATTAAAAATTTAATACCCCCATGCTTATTTACTCTGATTTATTCATTCTGAATAAATTAAATGGAAATTAAATGTAAAAGAGTGCAACTTGTATCGTATGGTGGGGTTCAAAAGCCTCAGTCCTCTTGTGAAAAAGCTTCTGTTTTGCATTTTCTAATGTAACACAGTTTTCCTATTACTAATTAGATTATCAGCAAAAACAATGTGATTAGTATCCCAGCATGATTTGAGAATGGTCTAAAGAGCATCTTGTGTGCTTCAATGAAAGCAGCAAAATCTGAGGAGTTAACAAGGAATCAGAGTATTTAACATGGTCAGTGTCACACAATAGCTTATTTGATTAGTATATTTAATATTCCATTTTATTAGTAATGTTATATTAGTATAATAGTCTATTAGTCAATTTTTCACAATTTTAAAACTTTATATCCAGGTTTGTAGGGATAGTTCAACCAAAAATGAAAATTCTCTCATCATTTACTCACCCTCACGCCATCCAAGATGTGTATGACTATCTTTATTCTGCTGAACACAAACAAAGACTTTTAGAAGAATATTTCAGCAATGTAGGTCCACACAATGCAAGTGAATGGTGGCCAAAATTCTGAAGGTCCAAATATCACATAAAGGCATTATAAAAGTAATCCATATGGTTTAATCAATGTCTTCTGAAGCATTCCAATCGGTTTTGGGTGAGAACAGACCAAACTGTAACTCCTTTTTTACTATAAATCTTGACAGCAGTCTCCTTGGCGATTGCAGTTTCAAACTCGGTTACACTTCCTTTAGCATCATCTAGCACTCTGCACATACGTCATGCACTAGGAAGTGTAATCTAGTTTGAAAAAATGATTTTGTCTAGAGAATGCAATGGCAAGATGTAAAGTGAAAAAGGAGTTATATTTTGGTTTGTTAGTCATTATATTAGTCATCTGGATTACTTTTATGATACTTTTATGCAGACATATGCAGAGGGGGTGGCTCTAGGGGCTTGAGCCCCTGCCCTTTTGCTGAGGTGCCCCTCAGATGTGTTCCAGAGTGTGCAAATGCCACCCAAAATGAAAGCTTGCACACCCACATGAAATTATGTTTTTTTACGCTTAATGGTTGTATGTAGGGGTGTAAAAATGCATCAGTATTATGCTAAAACTTTGATGCATCGATTACAGAATTTAATAATCAATTATAATAATACCCCATGTGTTAGAGAGGATGTCTCAGATTACATGCACACTCTTGCAACAAATGTGGGCGCATGACTGAAGAAACAAACGCGCACCTTAAATTAATAAAAGTTTCATTCGGATTTTTGCTGCATTGTTCATAATTGTGCTCGTCTATATAAGCAAAATAACTAAATTGTTATTCTTTTCTCCCCAATTGTGATATATTATGCATATTGTGGAATATTTGGAGAATACGCTTGGAAAGGTAGGCGGTACTGTACTGCGCCTTTACTCACGATCATTATTTGTCCTTAATGTGTTAAAAGCCATTAAGTTTTTAATTCTGTGAGCCTGCTTGATTTAAAGATCAGACTTATCTACCTGTATAGATGACAGATATTATTTACTGTATATAAAAAATTTTGATTCAGTAAATGTTCCCATGATGATATATCAATTACACATAATTTGCAGTCTACTTACCATCTGTTTGTGTTAGTTTGCATAAAATCAGACATGACATTATCCTTTAATCATACTGGCTCAATAATTAATGTAACAACAGTATTATTTTTCTTTTTTCATTATGAAACAAACCTCCCTGTACTTCATAAAAGCAAAGAATGTTCAGAAAAGATTTTGAATCTTCTTACAGTTGTGCATTCTCCTGTCCAACACAATGCATTACGCATTATATCTTATCCATAATTACGTTTTTAAACCAATTAATGTAACCAAAACCTAGTCTTTGTGATTTTTTTTCCCCATCAATAGTCATGTATAGTGCAAATGATCCCACCATTTATATTTTTGTCTTTAGCATATTTTGGAAAATAATTATGAATATAAAATAATTTAAAGGAATTTTACGACTAATTATTAATGCTGCACTCAGTAATTTTTTCCCCCATTAAAAAAGTTTTACTCCTAAAGAAATTAATAGTAATTTAGAAACATATATATAAAATCATAACCACTCACATGAGATGAGGACTGTAGTCATATCAGTGTCACAATCTCTCTCCTTCATTTTCTTCAAGGACTCTTATTTTGAAGACTTCATTTCCCATAGTGCACTGCCCTCATCACTTCCATCTGTTTCTTATTATCCTCACCTGTATTCCATTCCCTCATTAGTTCCTTTTGTATACATATCCTCTAGTTTTGCCCACTCCTTTGTCAGTCCTTGAAGTGTTACATTGTGTTTATGAAGTGTTTCCTTGTTTTGTTATTTTGTGATGTTTAGCTTTATCGTTTGATCCACTCCAGTGTTTATTATTAAAAGTTTGAAAGATAGGATAGTCAATGGTTACAGGGAACTGGACAGACTCGTCGACGGCCATGAGGAACTGGACGGACTCGTCGACGGCCACGAGGAACTGGACGGACTCGTCGATGGCCTCTGTGGTTGGGAGTGCTGGCAGCAACTGGGAAACAGTCTCAGTGGCCAGGAGCACTGGCAGCGACTTGGGAACAGCCCCATGGCTGTAGGTGGATGGCACGTTATGGCAGGCATGGGTGCTGGCTCGTTGACCATGGCAGGCATGAGTGCTGGACCACCGAGTTGGGGACCACTGAAGTTGAGACCAGTGAAGCTGGGACCACTTGGGCCTCCATTATAGGAATGTCTAAAGAGAGAGCCTTGAGAGCCACATGGGTACTGGAGCAGTACCACATTGTGTAGGGGGAGGAATTTAGCAGTAGGGCATAATCTATGTACTGTTCCAAAGTACAGTTAAATCTGCCTCCTGGTAGCCACAACTTGATGGGCTCATTGACGCCAAAACGGAAGATATCCTTAAGCTCTTTGTCTCCCCAATTTAGCATGTTGGTTAGCGCACAAAACATTTCCACATATTCCTCAATGCCGAAGAGACAAGAGTTCTATGGCTGCTAGATCCATGGTTTGGTCAGTTCTTCTGTAATGAATGCCAAGGTAAAAAAAGGTGGATCTAATCACAGCATTTAATAAAACTCAAAACAAACCCAAATGTCAATAAAATATAAGAAACTGTAACACAGAAAACACTACAGCCTTCTAAGGAAAATGAGGGCATTATATACACAAGACTTAACAAAGGTTAACAAGATTAATTAACAAGACACACCTGGGAGCAATAAAGGGGAGCACAGAGGACAGAGACACAACAAAAAACAAAATCCAAACTTCAAACCTTTAAGCCTAGTATTTTGATACATTAACAGGCCTACCTACAATTTTAAAGCAACTGCCCCGCAAAAAGTTTTAGAGCCCCTGCCCCTCAAAATGTCTGTGCACGTCCCTGCCTTTATGTGATATTTGGACCCTCAGAGTTCTGGCCACTGTTCACTTGCATTGTGAGGACAAACAGAGCTGACATATTCTTCTAAAAATCTTAATTTGTGTTCTGCAGAAAAAAAGCCATACACATTTGGGATGGCATGAAGGTGAGTAAAATATAAGAGAATTTTCTTCATGCAATGAAGAAAAAGTGGCATTGGTTAAATTTACTTCTGTAGTGAAATATTGTCCTTTAGTGGTGACCTTGACCTTTCAGCACCTGAGTTTGGCATGTCACTGCTTTCTTGCAAAGTTGTAATGTGAGAGTTTTGTGGAGCTCTGGGGCCTATAAAGACACTGTTGACAGCCTGCCAGCCTGTTTATTCTAAATGGCAGCATCAATCCGCCCCTGAGCAATAGAAGAGCTTTGAATGTGCTGTGACACTATAAGGGTAGCTATGGCTAGAACTGCATCGCATGTGCTTTTGACATGTAAAATCTGATTTGCTACTGATAAATAAATGTGGTTGCCTTTCTAGATACACAAACAAACATGAACATGTGTGCGTAGCTTATCACTAGGCCCAGACGGAATTTGCAGACTTTTTTGTTAGGAGTTTAAGTTTATGATAGTCTTATTAGTATCGGATTAAAGCTAAAACATATTAGTCCAAATTTTAAATGAGCAAAAATACAAAGGAGTTGGGGAACGTGTAGAACTTTGAGAATGACGGGCATTAAAATTCTGTGGAAATCTTCTGAGCTTTCTGTGGAGTTCTGCGTGGGCACAGATTCTATATGGGTTGGGTTACCTTTCATAAATATAAACCAATGTGAACATTGTTGCTGGAATAAAGTTGCACATTACTGGTCTAATGGTTCATGCTCTGTTTGAAATTGCCAGCAATTCGTTTTCCTCATTCAAATCATTTAATGGGTGTTTTAGCCATTTATGGCTATTGTTGCTTTTGCTGTGTCTGTAAATGTTAAAAGCCTCCCAGACATTTGACATGTCATGATTCAGGCTTGTTCTCACTTTTGTATTTTTTACTGTCCAAAATTTCACTAGCTATAACTGTCAGCGGCTCTGTTTCAATGGCAGTAACAGATTTCAGTGCTTCATTTTGGCTGTGATAAACTGCTCTAATGGGTTAAATCCTGAATGTGTGTTGGCTGACATCTCAGCCATTGTAAATTATGAGAGGAAGGCTGTTCTTGCCATGAAAAATATATGGATGTCTTCTCACAAATACTGTGCAAATATACACATTAATACAGTATATATGAATCTGAAGTGAATTGTACACACTACACAGTATTAGTAGTAAGTAGTAAGACGTGCTTACTGTATGAATTTGGGTATTTTTGAAACTGATTTAGAAAATGATTCATGCCAATTATTCAGAACTGTTTTTCTAATGATCTATTATTAAGGGAGACCAGCTCAAGAACACCCGGGAGAGACTCAGTTAAAGAATGAATGAAGTAATAAGCATTGCAGTGGTTCTCATCTATATTAGAGATTTCTCTAATTGTCTGCTGAAAGACGGAAACATTAAACTCAAATGATTGATGGCACTGCCTGTCCGTTTCAGTGAGGAGGGGTTGTGATTTTTTCCTACTGAACAAGTAATTTCTCCACTGTAATGGTAATGGATCTTTTTCAGTGTGAAGAAAAACAGTAGGCTTATTTCTGTCATCTAGTGGATAGGTTATGTGGGCTTAAATTGGTTGAGAAACACTTTATGAACATGAGAATGCATCTGAAGAACTGATTGGAGCACTTCACTGTTTGTTGTGTTGTACACTTTATAACAGGTGCAAAGCAAATGTATTTCTAAAAGTTAATTGTAGCTCATGAAGTTTTTGAAAAAAAAAAAAAACAAATGTTTGGCCTACCACAAGAAGTCAAGTAGTTGCTGTACCACATCAGAGCTGTCAACATGATAACACATGAAAATCGACATGTTGCTCCCGAATGTACATTTACCTTGAAAATCAACCCCATTCAGCTGAATTTCTGACAAGCGCCATTCCCCATCAAACATTTCAGTGGTTGACTCCACTGACAGTTAGTTTATTGTTGGGGTTTGGGTTAGGGCATAGGGCCATAAAATATGCACTCCTATTGACTAAAAAACTGAAAATACAACTTGAATTTGGCGTCACCCTTTGGAGTTTACACATGCCCATATGTTTCCAGCACTTCGGTATATACAGTATATTAGGCTTGGGATCTTTTTGGGACCATTTTCAAGCATTGATAATCAGAAAATTGATTATTGATCTATATCAGCATTTTTTCAGAGATAAAAAGGGCTACTCACTGCACAACAGTTTTTGTCTCTTCATACATTTTTCTCAACACAACTTTGATAAAGTGTGAGCGGCAGGTTATAACTTAAAGGGGGTTGCACAATAGACGCATATGGCGGACGACATTATTTTCTATAGGCTAAAGGTTTGCACATCCCAGCCATCGCTCTGTGTCTGTCGGCGGCCCCCCACTACGACTGCCACGAAGCACATCTAGCTTAATTTTTCATTAAATTCAACCCAAATAAAATCAAGTCAAATCAAAGGACATAGATTATTTACTCTAGCCATTACTGGATGATATATTGTGAATATGTATCTTTCATATAGCCTATACATAATGTATTTCAGTTACAAGTATGTCTTTTTGTGGTTTGACAGCTAAAATAAAACCTATTTAAGGCTACATTATAGAGAAATTGCATAATAAACATCACCATTTCTAATCGGGCAGTTTGTGCAGTTACACCAGTTTCATACACTAACCTGCAAACTCATCAACATCACTTTCTTGAAGAAGAACATAAACCTCCATAACTTTTGTGTGTATGGTGACTAGATTCACAACATTGGACTGCCACCTTCACCACATTGTAGGGCCTTGGCCCACTTAAAATGGCAGCAGAGACCGCATGGCCCTTTGTTCTATGATCAAAGGAGAGACATTGAACTCAATTTCCCAGGATCCTTCACAAATTCACAACTGGATGCGAAGTCCCGCCCATGGACCCAGTCTCAAACGCCATTGGTCGAGCGGCCTACGACCGATGATGTCATCTTGTCAATAAAACCAGCGGACAGATGAAGTTCGGCCTCTCTGTGCTAAGCTCTGCCTGGCTGTTAAGGGACATCTGTACTGTGCATGTACTGAAGGAGTTTTCCCTCTGTTTGGACTGAGAACAAAGAGACCACGTTTTTCTAACCTCACCATTTGGCCACGGTAGAATAAGATTAACTTAGCTTTGTTCAAATCTTATAGTATACTTATATCAACCGGTTCAGTTTCACTGTAAAGCAACAGTGAATTTATTTTGAAAAACGGAAAGGCGACCAGTTTCCCTTCTCCCTCTTTTTCATTCAATGTTGACTACTTTCTGCATTCTTCTCCATCACTGGATCCGAAGAATAAAGCAGAGACGCGTCTTTTCACTGATGAGCGTAAGACAAGGAACCATCCAGACTGTTTCTCCTGACCGCTCAATGCAACAGGAATTCCAACGGACAACCCTACTGAAATCACACAAGATTTCCCAAGTAAGGCTTGACATCTGGGCAGATTTAGTTTAGAAACTGTGATTTTTCTTGTGAATCTAAATCGTATTTTTGATTCTAAATGCTGATGTTTTGAGTATATTTGTATGTTAAACTCTGCTCGCTGCTTCGAGTTGGGAGATTTGTTTTAGTTTCTTTTGGGGTTACGTTTGTTATGTTGAGTGATTTGAACTAGTAATTCAGTCCCGCTGTTACGAGCGGTTACCCTTATCTAAACTGCATGCACTTTTCCTCTCTCTCTCGCTCTCATTCTCTCTCTCTCACTGATATTCATTGAGTGAGCGGCACCGCGGTTTGTGTTCGACTCAGGCTGGTGAACCAAATTCTCCCGCCTGTTTCGTCACTTCCTTTGTGTGTCCGCTCATTTCCACCCGCACGTGGTATCAGCTCCATTTTGGACTTAACCCTCCATTTTGAACCTGATCCTCCATTTTGATTCCTTTGTTACCACACCTGGACACACACACACACACACACACACACACACACACACACACACTAGCATATAGCTCCACTGTTAGTTTAGGATTTCCTTGATTTTATTTTTGGATTATATTCGGATAGTATTGGCTGTTTTCACTACTGCTTGATTATAATAAATCTTGTTATATTATAATAAGTACTCCTGTTTGTTTTTGTTTGAATATTGTGTTGAAGCCAACCTCTGCCACGTGAAGAACTCCCAAGTTACCTCAGAGTACTATTATTTTATTGGTGTTAGAAACTAACTGTAACTAGATTACTATTAGATTTTTATACCAATAATTTAACTAGTTTTTCCCCTTTTTGATTATTTTGATTAACAATTAAGATACTCAACCTACAGGGTAGATTTTGTTTTATGAGACTCAATCAGTAACTTGCTATCATTTTTCTCTTTTCAAAGAGTGGTGCCCCGAGAATAGAGTTTAATGAGTTAAATTCTATTTAATTACTATTTAATTATTTAATTGTTATTTGATTATTCCATAATTAATAACAATTAATTATTGATTATTTCTGGAGAATAGAGTTAAATGAGTTAAATTCTATTTAATTACTATTTAATTATTTAATTGTTATTTGATTATTCCATAATTAATAACAATTAATTATTGATTAGTTCTGACAGTAAAACTGATTTAAACAACCAGTAGCACCTACAACATTGATGCATCCTTCAGTATTAAATACAGTAAATGTTATATTAAACGTAAGGCCAACTGAGACAGTGAATTAGAAATCACACAAATTAGGCCTCTAATTTATTGTTAACATACTGATGCCTCAAAAATGTATCAAGAAAATAACATGCCGATTAATTATCGGTACAAAAATTTGCATATTGTAGGGGCCATGAACCAATTTAAAGTATGCTTGTACCCAAAATATTACCATTTATGCACCACACTTTGACATTATTGTAGATTTCAGAAAATACATTTTCTCTTTTGTGCAGGCCTTGTCAGACTCCCTGCTACGCTGTGCATGGAATAACCCTCATGTTTACAGATTGTTTGGAGCAGGAGGTTGTACTCTCTTGGGTAAAGTATGCACAATGTGTCACATCTGTCCTAGCCCTCCATGTGTCCCTGTGGTCCGTACTTCAAGGACACAGCTCCATCAACTCCAGCACACACATACACCAGCACAACACATTAGCATTATTGGGTGTGAAAATTGCAACACCGAATGCCTGCATCTTCCTCCTCTCATTCTCAAACCCATGAGCCGGTCAGGAATTGTCATATGATCCAACTTCATGTAACTAGTGAATAAAAGTACTGCTGTGGAGGACAGGGATTGAAATGAAAATCTGCCACAAGATGTGAAAAACAGTTTTTAACAGGTTCACGATGGGCAAGGAGGAGGCGGGAACTGGCAGAATAGTGAATGTAAACTTTTAATAAACAAATGAACAAAACACAACATAAAACTGCTTTCCAGCGTAACATATAACACAAAACAAACACACACACACACACACACACACAAGACTGCTGCGTACGTCTCTCTCTCTCCCGAACTGGCATCCCCGGCTCCTCTTTATCCCTCTCCCGACTGATTGAGCACCGGGCGTCCATCGTTACAGCCCGGCCACATCCTACTCCTCCTACTCCTCCTACACAGTTCATAAGCAAGAGCGTTTATCTGTGTCTTCTCTTTGTCAGTGTGTCTGCTGGACACATTCGGGAGTGTTTTATTCTGAGTCAAAGATCTGTAAACTGTGGGGAATCTGCAGTCCCAGGGGGCTGTTGAGTTGACAAACCCATGGTGTTATGACAGACTGAAATGAATGTTTTCTCGCTTCTGTGGTCATTTACAGCAACTTCCTCAACCCGAAACAGGCCATATAAAGAGGAAAATGGAAGTAATGACTTGATTTATCATTGATCATTTATATTTTATATAATGAAATGGGTTTGTCTACTGATGCAGAATGCCGCTGTGTCCTGCCAGACACGGGTGGAACGTTATGGACCATGCGAAACACGGACGGGCTAAGACGTTGCACACCGTCTCCAGGACGTGAGCAGGGTCCGAGTTGGGGTGGCATGTGGGGTGGAAAAGCTCATTTTTAGGGTGGCAGCTGCCACCCCGTGCCACCCTTCTGTCCTGCCCATGTTTCTAATTAACATCTCTAATGTTCAGGAGTGAATAACTGATAATGCCAAATAATTACAAATGCCAACACTATATTTCATCATTGAGTTTACACTCAACAATTTAACATATAAACACATCAGTTTGTGATACACCTGATGTTTAGAGGGTCACATGAGGTTTGAATTAGTCACATGATTAGTCACATGATGTTTAGATGAGTCACATGATGAGTCACATAATGTTTCACTTCCTTTATACAGTATATACAAAATGGTTGCATCAAGAGTGTGTCTGTAACAAACTCCCAGAAGAAAGTGCTAGGGAATTGCTCTTCTTAAAAGATGCTGGAAGTTAAGCCCTGTTAAAGTGCTGTGTAGTTTGCTGTGGAGTCCCTTGTTGAAAAAGAAAAGAAACCAAATGCGTAACCTCCGTTCCCTGATGGAGGGAACGAGACATTGTGTCGATGTAGTGACACTAGGGGTCACTTTTGGGAGCCCGAGACACCTCTGGTCTTTGATAAAAGGCCAATGAAAATTGGCGAGTGGTATTTGCATGCCACTCCCCCAGACATACGGGTTATAAAGGAGCTGGTATGCAACCTCTCATTCAGGTTTTATGCTGAGGAGCCGAGACAAGTTCGTGCCATTTCAGCGGGTAGTTCAGCATTGTGGCAGGAGGGACACAACGTCTCGTTCCCTCCATCAGGGAACGGAGGTTACGCAAGTAACCAGGATGTTCCCTATCTGTCACTCACTCGACGTTGTGTTGATGTAGTGACACTAGGGGTCCCTATACGAAACTCCACAACTGGCTGAACTGTGTTACATGAACTGGTGGTGTGTGACGGGCAGACCACTGTGTGCCTCGTAGCCAGCACACTAGGTCAACACGTAACTTCCCCCAACATAGTCATGAGTGTCGAACACCCTTTGGGGACAAGTCGACTACACAGAAGATAGTGACAGGCTTAACCCAGTCATGGCCTCTTTTCCCCTTTTCTTTTTTCCACTCCCTAAAAAAGAAGGGGGATTATCTGACTGGGCCGCCAGGTCTAGTCGAGGGGTGTCCCTCCCAAGGGGAGGACACCGCGGAGACCACACCTCGACCAAAGAGAGGGGGGGATATTTAAGTGGAAAAATACGTCACATGGTCTTTCCGACCATGTGGAGAGTCTTCAAGGTAGATCCTACCCAACGGGGGAGGAGTTACTACAAACATGGAGACTGGGGCAGAGGGGCTCTGCCCAAGGAAGACGCAGTTTGCCAACAGGGAAACGAATTAGCGGAAGATATACATCGCACGGGGTTTGCCTTACAGGGAACCACCACATGCGGAGCACCTACCCCAGAACAGGACTCTTAGTTAGCATGTGTACTGGGCCAGCAGAGAGCCTCTCCAAAAACTCGACTGCCACAGGACTCGGAGGAGGTCAACCAGGGAACATAGTTTGCGAACACTACTGGAAATTAATGGCGCACGTCTTCAGCTCAAAAGAGGTGGAAGGCGCTATGTGCAAGTGATACACCCGGCCGGCTATCCCGGGCTTATCTGCTTGAATTGCGTGCCACTACCTGGGATGAAACCGGTTCCACCCGGAGGTTGTAAAACCTTGCAAAGGTGTTGGATGTTGCCCAGCCTGCTGCTCTGCAAATGTCTGTTACAGAGGCACCCCTGGCCAGGCCCAGGAGGCCACTACATCCCTGGTAGAATGGGCTCGTAGCCCTACCGGGGGCGGCATGTCCTGGGTGTGATATGCCATAGTTATGGCGTCAATGAGCCAGTGGGCGATCCTCTGCTTGGAGACAGCACTTCCTTTCCGCTGTGCACCAAAGCAGACAAAAAGCTGCTCAGAGATCCTAAAGCTCTGTGTGCGATCCAAATAGATGCGTAAAGCGCGCACCGGACACAGCAATGACAGGGCTGGGTCTGCCTCCTCCTGGGGCAGTGCTTGCAGGTTCACCACCTGGTCCCTAAAAGGGGTCGTGGGAACCTTGGGCACATAGCCCGGTTGGGGTCTCAGGATCACATGAGAGTAGCCCGGACCGAACTCCAGGCACGTTTCGCTGACAGAGAATGCTTGCAGGTCTCCTACCCTCTTGATGGAAGTGAGCGCAGTCAGGAGGGCAGTCTTCAAGGAGAGTGCCTTAAGCTCAGCTGACTGCAAAAGCTCAAAGGGGGCTCTCTGTAGACCCTGAAGAACTACAGAGAGGTCCCATGAGGGAACGAGGCACGGTCTGGAGGGATTCAGCCTCCTGGCACCTTTCAGGAACCTGATGATCAGGTCATGCTTCCCTAATGACTTACCGTCAACTGCATCATGGTGTGCTGCTATGGCGGCAACGTACACTTTCAAGGTGGAAGGGGACAGCTGCCCTTCCAACCTCTCCTGCAGGAAGGAAAGCACTGATCTGACTGCGCATCTCTGGGGGTCTTCCCATCGGGAAGAACACCACTTAGCGAACAGACGCCACTTAAAGGCATACAGGCGCCTCGTAGAGGGGGCCCTAGCCTGAGTGATCGTGTCTACCACTGCGGGTGGTAGACCACTTAGGTCTTCCACATCCCGTCCAGGGTCCAGACATGGAGATTTCAGAGGTTTGGTCACAGGTGCCAGATGGTGCCCCGTCCCTGAGAAAGAAGGTCCTTCCTCAGGGGAATTCACCAGGGAGGGGGGGGGGGGCTGTTGTGAGGAGCATGAGGTCCGAGAACCACATCTGGGTGGGCCAGTAGGGTGCTACCAGGATGACCTGCTCTTCATCTTCCCTGACCTTGCACAGGGTCTGTGCAAGTAGGCTCACTGGGGGAAATGCATATTTGCGCAGGTCAGGGGGCCAGCTGTGTGCCAGCGCATCTATGCTGAGGGGGGCCTCGGTCAGGGCGTACCAGAGCGGGCAGTGGGAGGATTCTTGGGAGGCGAACAGGTCCAACTGTGCCCGTCCGAATTGACTCCAAATCAGCTGGACCACCTGAGGGTGGAGTCTCCACTCTCCCCTGAGGGTAACTTGCCATGACAGCACGTCCACTGTAGTATTGAGGTTGCCCGGGATGTGAGTGACTCGCAGTGACTTGAAGGCTGTTGACTCCAGAGGAGGAGACGGCGGGCGAGTTGTGACATACAACGAGAGCGCAGACCGCCTTGGCGGTTGACATATGCTACAGTTGCTGTGTTGTCTGTCCAAACTAATACGTGCTTGCCCTAGATCAACAGCCGAAACCTCCACAGGGCGAGCAGAATTGCCAACAACTTAAGGCAGTTGATGTGCCAATGCAGTCATGGGCCTGTCCACAGGCTGCGTGCCCGTTGCATTCGGTGCCCCAGCCCGTCTTGGAGGCGTCTGTCGTAACCACGATGCGCCTGGGGATCAGCTCATTCGGAACTCCTGCCCGTAGAAATGCTAGGTCATTCCAAGGGCTGAAGAGGTGGCAACAGATCAACGTGATGACCACGTGATGTGTCCCGTGGCGCCATGCCCATCTCGGGACTCGAGTCTGAAGCCAGTGCTGAAGTGGTCTCATATGCATCAACCCGAGCGGTGTGACAACCGCAGAGGATGCCATATGCCCCAGGAGCCTCTGAAAATGTTTCAGTGGAACCACTGTCTTCTGTCTGAACGCCTTCAGACAGTTCAGCACCGACTGTGTGCACTTGTTCGTGAGGCGCGCCGTCATCGATACTGAGTCCAACTCCAAGCCGAGAAAAGAGATGCTCTGAACCGGGGAGAGCTTTCTCTTTTCCTAGCTGACCCAAAGCCCTAGACGGCTGAGGTGCCTGAGCACCAGGTCCCTGTGTGTGCACAATAACTATCGAGAGTGAGCTAGGATCAGCCAGTCATCGAGGTAGTTGAGTATGTGGATGCCCACTTCCCTTAGCGGGGCAAGGGCTGCCTCTGTGACCTTTGTGAAGACGTGAGGGGACAAGGACAGGCCGAAGGGGAGGACCTTGTACTGGTACGGCCGGCCCTCGAAAGCAAACCGCAGGAAGGGTCTGTGTCGAGGTAAAACCGAGACGTGGAAGTACGCGTCCTTCAGGTCTACTGCCGTGAACCAATCTTGATGTCGGACACTCTCTAAAATGCGTTTTTGCGTCAGCATCTTGAATGGGAGTCTGTGTAAGGCCCGGTTCAGAACTCACAGGTCCAAGATTAGCTGCAACCCACCGCCTTTCTTCTGTACGATGAAGTAAGGGCTGTAAAAGTGAAGTAAGGGCTCGACAGGCTCTATCATGCCCTTGCACAGAAGGGTCGTGATCTCCGCATACAAGGTTGCGGTGCTCTCGCCCTTCACCGAGGTGAAGAGAACGCCACTGAACCTGGGCGGGCGCCTGGCGAACTGAATCGAGTAGCCGAGTCGGACGGTCCGGGTCAGCCATTGCGACGGGTTGGAAAGTGCAAGCCACGTGTCCAAACACCGGGCAAGGGGGACCAATGGGATAATCACATCGTGGGGCCTCGCGGCAGGGCGGAGCCTGAGGTGCCACATCACAAGGGCTCGAGCCCCGTGGCCGTGCTGAGTCCAGGGACATCTAAGCACTTACCTGGCTCCTGATACCCACCATATGATTGGTCGAGGAGGGGGGAGGAGGAACATCGTCCCCGCAGTCTGTCGGAGGCAACCCGGTGTGGGCGTGTTTGTGCCACAGCTGGGCGCGCAGGGGCGGGTGGGTCCGCCGCTGGAGCGCCAAAGCTGCCGAAATGGGACGGTGGACGGTGGCCAAGACGACGGCCATGCGCACCTGACCTGTGACCCAGAGAACAAAGAAAACCACTCTTTTGTTGAAGTTTTGGGTACCGCAGCCTCTTGGGCATGCGGTGAAAAATGAAACAAAAGATTCTCCTCCTGGCCCTCCACCAGGGGATGGAGTGATCTGTCTACCAGCTCCATAGAAGCAGATATCCTCGTCCCTGGGTCCCCATGGGTGGCGTCTGCTTCCTGTGGTGGGCTCCACGCCGGAAAAATGAAACAAAAGATTCTCCTCCTGCCCTACACAGGGGGATGGGATGCTTCCTGTGGTGGGCTCCACGCCGGGGCGGCCTGCAGGAGGATGCCCTTGACGACGAGCAGACGGGGTGCAGGATTTGAGCCACGCTGGGGCAGGATGTGTTGAATGGCCTCCATCTGCTGCTTCACCACCGAGAACTGCTGGGCAATGTCCTTGACGTGTCGCCGAATAGGCCAACCTGGGAGATGGGGGCATCAAGGAACCGTGCCTTGTCAGCCTCTCTCATCTCGACCAGATTGAGCCAAAGGTGGCACTCCTGGACCACCAGTGGACATTGCCTGCCCGAGAGAACACGCCATGACCTTTGTCACCCGGAGAATGAGGTCGGTCGCCGAGCACAGTTTCTGCATAAATCCCGGGTCAGAACTACCCTTGTGCAGCTCTTTTAGCACCTTGGCTTGGTGAACTTGCAGGAGAGCCATGGTGTGCAGGGCGGAGGCGGCTTGTCCAGCGGCACCGTAGGCCTTAGCCATCAGGGATGATGTAAACCTACAGGCCCTGGACGGGAGCTTTGGGCGCCCATGCCAGGTGGCGGTGCTCTGCGGGCACAAGTGCACCACGAACGCCTTATCCACCTGGGGGATCACCGAATACCCCTTGGCCGCCCCACCATCGAGGGTAGTGAGAGCGGGGGAGCTGAAAGATTGGGATCGGGCAGTAAAAGGTGCCCCCCACGATCTTGTCAGCTCCTCATGCACTTCCGGAAAGAAAGGGACCGGGGTGCAGCCGTGAGCGGCGCTCTGGGCCCAGGAACCAATCATCGAGCCACGAGGGTTCAGGGGAGAGCGGAGGGTTCCACTCTAGCCCGATGCTCGCGGCTGCCCAGGAAAGCTTGTCCATCATCTCCGCGTCGGCCTGAGACTGGGCGACCACGCCCAAAGGAGGGAGCCCAGCCGAGGCATCCACATCAGAGTGGACGAGCCCAATCTCCGATGCTGTGCTCGATAACTCATCGTCCTTAACCTTCCCGGGCTCCGAATAAGAGGTCGAACTCACCGTGAGACGAGCCGGTGGTGTCATCCGAGAGCCCGACCGGGGAAAGCGAGCATGCTGGGGAATGGGAGGTCCGTGGGGGTTTACCCAGCGGAGGTGCTCCCATTGAGGTCCCCAAATCGCCCTCAGTGCTAACCGGCACAGCCTCATACCCCTAGGTAGAAGGACCGAGGCGGGGAGCCGCTGGGGTGGCTTGCTTTCTTGCCATGGTCATGTTCTCGCAATGAGGACAAGACCCATCCACGAACGATGTCTCCGCGTGGGCAGCACCCAGACACGTAAGACAGCAATCGTGGCCTTCAGAAGCAGAGAGATAACGACCGCAACCAGGAATAACACACAAACGGAAAGACATCTTTAAAAAGACGTTTCCGTGTGTGCCGCTCATTTAGAAAGAAAATATACTCTTTTAGAATATACTCTTTTGCTCTGTCGAAGCACCCAGGGGCGTTCTCTGCACTCCACGGGTGCAGAGTGGGAGAAGCCGCTGAAATGCGCTGTAAATCCAGCAGTTTTAGGTGAACGGTAAAGAGAACTGAGTTTGAACTGAATTCAGTGCACTGAATGCAACCGCTCGGTTCCGAAGAGAAAATCTGAATGAGTGGTTGCATACCAGCTCCTTTTACTGAATGCAACTCTGCACTCTGACCCCAGCTTAGCTGGGATATGTGAAAAAAAAGAATTTCACTATATATGTGCAAATGTATAATGTGTGATAAATAAATAAAATTATAATTATTAATTATAAATTATACCCGTATGTCTGGGGGAGTGGCATGCAAATTTCACTCGGCAATTCCCATTGGCCTTTTTTCAAAAAGCAGATGTGTTCGGGGCTCCCAAGAGTGACCCCTAGTGTCGCTACATCGACACAACGTCGAGTGAGTGACAGATAGGAAACTCTCATTGTATCAATGCACTTATGTTACTGTTTCCTGAATTGTGAGACAAATAACAAATGATGTTTGTATTGTTTATAAAAACGTTATAAATGAATGAATACATTTAAATCTGTAAATAAATGTAATAAATGTGAATCTGTAAAACTATAACACTGTTTAAGGATCAGTAGGTGCTGTGAGAGGAATATTTATATGCAGTTCATGAATACTGTGAAGACTCTAGGAGTCCTAACAAACAAATCTTAAAGAAGTTTTCGCAATAGCTAAAAAACAGCTGCACATGACTGATTTACAATGAATGTCAGTGTGTGCAAAATGTACATTTGCAAATACACTGTGAACCAAAAAGGCAATGTAATATGTATCCTGAGAGTGAAATAGCTGGCCATTTTACAACTCCATTTCAAGCATTGCCATAAAACTGAAAACAATTGAAACACAACATACCTAGCAGGGAATTTACAGCATATACACTGTACCCATACTAGGAGTTTGTAATCAATCCAGGTCAGTTTTTAAAAGTAGTGATGCTAAGAACATCCTCAGCTGTTTCTAAGTTTTTCCAGAAAGTAGCTACTTTTCCCAACGAGTTTTCAAAAATATCATCCTTCCATACAGTATGTTGTGTTGGGATGAACTGGTGCATTCAGACTTCTCTTGTGAATTTTTTGCTTGACTGTAATTTAAATACTTTCATTTATGAGTAGCTTGAAGCTTGGGAAGCTTCTCCAACACTGATCCAGATTACTGGAAATATTAAACAGTGTGACTGCTTCATACAAAATATCAGTCTGTCTCTGACAGAATTTTAATAGTCAAGATTACTTTTACGCATTATTTTTTCATATGGTTGTATGATTGAAATGGTGAATCATAAAAGCTGAGTCAATGGGAGAGTATACAGTCCTTGTTGCTGAATAATATGATATTCAAAGACAGACTGCATTGTCTTTGAATAAACATAAAACACTACTCTGAATACTTCCAGTGTTCAAATTTGGTGTCCCTTAACTCATATGGGGGGTGAATACTTCATTAAGAAAGCATTTTAACTAAACAGCGCAACTGCTAATTCCAGATACTAGCCTTTTTTAGCAATGTTTTCTACATATAAATTACTGTAACAAGAACGGTTAATTGGAAAGCAGACGATTTACAATAAAATTATGTGACAGGAATGTGAAAAGTGTGTTAAATTCTGAATTGTAAATTTTTTTTGTTGTTTGTTTTTTGCATAGATGTAGTGTTTTCAAAAGTGACTTTGTGAAAGATAACAGAACATATTATTGAGATATATTATTTGAATTGCATATGGCATTGGTAGTTCCTCCTCAAACAAGAATTCAGCAAACATTTCCTCCTCAAATCATGTTTGCTTTGACTTTCAAATTAATTTTATTATTAATTTATTCTGTTTTTTTGAATAGCATGAATAGTTTACTGCCTTTGTGTGCTAAAAAGATAAATGGCCATCAAAGGTATAAAGACATGCCAGCTGAATACCAAGACAAAACATAATCTGGCATTTCAATATAAAAAACAATGAATGAGTTCCCTTGTTGCGTCTTTATACTGATTGTTAAATAGGGTGGTGTTTATTGTTCCCAGAGGCAGAGCGCTTTGATATGAATTCATGAGATGCATTTTAGGAGTGTGCCATCATGCTTATGGGTTGATTTTTCATAATTTTTTAAATAATTTAAATTGTATCCATTTATCAACACTTCGTGGACAGCGAGAACCGGCGTATAGCAAGCTGGAAGGTGACCACACTCCCAGCTGGAAGGTAACCACACTCCTGACACGCGGGCAGAGACAGGCAACCAACAGACACACAAGGCAGGACCAACTAGGTAAAGAGAGCGAGGTTAGTGGCTTGACAAACACATTCATCATAAGCTCGGCTACGTTCAACATTCAACTATATTTAACATTAAACAACATTAAACTACCACACTGAATGATCCAGCCCCGGACATGGCACACGAGGGGATTTAAATAAGCAGGAAACAAACAAGGGGCAGAACAAAAAAAGTTGGCATGATCAGCGTTCCCATGGAAACAATCAGGGTTCCCATGGAAGCGCTGATTCCATGTGCCAGCGGCATCTGAAACACATGAGGGCAAAACGTAAACATGCTTTGACCAAAACAAACAGGAATGATGATGCCACAGTCCTCGTCAGACAAAAACTCAACCTGACAAGGTGACAGGACCGTGACATCATCGGAGGGCACACGGCGATAACTTGCGCATAACCAACAACCGGACTCGTGCACCCACACAAAGCACATACACGAAACACAAGACAGACGGGACGATGATGTCATGGTCCTCGTCAGACAAAACCCAACCTGACAAGGTGACAGGACTGTGACGTATATATATATATATATATATATATATATATATATATATATATATATATATATATATATATGTATATATGGCATGTCTTAAGGTCTATATTAGGCTAAAAATGGCAAAAAAGAAATAGCTTTCTCTAGAAACTCATCAATCAATCTGATTGAGGAATGAAGACTATACAATGCTTGAAATTGCCAAAAAAAAAAAACGTGTACACTATAGTTTTCAAAGACAAAGGACAACTGGCTCTAACAAGGACAGAAAGAGATGTGGAGGCCAGATGTACAACTAAACAAGAGGATAAGTACATCAGAGTCTCTAGTTTGAGAAATAGACACCTCACATGTCCTCAGCTGACAGCTTCATTGAATTCTACCAGCTCAACACCAGTTTCATGTACAACAGTAAAGAGAAGTCTCAGGATTGCAGGCCTTATGGGAAGACTTGCAAAGAAAAAGTCACTTTTGAAACAGAAAAACAAAAAGGAAAGGTTAGAGTGGGCAAAGAAACACAGACATTGGACAACAGATAATTGGAAAAGAGTGTTATGGATCTTAACCCCATTGAGCTTTTGTGGGATCAGCTAGACTGTAAGGTGCGTGAGAAGTGCCCGACAAGACAGCAACATCTATGGCAAGTGCTACAGGAAGCGTGGGGTGAAATGCCATCTGAGTATCTGGACAAACTGACAGCTAGAATGCCAAGGATCTGCAAAGCTGTCATTGCTGCACGTGGAAGATTTTTTGATGAGAACTCTTTGAAGTAGTTTAAGATTTTTTTTTCAAATTGTAATAGTAATTTTTCATGTTATTAATGTCCTGACTATACACTGTGATCAGTTGAATGCCACTTTGGTGAATAAAAGTACCAATTTCCTTCCATAAGAGCAAAATCTGTACATTATTCCAATCTTTTGGCCGCCAGTGTATATAATTTTATTAAAAAAAAATAAATAAATAAATAAAAATAAAGATATCATGCTATTTAATCAACATTAACTGCACTGATTATTACCTAAGCAGAATGATTCTAAACTGTTTCTGTAACAACCAGACTTCATAGTGATGTATTTAGTTTACTGGCAGTGGAGACAGAAATGCAGCCAGATAGTGCAATGCAAATTAGCATACTGCTCCAGCCACCACCAATCAGCAGCACCTAACCTCATTACTGTCTGTATGCTACATGACCTGTTTCACTAAGTGGTTAATTCATTTCACAGAAATGAACCTAGCCTGGAATACAAGACAAGTCCAGAATAAAATACAAATAAAAAGAAAGAATGTTCAATGTAAATTTAAATTAATAAGATCTTTTGGATATATTATAGTGCATCTAAGGGTAAGAATTAATATTGACAGTCTAGAGTGTCCAAGTTAGGAGGAAAAAATCATGGGAACAAAATAATTAAACATGCTGGTTCCTAGACAGATGCTGATGATCTGTAACACCATTATACTGGATTAATTAGTGGTAAATCATATTTCCAATGACTGGCTTTGAAGAAACATGCACAGGAATAGATATTGGCGTTTCTGTTTAACCCAGGGGTCAGATTTTTTCCATATACAGACTGCAATAGTTTATTAGAAAAGGGCCTTGATTAGATTCTGCTCTTCAATTACTCCCCCTGTCATTATTATTACATCAGCCTGCTCTGGACTTAAGTGCCCTTTACAATGTAAAACAGTTTACTTCTCTGTGTTCTTTCTATTAGTATGAATGAAGCTTTCATTAGAACTAAATACAGTAGGTTCACAAAATGTTTAGATGTCAGTTACTCTATGTCAGCCATTCATCTAGTTCATCTACTGTATGAAAGCTGCACCAAACAATGGTTTAAGAATAAGATATCCTTGTCTCTAATAGGGACACATAGTTGATTCCAGACCAGAAGGTAACTGTTATGTGAACATATTCAGTTCTGGTTTTGGAGGTTGTTCATTCCTACAAGCTTCACTACAGTCCAGGACATTGTAAAAACACTATCACCATTCATATTTAGTGTTATCAGCAAATAATGTCTTATTGTGTGAAATTAAAAAGCAAACTGAAACATTCTCTAGTGACTATGATGAGTGGCAGTAACTTACACCACCCATCACATTTCATTAACTTCTTCCTCTCCAAAAAGAGCCAGTGTGTCACTTCAGTTTAACTCACTATCCTAAGCTAAATGACCAGTGTCATATTAACCAAGACACATGCATGTGATCCATCCATGAAACTAAAGACTGAATGAATTAAAGTCATTCAACTCTGAATATAATGGAAACACAAGTCCTAATAGCAGGTATTCATACGGAATGTAATTACAGAAGAGCAAGTAAATTGAACTAAATAAATTAATTCTGGATTCCAGTTAGTGAATTTATAGTTGTCTGACAATGAAAAAAACTGTACCAAGACATCCTAGAGGGAACGGCCATTATATGCTTTATTCAACTTTCCTATTTTGACAAACATTTGCATTGTCATAGTACATGCAGCATACATGCGGCTGTCTATCAGGGCCAGCAGACAATCACTGTAGCCTTTTTCATCTATTTATGGTACAAAATTAAATATGTCAAATAAGAATGACACTATAAAACATATAAAACTAAATTAAAGGTCTAGGACGTTTTTTTTTTTTTTGGTTAAAATACTTAATGTAGATAATAAACTATAGGTAAACAATTCATAAGTTGATTTCCCTGAAAAGTGTAAATACTTTATCAAAACAGGCTGTTCACACTGTGAATTCTGTATAAGGAGGTCAAATGTTCTGCTGCAGAAATTGATCTGTGCTTACCGAAATTTGAAACACTGCCCCAAGTGGCCAAAGCTGGAAGTACTGTTAAGATGAAATGTCCACAGGGTGGTGCCAAAAGCAAGTTGTATTTTTAGTTAATGTCAACATACAGTCAACAAGAATGGATATTTTATGAACCCTACCCTCTAACTCAACCTCCAACACTAATCCTAACCATCAATGGAGTAAAAACTTGATTTTAGATTGAAAATGCAACAACCAAATCGTGTTCATCATTGTTTACGTGAATGCAATTACTTTCTGGTTTACATGGGACCAGAACCTGAATGTTTGGAAAACCTGTTTGAGAACAATCATTATTTTCGCAGTTGCATTTGGTGATGTTAGTGTCACAGAAATGACACACTTTAATTTTAAGGTGAGCAAGACTTTTCTGGTGCACAAAAAAGATGTACAAATTAATACAAAATCAGGCAGCATTTTATAATAAGGTTACATTTTTTAACATTAGTAAATGCATTAGGTATCATGAACTAACAATGAACAATATATTTTTTACAGTATTTATTCATCTTTTTTATTTTTAATTAATAAAAATACAGTTGTTCATGTTAGTTCACAGTGCATTAACTCATGTTAATAAATACAACTTTGTATTTAAAAATGTGTTAGAATATGTTAAAGTTAACATTAGCCAAGATTAATAGTTCATGTTAGCAGAGACGGGTAGTAACATGCTACATTTACTCTGTTACATTTACTTGAGTAACTTTTTGGAAAAAATTAAATACTTTTAGAGAAGGTTTAAAAGTGGGTACTTTTTACTCTCACTCAAGTAAATTTCTAATGAAATTTTTTACTTTTACTTCATTACAATGGGCGGCATTCCTGTCGTTACATTACAGGGTTTAATTTTAATGAATGCGTAATTTATTGAGAGATTATTGAATGGGACTTTTATGACAGCGGAATTTCACACAGCTGCGTGCGCTGTCACAGACTGTCACTCAAGCCGAGTCCATCACTGCTGCAGCATTATGCTCTTCTAACTAAGTGAAACACTTTCTTCGCTCCGCACAGTGAAAAAAGAATAGTTTCGTCATGCAATGCTTTCATTTAACACCAAGACAAGTGGATATTTCAAGATTAAAATTGCAGCTCCAATTTAAGGCAGCACGTTGAGGTAAGTTGTGGCTTTAATGAAAATGCAGACTATTCTGTGACATGGTAATGGTCATTTTCAGGTAGATTCTGTAAATATGGGTTCTTATGACATCAGTTTTAAAGTGTACATTTTTAAATCAGTGCAGCAATATATCAGTGCACTTTGTCTCGCATCCTGCATGTCATGAGCAGTATTTACGCATTTACCCCGTGCCCTCACGGGGGTGCTGGAAACTATTGCAGCTACTTCGGGCTGATTAACTGTATAAATCCATGTAAACATCCAAGTTAAGTGTAAATGCTTTTGTTCTGCAGATCATGTTATTGACAACTGCGAACAGACAGCATTTCTGCACGTGCACAGTGAGGTGCGCGTGTGAGAGTTGTGCCGGCGCGATGCGCTTATGTGAGAGATGTGTGGAGGCATGGCGATCTTATGGCGAAGAAAGTGTTCTGCAACCGGGGTTGGTGTCCTGCACAGGCTGCGTGGTAGGGAGCGGTGGTACTTCTGTATAGAACTAATTATCTAAATTCTTTCAACACTGAAAACTGTAACTACACTGAACAAAGAACTAATATATATATAACACATTCAATGAAAATAATGGTGACTCAGGCTAACATTCTGTCTAAAATCTTCTTATTGTGTTGCATGGAAGAAAGCAAGTCATGCGGGTTTGCAACAACATGATGGTGAATGATGACAGAATTTCCATTAATAATAATAATAATAATCATAATAATCATAATAATTATGTAATACATGTTCAATGTGTATTATGTAATGGAATATGAGGGAGTTAACATCCATTATGTCATTTGTGAAAGTAACAAGTAAAAAAAATTACAAATTACACTAACAACAGAGACTGTCAAAATTATGTAAAATTGTGCTACATTGAACCAGTTACCATGTTTATATTCCATCCTTGTTGTGAATATATCATGTAAGAATGTGCCAGCATTGCAAATACATGTTTACCATGTCCTTATTAAGTATGTTCAGAGACAAGTGTGGAACAAAAGTTTGATCGAGCCTCATACTCATGGGTATATACAGGTGCATCTCAATAAATTAGAATGTTGTGAAAAAGTTCATTTATTTCAGTAATTCAACTCAAATTGTGAAACTCGTGTATTAAATAAATTCAATGCACACAGACTGAAGTAGTTTAAGTCTTCGGTTCTTTTAATTGTGATGATTTTGGCTCACATTTAACAAAAACCCACCAATTCACTATCTCAAAAAATTAGAATATGGTGACATGCCAATCAGCTAATCAACTCAAAACACCTGCAAAGGTTTCCTGAGCCTTCAAAATGGTCTCTCAGTTTGGTTCTCTAGGCTACACAATCATGGGAAAGACTGCTGATCTGACAGTTGTCCAGAAGACAATCATTGACACCCTTCACAAGGAGGGTAAGCCACAAACATTCATCGCCAAAGAAGCTGGCTGTTCACAGAGTGCTGTATCCAAGCATGTTAACAGAAAGTTGAGTGGAAGGAAAAAGTGTGGAAGAAAAAGATGCACAACCAGCCGAGAGAACCGCAGCCTTATGAGGATTGTCAAGAAAAATCGTTTCAAGAATTTGGGTGAACTTCACAAGGAATGGACTGAGGCTGGGGTCAAGGCATCAAGAGCCACCACACACAGACGTGTCAAGGAATTTGGCTACAGTTGTCGTATTCCTCTTGTTAAGCCACTCCTGAACCACAGACAATGTCAGAGGCGTCTTACCTGGGCTAAGGAGAAGAAGAACTGGACTGTTGCCCAGTGGTCCAAAGTCCTCTTTTCAGATGAGAGCAAGTTTTGTATTTCATTTGGAAACCAAGGTCCTAGAGTCTGGAGGAAGGATGGAGAAGCTCATAGCCCAAGTTGCTTGAAGTCCAGTGTTAAGTTTCCACAGTCTGTGATGATTTGGGGTGCAATGTCATCTGCTGGTGTTGGTCCATTGTGTTTTTTGAAAACCAAAGTCACTGCACCCGTTTACCAAGAAATTTTGGAGCACTTCATGCTTCCTTCTGCTGACCAGCTTTTTAAAGATGCTGATTTCATTTTCCAGCAGGATTTGGCACCTGCCCACACTGCCAAAAGCACCAAAAGTTGGTTAAATGACACCAGTGGTGTTGGTGTGCTTGACTGGCCAGCAAACTCAGCAGACCTGAACCCCATAGAGAATCAATGGGGTATTGTCAAGAGGAAAATGAGAAACAAGAGACCAAAAAAATGCAGATGAGCTGAAGGCCACTATCAAAGAAACCTGGGCTTCCATACCACCTCAGCAGTGCCACAAACTGATCACCTCCATGCCACGCCGAATTGAGGCAGTAATTAAAGCAAAAGGAGCCCCTACCAAGTATTGAGTACATATACAGTAAATGAACATACTTTCCAGAAGGCCAACAATTCACTAAAAATGTTTTTTTTTATTGGTCTTATGATGTATTCTAATTTTTTGAGATAGTGAATTGGTGGGTTTTTGTTAAATGTGAGCCAAAATCATCACAATTAAAAGAACCAAAGACTTAAACTACTTCAGTCTGTGTGCATTGAATTTATTTAATACACGAGTTTCACAATTTGAGTTGAATTACTGAAATAAATGAACTTTTCCACGACATTCTAATTTATTGAGATGCACCTGTAGAAATGTGTCATACATAATTCATGCATAATTCAAGCATTCCTAAACTTCTTCTGCATCAAAAGCTCCTCTGCTTCATATGAACTGACAGGACATGAAGAGAAACGATTGAGACTGTGTAAGTTATTGCAGCTGTACACTTCTTATGGGGACTCTGCGATGTACAGTCCAGTACTGAAGCTATTAGACTAGTCCTGCAGCTGCGGGTGTGACGCCCATTGGCCCGCTCAAAATGCACATGATCTGACACCAAAGCTAGCAGCTATAATATGCTAGCATGTAGCCTATATTTTAAATATTCTTGTAAGGGATACTCTTTTGCATGCAAAGCATTTTCTTTGCATGCTCTTAACTCAGGTTCCTTAATTAAATCTAACTGATTTTTCTCAACAAGTCAAGTTTTTAAAAAAACATTTTATGCCATTTGCATATGCTAACAATGTAATATGTTGAACCTCTGTAATTTAACAGAGTGAACACACCCTGTTGAAGACAAGCATCTTTTGTGTTTGGCATGCTGGTCATCCCTACAAGGCTTTTTAACTAGCTTAACCAGTAAGCCTACTTTGTCTACCAACTTTATCAGAAAGACCATGCTGGTTGACCAGAATTTTTTGCTGGTAAAAAACATAGTTATTTTGGTCCACCATCTACCAGCTTGAACCAGCATATAAACTTGTTCTGATCTTAAAAGAACAGGCTTTGTTTCATTTTGAGAGATCTCTATGGTTTCACAAATTGTTTCTCCTTTGCTCTTCAAACTGTTTGCTCATGCTACAGTCGAGCAGCACATGCAAAACTCACAAAAGCTGTCTTGGCAACTGACAGGCCTGCCTTATGTGAGAACATGCTGTCTGAGAGAAATGGAGTGCTGCCAAGATTGATCAGAGCTCAAGGCAGTGGCTGGCTCTTTCAGGAATAGCATGTACATATGCAATAGCCAGGGTTGGGAGGGTTACTTTTGAAATGTATTCCACTACAGATTACAGAATACATGCTGTAAAATTTAATTTGTAATGTATTCCGTTAGATTACTCAAGGTCAGTAACATATTCTAAATACTTTGGATTACTTCTTCAGCACTGGTAGATTTTTTCACTTGTTTTGACTATAAAAACTCTGCCAGTACAGTAAGACAAAATACACATGTTAAAAATACATTCTCTGAAAATCCTAAATATCTTATGCAGTGTTGTTTCTAAAACAAGATCAATCAAATTGATCTTGTTTTAAGGATTTTTAGATATTTGTACAGGAAAACAATGCAAAAATTATTATCAAGAATAAAATGTTTGCCCTAATATCAAAGGTCTTACTAGAAAAAAGAAATTATGATCCAACGTGAATTTTCTTGAAAAAAAAATATGATCGTGCCTGGTAACATATGCATGTAAAATGGCTAGAAATAGCATTTTAGCTTAGCGTAAAGCTGACAATTTACTCAAGCTTTATTTCTATTTCTTCTGCTCCAAACTTACTTCAAACTTATTCTCTGTCTGCTCGTATGAATGTAACACATCATAAGAAAGTGTTTAATGGCTGTTCAAATGCACTTTGGACCACACCATTTATATATATAAATGTTTTCCATCTGAAAGGACTAAATATTAAATGAAACAAATGACATTAAAATGCAAAGTAATCTCTTCAGTAATCAAAATACTTTTTGAATGTAACTGTATTCTAATTACCAATGATTTAATTTGTAACTGTATTGGAATACAGTTACTTATATTTTGTATTTTAAATACGTATTCCCGTTACATGTATTTCATTACTCCCCAACCCTGGCAATAGCATGCCAATAATAGTGTTATGTTCAATGATATGGAAATAAAACAAACAATATTTTGACTTTTAAAGCCACATTTTGTATTATAAAAAAAATAACAAAAATAAATAAATAAAATAAATAGCAGGTATGAAAACTCTCTGCTTCTTTCTTTTCATCGGCTCCATACTCCTCGCAGTGGGTAATTGAGGTGGTGCAGGGGGACGGAGACAGGGGGAATCTGTTTCAGCTCGACATCAGGTGAAAAGGACAGTTGGATGGATGACTGTGTCCTGAATGCAAAAGCCTCATGCCTCAATGAAATATAGAGGGTAATGGTTGCGCTATCTTCTCAGTCACACCTTCTTTGTGCCTGTTCAAGCATATTATGAGGTTGTACAGAGACAAACCAAATAGGTGGTGACTGGAGCTCTTTTGGTGACATTGTAAGACAGAATTTATGCATGGCTGCATGTAGAGTCCAAAGGAAATTTGTATTGCTCAGAGATTGCTCTTTTAAAGCTCACAAAATTATAGATCTCCAACCGGTCTCATGACAAATCGTACTAATAATACAAGTTGGCTCGTAAAAAATCATATGACTTTTATGTTCATAAAGAAAAATAAACTAACAATGTTAAGACTTTTCAAAAATTTACCCCAACTCAAACCTAAACTTAACCATAAAGTTTAACCTCTTACCTAAACCTTAAAACAAACCATGATTTTAAAAGGAAAATCACTGTTGTGTACCACTGAAGAAAAAGAAATATGGTATTGAACGAGCATTCTAACAGTCTTTCCTAAATTTAATCCCTGACCCAAACCCCAAACTAAAATCTAAATTTAACCATTATTTTAATAGGAAAATAACTTTTGTGTACCATGGAAGAAAGAATGTGGTGTGTTTGGAATGAGATGAGGGAAGCAATTTTCAGATTATTGACACTCTAGTACATTCTTTGCATTGCGAGATTAAATTTGGAATGAGTAACTGAATTTATAAACAAAAGTTTCCTGTGTGTGCTAAACAGGAGGCAAGCTACAATTTGATGCCTTCATTATATTAATTTGAAATTCTGTTTGTTGATTGGTTGGTCTCTCTGGGAATTTAATATAATTCCTAGTTCCCTATCTTTCACTCACTCGACGTTGTGTCGATGTAGTGACACTAGGGGTCACTCTTTGGAGCCCGAGACACCTCTGGTCTTTGATAAAAGACCAATGAAAATTGGCGAGTGGTATTTGCATGCCACTCCCCCAGACATACGGGTATAAAAGGAGCTGGTATGCAACCACTCATTCAGATTTTCTCTTCGGAGCCGAACGGTCATGCTTATTGAGCTGAATACAACTGTTCATTCACCTCTGCTGGATCTGACGGTGCATTTCAGTGGCTTCTCCCTCCTCTGCACTGGTGCACTGCAAAAAACACCCCTGGGCACTTCGGCAAAAAAACTAGAGAGTATATTTTCTGGAAGAGCTTTTCCCCTCTAAAAGAGTATATATTTCTCTAAAAGAGCGGCACACACGGAACATCTTTTTAAAGACGCGTCTTTTTAAAGATGCCTTTCCGATTGTGTGTTATTCCTGGTTGCGGTCATTATCTCTCAACTTCGGATGGTCATGATCGCAGTCTTTCGTGTCTGGGCGCGACCCATATGGAGGCAGCATTTGTGGATGGTTCATGTTCTCACTGCGAGAACATGACCATGGCAACGTTGCGTTCGCGCCTTGCTTTCTTAAGGAAGCAAGCAACCCCAGCGGCTCCCCGCCTCGATCCTTCTACCTACGGGTATGAGGCCAGCGCGGCTAGCACTGGGGGTGATTTGGGGACCCCAATGGGATCGTCTCCGCCGGGTATCCCCCCGCAGACCTCCCATTCCCCAGCACGCTCGTCTGCCCCAATCGGGCTTCCAGATGAGTTCGCCGGCTCATCTCACGGCGAGTCTGGCTTCTTGTTCGGAGCCCGTGAAGATGATGAGCTCTCAAGCACAGCATCGGAGAGCGGGCTTGTCCAGTCGGACGCAGAAGCCTCAGCTGGGCTTCCCCCTTCGGGGACGATTGCCCAGTCACAGGCCGATGCCGAAATGACGGACTAGCTTTCCTGGGCGGCCACGAGCGTTGGGTTAGAGTGGAACCCTCTGCTCTCCCCTGAACCCTCGCGGCTTGATGATTGGTTTCTGGGCTCGCAGCGCCGCTCAAAGCAGCCACGCCCCACTCCAGTGCCATTCTTCCTGGAAGTGCACGAGGAGCTGACAAAGTTGTGGGAGGCACCTTTTACTGCCCGGCCCTGATTCCGCAGTTCCCCCGCTCTCACTACACACGCTGGCGGGGCGGCCAGGGGCGATTCCCCCGGTGGATAAGGCATTCGCGGTGCACCTATGCCCGCAGAGTGCCGCCACCTGGCGCGGATGCCCTAAGCTCCCATCCAAGCCCTGTAGGCTCACGTCGTCCCTGACGGCTAAAGCCTACAGCGCTGCTGGACAAGCCGCCTCTGCCCTGCACCCCATGGCTCTACTGCAAGTCCAGCAATCCAAGGCGCTGAAAGAACTGCACGAGGGTAGTTCTGCCCCATATTTGATGCAGGAACTGCGCTCGGCGACCGACCTCGCTCTCTGAGCGATGAAGGTCACAGCGCGGTCTCTCGGGTGGACGATGGCCACACTAGTGGTCCAGGAGCGCCACCTTTGGCTCAACCTGGTCGAGATGGGCGAGGCCAACAAGACACGTTCCTTGCTGCCCCCATTTCCCAGGTGGGCCTATTCGGCGACACAGTCGAGGACTTTGCCCAGCAGTTCTCGGCGGTGAAGCAGCAGACGGAGGCAATCCGGCACATCCTGCCCAGGCGCGGCTCAAGATCACGCACCCCGTCTGCTCGTCGCCAAGGGCATCCCCCTGCAGTGACTGCCCCTTCGGCCCGGCCCCGGCTGGAGCCCACCGCAGGAAGCAGACGCCACCCGTCTCACAGCCGGCGCTGAAGAACCCATGGAGGTCCTCAAAGCGACCGAAGCGACGGGCAACCCAGGGACGAGGGAACCCACTCACATGGAGCTGGAAAGAAGACCACTCCATCTTCTGGTGGAGGGCTGGGTGGAAAATCTTTTGTTGCCTTTTTGTTTGATTTCACCGCATGCCCAAGTGGCTGCGGTACCCAACAGTGCAGCAAAAGAGCGTCTTCCTTCCTCCCTGGGTCACATACCCAGTGTGTACGGTCATCACCATGACTACCGTCCACGGGCTTTCTCTTGCAGGATTGGCACTCCAGCGGTGGCCTTTCTGCCCCTGAGCGCCCAGCTGTGGCACACAGCCGCCCCTGATGTGGCAGTCTCCACGGGTTACAAGGACAGGCCTCTTCCTCCCCCGTCCCAGGCTGTTCCGGGGGAGGTCACAAGGAGCCAGGTAAGTGCTTCGATGTCCCTAGACTCAGCACAGCCACGACGTGGTGTGGCACCTCGCGTTCCGCCCCGCCGCGATGCCCCACCTGCCGGTACGTCCGACGACGTTGTCCCCTTGATCCCCCTCACGCGGAACTTAGATGCGAGGCTCGTGCTTTCCAATCCGTCGCGATGGCTGATCCGGACCGTCCGACTTGGCTACGCGATTCAGTTCACCAGACACCCGCCCATATTCAGCGGTATTCACTTCACCTTGGTCAAGGGCGAAAACGCTGTCACCCTGCGCGTGGAGATCGCTACCCTCCTACGGAAGGACATGATAGAACCTGTCCCTCCAGCCGAGATGAAGAAAGGGTTTTACAGCCCCTACTTCATCATACCGAAAATAGGCGGTGGCTTGCGGCCAATCTTAGGAAGGACCTTCTCTCTCAGGGACGGGGCAATCTCTGGCACCCGCACCCAGACCTCTGGAATCTCCATGTCTGGCCCCTGGATGGGGTGCGGAAGACCTAAGAGGTCTATCACCAGGTGGTGAACCTGCAAGCACTGCCCCAGGAGGAGGCAGACCCAGCCCTGTCGTTGCTGTGTCTGGTGCATGCTTTATGCATCTATTTGGATCGCACGCAGAGCTTTAGAATCTCTGAGCAGCTCTTTGTCTGCTTTGGTGCACAGTGGAAAGGAAGCGCTGTCTCTAAGCAGAGGATCGCCCACTGGCTCATTGATGCCATAACTATGGCATATCTCGCCCAGGACATGCTGCCCCCGGTAGGGCTACGAGCCCATTCTACCAGAGGTGTATCGGCTTCCTGGGCCCTGGCCAGAGGTGCCTCTCTAACAGACATTTGCAGAGCAGCAGGCTGGGCAACACCCAACACTTTTGCGAGGTTCTACAACCTCTGGGTGGAACCGGTTTCGTCCCAGGTAGTGGCACGCAACACAAGCGGATAAGCCCGGGATAGCTGGTCGGGTGTATCGCTTGCACATAGCACCTTCCACCTCCCTTGGAGCTGAAGACGTGCAATTCCCAGTAGTGTTCACAAACTTTGTTCCCTGGTTGACTTCCTCCGAGCCCTGTGGCAGTCGAGTATTCGGAGAGACTCGCTGCCGGCCCAGTACACGTGCTAACTAAGAGTCCTGTTCTGGGGTAGGTGCTCCGCACATGGCGGTTCCCTGTAAGGCTAACCCCATGCGATATATATCTTCCGCTAGTTCATTTCCCTGTTGGCAAACTGCGTCTTCCTTGGGCAAAGCCCCTCTGCCCCAGTCTCCATGTTTGTAGTAACTCCTCCCCGGAAAGACCATGTGACGTATTCTTCCACTTAAATATCCCCCCTCCCCCTTTGGGCGAGGTGTGGTCTCTGCGGTGTCTTCCCCTTGGGAGGGACACCCCCCGACTAGACCTGGTGGCCTAGTCGGATAATCCCCCTTCTTTTTTAGGGAGTGGAAAAAAAGAAGGGGAAAGAGGCCACGACTGGGTTAAGCCTGTCTCTATCTTTTGGGTAGTCGACTTGTCCCCAAAAAGGGTCGTTTGACACTCATAACTATGTTGGGGGAGGTTACGTGTCGACCTGGTGTGCTGGCTATGATGCACACAGTAGTCTGCCCACCACGCACCGCCAGTTCACGTAACACAGTTCAGCCAATTGTGGCGTTTCGTATAGGGACCCCTAGTGTCACTACATCGACACAACGTCGAGTGAGTGACAGATAGAGAACATCATGGTTACTTGTGTAACCTCCGTTCCCTGATGGAGGGAATGAGACGTTGTGTCCCTTCTGCCACAACGCTGAACTACCCGCTGAAATGGCCGGACCTTATATCGGCTCCTCAGCATAAAACCTGAATGAGTGGTTGCATACCAGCTCCTTTTATACCCGTATGTCCGGGGGAGTGGCATGCAAATACCACTCGCCAATTTTCATTGGCCTTTATCAAAGACCAGAGGTGTCTCGGGCTCCCAAGAGTGACCTCTAGTGTCACTACATCAACACAACGTCTCGTTCCCTCCATCAGTGAACGGAGGTTACACAAGTAACCATGACGTTACCATGAGACCACGTTGGATATCTCAGATATGTTTCATTTATGTACCAGCGTTTTTTCAGATGTTTCATCTAAAATTTCTTTGGAGAAACAGAAACAAATGAGACCATTGTTGACAGAGTATAGAGCTATAAAATTACAGTAATGTGGATAGCATACTGTAGTTTAGATAATTAGGTCTTGAAAGAACCAAATTTTTTATTTCAGACTTTGGTATACAGGCTAATCTGTGCACAGTTTGTTACAGTTGAGACTTCTGAGAAATTAGGAAGATCTAATTTGTGATTTAAATTTCCCATGGGAGGGTCCAGTAGTTTTGACTGACAAAATGAAGATTAAAATATGTGTGTTTCTCAGAATAGAGGCAGAATTGGGTTGCTGAAATTTTGAGTGTCATCATTAGCACCTCGACCCGTAATCACTGTCACAAGCTGTGATGACATCTTTGCCATTAAAAAAAATCATATGACTATGTCATGGATGACTAGCAAGTCTAGCTGGATATCTATATGTAAATTAAATAGAAGTAAAACGTCATCAAAATAATTTAAATTAACAAAAATATAACTTGTTTAGTGATGACACGTAATAAGTGTACATGCCTATCACTAAGAATAAAGAGTAAATTGCCTTATCTTTCTGGACATCAAAACACCAGTCTTTCTTGATAGACATGTGCTCCACTAGGATCTCAAGTTATCATGGCATACCAAGTAAACTTAATGTTGAAATAAACTTTATTTCAGAGCATTATATAGTAGAGTGTGTTGGTAAAGATGGATACATTAAGGGACAGGTATAAATGAAAGGAAATAAAGAACAAAATCTATTATTGCTAATAATATGCTAGCTTACATTTAAAAAAAATAAAATAAAATACACTAAAAATTGTATAATTTTGTAGGAAATCTTTCATTTAAATATTGTATTATAGTTGAAACTCAGGGTTGGGGACAACACCAAAACATGCATTTTCTACCGTAAAACACAAATAAAATGTACTAAAATAATTATCTTGAGACACAATAAAAAGTCAAGATCTGTCTTTGTCTAAATTGACTATGGACATTTAAAATAGTTACTTGAAATGTGTTTTTCCTAGAAAAACATCCCAGGGACAGAAATATGCCAGTAATATGAGAATCACCAATATATGAGACAAGATGTCAAGAAGATTAGTAACAAGCTCTTTTGAAGCCAAATTATTTGGCAAAGTAAGGTCAAATATAATATTTCACACACAGCTTCTTTGCAAAACACTGTCAGTGACTGAATCATTTACCATGGATAATGATGACTTAAGAGGTGTCCCTAAATCAATATAGTGTCGAGACAGCCCGAGTGTGAAGGGGACCGTGTGACACTACACATTGACTGCACCCTATCAATACCCCCAATGGTTTTTAAAGCTGTCATCTCTAATCATACATTCACAAGCTCTCCTGCCATTTTGGGTCCTGCCCCCTCAAAGTCAGCAACAGTGTACAGGTTCTAATAAAAAAATAGCTTCTTGTCATTCAGAACAGCAGTCCTTTATTGATTTTCCCACTATGCCAAGAGGTAGCGCCAAGACTCCTCTCAATTCAATAATTTCCCAGATATTACCATTGCTTTTTGAAAGCTGGTTGATGAACAGGTTCTCACCTTTAGACAGCTGTCCAGTGAGCTTATGACTGCAATAATCACAGAGCAGTGTGGTAGTTTTATCTACAGTATCTTATAACCTTTGCAAATACCTTGCATTTTGCTAATATACTCTTATTGTTATAGATTAGAAGCAAAATTCTCTGAGGGTTAGAAGTCAATACTGTAAAAATGCCTTGCATTTGAAGTAGATAAATAGTTGTAATTAAATGTGCCTTTATGCATGTTCTTACGTTTAAGGTAATGTAAAGGTCATGTTCCTTTTTCAGGGTAAGGTTATACTGTAAACGGTTTAATCAAAAAGCAATCAGCACACAGATTTTTGCCCATTACCCTGATTTTGCATTGCATGTTAACACCTTTACCGATGTTTTTACCAGCTGATCCAATATGCACGAATGTTTAGCACATGCCTGTTTACGTTTTGATGTTAAAAGCAGAGAATAATCTGATGACTTCAGATCTCATGCAAATATAAATTTCTTGTATTGTCAGTTTTTTTTTTTTTTTTTTTTGAATAAGCAGATTTTTGGTAGTTATCAGCATATTGGTGTGCATGTAAACACACTCACTGAAGAGTAGGCTTGGAATCGTTGCCTTTTTCACACATCGATACTCAGAACATTTTCCAGATGATTATCAGTATATATCTGAATATTTTCATATATAAGCAGGGCAACTATTGCCACACCAAACCCTTAAATCTACTGCAAATGCTTACCAGTATTCATCAGTAGCTTGTGAGATCCAGGAGTCGTAGAAAGAGCGATGCCCTCCGCCTTCTCTATCTGCGTAGGCACAATAGTTTTTGTCTCTTCATTCATATTTCTCAACACAAAGTTAGTAAAGTGTGGTACCTTGCGAAAGGGTATCTTGACTTCTGCTTTCATTGCCTCTGATGTGTTTCAAAAAGGGACTCTCCCCACATAAAGCGGCTGCACATCTCCTACAATAAAACTTACACAATTTGTTAGCTTCATGGTCTGTTAGCAAATCAATTAATATTTTTTTCCTTGGGTTAAAAGCTTCCTCAATTGTAGGTTGTGCCTGTTTATTGCACATCCATTCCATGATATCTGTTCAAATGGGATATTACATTGGCTGTGTTTCCGGATTATGGCAATTCTGCCTTGCACTTTTTACACACTGTTTTTGATTTGTCCAGATATTGGCCAGCTCCATCAACCCAGAATCCGAAATTACTCCAAACCCTTCTTTTGCCCTTTCTCGAAAACTCTCCGATTTGTTTATCCACCATAACACAATAAAACACTATGTGAAACACCATCTGCACAAATGTAGGGGTGACAGAGGTAATGATAGCTTAGTATTAAGTACATAAGTAAATATTATATCACCCCCTTGAGGTCTCACAAAGCTACTACGCCAGACTACATTAAACGGAAGGCCAGCAAACTCTAACATGTGAAAGTGATGAAAAGCAGGTGTCGCAAAACTCCGATTCTTAAAGGGGCCACATCCAATTTTGACTACAGTTAAAGTACATGAAATTTCTCCACTTGGCTACATTCTCCCCAGCTAAAAGGCATTGTCCCCGATGATTTAATACATATTTTTCACTTCTTTAACAGCTTCACTAAAGAACACACTACTCAGGCTTGTTAACACCTGAAAAAAGTCTTCAGGACTGAGTGAAACAGCATTGCATGCTGATTTTGTCTCATTAAAAGGGTTTGAGTGCACGACAGCATTGGCTCTTTTAGTTCTTCTTGGTGCTGGTACAGGCTATTTTACCTTTGGTTCAGACACTCTAGAAGCCGTGCCAGGCTCAACTCTCTTTGTACCAGACACTCTAGGAGCTGTGTCACTGTTAGGTTCAACTCTCTCTGGTACAGAACCTTGTTGTTCAATGTTCTCTGAAATCAGTACAGATTTACCTATAAGGGCTTCAACAGCTAACACATGGTTTTCAGGGTTCACATTCTCTGTCTGTTGCAGACTAGGATACGTGACCTCTCCTAGCACAACAAAATCAGGATCGGAATGCAAAACTTCAACCTGCTCAGAAACAGATTCTCCCCTCGATTGTGGTGTTGTGGGAGAATGGGTTTCAGTCATCTCTGGCTCAGGAACAGAGTTAACACAAGGGCGCAAGTCAACTCTATGGACACTTTTTATAGGACCACCCTCAATGGGCTCGACAGTATGTGTGGTACCCTGCACATCTATGACCCTGTATACAGTAGGACCCCCATGAATCCTGTATTTATTCCTACCCAAAGGTCTGTGAAGCAAGTATACCTGCTGACCAACATCAGTCACAGGGCAATAGACTTTGTCATTAAAAGGGGCAAGTCTCATAGCAGCCTTGTGTTCAGCATATTCCCTGGCTTTTTCATGAGCTTTCAATCTGTCTTGGTGAATCCCTAACCAATCATGTTTTCTGTCCACAGTTTGCTTTTGACCAACTATCTACTGGAAGATGTGGGTTGGCTCCAAACAGAGGGTAATGTGGTGAGTATCCAGTGCTTGCATGTGGTGTTACATTATAAGCATAAACCAGCTCAGGAATGTGTTCTGGCCAGCACTTTTTCTTTTCAGGGGGAAGTGTACATAATAGATCATGGAGCGTTCTGTTAACCCTGATGTAGCTTTGGGGTCAAAAATGACCCCTTTTGAAATTTGCTTCCTTAAAACACATGGTTTCCTTCATCTCAGTGGCATGAGTCTTCGTGACTTTTCCCTGCTATCTATACACGCACAAAAAAATTGGGCTGGATTGAGGTTGTGTGGTGGTGTGACAAAAAATTCACACTTGTGATGTTCGGGATAAAATTTGACCCCACATAGGAAATTAATGGGTAAGACGATATAAGGAGCGTTTTCTTAATTTTTTTTATTTATTTTTTTGATTTGTCAAATAAAATCAATAAATCAGTCACAATGCAGAACACACACAGACATTAAAGGGTGATACTATAACATATCCACAATGCGTAACGCACATGCTCACACACACACACACACACACACACACACACACACACACACACACATACACACACACACACACACACACACACACACACAATCACAAACAGGAATGAGAAGGTGAGACTATAAAAGAGAGCATTTTTTATAGAATTTGTCAGCCATAATGCAGAACACACACAGAAATGAAGGGGTGAGACCATAACACATACAGAATGGAGAACACACACACACACACACACACACACACAAATGAAAGGGTGAGGCAATAATACTTGGCACACACCAAGCATTCTTATATGCACGCACACCAACACGCACACGCACACACACACACACACACACACACACACACATTGGTATTTGTGGTTTACGAGGACTCTCCATAGCCATAATGTATTTTATACTGTACAAACTATATATTCTGTCCCCTAACCCTACCTCTAAATCTAACTGCAAATTCTGCATTTTTTACATTTTCAAAAAAACATTGTTTAGTATGTAAGCCTTTTGGTTTATGAGGACACTTGAGTAAAGAGGATGCAATAGAATGGAAAAATGAAGAGGAAACCTGATGCATATAAATAAGACAGAAAAGGCAAAGAATTCAACATTTGGATTTGACCTTGTTCTCTCTCAGATGGAGCCGTATTCTTCCACCTTGTGAATACCAGGAGCCAATTGAGGAATCTTCTCCCTCTGTGCCTGTCCAAGCATGTTTATTTCTTTAGGACCCCAGTGGGCTTCAATGTGAGAGCAGCTTTTTCCATTCCAATTCGAAAGACATTATCATGGTTAATGGGCTGGAACAAGAAATGGCTCAATGTGAGAATTGTCCACAGATTTCAAAATGCAAACTGAAAATCCTACTCTCATTTTACAAAGAAGGGTGAAGGAAACCAATGCATGCACACACATATTGTTTAATACTTGTTAGCTCTAACAGAAAGGAGAGAATTCAGAATGTCAGTTTTGGTGGTACAGTGTGAACTTCTAGTTTTCTCTTATAAGTTCATGTTAAAACAACCTTACAAACCGGTGATTTAAACAACAATATAAATAAACAACCACTTTACTATTTAATCACTTGTAATTACACTTGTCAATCTATAATAACTGCCATTAGACCTTGCTAATAACTGCATTAAGAAAAGGGGACTGCAAAATCTCTTAAGACAATGCTGGCCAGCAAAAGCAACAAATGCCTTTGTTACAGTCTAATTAATACCACACATTAGGATCAAAATTATGAAGGCAATCAGTGGACCTCCAGTTAAGTAAAGAGAACTTAATTGGCCTGCAGTTCATTCAAATCCAAATCAAATAATAATTACAGCCAAGATTAATTAAAGCAATATTCTCATCCAATCACACAGAAAGGACTAATAAATATGGCATACAGCTTTACAACCACAACAAGGTGCCTTATTGTGTTTTCAAAGATTTTTTTTCCAGACCCTTTTTTAACAACCCAAGCTTTTTAATCAAGCTGGCATCATGCCCAATGCTTATCAGAGTCCTATGTTTTATGACTACATGATTTACACACACTCCTGACACATTAATGACATGGCCTAGACTCAAATGCCATCCATATTAATGGCAATACAGCATTGTCAAGGAAAGGGGTGAGACGGTGATTACATAGAATCTCCACTATTGCCACTAAAATGGCACAAATGCACCACAAGAGAGGCCTCCAAAGTACACACAAAGGTCAGGGATCAACCAGCGAGGGAATTGGAGGTAGATTAACAAAACTGACAGGAGATAAGAATGAGTGCTCTCAGACTGCGGCTGTCTGTGGTCTACTGTGGTTTATTATGCATGTGTCTTAAGCACAGATGCACAGGTACTCCCGTCAAAGCCAGTTCTGTTGGTGCATATGACAGTGTTCACATTTTGAGATCTTGTTAAGATTCTGACAGATGTTAGTGGGGCTGAAAAGAGACAGCCCGTAGCGTACCTGATTTTCTGAAGAAACGGGTTGATTCTGAGAAAACGTTCCATAAAAATTTCTTCCTTAAATTAAAGGAGAAACTCTATAAATTCTTAGAATCCTATAACATTGCTGGGTAGCTTGTCTGTTATTTATATTTGCATACTTGTTTGGGAACACAAGATTTGCTGAAAACTGACAAAACCTCATTCATGTCTTCCTTTAAAAAACAAACAAACAAACAAACAACTTGGATTAGCATGAATTTCCATGCTGGTTTAGTGCTGGTTGGGTGCTGGTGGTAGACGAGAATGGTCTTACTGGTAAATATGGTTGACCGAAGAATTCTTGCTAGTTAAGAAGTCTGGTGGCGACACCAGCAAACCAGCATCCAAAACATGAGTGTTGGGGAAGTTACTTGATTGTTCAGCTCCAATCCACTGCCAGTGCTTGAAGTGTATGCAACACCACTACCTGCACTTCTATAATTTACTCTACAGCATAACGGAAGTTTTTCTTGCGTACCACCTAGGAGCGAAGCAGTCATTTTAAAAGTGTGTGTGTGTGTGTGGGGGGGGGGGGGGTGTACAGCTGTCAGTAGGTGGCTCGCAGAGACACAACACTTACAGTGCAGTATATATTAATATATAAGTATGATATAAGTATTACAATAAAATACAATACACATTTTATTTCTATAGCACATTTAAAACAACAAAAGTTGACCAAAGTGCTTTCCAAAAGATTAAATTAAATAATGTAAACATTTACATACACATACAATACATAGCACCAGTTCACTCTGCTAAAATGCAAATACATCATCAAACTCAAATTATATTAAAAATCATAAGATCAAACTTCAAAACCTTTTAACTTATAAAATAAGTAATCTTATATTATAGTTATAAAACATATACAGCCAATTAGCTCTGGTCAGATGTGTCAAGAAACGCCGGTGAAGATTCCTCACTCACCTGAATATTAACACTGAACTACATTTCCCAAGTGCCCACATGCCTGGACTGATTACCCTACACCTACCTCATATCACTCAGACTATTTAAACCCGATGTGTGTGTTCATTCAATGTGAAGTCTTGTTTGCCCCGGCTGCATTTCTGAGCATTATTACTTACTCTGTTGATCTATCCGTGTTTTGACTCTGCTTTGGATTTACCTTGTACGATTCTCTGCTGCCTGCCTATTATTGTGTTTGCCTGGACTATCTCTATTGTTGTTTAGCTGCTTGCCCCGATCCTTTGCCTGTTTGACTACGTTACTGCCCTGTCTCTGATATTGTTGGTTGCCCTGGTTATTTTACCCACGCCTGTTTGTATTCTGAAATTGTTGTGTTAATAAACCGCACATGGATCCCACTCAGCCTGAGTCAGTGTTACAGAAGACTTCGCCAACTACCGATCCAGCGGTCCTTTTGCATCTGTCCAGTGAACTCTCTGCCCAAGCTAACCTACTGGCATCTCAGCAACAACAACTTTGCCGACTCACCACACTAATGGAAGAGTTAGTGAAATCCGTGCAGAGTCTCCATCAGCCCGCACCTGAATCCGCTTCCACAATGCCTCAAGCGAGTTAGGTAACAGTCTCAATGCCTCATAGTACAGTGACTGCTAATCCACGTTTAGCCTTTCTAGAAAAATTTGATGGCACCCCAATCAAGTGTAAAGGCTTCCTTATGCAATGCTCTATGTTCCTGGCTCAACAGCCCTCGTTATACCCATCTGATGATAGTAAGATCTCTCTTGTGTGTTCTCTGCTCACAGGTAAGGCATTGGAATGGGCAACAGCTGTCTGGGCCAATCAAGGACTAAACCACACCACTTTCAATGAATTTGTTCAACGTCTGAGAGAGGTGTTCAAACATTCTGAGGGAGGAAGGAGTGCTGGTGAGCAACTGCTTGCGCTTCGTCAGGGTAGAAATACTACTGCTGAATTCGCTCTGTCTTTTTGCACTCTCGCTGCGCAGACTGTGTGGGTGGAGGACACACTAAAACTGCCGTTTCATCAAGGATTAAACATTACGTGCAATCTGAGCTGGCCTGCCGTGATGAAGGCAGAACCCTGGACCAATTCATCAACCTCGCTATTCGAATTGACCCCGAATTCGAACCTCGCTATGCATTCGCTCCAGGAGATCAAATCGATTTACCAGTCCTCTCACTCAAACGCATCAACCCAGTGATGTCACTGAACCCATGCAGGTTGGTCGAACCCATCTCACCACAGAGGAGCATAAACACCACATCAGGAACCATCTCTGTTTATATTGCGGCCAAACGGGTCATTTAAGAGCTGACTGTCCGACACGACCCCCTCAAACACACAATCGCAGGGTAAGTGTGTTGATTACCTCTATCCAAACCACTACTTGTATTGAAGTGCCAATAAAATTAACGTTCCTGTCAAATACCATCATCACTAAAGCCTTGTTAGATTCGGGGGCAGCGGGCAAGTTTATTGATGAAAATTTAGCCCGACAGCATAAGATACCACTAGTTCCTTGCGACTCTCCTTTGACAGTGGCAGCGCCAGATAGGCGTCCCCTGGGGACCGGCCAGGTTCTGTACACCACCACTGACCTCATTCTGCAAGTTGGAATTTTACACACTGAAACAACACGCCTCTTCATCATCCACTCTCCACACCACCCAGTTATCCTTGGATTACCCTAGCTGCAGGACCATAACCTGCAAATTTCATGCCATGAGAAACAGATCATGCGATGGGATCCCAGCTGCTCGTTCAAGTGTCTCAAACATCCCTATGTCTGTGAGTACCACTATGGTGACTAACGAGTCCAACATAGCACCACATATACCTTCTAAATATGCTGATTTGTTTGAAGCCTTCAGTAAAACCAAAGCCTCGCAACTACCACAGCATCGATCTAGTGACTGTGCCATTGATCTGTTACCTGGTACCTCACCTCCTAAAGGCAGAATCTTTCCCCTGTCAGAACCTGAGGCTAAAGCCATGAAATCGTACATTGAAGAAGAATTGGCCAAGGGTTTCATTCGTCCATCCAATTCACCAGCAGCAGCAGGATTCTTCTTCGTGGGAAAGAAAGATGGGGGCCTTCGTCCTTGATTATCGTGGTCTAATTGATATAACGGTTAAATTCAGATATCCCTTACCCCTGGTTCCCGCAGCTTTGGAACAACAAAGAACTGCTAAGTTTTACACAAAGCTTGATCTATACCGCGTGTACAACCTCATTCGCATTCGAGAGGGGATGAGTGGAAAACTGCCTTTTCTACCAGTAGCGGGCACTATGAATACAGTTGTGCTCAAAAGTTTGTGAAATTTTGGGATTGATTTTGAAAATATGACTGATCATGCAAAAAAAAAAAAAAAACTGTCTTTTATTTAAGGATAGTGATCAAATGAAGCCATTTATTATCACATAGTTGTTTGGCTCCTTTTTAAATCATAGTGGTAACAGAAATCACCCAAATGGCCCTGATCAAAAGTTTACATACCCTTGAATGTTTGGCCTTGTTACAGACACACAAGGTGACACACACAGGTTTAAATGGCAATTAAAGGTTCATTTCCCCACACCTGTGGCTTTTTAAATTGCAGTTAGTGTCTGTGTATAAATAGTCAATGAGCTTGTTAGCTCTCACGTGGATGCACTGAGCAGGCTAGATACTGAGCCATGGGGAACAGAAAAGAACTGTCAAAAGACCTGTGTAACAAGGTAATGGAACTTTATAAAGATGGAAAAGGATATAAAAAAGATATCCAAAGCCTTGAAAATGCCAGTCAGTACTGTTCAATCACTTATTAAGAAGTGGAAAATTCAGGGATCTCTTAATACCAAGCCAAGGTCAGGTAGACCAAGAAAGATTTCAGCCACAACTGCCAGAAGAATTGTTCGGGATACAAAGAAAAACCCACATGTAACCTCAGGAGAAATACAGGCTGCTCTGGAAAAAGACTGTGTGGTTGTTTCAAGGAGCACAATACGACGATACTTGAACAAAAATGAGCTGCATGGTCGAGTTGCCAGAAAGAAGCCAATGCCACAAAAAAGCCCAGTTACAATATGCCTGACAACACCTTGACATGCCTCACAGCTTCTGGCACACTGTAATTTGGAGTGACAAGACCAAAATAGAGCTCTATGGTCACAACCATAAGCGTATGTTTGGAGAGGGGTCAACAAGTATTGTGCTCTTTGAAACAACCACATCGTCTTTTTCCAGAGCAGCCTGTATTTCTCCTGAGGTTACCTGTGGGTTTTTCTTTGTATCCTGAACAATTCTTCTGGCAGTTGTGGCTGAAAATTTTCTTGGTCTACCTGACCTTGGCTTGGTATCAAGAGATCCCTGAATTTTTCACTTCTTAATAAGTGATTGAACAGTACTGACTGGCATTTTCAAGGCTTTGGATATCTTTTTATATCCTTTTCCATCTTTATAAAGTTCCATTACCTTGTTTTGCAGGTCTTTTGACAGTTTTTTTCTGCTCCCCATGGCTCAGTATCTAGCCTGTTCAGTGCATCCACGTGAGAGTTAACAAACTCATTGACTATTTATACACAGACACTAATTGCAATTTAAAAAGCCACAAGTATGGGAAATTAACCTTTAACTGCCATTAAAACCTGTGTGTGTCACCTTGTGTGTCTGTAACAAGGCCAAACATTCAAGGGTATGTAAACCTTTGATCAGGGCCATTTGGGTGATTTTTGTTATCATATGATTTAAAAAGGAGCCAAACAACTATATGATAGTAAATGGCTTTATATGATCACTATCCTTAAATAAAAGACAGTTTTTTTTGCATGATCAGTCATATTTTCAAAATCATTGCCAAAATTTCACAATTTCTGCCAGGGTATGCAAACTTTTGAGCACAACTGTATCTCATTATGCTGTTCGGACTGTCCAATAGTCCATCTGTGTTCCAGTCTTTCATAAATGATGTATTCAGAGACATGCTTAACCAAGGCTTAATTGTATATATAGATGACATCCTGATTTATTCAGACACCCTGGAGGAACACATAAGCAGGTCCGGGCAGTTATGAAGTGTCTCATGGAACACCAATTGTATGCCAAAGCAGAGAAATGTGAATTCCACCAAACTTCAATTTCCTTCCTCGGTTATATCATCAGTCCAGAAGGGGTGTCTATGGACGAGAGCAAGGTACGAGCAGTTCTAAACTGGCCTCAACCCACTACTCTAACGGAACTACAACGATTCTTAGGATTTGCAAATTTTTACAGAAGATTCATTCGAAACTTCAGCACTGTCGCCGCTCCACTCACCGCCATGACAAAGGGAGGTAATACCAAGCTTCGCTGGTCTTCTGATGCCATCCAAGCCTTTAATGAATTGAAAAGTCGCTTCACTTCTGCTCCTATTCTGCATCATCCTGATCCGAACGTAACTTTCGTGGTTGAAGTAGACACATCAAACACTGGTATTGGCGCTATCTTCTCTCAACACCAAGGTAATCCTCCTAAGCTTTTCCCTTGTGCATACTACTCATGTAAACTCTCCTCTGATGAACAGAATTATGATGTGGGCAATCGTGAACTGTTACCCATGAAAGCAGCATTCGAAGAATGGCGACACTGGCTGGAGGGGGCCAGACATCCATTTCTGGTATTAACCGATCATCGCAACCTCGAATACTTGCACTCAGCCAAAAGATTTAACCCCAGACAAGCCAGATGGGCACTATTTTTCACTCGTTTTAACTTTTCAGTCACTTATCATCCAGGATCAAAGAACATCAAAGCCGACTCACTATCCCATTAATCTGATTCCACTCCTCAGAATCCCTCTCCAGAACCCATCATTTCATCCTCTCTGATCCTAGCTCCGGTCCAGTGGGACATCATGTCCGAAATCTCCCAGGCACATGCACAGAATTCAGCCCCTCCAGAATGTCTGTCCAACCAAACCTTTGTGTTACCTACTCTATGAAAAAAGGTAATCCGTTGGGTACACTCCTCCACAAGCTCTGGCCATCCAGGCATTACTACCACAGTATGATTGTTAAGAAATCGGTTCTGGTGGGAGACATTACAGGCAGACACCAGTACATTCATGAACGCTTGTCACACCTGCGCCACAGCAAAAAAAACCCAGACAACTACCGGCAGGGTTGCTACAACCTCTACCCATTCCACAACGACCTTGGTCCCACATCGCCATTGATTTTGTCACCGATCTACCCATCTCCCAAGGTAACACCACCATATTAACTGTCATTGATCGTTTTTCTAAGGCATGTCGACTAATACCCCTGTCTAAGCTTCCATCAGCCTTTGAAACCACAGAACATCTTTTCCAATATGTGTTCCGCTACTATGGTCTTCCTGAAGACATTGTCTCTGACCAGGGCCCTCAGTTTACATCAAGGGTTTGGACAGCTTTCTTTCGACTATTTAATGTCAATATAAGTCTCACTTCAGGTTATCACCCCCAGTCTAATGGCCAGATGGAACGTCTAAATCAAGAACTCACAAAATTCCTTTGCATCAAGCCGACTGGAGCCGCTTTCTTCCCTGGGCAGAATATCCTCAAACCCTCCAAAAAATTGACACCCTTTCAGTGTGTTCTGGGGTTCCAACCCCCTCTATTTCCATGGTCTGGTGAACTGTCTGATGTGCCTGCTGTTAACGACTGGTTTCAGCATAGTGAGGCTGTTTGGGATCAAGCTCATGTCCATCTACAGCATGCCATCAACAGGGGAAAGGAACAAGCGGACCGCCATGGTCGTCCCAGTCCCAACTACATTCCAGGACAGTGGGTGTGGATTTCAACCCGGGAACTTCATCTCCGTCTACCTTGCAAGAGGCTCAGTCCCAGTATGTGGGTCCATTCAAAATCCTAAGACAAATCAATCCTGTGTCATGTTGCCTCCAATTACCTGCTAATTATGGTATTTCTCCCACTTTTCATGTCTCTCTGCTGAAACCTGCCGGTGGTCCGAGGGTGGAGGAGGAAGGCGGTGATGCAGGCCACTCACCCATGATCGTGGATGTCGAGGAGGCATTCCTAGTATGAGATCTGCTAGATTCCAGACGTTGGGAAAGCCAGATACAATATCTGGTAGATTGGGAGGGGTACGGTCCGGAGGAGAGGTCCTGGGTCAAGGCGGATGATATCCTCGACCCCAATCTCATCACATAATTTCATAGGACTCACCCGGAGAAACCGGCCCTCAACACATCGGATGTGCTCTCACGTCAGGAGCTGCTTGCGGCGGGGGGGGGGGGGGGTCTTTTTTGCCCTGGCTACATTTCTGAGCGTTATTACTAACTCTGTTGATCTACCTGTGTTTGACTCTGCTTTGGATTGACTTTGCACGATTCTCTGCTGCCTGCCTATTACTGTGTTTGCCTGGACGATCTCTATTGCTGTTTAGCTGCCTGCCCCAAACCTTTGCCTGTTTGACTATGTTACTGCCCTGTCTCTGATATTGTTGGTTGCCCTGGTTATTTTACCCACGCCTGTTTGTACTCTGAACTTGTGTTAATAAACTGCACATGGATCCCAGTCAGTGTTACAAGATGTAAAAGACAAGTATTATATTAATATATATGTATTATATAATTTTAATATTTGTAGGATTTTAAATATTCAAGTATTGCGAATTAATTTCAAAATTTAGCAAAATTAGCTGCAAAAAAAGGGGGCATCTTGTGGAGCTCTTGCTTCTGTTTCACACATGACAATAAAAGACTGAGCACAAGCTGGTCCTGAATAAATTATTTAATCACTTACAATAATGACAATTGTGCATGTGCACAATTTATGATTTAAATGTATCCAAGTGGCTTGAGTGTTTTGACTACATTCACCATAATTCTTTCAGATCAATTTAATGATTCATTCAGTGACCATTTCTGGTGATGCCAGGTGGTGACAAATGAGTGTCTTGTGTGAAATGAGTTAGTCACTGAATCAACAATCAAAAGAAAATTTTAATCCTTTAAAATTTGTGTGTCTACAGACTTACAAGAGAGTTTAGTAGAGGTTTTAAGCATTATCAGTACAAAGCAAATCTATCATATCCCTACAGTTTGTGAGCTGCTGAGTATGACTTATCAAAAGACAACAATAATAGTCTTATAATAAGAGTTCCCTTTCTGTCACTCACTCGACGTTGTGTCGAGGTAGTGACACTAGGGGTCACTCTTGGGAGCCCGAGACACCTCTGGTCTTTGATAAAAGGCCAATGAAAATTGGTGAGTGCTATTTGCATGCCACTCCCCCGGACATACGGGTATAAAAGGAGCTGGTATGTAACCACTCATTCAGATTTTCTCTTCGGAGCCGAACGGTCATGCTCATTGAGCTGAATCCTACTGTTCATTCACCTCTGCTGGATCTGACGGTGCATTTCAGCGGCTTCTCCCTCCTCTGCACTGGTGCACTGCAGAGAATGCCGCTGGGTGCTTCGGCAGAAAAACAAGAGAGTATAAGATCTTTTTTCCTCTAAAAGAGTATATATTTCACTAAAAGAGCAGCACACACGGAACATCTTTTTAAAGATGCGTCAATTTAAAGATGCCTTTCCGATTGTGTGTTATTCCTGGTTGCGGTCGTTATCTCCCAACTTCGGATGGTCATGATCGCTGTCTTTCGTGTCTGGGCGCGACCCACACGGAGGCAGCGTTTGTGGATGGTTCATGTTCTCATTGCGAGAACATGATCATGGCAACGTTGCGGTCGCGGCTTGCTTTTGTATGAAAGCAAGCCACCCCAGCGGCTCCCCGCCATGGTCCTTCTACCTACGGGTATGAGGCCAGCGCGGCTAGCACTGGGGGCGATTTGGGGACCGTAATGGGATCGTCTCTGCCGGATATCCCCCCGCGGACCTCCCATTCCCCAGCACGCCCGTCTGCCCCAATCGGGCTTCCGGATGAGTTCACCGGCTCGTCTCATGGCGAGTCTGGCTTCTTGTTCAGAGCCCGCGAAGATGATGAGCTCTCGAGCGCAGCATCGGAGAGCTGGCTTGTCCAGTCGGACGCAGAAGCCTCAGCTGGGCTTCCCCCTTCGGGGACGATTGCCCAGTCACAGGCCGATGCCGAAATGATGGACATGCTTTCCCGGGCGGCCGCGAGCATCGAGTTAGAGTGGAACCCTCCGCTCTCCCCTGAACCCTCGCGGCTTGATGATTGGTTCCTGGGCTCGCAGCACCGCTCAAAGCAGCCACGCACCGCTCCAGTGCCATTCTTCCCGGAAGTGCACAAGGAGCTGGCGAAATCGTGGAAGGCACCTTTTACTGCCCGGCCCCGATTCCGCAGTTCCCCCGCTCTCACTACCCTCGATGTCGGGGCGGACAGGGGCTATACGGTGATTCCCCCGGTGGATAAGGCGCTCGCGGTGTACCTATGCCCGCAGAGCGCTGCCACCTGGCGCGGATGCCCTAAGCACCCGTCCAAGCCCTGTAGGCTCACGTCGTCCCTGACGGCTAAAGCCTGCAGTGCTGCTGGATGTAGGAACTGCACTCGGCGACCGACCTCGCTCTCCGAGCGACGAAAGTCACGGCGCAGTCTCTCGGGCGGATGATGGCCACACTAGTGGTCCAGGAGCGCCACCTTTGGCTCAACCTGGTCAAGATGGGCGAGGTTGGATCTCTCTTTCCCAGGCTGGCCTATTTGGTGACACCGTCGAGGACTTTGCCCAGCAGTTCTTGGCAGTGAAGCAGCGGACGGAGGCAATCCGGCACATCCTGCCCCGGTGCAGCTCAAGATCCCGCACCCCGTCTGCTTGTCGCCAAGGGCGTCCCCATGCGGTGACTGCACCAGCTCCACCACAGCCCGCCCCTTCGGCCCGGCCCCAGCGTCGAGCCCACCGCAGGAAGCAGATGCCGCCCGTCTCACAGCTGGCGTCTAAGAACCCACGGAGGTCATCAAAGCGTCCCTGAGACGGGTGATCCAGAGACGAGGGAACCCACTCATTCGGAGCTGGTAAAGAGACCACTCCATCCCCTGGTGGAGGGCCGGGCATAAAATCTTTTGTTGCCTTTTTGTTTGATTTTGCCGTATGCCCAAGTGGCTGCAGTACCCAACAGTTCAGCAAAACAGCAGCTTCCTTCCTCCCTGGGTCACATACCCGGTGTGTACGGTTGTTACCACGACTACCGTCCATGGGCTTTTTCTTGCAGAATTGGTGCTCCAGCGGTGGCCTTTCTGCCCCTGAGCGCCCAGCTGTGGCACACAGCCGCCCCTGATGTGGCAGTCTCCACGGGTTACGAGGACAGGCCTCTTCCTCCCCAGTCCCAGGATGTTCCGGGGGTGGTCACAAGGAGCCAGGTAAGTGCTTCGATGTCCCTAGACTCAGCACGGCCACGACGTGGTGTGGCACCTCAAGCTCCGCCCCGCCGCGAGGCCCCACCTGCCGATATGTCTGACGACATATGCGCGGGACTTGGAGGCGTGGCTCGTGCTTTCCAATCCGTCGCAATGGCTGATCCGGACCATCCGACTCGGCTACGTGATTCAGTTCGCCAGGTGCCTGCCCAGGTTCAGCGGTATTCACTTCACCTTGGTCAAGAGTGAAAATGCTGCTACCTTGCGTGTGAACATCGCTACCCTCCTACGGAAGGGCGCGATAGAACCTGTCCCTCCAGCCGAGATGAAGAAGGGGTTTTACAGCCCCTACTTCATCATACCGAAAAAAGGCGGTGACTTGCGGCCAATCTTGGACCTGCAAGTACTGAACCGGGCCTTACACAGACTCCTGTTCAAGATGCTGATGCAAAAATGCATTCTGGCGAGTGTCCGGCATCAAGATTGGTTCGCGGCGGTAGACCTGAAGGATGCGTACTTCCACATCTCGATCCTTCCTCAACACAGACCCTTCCTGTGGTTTGCATTTGAGGGTCAGGCGTATCAGTACAAAGTCCTCCCTTTCGGCCTGTCCCTGTCTCCTCGCATCTTCACGAAGGTCGCAGAGGCTGCCCTTGCCCCATTAAGGGAGAGGGGCATTCGCATTCTCAACTATCTCAATGACTGGCTAATCCTAGCTCGCTCTCGAGACATGTTGTGCCCAAACAGGGACCTGGTGCTCTCACACCTCAGCCGACTAGGGCTTCGGGTCAACTGGGAAAAGAGCAAGCTCCTCCTGGTTCAGAGCATCTCTTTTCTCGGTTTGGAGTTGGACTCAGTCTTCTTGACGGCACGCCTTACGAACGAGTGCGCCCAGTCAGTGCTGGCCTGTTTGAAGGTGTTCAAACAGAAAACAGCGTTTCCACTGAAACTTTTTCAGAGGCTCCTGGGGCATATGGCATCCTCGGCGGTGGCCACCCCGCTCGGGTTGATGCATATGAGGCCGCTTCAGCACTGGCTCCAGACTCGAGTCCTGAGATGGGCATGGAGCCACGGGACACATCGCATTGTCATCACGCCGGTCTGTCACTGTCTTTTCAGCCCTTGGACCGACCTCTCATTTCTACGGGCAGGTGTTCCTCTAGAACTGGTCTCCAGGCACGTCGTGGTCATGACAGATGCCTCCAAAACGGGCTGGGGCGCTGTTTGCAATGGGCATGCAGCCGCCGGCCTCTGGACGGGTCCACGACTGTATTGGCACATCAACTGCCTCGAGTTGTTGGCAATTCTGCTCGCCCTGCGGAGGTTCCGGCCGTTGATCCAGGGCAAGCATGTGTTAGTTCGGACAGACAACACGGCAACGGTAGCATATTTCAACCGCCAAGGTGGTCTGCGCTCTCGTTGTATGTCACAACTCGCCCGCCATCTCCTCCTCTGGAGTCAGCAGCACTTCAAGTCGCTGCGAGCCACTCACATCCCGGGCAACCTCAACACTACAGCGGACGCGCTGTCACGTGCGGTGGTAGACACGATCACTCAGGCTAGGGCCCCCTCTACGAGGCGCCTGTATGCCTTTAAGTGGCATCTGTTCGCTAAGTGGTATTCTTCCTGACGCAAAGACCCCCAGAGATGCACAGTCGGATCAGTGCTTTCCTTCCTGCAGGAGAGGTTGGAAGGGAGGCTGTCCCCTTCCACCTTGAAGGTGTACGTTGCCGCCATAGCAGCACACCACAACGCAGACGACGGTAAGTCCTTAGGGAAGCACGATCTGATCATCAGCTTCCTAAGAGGTGCCAGGAGGCTGAATCCCTCCAGACCGTGCCTCGTTCCCTCATGGGACCTCTCTGTAGTTCTTCAGGGTCTACAGAGAGCCCCCTTTGAGCCTTTGCAGTCAGCCGAGCTTAAGGCACTCTCCTTGAAGACTGCCCTCCTGACTGTGCTCACTTCCATCAAGAGGGTAGGAGACCTGCAAGTGTTTTCTGTCAGCGAAATGTGCCTGGAGTTCGGTCCGGGTTACTCTCACGTGATCCTGAGACCCCGACCGGGCTATGTGCCCAAGGTTCCCACCACCCCTTTTAGGGACCAGGTGGTGAACCTGCAAGTGCTGCCCCAGGAGGAGGCAGACCCAGCCCTGTCATTGCTGTGTCCGGTGTGCGCTTTACGCATCTATTTGGATCGCACGCAGAGCTTTAGAATCTCAGAGCAGCTCTTTGTCTGCTTTGGTGCACAGCGGAAAGGAAGCACTGTCTCCAAGCAAAGGATCGCCCACTGGCTCATTGACGCCATAGCTATGGCATACCTCGCCCAGGACATGCCACCCCCGGTAGGGCTACGAGCCCATTCTACCAGGGGTGTAGTGGCTTCCTGTGCCCTGGCCAGAGATGCCTCTCTAACAGACATTTGCAGAGCAGCGGGCTGGGCAACACCCAACACCTTTGCAAGGTTCTACAACCTCTGGGTGGAACCGGTTTCATCCCAGGTAGAGGCACACAACACAAGTGGATAAGCCCAGGATAGCCGGCCGGGTGTATCGCTTGCACATAGCGCCTTCCACCTCCCTTTGAGCTGAAGATGTGTGCCATTAATTCCCAGTAGTGTTCACAAGTTTGTTCCCTGGTTGACTTCCTCCGAGCCCTGTGGCAGTCGAGTTTTCGGAGAGATCTGCTGCCGGCCCAGTACACGTGCTAACTAAGAGTCCTGTTCTGGGGTAGGTGCTCCGCATGTGGTGGTTCCCTGTAAGGATAACCCCATGCGATATATATCTTCCGCTAATTAGTTTCCCTGTTGGCAAACTGCGTCTTCCTTGGGCAGAGCCCCTCTGCCCCAGTCTCCATGTTTGTAGTAACTCCTCCCCCATTGGGCAGGATCTACTTTGAAGACTCTCCACATGGTTGGAAAGACCATGTGACGTATCCTTCCACTTAAATATCCCCCCCCTCTCTTTGGGCGAGGTGTGGTCTCCACAGTGTCTTCCCCTTGGGAGGGATACCCCCCGACTAGACCTGGCGGCCCAGTCAGATAATCCCCCTTCTTTTTTAGGGAGTGGAAAAAAGAAAAGTGGAAAAGAGGCCACGACTGGGTTAAGCCTGTCTCTATCTCTTGGGTAGTCGACTTGTCCCCAAAAAGGGCCGTTCAACACTCATCACTATGTTGGGGGAGGTTACATGTCGACCTGGTGTGCTGGCTATGAGGCACACAGTAGTCTGCCCACCACACACCGCCAGTACACGTAACACAGTTCAGCCAATTGTGGCGTTTTGTATAGGGACCCCTAGTGTCACTACATCGACACAGTGTCAAGTGAGTGACAGGTAGGGAACGTCATGGTTACTTGTGTAACCTCTGTTCCCTGATGGAGGGAACGAGACGTTGTGTCCCTCCTGCCACAACGCTGAACTACCCGCTGAAATGGCCGGACCTTATATCGGCTCCTCAGCATAAAACCTGAATGAGTGATTCCATACCAGCTCCTTTTGTACCTGTATGTCCAGGCGAGTGGCATGCAAATACCACTTGCCAATTTTCATTGGCCTTTTATCAAAGACCAGAGGTGTCTCGGGCTCCCAAGAGTGACCCCTAGTGTCACTACATCGACACAACGTCTCATTCCCTCCATCAGGTAACGGAGGTTACACAAGTAACCATGACGTTTCAATAACATCAGTACGTTTTTATGTATAAAAAAGCATGTCTACAAATCTATTCACTTCAGTAAAATGCCTAAGTGTTCTAAGAACACAGCAAATCTATCTTTTTTCCTACAGTTTGTTGACTGCACACCAACATAGAGGTAAAAAAACAGGAGCTGATATTAAAAGTAGCATTAAATGTATAACCAGGGTTGGGAAGTAACAGAATACAAAATATAAGTAACTGTATTCCACTACAGTTACAATTTAAATCATTGATAATGAGAATACAGTTACATTCAAAATGTATTTTGATTACTGAAGAGATTACTTTATATTTTAATGTAATTTGTTTCATTTAATATTTAGTCCTTTCAGATGGAAAACATTTATACATATAAATGATGCTATCCAAAGTGCATTTGAACAGCAGTGAAACACTTTCTTATGATGTGTTACATTCATACGAGCAGACAGAGCAGTAAGTTTGAAGTTTGAAGCAGAAGAAATAGAAATAAACCTTGTGTAAACTGTCAGCTTACGCTAAGCTAAAATGCTATTTCTAGCCATTTTACATGCACGTTACCAGGCACAATCATATTTTTTATCAAGAAAATTCATGTTGGATCATAATTTCTTTTTTCTAGTAAGACCTTTGATATCAGGGCAAAAATCGTATTCTTGATAAGTTTTTTATTGTTTTCCTATAAAAATATCTACAAATCCTTAAAACAAGATAAATTAGATTGATCTTGTTTTAGAAACAACAATGCATAAGACATTTAGGTTTTTCAGAGTATGTATTTTTAACATGTGTATTTTGTCTTACTGTACTGGCAGAGTTTTAATAGTCAAAACAAGTGAAACAATCTACCAGTGCTTAAGAAGTAATCCAAAGTATTTAGAATACGTTACTGACCTAATGGAATATGTTACAAATTACATTTTACAGCATATATTCTTTAATATGTAGTGGAATACATTTCAAAAGTAACCCTCCCAACCCTGTGTATAACACAGATCTAGTAATCTGCTCAAATTGGCAAAAACAAATGATCAAACTATTACCTCACAAACATAATGTAAAAAGCATAATTAATGAAGACTGATAAAAACTCCACTTACAATGTGTGCTTAAAAGAAGGATTGTCCTGTTTTTTTTTATGCAGTGCATTTCACGTAATGCTGCCAATCAAGAACGATATGCCGATGAAATAACTCTCGTTTGTGTGTTCCTCATCTCTAGATTATTAATTTAGATAAACATCATTGCTAAAAAAACATGGATAAATGAGCACTGTTGAAAGAAACTTTGTAGAAATGAATGGAGCCGCATTGATTAGACTGTCTGACTGATAACCTTTTATGTAAGGGTTGTTTCGGCTCATGAAACTCACCTATTACTGGCTGGATGGTCACTCAATCAGCCCAAAGTAACAGAATGCAAAGAATACTGTATACAAATCCACCATTTTGACTCGATATGGGTTTAGTTTGATAAAGTGCGGGGGACAAATTCACCTTTTTAAAGAGTGCAGGGGACGTGTCCCCCATGTCGCCCGTGCTGCTACGCCCTTGGTACCACCACTTCTCAGAGACTCCCGGTACCATGTAATATCTTTATTTAATGTAAGTCAGTGATTTAATGAGGCCAGCCAATCACTTTTATCTGAACTTCCAAATGATTTTGATAAAATCGCGGCGGTAAACATCCGAGCCCTCTCTGCAGCACTCAACATATGCAACAACAGCATCGGTGGTCATCAAGCAAGCCATGGTCCAGTTCCAGAGGAGTGTGCATGTTTAAGCTTGTCTGGGTATAGTTCAGTTACACTCTTTTCCAAAACATGAACCAGCAACTTTTATGTGAGAACATTATATCGCGTCTTATTTAATTGAATGTATTTATGCAAATTGTTTAGCTGCTGGTTGCAGTCAAAACTACAGACTTAAAAAAATGTCAAAGCTGTTTCAGAAGTGATGTCATCTCATATGCACAACCTTTTTTCACAAAAGAAAAATCAATGATGAAAACCGAAGCTTCAAATAAAATACACAGGAAAATTTGCTTTTTATTCTCATGTATTTTCTGTAGTACTCATAAAAAGACTGTGAAATGTCACTGAACCTACCTATGCATAAATCCTGACAGTGTTTAGTTCTACATACAGATATGTGTCAGTGTTCACAGTCCTGGCCTGAACATCATCAAATCAGTTTGTTCATCATTTCTTATGATTATTTATCATCTGCACAAGTATCTGGCTCCTGTGTGCAAATTCATGTGTGCAGGACAAGAAAAGGCTAATTGTCTCCTCATTGAGTGGGAGGACAATAATAATAATAATAATAATATTAATAATAATAATAAGAAGAAGAAGAAGAATAAAGGAAAAACAGACAAAATGCTCTCATAATTTTTCAATTTTAGGCTACATTATTTTGTGTAAAAAGAGAGTTCTACATTAGATTGCCATTGTTATCTTATGTGGGTTGATACTGTCAAAGATACAGACATAAGCAGGTCTGAATATTCTTCCTCAGATTTCATAAACAATAACCCTACATTGTATGTTTTTATTTTCAAAGTAAAGTTAATCAAAACCTATTTGTTAGTTGAGGGTGTAGTTGAGTAGTTGATTTAATGTTAATTAAATACCTCTTTTAATGTAATTACATACTATTTTAATGTAAATAAATGCATAATAGTAAGAGTTTTATTTTTCATGTTGACATGTTAAAGTTACAATAAATGTGTTAGGTAAGATAAATCCCCCCCAATTTAAAAAAAAAAAAAAAAATCACTATTACCACAGGCAAGGCAAAGCCATATTCTCTTGTGAGCCACAGCAGCCGTTGCCATGCATTTGATGGGCACGTGCTGCCTCTGATGGGATTAATGCAATAGGCGTGACAGATGGCACATTGGCTCCTCACAACAAGGAGCAATTAACCCCATCACTTCTAACCTTTACACTTTAACGTGCCAGTAAAAGAAAGATACGTCACCCCGTCACCGGTATGTGCCAATCATAGTGTAGTCTCTGCTTCATTCACCAATGTATAGTTTAGACTGTCACTCAAGGAAATGAGCCTTGTTCATAGCAAATGACTTGCCACTGCCTGGTTCATTGCTTCGGCTCCCCAATCAAGGGGTTCCGGCAACCTCAATCATCATATGGCAGGCAATGCTTTTAGAGCAAGCCTTCTTGAAGTTCAAAAACAGCATGTAGCCTTTTCATGAACAGGTTGGTTATTGCATGGGCAGTCAGACAATTAAGCAACCTTTTTGTCTAACATAATATCAAACTTATTTTTTATTAATAGGTGGACTCACTTTTATTGTCACACAACCATATACACAAGTGCAATAGTGGATGAAAGTCTTGGGTGCAGTTCCGAGCAACATAGCAGTCATGACAGTGATGAGACATATACCAATTTACAATAATCAGATTTACACATCACAATTTACATATCTAATATACACATAATTACACACATCACAATATACAAATAATAATATACAATGTACAGTATACAATACACACAATATAGAATATTGTACAGTATGCAATACATACAATATAGAATACACATACACACAATATATAATAAACTTTATACAATAAAAATAACACATATAGTATATATAAAATATAAAGTAGGTTGTATTGTACTGTATTGACATTCAGGCTGTCGGTTGATAGTCAGTTGTCAGTTTGTTTTTAAGAGAGAATATAATTTATGACAGTCCAGTGTAAGATAATAAGATTAATAAAGTGCAGTGCTGATGTATATTGATCGTGAGAGATCAAGAGTTCAGAAGTCTGATTGATTGGGGGAAGAAGCTGTCATGAAGTCGGCTGGTGCGGGTCCTGATGCTCTCGATTCCATCTGCCTGATGGTAGCAGTGAGAGCAGCCCATGGCTTGGGTGGCTGGAGTCTCTGATGATCCACTGCCTGGTATAAATGTCCTGGAGGGAGGGAAGCTCACCTCCGATGATGTGTCTGGCAGTTCGCACCACCTTTTGCGGTTGTGGGCGGTGCTATTGCCATACCAGGCAGTGATGCAGCCAGTCAGGATGCTCTCTACAGTGCTCGTGTAGAACCGTGTGAGGATGTGGCGGTTCATTCCAAACTTCCTCAGCCATCTCAGGAAGAAGAGGCACTGATGAGCCTTCTTCACAACGGCCTCAGTGTGGATGGACCATGTGAGTTCCTCAGTGATGTGGACACCGAGGAACTTGAAGCTGCTGACTCTCTTCAACGATGCTCCATTGATGGTGATGGGACTGTATTCTCTGTCTTTTCTCCTGAAGTCCACCACAAGCTCCTTTGTCTTGCTGACGTTGAGGGAGAGGTTGTGCGCCTGATACCAGCGTGTCAGAGTGTGCAACTCCTCTCTGTAGGCTGTTTCATCATTGTCAGTGATCAGACCTACCACCGTCGTATCATCAGCAAACTTTATGATGGCATTGGAGCTGTGTTGCCACACTGTCATGTGTGTACAGGGAATACAGGAGTGGGCTGAGAACACAGCCCTGTGGGGCTCCAGTGTTGAGGGTCAGTGATGAGGAGATGTTACTGCCCATTTTAACCACCTGGCGTCTGCTTGACAGAAAGTCCAGGATCCAGCTGCACAGCGAGCTGTTTAAGCCCAGAGCCCAGAGTTTCACATAAAGCTTGGAGGGCACAATGGTGTTGAATGCTGAGTTGTAGTCTACAAACAGCATTCTCAAATAAGTGTTCCTTTTTCCAGGTGGGAGAGAGCAGTGTGTATTGTAGATGCAATGGCATCATCAGTGGAGCGGTTGCTGCGGTAAGCAAACTGCAATGGGTCCAGTGATGGAGGCAGCACAGAGCAGATGTAATCTCTGATTAGTCTCTCAAAGCATTTGCTGATGATGGGGGTCAGAGCAACAGGACACCAGTCATTTAAGCAAGTGATTTTGGATTGCTTTGGTACAGGCACAATGGTGAACGTTTTAAAGCATGTGGAGACCACAGACAAGGAGAGGGAAAGGTTGAAAATGTCTGTAAAAACACCAGCCAGTTGGTTTGCGTACACTCTGATGACGCAGCCCGGAATGCCATCTGGACCCGTGGCTTTACGGATATTCACCCATCAGAAGGATCGGGTTACATCCGCTACAGAGATGGAGAGTGAACTAACCTCTGTAGCTTCGGCCGCAAGAGCTCTCTCCGTGAGGGTGGTGTTATTTCCCTCGAAACGAGCATAAAAAGTTTTTATTCCCTTTAAAGTCCATGATGATATTTATTCCCTGCCACATGCTTCTAGAGTTGGTGGTGTTAAACTGTCCTTCAATCTTGTCCCTGTACTGGCGTTTGGCTGCTCTGATAGTTTTGCAGAGGGCATAACTGGCTTGTTTGATAACAAGTTTAATTTCGTTCCTGGAATTAAAAGCGGAGGTCCGTGCATCAAGTGCAGCACGAACATCGCTATTTATCCATGGCTTCTGGTTAGGGTAGATCCGTATTGTTTTGGTCAGAACAACATCCTCTACGCACTTTCTGATGAAAAACATTATGCTATCAGCGTAAACCTCGATGTCGTCATCAGAGGCGGACCGGAACATCTCCCAGTCCACGTGACCAAAACTGTCTTGTAGCGTAGAGTCTGATTGGTCCGACCAGCACTGGATCGTTCTGAGGGTGGGTGCTTCCTGTTTCAGTTTCTGCCTGTAAGCAGGCAGAAGCAGAATGGAAGAGTGGTCTGATTTGCCAAATGGTGGGTGGGGGAGGGATTTGTAGCCATCCCGGAAGGGAGAGTAGCAATGTTCCAAAACCCGGTCCCCTCGTGTGTTGAAACTGATGTGTTGGTGGTATTTTGGTGCAATTGATTTAAAATTGGCTTTGTTAAAGTCCCCGGTCACAATGAATGTGGCTTCAGGGTGTGCGGTTTCCTGCTTGCTTATACTCCCATACAGTTCCTTGAGTGCCCGGTCTGTGTTGGCTTGTGGCGGGATGTACACAGCAGTGATAATGACCACTGTGAATTCCCTCGGTAGCCAGAATGGTCGACACAGAAGCATGAGAAATTCCAGATCAGGAGAGCAGAAAGACTTGATAGAATGTATGTTCCTCAGATCACACCAGGATTTGTTGATCATAAAACATACACCACCACCTCTGCTTTTACCTGAGAGGTCTTTCGCTCTGTCCGCTCAGTGCACGGAGATCCCCACGAGTTCGATGGCTGAGTCTGGAATCTCAGCAGACATCCAAGTTTCTGTTTGGCAGATAATGCAGCAGTCCCTCGTCTCTCGTTGGAAAGAGATCTGCGCTCTCAGCTCACAGAGCTTGTTGTCCAGAGACTGAATATTTGCCATGTCTTACTCTGATGAGAACGCCGGCTCTATTTCCCCTTTTCCTTCTGCGTTTCTGTGGCTGGGCTGCCCAGACAAAGGGCTCCGCTGGCGTGTTTGTAAACAGCGGGTCGGCATTGAGGTATTTAAAGTCTGTTTTTCGGTGTGCTATTGCAGAACCAATGTCCAAAAGTGTTTGTCTGTCATAGACAATAAGGCAGACAACATCCAAGACAAAAAAAAAACATAGAATTGTAAAAAAAAAACAAACAAAAAACTGCAGTGTTGTGTCAGAGCTCGCAATGCGGCAGCCATACTCGGCGCCACAGCGCTCCATAAAGGCGCTCACTTGCACCATCGAGTCAGATTTTCTGTTCTTCAGTACATGATCTCCGCTGGCCGATCACGTCAAAGCAAGGATCATTATTATTCTCCCTTTTGAATGGCAACACAGGATGGAATTTAGGAAGTGCTTACCTCCTTGCACGTGATTCGTTGTCTGTGAAGATTCCCACGACATGTGCATTGCCTGTCTGGGTTTTTGCCTTGGGGAGGCCGCGTTAGAGGGTTCGGATTGCCCACAGTGTAATTTTATGAATGTCAGGATGCTCCGTGAAAGGTTCGCCTCCTTTGGAAATTCAGTCAAGCTGTGTGCTGGTGCAGACCAGGAGGCCGGTGCGGACGCCAAGGAGATGGGAGTTGAGCAACAGACCGACCTACGGTTCTCTCTGTCACTCTCCCCGGATTCGGCTAGATATTATCTCGTGGAGTTTAAACGGAGGCATTTGCATACTAGCCCTGAGGCCCACACTGTGGTTTCTTTCGGCACTGAGGATGAGGACACCATGTCTACGGCATCGGATTCCAAGGATCTCGAGGATTTCCAGACCTTCGGCAACTTATGTGGAATTGCTGGAGGTTATTTATGGAGTAAGAATTGTTTCTAAGTCAGAGACATATGGAAAGAGATTCACAAATAGAAAGTTTGTTCACAAATAAATTGAATGAGATCCACAAATAAATGTAAGGAGTTTCACAAAATTTTTTATGAATTCACAAATAAAAAGAATGAGATTTACATATATACTGTATGTTAGGAGTTTCACAAAAATAAAGTGAATTCACAAATAAATAAAATGAGATTTGCAAATAAAAAAAATTATTTACAAATATATTTAACTCACAAACACAACTCTGTCCAGCATTCATTTTTGAATCGTGTGCATTTATTTGTGGATCTCTTGCTGTGCATTTGTGGATGACTGCTCACATTTGTGAATTCTGAAACATTTCTTGTACGAGAGCTGCTGGCAATCCACAAATAGGTGGACTCCACCCATCATCTACTCAAGCCAATCAGATAACGGCCACATTACTCAGACCAGTCGTAGCACTTTCTATCTTCAACCAATCACACTTTGTTTTACTATCAGGGCGGGACCAGAGTCACAGCGCTCTCATGAGCATGTAATCAAGCACATACAGATAAGCTCCAAGGCCGCAAACTATAAAGAAATGGACGCCATCAGAGGAATATGTAAGGAATAATTGATGACAGACCGTTAAATTATTGGGGGGGGGGGGTCAGAGTGTTTTCCAAAGATGTTTCAGATAATATAGAAGTTTTATTGATCAAGTGTATCTAGCTTTGATACAGCTCAAGCCTTCGTTGCTAGTTTGAAAATGTCACTTTAGAACTTGCAACGGAGGATGTGCTGATTTTCGGCATTGGAGTAACAAGGTAGTGTGTGTGTGTGTGTGTGTGTGTGTGTGTGTGTGCGTGTGAGTGAGAGAGAGAGAGAGAGAAGGGGAGGGGTATCGTGGTGCTTTCCATTATAGCTATGTGAGGCTGATTAGGGTGAAATACACTGAAACATAAAAAGTTTCACATATTAAGAGTTATTTCAGATAATAGAAACTGTTGTATTGATCAAGTCGCGGGGGGTGCTGCTCTATTTTTTGGTCGCAACACGAGTCTCAGTGTGTGTGTGTGTGTGTGTGTGTGTGTGTGTGTGTGTGTGTGTGTGTGTGTGTGTGTGCGTGTGTATATGTGTGAGCATGTGTGAGTGTATGTACAGGTGCATCTCAATAAATTAGAATGTCGTGGAAAAGTTCATTTATTTCAGTAATTCAACTCAAATTGTGAAACTCGTGTATTAAATAAATTCAATGCACATAGACTGAAGTAGTTTAAGTCTTTGGTTCTTTTAATTGTGATGATTTTGGCTCACATTTAACAAAAACCCACCAATTCACTATCTCAACAAATTAGAATATGGTGACATGCCAATGAGCTAATCAACTCAAAACACCTGCAAAGGTTTCCTGAGCCTTCAAAATGGTCTCTCAGTTTGGTTCACTAGGCTACACAATCATGGGGAAGACCAATCATGGGGAAGACTGCTGATCTGACAGTTGTCCAGAAGACAATCATTGACACCCTTCACAAGGAGGGTAAGCCACAAACATTCATTGCCAAAGAAGCTGGCTGTTCACAGAGTGCTGTATCCAAGCATGTTAACAGAAAGTTGAGTGGAAGGAAAAAGTGTGGAAGAAAAAGATGCACAACCAGCCGAGAGAACCGCAGCCTTATGATTGTCCAGCAAAATCGATTCAAGAATTTGGGTGAACTTCACAAGGAATGGACTGAGGCTGGGGTCAAGGCATCAAGACACAGACATGTCAAGGAATTTGGCTACAGTTGTCGTATTCCTCTTGTTAAGCCACTCCTGAACCACAGACAACGTCAGAGGCGTCTTACCTGGGCTAAGGAGAAGAAGAACTGGACTGTTGCCCAGTGGTCCAAAGTCCTCTTTTCAGATGAGAGCAAGTTTTGTATTTCATTTGGAAACCAAGGTCCTAGAGTCTGGAGGAAGGGTGGAGAAGCTCATAGCCCAAGTTGCTTGAAGTCCAGTGTTAAGTTTCCACAGTCTGTGATGATTTGGGGTGCAATGTCATCTGCTGGTGTTGGTCCATTGTGTTTTTTGAAAACCAAAGTCACTGCACCCGTTTACCAAGAAATTTTGGAGCACTTCATGCTTCCTTCTGCTGACCAGCTTTTTAAAGATGCTGATTTCATTTTCCAGCAGGATTTGGCACCTGCCCACACTGCCAAAAGCACCAAAAGTTGGTTAAATGACCATGGTGTTGGTGTGCTTAACTGGCCAGCAAACTCACCAGACCTGAACCCCATAGAGAATCTATGGGGTATTGTCAAGAGGAAAATAAGAAACAAGAGACCAAAAAAATGCAGATGAGCTGAAGGCCACTGTCAAAGAAACCTGGGCTTCCATACCACCTCAGCAGTGCCACAAACTGATCACCTCCATGCCATGCTGAATTGAGGCAGTAATTAAAGCAAAAGGAGCCCCTACCAAGTATTGAGTACATATACAGTAAATGAACATACTTTCCAGAAGGCCAACAATTCACTAAAAATGTTTTTTTATTGGTCTTATGATGTATTCTAATTTGTTGAGATAGTGAATTGGTGGGTTTTTGTTAAATGTGAGCCAAAATCATCACAATTAAAAGAACCAAAGACTTAAACTACTTCAGTCTGTGTGCATTGAATTTATTTAATACACAAGTTTCACAATTTGAGTTGAATTACTGAAATAAATGAACTTTTCCACGACATTCTAATTTATTGAGATGCACCTGTAAGTGCAGGGAAGACGAGGAGCATGAGGCCGCTTTTCAACCGAAATTGAAATAAATTAAGGATATTATAGAAATTGTTTGTCATTCTTATCCGATGTACTTAACCAATGTCTTCGTTTTAATTGGTTATTTTGTTGTGGTAGCCTGTAGGGCTCTTTGAAATAACTGAAATAATTTGGCGAATTGATATGGAACCGTTATGCGGTCAAGACCTGGAACTACTTCATAGCTGTGTGTTTACTTTAAATATCCTATTAGTTCAGTTAGGAAACTCTATGCAGCGCAGGTCGATGTTCCTGGATCCTGACATGCCTCTTCCCTACCCAATCAGGAGTTGTTAACCCTCTGTCAATTATTTATAAGTAGGCACTCACCTCTACAGTCCAACAGCAGTGGTATATGGTATTTACGGCGGCAGCAGTGCGGTGACACGCAGCGTTCTCAAGGTTCATGCAGTCATCATTTAGCTATTTTCTGCTTGTTTTCCCACCTCCGTGCCTCATCTCGAGCTTCAGACCAGAGAGTGCCTTTTCCCTGGAGGATCAGAGAGCTGATCGAGTATTGTAGGAGATCCTGGAATCCCTATCTGCAAACACACTGAAGGAAACGTCATCTTCCGGGCACGCCCGAGCCTATTAGGCCGAGTGTTACATCTTAAAGGTGATGTCAGCCTACCCACACTGCCATTAAATGCAACATATAAATGAATGTTTTACATGCAGATATCACCGAGCCCCTATAAAGGGAGCTTAAGTTTATCTAAATATCAGAACCGGGATATCGGCAGATTCTAGTTTGCTTAGATTAGTGGCTTTAATAAAAAAATGTAACAAAAAAAGCCTTGCACACACTGGTTATTAGGTCAAGTAGTGTAAATGCTGTTTACACATAGTCTTTTGGTCACTAGATTTAAACCCAACTTAAAAAAAATTAAATAAAAAAAAATTAAAAAAATTTAATATATTTATTCAAGAATGTCATTTTTTGGGGGTGTAAATTTTGTGTTCAGCATCAGCTGCATATCTCAACAGCAGCAGTGTATTGTGTACAGTGTATCGAGCAGTGTGTTAAGCAGCAGCAGCTCTACTTCGAGAGTTGTCCTAACTGAAATATCCTATTAGTTCAGTTAGGAAACTCTATGCAGCACAGGTCAATATGCCCAGTTCCTGACATGCCTTTTCTCTAACCAATCAGGAGTTGTTAACCCTCTGTCAATCATTTATAAGCAGGCACTCACCTCTACAGCTTCAACTACAGTTCAACAGCAGCCAGCTCCCCCCATCTAGATCTGCTTATGTGGTGTAACTCTTGTGTTCAGCATCAGCTGCATATCTCAACAGCAGAAGTGTATTGTGTACAGTGTATCGTGCAGTGGATTAAGCAGCAGCAGCTGCTTGCGTAAGCAGATCTAGTCCACCAAGACCAAACCTACTCTCAATAACATTTATACTGTGACGAGGCAGGTGAGGAATGAGGATCTAAATGCAGCTTTTAATGAAACAAAAGATAAACAATGAACTTAGAATAAAATGAAACAAAACACAGGGAACCAGGCACAGAACATGACAACACATGTGAAGACTGACAAAGAAACTAGGGGAAACAAGGTCTTAAATACACAAGGGCAAACAGGGGAATGAGGAACACCTGGGGAAAACAATCAGGGGAAAACCAATCATGTCAAGTAAAACTACAAAGGACTACAAAGCTAACAGGAAACAGGAATGGGGAACTAAAGAGGAATTTCAAAATAAATGTCTAAGCACAAAAACAGGGAATACGTGACAGAGCCCTGCTTTTAAGGAGTGGATTCCAGATGCTCAACAAAAAAAAAACATTGTCCATGGAGAGTGGGGGGAAGGGAGAAACAGGCAGTAGAAGGGGGTACAAGGGGAGCAGAGGAACAAGGCAAAGTCAGGAAGGCTTGAGATCAAGGCAGAGCCGGAGGGATGGAGAGCCAGGGTGACGCTGCAGGCTTGGAGGACCAAGCTGGAGCCAGAGTTTCAGAGGGGTGAGGTAGAGCTGGGGGCTTGGAAGACTGAGGCAGAGCCGGTGGGAGTGAGGACCAAGGTGGAGCTGGAGACCAAAGAGGCCAGAGCAGATCAGGCAGATGGCCAGGAGACCAAGGATACCCGAGCAGATCAGTCAGACGGCCAGGAGACCAAGGAGATGAGATCAGATTAGGCAGATGACCAGGAGACCAAGGAAACCAGAGCAGATCAGGCGGATGGCCAGGAGACCAAGGAGACTAGAGCAGGTCAGGCAGATGGCCAGGAGACCAAGGAGATCACCTCAGGGTTGGGACTGGGTCAGGAGTCCTGGTAGGCGGCCACAGGGCCGAGACAGGGTCAGAAGGCCTGGGAGGCGGCCACAGGGCTGAGACAGGGTCAGGAGGCCTGGGAGGTGGCCACAGGACAGGGACTGGGTCAGGCAGCGGAGCCACTGGCAGCGACTGGGGAACGACCTCCGTGGCCGTGGGCACTGGCAGCGACTGGGGAACGACCTCCATGGTCGTGGGCAGAGGTTCAGAGGGCTGAGGTGGAGCTGGGGGCTCAGAAGACCGAGGCAGAACCGGTGGGAGTGAGGACCAAGGTGGAGCCAGAGACCAAAGAGGCCAGAGCAGATCAGGCAGATGGCCAGGAGACCAAGGAGACTAGAGCAGGTCAGGCAGATGGCCAGGAGACCAAGGAGACGAGAGCAGATCTCTGAAACAGTTTCAATGAAACCGCTGTCTTCTGTCTGAACACCTTCAAACAGGTCAGCACCAACTCTGCATGCTCGTTCGTGAGGCGCGCCGTCAACGAGACCAACTACAAGCCGAGAAAAGAGATGCTCTGAACCAGGAGGAGCTTGCTCTTTTCCCAGTTGACCCGAAGCCCTAGTCGGCTGAGGTGTGAGAGCACCAGGTCCCTGTGTGCACACAGCACATCCCGAGAGTGAGCTAGGATTAGTCAATCATTGAGATAGTTGAGGATGTGAATGCCCACTTCCCTTAGCGGGGCAAGAGCTGCCTCTGCGACCTTCATGAAGATGCGAGGGGACAAGGACAGGCCGAAAGGTAGGACCTTGTACTGATACGCCCGACCCTTGAATGCAAACCGCAGGAAGGGTCTTTGTCGAGGTAGTATCGAGACGTGGAAGTACACGCCCTTCAGGTCTACCGCCGCGAACCAATCTTGATGCCGGACACTCGCCAGAATGCATTTTACATCAGCATCTTGAACGGGAGTCTCTATAAAGCCCGGTTCAGTACTCACAGGTACAAGATTGGCCGCAACCCACCGCCTTTTTTCGGTACAGTGAAGTCGGGGCTGTAAAACCTCTTCTTCATCTCGGCCGGAGGGACAGGCTGTATCGCATCCTTCTGTAGGAGGGTAGCGATCTCCTCGCACAAGATAGCAGCGTTCTCGCCCTTCACCGAGGTGAATTGGATACCGCTGAACCTGGGCGGATGCCTGGAGAACTGAATCGCGTAGCCAAGTCGGACGGTCCAGCTCAGCCATCGTGACGGATTGGAAAGCACAAGCCACGTGTCCAAACTCCGGGCGAGGGGGACCAAGGGGTCAATCTCGTCGGACATACCGGCGGGTGGGGCCTCGTGGCGGGGCGGAGCCTGAGGTGCCACGCCATGTTGTGGCCGTGCTGAGTTCAGGGACATCAAAGCACTTACATGGCTCCTTGTGACCACCCCCGGAACAGCTTGGGATGGAGGAGGAAGAGGCCTGTCCTCGTGACCCGTGGAGACTGTCACATTGGGGGCGGATTTGTGCCACAGCTGGGCATGTAGGGGTGGGGAGACCGCCGCTGGTGCACCAAACCTGCCAAAATGGAATGGTGGACGGTGGTCATGATGATGGCCGTGCACACGGGGTATGTGACCCAGGGAACAAGGAAACCGCTCTTTTGCTGAACTGTTGGGTACCACAGCCACTTGGGCATGCGGTGAAATTAAATGAAAAGGCAACAAAAGATGGGGGATGGATTGGTCTGCTTATTAGCTACAAGGCAGTGGGTTTCATCGTCTTGGTGGCCGGCCATGAGACGGGTGGCATCTGCTTCCTGCGGTGGGCTCCACGCCAGGGCTGGGCGGAAGGGGCAGGCTGCAGCAGAGCCGGTGCAGTCACCACAGGGGGACACCCTTGGCGACGAGTGTGGTATCTTGAGCCGCGCCAGGGCAGGATGTGCCGGATAGCCTCCGTCTGCTGCTTCACCATTGAGAACTGCTGGGCAAAGTCCTCGATGGTGTCGCAGAATAGGCCAACCTGGGAAATGGGGGCAGCAAGGAACCGTGCCTTGTCGGCCTCTCCCTTGACCAGGTTGAGCAAAAGGTGGCACTCCTGGACCACCAAGGTGGACATCGCCCGCCCGAGATACCGCGCCATGACCTTTGTTGCCCAGAGAGCGAGGTCAGTCACCGAGCGCAGCTCCTGCATCAAATCTGGGGCGGAACTACCCTCGTGCATTTCCTTTAGCGCCATGGCTTGGTGGACTTGCAGGAGAACCATGGCGTGCAGGGCGGAGGCAGCTTGTCCAGCAGCACTGTAGGCTTTGGCCGTCAGGGATGTCGTAAACCTACAGGCCTTGGATGGGAGCTTTGGGTGCCCACGCCAGGTGGCGGCGCTCTGCGGGCATAGGTGCACCACGAGCGCCTTATCCGCCAGGGGAATCGCCGAATAGCCCCTGGCCGCCCCACCATTGAGGGTAGTGAGGGCAGGGGAGCTGAAAGATCGGGACCGGGCAGTAAAAGGTGCCTCCCACGACCTTGTCAGCTCCTCGTGCACTTCCGGGAAGAAAGGAACTGGATTGGGGCGTGGCTGTGAGTGGCGCTGCGAGCCCAGGAACCAGTCATCGAGGCGCGAGGGTTCAGGGGAGAGCGGAGGGTTCCACTCCAGCCTGATGCTCGCGGCTACCCGGGAAAGCATGTCTGTCATTTCCATGTCAGCCTGTGACTGGGCGACCGTACCCGAGGGGGGGAGCCCAGCTGAGGCTTCTGCGTCTGACTGGACGAGCCCGCTCTCCGATACTGTGCTCGAGAGCTCATCAGCATCGCAGGCTCTGAACAAGAGGTCGAACTCGCCGTGAGACGAGCTGGCGGACTCATCCGGAAGCCTGATCGGGGAAGATACACGACAGAGGTGGTCCCATTGGGGTCCACAAATCGCCCCCAGTGCTAGCCGCGCTGGCCTCATACCCATAGGTAGAAGGACAGAGGCGGGGACAACTTTTCTTATGAAAGCAAGCCGCGACTGCAACGTTGCCATGGTCATGTTCTTGTAATGAGTACATGATCCATCCATGAACGCTGTCTCCGCGTGGGTCGCGCCCAGACATGAAAGACAGCGATCATGACCGTCAGAAGTTGAGAGATAACAACCACAACCAGGAATAACACACAAACGGACATCTTTAAAAAGACATGTCTTTAAAAAGAGGTTCCGTGTGTGCCGCTCTTTTAGAGAAATATACTCTTTTAGAGAAATATACTCTCTTATTTCTGCTGAAGCGCCCAGCGGCATTCTCTGCAGTGCACCAGTGCAGAGGAGGGAGAAGCCACTGAAATGCACCGTCAGATCCAGCGGAGGTGAATGAACAGTTAGCTCAGTAAACATCAACCGTTCGGCTCCGAAAAGAAAATCTGAATGAGTGGTTGCATACCAGCTCCTTTTATACCCGTATGTCCGGGGGAGTGGTATGCAAATACCACTTGCCAATTTTCATTGGCCTTTTATCAAAGACCAGAGGTGTCTCGGGCTCCCAAGAGTGACCCCTATTGTCACTACATCGACACAACATCGAGTGAGTGACAGATAGGGAACCACTGTAAATGTGATGAGTGGATTTTTTCAGAGAAAGCACTAAAATAAGCTCTTTATAGCTCAGACTAATAACATGTTCGAAAACTTTTTTCCCAACATACAGATGTTAGGTTAAAATGTACATGAAAATACAAGGGAAAGTGTGTATTTGAGGTGCTGTGACAAGTCAGCATTTCTTCAAAGTTTTTAAGATCTTAATCACCTTTCAACTTTTTTCTAGAAGTGTAAATAAACTATTGTCTTAGTTAATATGAGGTTGTGGAAACAACAAGTATAATAATAATAATAATAATAATAATAATAATAATATATATATATATATATATATATATATATATATATATATATACAACATCATAAAATGTGGATTAAAATAGTTAGATGAAGAAAGTGTCACACAGTAGGACACTGATGACAATGCTTAAAATTTAAATTCAATTACCCACAACTATGTGTAAATGTTTATTTTAAAAAAATCTATGAAAACAAAGTTGCCCAGAATATGTACATATATAAATATATATATGGTCGGAATATGGTGTGCCTCGTGGTAGTGGAATGCCATCTGTGGCTTACACTCACAGATATTCGTGACAAAGATAAAGCCTTTCTAATTAACGCCACATGTCACAATCCGGACTGTTCGGTGATGCAGTCCAGTTGGTGGTGGAAAAATTCCGCACTGTGAAACAGCAGACTGCTGCATTCCATCAGATGCTTCCTCATAGAGAGAGAGAAAAGACCGCTGCAGCTCCGGAGCGTTCACATTCAATATCTTTGCAACAATCCACCAGAGAGCCGCATAGGGCGCCAGACACGAGTTTTGCAACCCCTCAGAAGGATTGGGGCCCTTTTTCATTCCCGCCATCACGGGCGCATCCACATAGGCATTTGGATGTTGGACCGGCCCCTTTTAAACAGCCGGCAGGACACCAGAAGCGATCCTGATGGACTTGCAGTGAAACGAAGGGTGAGTCCCCATTCGATGAATGAAACCGAACAGTACAAATGTATCCATGTCATTCCTGATTGCCCTTCAGATAGTATCGGGTTGAGTTCACCATTGTTCATGCTTCGAATGCCCGTTTGTAGTTCAGTTTCCCCCCACAGCTTGCGCTGGGGAGCGAACATTAAAAACTCACATTCTGAATTCAGCCTCTGTCTCCATTAGCAAGGGTCTCGAGACATGCATAACAGAATTCAATGTTTATCAAACACAAGTGTACACAAAACACACAGTGAAAATAAGCACCATATGTTGTCACCCATAAAGAATGCTGGGACCACTGTGGTGAACCAGTTTTCCCAATAAACTTTTCCCCCAATGTTTGTACATTTCCCCCTTTCAAAATACCGGGGAAAAGGTTTATTCTGTCATGGTCCCTGCTGCAAAGGCATCTCAGGGTGTTCATCTTTTATGCCTGAATACAATAAAGGCAAAAATATTATCAAATTCCCTTCAACCAGCCTCAGTATTAGAGGAGCAAAGGTTTCCCTCCACTGTGCTGCTGGTTCGGGGGCAATCACCAAAAGTAAGCCAAGCATGCCATCTAGTGGTTACAGGTTGCTCTGCAGGCAAAAGCCATGCATTAATCCCTCTGTCTGCCCATCTGTTGGCTTGGCAGCAGCTGAAGGGCATTTCGAACTGGGTACTTCGAACAATGAAGCATGGTTATGTAATTCAATTCAGGAGAACTCCGCCGATGATCAACGGGGTTGTTCCGACAGATGTTTATGTTTGAGAAGTCCCATTTTTGATTCAGGAAATTAATTTTCTCTTAGAAAAAGGGGCAATAGAGGAGATTCCCCCTTCTCAGAGAGAGTGCAGCTTTTACAGCTGTTAATTTCTGGTCCCGAAGAAAGACGGCGGCTTGGATCCCATTCTGGATTTGAGATGTTTGAATTCCAAACTAATGAAATGTCAATTCAGAATGCAGACGCAGAAGCGGATAATGTCACAAGTGAAGCCGGGGGACTGGTTTGTGACAATAGATTTGAAGGACGCTTATTTCCATATTCGGATTGCACAGAATGCATGGATGCGGCTATGACGCCCTTGTGGCTTCAGGGTATCCGCGTTTTGAATTATCTCGATGATTGGTTGGTGCTAGCCCACTCAGAGACGTTGGCTGCCCAACATCGAGATGTCATTCTCAGCCGTCTGAAAAATCTAGGGATGTGGGTAAACCTAGTCAAGAGTGTCCTGTTGCCAAGGACACATCTGTCTCAGGGCATGTTGCATGCAAGGCCTTTTCAGTGATGGATGAACTCCACAAAGGGACTTCAACCACTGACGCATACGTTCCGTCTCTTCAAAGTGATGTGTGGGTTCTACCAAACTCTGTTACCATGGAAAAGGACCTGCCTTCTGATGCCGGGTGTTTCGCTGGGATAGGTGTGCCGCCGCAAAGTTGAAACGACAGACGCCTCCTTCACGGGTTGGGGTGCTGTATACGAGGGTCGTCCAGCCTATGGGGTTTGGATGGGCCAGCGGCAATATTGGCACATAAACTGTCTGGAGATGTTCACGGTGCTGCTGGCATTACAATTTTTCCTCCCGGAAATTCAGGGCAGCCATGTCCTTATCCGGTTGGACAACAGGACGGTGGTGTCCTACATCAATCGCCAGGGAGGAGTGCGTTCTCCTGCCATGCTGAGTCTTGCATGGTGCATTCTTCTGTGTGCACAGGACAATGTGTGGTCTCTACGAGCCGTGAATGTTCCAGGCTGGTTGAATTTGGGGGCGGATCTCCTGTACAGACAGGGCTTGATGTCCGGAGAGTGGACATTACATTCTCAGATTATAGAAAAAATCTGGAGAAGGTTCAGTAGAGCAGAAGTGGATCTGTTCACTTCGAGCGAGATGTCACACTGCACCCTCTAGTTTTCCCTCTCACCCCCTGTAACACTGGGCATCGATCCATTGGCGCATCAGTGGCCAACAATGAATCTTTATGCGTTTCCACCGATCAGTCTGCTATTTGCAGTTCTGCAGAGAGTTTGGGAGGATCAGTTTGGCTTCTGTTAGTGGTGCTGTTTTGGAAATCTCAAGTATGGTTTTCGACTCTGGTCTCTCTCCTGGAGAAAGTGCCTTGGGAGATTCCAGTCAGAACAGACATGTTGTCTCAGGCTCTGGGCAGCATTTGGCACCCCCGGCCAGACTTGGGGCAACCCGGCAGACCCCGGCAATGCTTAAAGTCTATGTTGCCGCTATAGCAGATGAGCATGCGCTTATCAGTGACGTCTCTGTCAGTAGACATTCTCTTGTTTCTCATTTTATGCATGGGATATGCAGGCTTAGACCTTTTCGTCTCGTCCACGTTCCTTTATGGGATTTATCTGTTGTTTCAGAGGCGCTCTCGGTTGCTCCATTTGAGCCCTTGGCAACAGTCACTGATAAGTTTCTGACTCTTAAAACAGCCCTGCTGGTGGTATTGGTGTTGTTTAAAAGGGTTGGTGATTTGCATGCCCTGTCGATTAATCTCTTATGTATGGATTTTGCACCAGGGTGTTCAAGGGTGGTGTTAAGACCTTGCTTGGGCTATTTTCCCAAGGTTGTTTCTATATCATTTTGCTCGCAGACTGTTAATTTTCAGGCTTTCTATCCTCCCCCATTTGAGTCGGAGGAGCATGAAAGCATGCATATGCTTTGCCTAGTTCAGGCGCAGCGAGTTTATGTTGACTGTACTAGCCAGTGGCGTAAGTCAGAGCAGTTGTTTGTGTGTTTTGGTGGCCGCAACAGGGGTGTTTCAGTGTCCAAGCAAAGACTGTCTCATTTGCTAGTTGATGCAATTTCAAGTGCTTACGAAGCACACATTTTACCTTCGCCTTCGGGTATTCAAGCTCATTCTACCAGGAGCATGGCATCCTCATGGGCTTTGGCTAGAGGTGCATCCTTGGAGGGCATTTGTATGGCAGCAGGGTGGTCCTCTCCACATACATTTGTTTGATTTTATAATCTGGACGAGGGTTTGACTCCTGCTTCCCAGGTTCTCTCTGTTGGAACAGGAATAAACTCATAATTCCACCTGTTTTATTCAGATGCTTTAGCTCGCTTGTGCGCCACTACATGCTTGCCACACGGGCGTAGACAGTTGGCAGCTACTGTTCGTATGGCATGAATGTGTATCGTTCCCAATGCGATTACGCAGCTCGAGTTCCTATGAAAGGGAATGTCTCGGTTACATGAAGCATAACCCTGGTTCCCTGAGTGGGAACGAGATGCTGCGTAAACTGGCCATAATCTCTAGCAGCTGCACAGGCTCGTGCCTTAATGCAGGAAATCTGACTCGATGGCATGAAGTGAATGCCTTTATGGAGCCTGTGATATAGCTCCCTAGGGGCGTCGCTTAAGCGCCATCAGCCAATAAATTGGCATGGTTGTATAAGGGCTTCAGACCACATGACTCTCAGGGCGTATTCCCAATGCGATTACACAGCATCTCATTCCCACTCAGGGAACTGCTTCCCGCTTCACGTAACCCAGACATTATATGCTTGTGGAATAATAGACATTGAAAGTTTTTTGTTTTTTTAGAATCACAGTACATACAAAATGTGTCAAATACAATATCCATTAGGTAGTTGGAATAAATAGATGTTTTGTTTTAACATCAACCTTTTCAGTATTCAGTACATTAATGCCAATTGTTATACATGTATGCAAATTGATAAACTCACCAAAAAGTAACATGGTACTACTGTACAATGTTTTTTGTATACAGTATGTGCATGATACTCTTGGAAGTACCTTGGATTACAATGTTAATACCATGGTACTATGGTCTATCAATATATTTTGTTATCAAAGTACTGTGGTGTTACCTTCTTATATCATCACTGTGCCATTGTATCTCCACAGTTCTTTTTGGTAAGGGTATTCTACGCTATGCAATAAAAAAGAATCATGCTTTATCCTGTAGAAAACATGCTGGTGTAATTTTATATGACCATTGTCATGCTCGTTGTACAAGATTATTCATGCCTTCTGTCATGCATCTCAAGTGTTTTGCCATTTACAGTAGATTTTCTGCATAAATGCAAGAGGTTTTGTGTCAAAGGATGAAACTGAAATACCACAGACAACTCCCCCATTTTGTTTGCTTTGGTTCCACTTATTCACAAGGTGAAAAAGAACTCAATCACATTCATAGCCTGAAGGATGTACTGTTTGCTTTTGAACCTGCCCTCCCCCATCCATGTATGTTATGAACAGTGGAAGGCAGATACAGACAGAGAGAAAGAGAGAGACATAGATTGCTCTCCCTGTTGGAGACTCTCAAGTTCAAACAAGCATTAGGTAAGGGTGACCAACAACATGAATGTGATTTGCATAATAATGATACCCCTGTCTGTTTTATATAATTTCCTTACTTTGTTGTTTAGTATATGTGACCTGCTCCATCAATTTGAGTCACTTTGTCCCTGAAAATTATTTTGAGTTTCATGCACCAAAGTAAAAAGAAAACCATTTAAATTATTATAGCATGATTGTATATCAACAAAGGTTTAGAGTAGAACCATTATTATATCGTTAGAAAGCTTAGACTTTCCTTCTCACTATAGTGCATAACATTTAAAATGTGTTTCTGATTTAAAGTTTTCAAAAATGATGGAGCAGATCACATATTAATAAAAAAGGTAATTTGTGTGTATGACATAGATTATTTAAATTTTTCCTCTATTGAGGTCTACATAGCTAAATGTGAATTACCTATAATCGGCATATAACAAATACCAACCCCTATTTCATTATGTGTGATTCAAAATGACAGTTAGTGATTGGTCAACAATTTTTTAGGACCCCCTCAGTGACTCTCAGTGACCCATTATGACAGGAATGACTATATGTCTTTAGAGGGACTGATTAAAACAGCTCTATTCATTTGAAGCGCCCATTTGTTTAGTAGAGAAATAAAGAGCAGGTGGAATAGCACACCAATGGAATCAGTCATAAAGGGAGTTTACCGTGTTGGCCTATAAAGCTTTCAGGTCTCCTTTGTGTGGCTAATGATATTCTATATACTCACAGTATTCGAGAGCCTAAGTGAATCAGTAAATGTAGAAAACAATCATTTATAGACCTGAAACCTGATGGAGATCAATCTAGTGTTGTTAAATTCCCAAATTTATTTTTGCTCTAGCCATCTGTGTAGTGTCATCTCTTCACGAGCCCTCTTGTGTCTAGTAACAATTTAACAACTGCACAGAGAACAATTGCTTTAATGCGAAGTGGTCAATACTTTACACAGTTTTATTCCCTACACTTATAAAGTAAAAGTACAATACATGCTTTTGCTTAATATTTTCCCAAGCTATTTGTTACACCTGCATTGTATGGACCTACAAAGCTAAAATATTCAGCTAAAAATCTTCATTTGTGTTCTGCAGAAGAAAGAAAGTCATACACATCTGAGATGTCATGAGGGTGAGTAAATTAATTTTCATTTTAAAGAAATATTGTCACTACCTATATAAAGACTAGAAATATATTTTTAGAGAGAAATAAAATACATTTATACAATGAACTGTAAAGAGGAAACATTCTTTTTATTCTTCATTTTATGTTAATGCAAACTGAGGAGTCTATACATGGTTTTTAAAAAGGTAAAAAAAAAAACTGTACAATAAAAAGCTGAAACACTGAGAAAATGTCATACATTTTAAATAGAAAAAGCTCAAAATGTTTGGCAAATCTGTTTAATGTAAATTATTAGTAGAAATCACAGACTAAGATATAAAAGAAAGGGAAAAATTAAATTAATTTGAAAGAATAAATAAAGATATCATGCAGCAACTTGAAAAATAAAGCCTGAGTATTTTTTCTCTTTTAAATAAAGAATCATTCATCTACAACAACAATAAAAAGTAATTGTAGTCAAATGTAAAACAAATTCACATAAATTCTACTTCAAACCTTTGCAAACCGAATAATCTCTTCTCTTTTCGTTTCTTCATTTCTATTTGAGAAACAGCAATGACACTTCTCTCAAGAGACACACTTTAAGGATTAACATGACAAAAATCATTCACTTCAGCGGCTGAATATAAATCAGTGGACCATGTGTGGAGAAAGTCCTGTGCTGTGAAGATGCCAACAGATAATAGCCGTTTGTATATTTTAACATTTTGAAGTTTGTTTTCAAATGGAAGAAAGGCATACTCTTTTGAAGTTCAGGTAGATACAGTGGAATTATTTACCACATTAAAAGAAACCAGCTTAACGCTGGATGTTGCATGATCAGATAAGAACAGACACATGCATACATATCAGTACGATGCATTTAAATGCATACAGTACACACGCACACAGGCGCACACACTGAAATTAATCAGTACAAACACACTTCAGTCAGATGTCCTGAGAAGTGTTTGAGACAAGCTCTAATTTATGATCTGCTACCAGCTGCACCAATCAACTAAACAAGTAGAACTGAATCCAGGGTTTATGTAATACTGTCTGAGGGCCTTTCAAATGTAGATGAACAACTGTAGCTAAATAAGCTAAATAAGACAGTGGCACAGCTTCAGCATCTTTATCCAATCAAGTGACATCTTATCAACTGCAGACAAGCATGGTCTCGAACTAAATCAAGGACAGATCCTTGAAGTTTTTGCATGATGCTGAAGAAACTTTGCATGTTAAGAAGTACTAATTGTTGTTTTTATTTAGAGATTATAAAATGCAAAAATAGTTTGGGGGGTTGAAAACCAAATAGTTTCAATTTTTTTTTTTAATAGTGTTTAATAATTGAAACTATATTTTTACATTCTTTTAGATCATAAATAGACTATTCACTGCATTACAACGCAAAATACTTTTGTTTCTCAAAGGGAACATAAAAACTAATAGTTTACTTGGGAAAGTTGGTCTCAATACTTGCACCAATCGAAAAAAAAAATAGTTCTTGGGATTTTTCCATATAAGGCACTTTCTGGTAACATTAAAAAAGATCTCAGTATCACTTTCTTGCTTTTATTTTATTCTTATATTTATTCAGCATTTCAGTGAGTTTCTAACGTTGCCCACTGTTTCAATACCTTCATTTGTTTCATTTGTCAAAACAGGCCAGTTTTAACCCCACAAAACACAATATGTTGCTGCCACAAGACATCAAACTTCTCCACATTCTTCAAAAGTCTAATTTGTCCTTGCTTGCCCAACAGCTATCTGTTAGCTAGCTTGTCATATGCTTTATTTCATCATAAGTCACACCCTGTTTTGTCTCTCAGACCTCCATCTCCTGTTGTCCACTCTGTCCTTGGACAGTGGGCACCGCGATGTCGAAGCAGGTCTCCATCATCAATCGAGACTTGCATAGGTTGACACAAAAATCCAGCTCTCCTGTGGCCTGAGCCAAAGCCTCCAAGAAGTCCTGCGACTCCTGGTGCAGGTCTGGGTCCACATCAACTATTAAATATGGAAAAAAAAAGAGAGACAGAAAAATATAAACACTACTAATAGTTTTTAAATAGTATTTTACACCAGTGATTCCCAACTGGCTTTGCCTCAGGACTCAGATTTTACATTGGATGTCAAGTGACAAACCAAACACAGTACCAGAATTGTTAATAATACAAAACTAACACAAATGTTATATTTTTATGTATTATGTTTTTAGAATATGTGTCCCATTCCTTTGTCTTGCTAAGGCTACTTTCATAGCTAACACTTTATGTATCCTAAATGCACAGAATTAAATATTCATAAACATCATTTATTTATTTATTTTTTACATAATTTGGCTTGATTGGAAATGACACCCAATAAAAATATTCTGCTTACAAGTGATATTTACCTTGATTTTTCTTTGTTTTCTTCAAACAACCATTGTCTCATATTTCATTGTAAGCATGCTGTTAACTGACACTATTTTTTTTACTTAAGGGACAAGTAAGGTACTTTTGAAAACTTTGTTTGGGGCTAAATTGTTTAGTGTGGTGGACATAATGCCACAACTGTAAAGTAGTTGTAATTTAAAATTAAATAAATAAATAAATAAAATTATAGAAATCATTTTACCACATTAAACATTGAAATGTTTTTTGTTTATTTCACTCTTTGTTTAGATCACCATAGTTCTATACATGCAATAACTTGTAACTTTATAATGGAAATGATAGTATAATATTGAGTCTGGAACAATATAAAACAGTAAAGTCTATACATAAAAGGCATTTGAAAAGTAAATAAATGATGAAGGCCTGGTAAAAACTTTCCACGTCAGTTTTGATGTGTCCATACTGTATAGCAAAAATAAAAAAGTTGATATCTGCTTGTTTTAATAAAAAATCAACCCCTGGGACATGAAACTGCCCGAAGTTGAAGGAGCACTCTTATATAAATCTTTAAATAAATATCTCTTTAAAGAAATACACAAAAGGTAGCCACATTACTCTACTGGCTATTGCTAGACAATAAAATTGTGACTAGGGGCTATATGCCATGATGCTGAACCCCTCACACCTAATAGGTGAGCATTTAATTTATCTCAGGTGGAGGTGATGGTTAGTATGGAAGAAGGGCTTATAGAAACACCACCATCATTTAACTGGGCTCTGAAGAGGTGCCTGATTTTTACAGAATGACAGCCTTAAACATGGCTTTAGAACAAGACACCAGTCACAGATGAATAGTAAACACCTCCTAGCCAGTGGACAGGTGATTGCAGAAGAGAAAAATAATACCTTATTGATTCAAGAAAACACACCCATAGACACATACAAACACTCATATTCACACAGAGTCCCACTCTTTATGCACATTGTATTTTCTTTTTTATTATTTCAAATCAAATCAAATCAAATCACTTTATTGTCACACAGCCATATACACAAGTGCAATGGTGTGTGAAATTCTTGGGTGCAGTTCCGATCAACATAGCAGTCGTGACAGTGAGACAGTACCAATTTACAATAACACCAAATTAACACAACACAATTTAAACATCTGATATACACATAATTACACTCAACAATATACAAATAATAACATACACTGTACAGTATACAATACGCACTATATAGATACACATTATTCAATAAAAATAAAAAATAAAATATATATAAAAAGTATATATAGTATATATAGAATGTACATTATTGTACTGTATTGACATTCAGCTGTCGGTTGATAGTCAGTTATTAAGAGAGAATATAATATAATAATAATATAATTTATGACAGTCCAGTGTGAGATATAAGAGTAAGGGTAATAAAGTGCAGTGCTGATGTATTTGATCGTGGGAGATCAAGAGTTCAGAAGTCTGATTGCTTGGGGGAAGAAGCTATCATGAAGTCGGCTGGTGCGGGTCCTGATGCTGCGATACCGCCTACCTGATGGTAGCAGTGAGAACAGCCCATGGCTCGGGTGGCTGGAGTCTCTGATGATCCTCCGAGCTTTTTTCACACACCGCCTTGTATATATTTCCTGGAGGGAGGGAAGCTCACCTCCGATGATGTGTCTGGCAGTTCGCACCACCCTTTGCAGTGCTTTGCGTTTGTGGGCGGTGCTATTGCCGTACCAGGCGGAGATGCAGCCAGTCAGGATGCTCTCTACAGTGCAGGTGTAGAACCGTGTGAGGATGTGGCGGTTCATTCCAAACTTCCTCAGCCTTCTCAGGAAGAAGAGGCGCTGATGAGCCTTCTTCACAATGACTTCAGTGTGGATGGACCATGTGAGTTCCTCAGTGATGTGGACACCCAGGAACTTGAAGCTGCTGACTCTCTCCACTGGTGCTCCATTGATGGTGATGTGACTGTGTTCTCTGTCTTTTCTCCTGAAGTCCACCACAAGCTCCTTTGTCTTACTGGCGTTGAGGGAGAGGTTGTGCTCCTGACACCAGTGTGTCAGAGTGTGCACCTCCTCTCTGTAGGCTGTTTCATCATTGTCAGTGATCAGACCTACCACCGTCGTGTCATCAGCAAACTTGATGGCATTGGAGCTATGTGTTGCCACACAGTCATGTGTGTACAAGGAATACGGTAGTGGGCTGAGAACACAGCCCTGCGGGGCTCCAGTGTTGAGGGTCAGTGATGAGGAGATGTTGCTGCCTATTCTAACCACCTGGCATCTGCTTGACAGGAAGTCCAGGATCCAGCTGCACAGAGAGCTGTTTAAGCCCAGAGCCCGGAGTTTCTCATCTAGCTTGGAGGGCACTATGGTGTTGAATGCTGAGCTGTAGTCTACAAACAGCATTCTCACATAAGTGTTCTTTTTTTCCAGGTGGGAGAGAGCAGTATGTATTGTAGACGCAATGGCATCATCAGTGGAGCGGTGGTTGCGGAAAGCAAACTGCAATGGGTCCAATGATGGAGGCAGCACAGAGCAGATATAGTCTCTGATTAGTCTCTCAAAGCATTTGCTGATGATGGGGGTCAGAGCAACAGGACGCCAGTCATTTAAACAAGTTTTTTTTTTATTGTTTTGGAACAGGCACAATGGTGGATGTTTTAAAGCATGTGGGGACTACAGACAAAGAGAGGGAAAGGTTGAAAATGTCCGTAAAAACACCAGCCAGCTGGTTCGCGCACGCTCTGATGATGCGGCCCGGAATGCCGCCTGGGCCCGCGGCTTTGCGGATATTCACTCGTCGGAAGGATCGGGTTACATCCGCTACAGAGACGGAGAGTGAACTAACCTCTGTAGCTTCAGCCACGAGAGCTCTCTCCGCAAGGGCGGTGTTATTTCCCTCGAAACGAGCATAAAAAGTATTTAGCTCATCCGGGAGAGAGGCAGCGGTGTTCATGGCGGAGTTTTTATTCCCTTTAAAGTCTGTGATGATGTTAATTCCCTGCCACATGCTTCTAGAGTTGGTGGTGTTAAACTGTCCTTCAATCTTGCTCCTGTACTGGTGTTTTGCGGTTCTGATAGTTTTTCAGAGGGCATAACTGGCTTGTTTATGCTCCTCCACGTTCCCGGAATTAAAAGCGGAGGTCCGCACATTAAGTGCCGTGCGAACATCGCTATTAATCCAAGGTTTCTGATTCGGATAGATCCGTACTGTTCTGGTCGGAACCACGTCCTCTACGCACGTTCTGATGAAGCACATTACACTATCAGCGTAAAGCTCGATGTCGTCATCAGAGGCAGACCGGAACATCTCCCAGTCCGTGTGATCAAAACAGTCCTGTAGCGTAGAGTCTGATTGGTCCGACCAGCACTGGATCGTTCTGAGGGTGGGTGCTTCCTGTTTCAATTTCTGCCTGTAAGCGGGCAGAAGCAGAATGGAAGAGTGGTCTGATTTGCCAAATGGTGGGCGGGGGAGGGATTTGTAGCCATCCCGGAAGGGAGAGTAGCAATGATCCAAAACCCGGTCCCCTCGTGTGTTGAAACTAATGTGCTGGTGATATTTTGGTGCGACTAATTTTAAACTGGCTTTATTAAAGTCCCTGGTCACAATGAACGTGGCCTCAGGGTGCGCGGTTTCCTGCTCACTTATAATCCCATACAGTTCCTTGAGTGCCCGGTCTGTGTCGGCTTGTGGGGGAATTCCCTCGGTAGCCAGAATGGTCGACACAGAAGCATAAGAAATTCCAGATCAGGAGAGCAGAAAGACTTGATAGAATGAACATTCCTCTGATCACACCAGGATTTGTTGATCATAAAACATACACCACCTCCTTTCGCTCTGTCCGCTCGGTGCACGGAGAACCACGTGGGTTCAATGGCTGAGTCTGGAATCTCCGCAGACATCCAAGTTTCCGTAAGGCAGATAATGCAGCAGTCCCTTGTATCTTGTTGGAAAGAGATCCGCGCTTTCAGCTCGCAGAGTTTGTTATCCAGAGACTGAACATTTGCCAGAAGAATAGTGGGTAGCGGGGGTCGATTTGCACGGCATCTTACTCTGAGGAGAACGCCGGCTCTGTTTCCCCTTTTCCTTTTGCGTTTCCGTGGCCGTGCTGCCCAGACAAGGGGCTCCGCTTGCATGTTTGTAAACAGCGGGTCGGCATTGGGGAATGTGAAGTCCGGTTTATGGTGTGAAATTGCTGAACCAATGTCCAAAATGTTTGTCTGTCGTAGACAATAAGGCAGACAACATCCAAGACAAAAAAACGTAAGAATTGTGAACAAAACAAACAAAACATTACTATGTTGTGTCGGAGCTCGCAACGCAGCAGCCATACTCTGCGCCATCTTGAGTCCATCCTGAGATTCCTATTTCGCTCCTACATAAAGTTTACAAAAGCATTTCTTCTATCAGAGCAGATGCAGCTTGCAGAGGCAGCTGTTGTTGTATTGGTGCTTTGTAATAGTTAAATGAAATCTCTCTTCTCTTTTTTTTTTTTTTTTTTTTTTTTTTAACCAAGGGACAATTAAAGAATGAACACAAAGATGCAGAATCAATGGAGCTTTGTCGCTTCAGACTGTAAAATGTATTCTAATATTAATTTCATTCAAAGTAGATTGAACAATACTGACAAATTTATTCAGCTTCATTTTCTTTAAATAATTCTCTTCCACTGTTTGAGGCAACAACAAATAAAGTTTCCATGCAACGAGAAATCGGGGTAATGTTCACAAATCTACCCGTATCAATCGGTTTATTCTTATGCTGTTTATGTCCTTACACCAATAAAGGAACGACATTCAATACATTTCCATGACCACACACATCGTCTGCTTATTAAGCATAATTGCCATAAGAATGTGCATGTAAAAGCGCTCATTGTAAAGACTATGTCCTGAGTTCTGCCTCTTAACTTACTATTAACTCTTAACTTAAAGGCCTCGAAGAAGGCAACAGAGCATTTACTTGAACAGTAAAAGAGGATTATTATTCCAAACACCTCAATAAATCTTTTCAAAGTTTCATGTCTTTTCATGCCTTTCAAGCCAATGATAGGCCTTTATTTTAATACTTTGTTACACTGTGCCTGGCACATTCAGGCACATCATGATAGGTTGCCAGCATAAAGTAATCTGTCTGTCCACACTAAAAACTAAAATAACACTAATAACACCCAATCAGATCATGTTTGATGTTAATATACCACTATGTAGAGCATTTAGAGATTTTGGAACAATGTGATTTAACAGTAGGTGGGGTTGGCCAGCACAACATTTTCAAAATAGATACCAAGTGATCGACAAAATGTCATGTTGCACGTTGTCGTGGTCAAAGCTGAGTAGGACAATTTTTTTCAAAGCTGGTTAAGACTGATTGAAAGTACTGCTTTTACTGTGTCACGTCTGGTTTGGACACGGTGTTAGACTTCTCTTCTAAGACAAATTTTCAAAGTTTTAGCTTTTTAACAAATTTCTATGAATGCACAAGCACTCACTGTTTCCACTATCTCAGCATTTTCTTTCAAATCCACTGGGACAAAGTTCAAATTCATCAATTAGATTCATAAAGGCAGCCATTAATGGGAAGCCTATGCAGAGGAGGATGCATGATAAAAATAATCATCCCTCTCCTTTATGCATGGTAAAGCATCACACTAAAATAACAGCCATAAGAAAGTATGTGCTAGCTAAAGCATGCAAAATTTGCAGTATGAACAAAATGTCTTCCATGAGTATCACAACACTAAGTTCTGTGAATTCCCAGCCTAAAGGGCATAAATAAAGTGTGTTACATTCTATGATGGTAGTCAAGTGTACATACAGTACATACTGTTTTGTGCTACCTGTCATCAGAATTGAACCACAAAAGTAGTGTAAAAACACCATGGTTATCCTATTTGTCGCATACTGTAGATAATAAGACACTTGGGAACTTACATTCTCCTATCCACTTGCTAGGGTCCATCATGAGATGGATCTTGGCATCCTCCAACTCCTTTTTCAGCTTGTCGTGCTTGGCCCTTAGCTCCCTGATCTGCTGCTGCCTCTTCTCCAGCATCCTAAGGCGGGCGTTGAAGTACTGCAAACCCTGCAAGTGTGGGACAGCAGCAGGGTGAGCTGTGCAGAGTAAACCACAGACCTACCTGTACCAAGCGCCTGCAAGCATCTATATGGCCCTCCTCACAGTTTACAGTGCAGGGGCTTAAGATGAATTGATTCAGTGCTCACTAACCTGCACAACGCATCTAAACCCTCAGTCTCCTGGTCAGATTAATTAGGGCCAAGCTGGAAATAAAATTAGCATCCAGGTTAAACACTCACTGGTCTTTAATCTCCTAGAGGCACGTTTGCTTAAAGGATTAAAAAAGGGAGATCAGGTTCAAGTGGAAGAGGTGACTGAAAGGTTGAATTACAGGACAGATTATCCTTACTCCTATCATGAGTATTCCGTTATTAACAGGTAGGCATTAGACAGCTTCAAATGATATTTTCATGTTTCACAGTAGGCTTATTGTTTGTAATCTACTGTACTACATCCAGCCATGCTATCTGTAAATATCCCAGCTTTGTGAACTGCAGATGATGAAAAACTCATTCAAGCTGCCATGAAAAGCCCACTGCATACACTATAGGATGAAATTTCACAAAGTATGTCTTGGTCTCAAAATGCATAAAAATAACCTAGCAGTTTTGCTGAACGGTCGGATTCATTTCAGACACATGAAGTTCACTTTGCTTCATGTGTGTTTTAGCAAAAGATGCCAGTATCTATATTGTTGCTCACTGTATTTTTCTGCATCGCTAATGCACGTGATTGGATAGGACGCGGATCTCATCATGAGACCAATTTGCCTAAAAGAAAATTGGCCCCGGGGCCCTTGCAAGTCATAATCCGCCCCTGCTGTGAATGTGTCAAGCAATTCTGAGGCAGTTACTGAATTTTTTTTTTGAATGTGGGTATGACTTAAAGCAAGTAGATGTGGAATAAAGCTATTACCCTTTTGCGGGATGTAAATTACTTTTTAATTAATTTTTACTCTTCATAATCAATCTTGCCATGGTTTCCAGTGCTTTAACTTACTTTTTCCATGCAGCAGGGTCCCAGTATGATCAGAATGAAGGCTAACATCAAAAGCATCAGAACATCTTCAACAGTTTCTCCTGTTTCTATTACAATCTGTGATGTGCAATTGTCAGGAATAAAGCTTATCTCTAGGACAGTTACTTATGTTGGCTAATTGATTTTAGATTGGACTGATAGATTTAGTTGAACAGGGATGACTAGCATTGTAAGACTGAGAGAAGTGGAAATAGATTAGAACAATGGGGAGGGGTCAGTGGGCCCGGTGATGAATGAAGTGTGGCCCCACAATCTGTGGGCTGCCTGATCGGACTTTATGGCCCACTCCAAACAGCATGTCCAAGTGTCATTAACTGTTTCCCTTTGAGTTTCCCAACCCTGATCTCACAGTCATTTGTGTGGAGAAGACGAGAGGAAACAACATTAACTAAGTTGAATGGCGCTCTGATTTATTTTCCATTGAGAGAAAAAAAATCTCAGTTTGTGTATTAGAGTGTGGCAGTTTGATCATGAAGAATTAGGCTGTTCGCCCTCTTGTTTTATGTGAATCTGTATATATGTGTGGATAGTAGGTTATATAACCAGGTTTGTGACAGGACAACGTGATTCCAGAGCGCCTTTAAACAATTACGTTTTTTTCCATCTAAAATTGCCTTTATTATGATCAGCATGTTTAATGTCTTTCACAAACAGATTATTTTTGTGAATATTGATCAAAAGATGTCATCATCTCTGGCATAGATGGCAAGGAAAAACAACCATAAATGTGATATTACTAGTATATTAGAGTTCTCATGAGAATGTTTCCATTATTTGATATGTGTAATCCATTTATAGGCCTACTTAACTTTAACAGTATTACAGCTAACAGTATTTTAAGCTTTACTATTGTGATGTACATTGTTTGTTGTTGGTAGATTTTCACTTCAAGGAAAATATAAAAAAACGGTCCTTTCAGACTTTTACATTTTCCACATTTTCTCTCGGGGGTACCCCTGAACCCCCATAATGTATCTTTCTTTAGTCACAAGGCCTGCTATGCCCTTAGGTATCTAAAAATATTCAAACACAAATACTGGACTGCTGTCACTCAGCTTCAAAACAAAAAGTTGATTTTATCTTTTAATATTAATATTCATATCAAAGTGCACTCGGTTGATGAACTAATAGAAATATTTTAATCTTTTGGTAGGACATCCTCCAAACCCCACTACTTTGGCTTTGTCTCTGGGGCCCCAATGTCATAATCCTTGACTAATTTTGAAGAGACTGTTTTGTCTTTGATTTTTTCTTTTTTCTTTTACAAAGTACTATTGCTGCCAACTTGTACATTTATAATAACTATTTCATAAAATTGATTAAGCATTACATGTGTCATTTCATAGCTACAGTATACTGACTACTGACACCATGTAAGTTATTATCCAGACCTTTGCTGGGAAGGAAATGTAGAGACTGGACCTCTTGGAACTTTAATTGAATACCCCTGTTATACATAATGTAAACTCAATGTAAATACTTGTAAATACTTGTAACAAAATGTGTAATAAATGTGTAAACATGCATATATTTAAAGGGGCAATAATACATTATTACATATTTTAACTTCATCAAACACTTTAAATATAAAGAATTTAACAAATAGACTCCTACAGCATGTACTTATTGGTTTGATGAAACTTGGCAAAACGTTCAGGCAGTTCTGGCTCGTGCTGCTATATCTTTTCTAACTCATCTGAATGATGGGGTTCATTCCATTCAGAAGTGATCATCCCTATTCCCTATTTCCTTTAAAGACTTTTAAGACCCTCCATTGTGAGCTTCAAAGGGCTGAAAGTGTGGGGCTCAAAAATAGTGGTCATTTGGTCATTTTATTGTAAATTCTGTTAGCAATGACCCTACAGCTACCATTATTATTCTCCCATTGAAAAGCCCTGTAAAGGCATCATGCAATCCAAAATCCCTTAGGGTAGATTATATGAACAGAAATGTTAAATGATCTAAGAGTCTGTTTTTGAATGTTCATGATTTCAAAATTCAGAGGTCAAAACTTACAAGCCCTTTAATCTGCTTTAAGATGCTTTCTTTCTTTCTTTCTTTCTTTCTTTCTTTCTTTCTTTCTTTCTTTCTCTTACTGTAAGACCTGCAAAAATGTCTAACTTCAAGCATTTAAAACTACTTTAAACTTTCAGAAAAGGTTTTGTTAAACAAACATTATAGTTAGTCTCAACAAACTTTACATTTCTAGGTCAGTACTTTTGTACCACACAAAAGAATATATCAATATCTCCTTTTTCCCAACCACCTAAGCCCAGATATTTTTTGTAATATTGGGGAGAAATGCAGTTATAGCAATGAATAGTATAATAAATGTTTTTGTTCAACAGCGCTTTTCATACAAAGCACAAAGCTTAACCCTAATAAAGCCTATGTGAAATAATAGTCAGAAAATTCTAATTTCAAATTTTTAAAGAGTAACTATAAAAAAAATAAATAAATTAGAAACATGAAGGCAAAAGGGTCCTATAAGCTGGCTGGGGGCCCTCATAGTCACAGGGCCCTACTGAGGGGGCCTTGTATAAGCTGACAGCTGTGGGGGCCACATATTCAAGCATATATAAATATTTGGTATACACTTAGGTGTCAAACCAGAATGAGACTAAATTCAGTAAGAATTCAGCAATGAAAAAACAAAAGTAGATACACTATAAAAAAACTTTTTTAAAAATTGCTTCATGTGGTAATGTCTAAATTAACTGATTATGAAATAGTGTTTAGCGACTGAATCAATGCAAACTGATTTTATGTGCATGATGCAAATTCCATAATTTTTTCTGAGTGGACTGTCCAAATGCAGCCTAGTTTCCAGACACGTAGACAGTCTGTGTCTTTCAAGTATCACAGTCTGTCGTAGTGGGCATGCATCGAATGTGTCTGACTGTGGCTTGTGGTCAAAAGAGTATACTTTGAAAGGCTGAAAGCTCGACCTTGCATGAGACGGAATGGCAAGCAGAAAAACTAAGTATATCCTACCTTACCTCCATAAGGTGATAACTGCACATTCACCTTTAACACAATTAGCATGCAAATAGCACAACTTGCATACTGGCTAGAACTTACATGCCAAGCGTTCTGTGACATAAAAAGTCTTCTTACCTCTGTCAGCCCTTCTTTCCGTCTCTGAAGCCGTTCCACATCATCAATCTCGTACACTTTGATCTCAAAGGGCTCCTTCATAGTACCCCCCAGTGGGGGAAGATCCACCCATTGGCCGGCAGCACCAACCTTCCTGCCCAGGGAAGAGGTGTCTGGCAGGTGAGCCGGAATCAGACGCCGTCGCTGTAGGCCTGGAGGGGTCACAAAGGGCAATGCTCTTCATGTGGGCCCATGATGAACAGCAGAGTTTTTGGGCATGCTTTTAAATATGTTTGAGGCTTGTAAGTGGTTACAGCATTTAAAGCAGTGGTGATTTCAGCTTAAGGTTCTTACAAATGCTTTAGGAGCATGACATCAAATATTATTAATAAGCTTGGGTGCATAAATCAAAAAAGATTAAATGGCTAGTCTGGCAAGATGGGATGCTTTATTATTACAGTATATATTTGTATTTTTTTAAACACATTATTTCAGTTTTGAAATAAACATTTTAATAAATATGTATTATGTTAAATATTAATAATAAGCCATATCTATGGTCCTAAAATATTTAGATAGTTAATGGCCAAGTACATAAATCATATTCAAGTACATAAACAACCTTCAGTGATTTGCAGATACTATCTTTCTCCATTCTAACTTTTGTAATTAGACTTATCTAATAAACAAATGAAAGAGCACAAAAATTACTCCTTTTATCCATGGAATAATCTACTGAATTAAACACCAGTGAGGGCATAAAGCCCCGAGTGTCTTGATAGGAAAACCTACCATTGGATCTCTTTTTGGGAGATTTTGAAGCTTTTGTTCGGCTAGACGTGGACACTCCACTCTCACTCATGGAGTCATGAGCAGATGATGCGCTGCCAGTGGTTTCACTGTCCCTGATCATGCTCTCATAGCCACTACTCCCTCCACTGTGATAAAAAAGTGCAGTGCGGCCCATGGCTGGTGGCAGTTCACCACTAAGTACACTGCTGTTGTCACTTCCATGACCACTACTGTAGCGCTGAGGACGGCGAGGAGCAGTGATCTTACTGTACGGAGAGGGCAGAGGAGCAGCCAGAGGTTTCTCGCTGGCTGATGTGGCATCATTGTTGCCATCTGCTGGGTCAGAGCCCCTGAGGTGTTTCTTGGAGCTACCAACTGCTAATTCGCTGACCCGACTGTTGGCTGCACGGATTGCTTGCTTTGTGCCCATAATAGTGCCCCTCCCTGATTTACCATTGGAGCCTGTAACTGAGCGAGTTGGGGTTTTTCCAGTTGGAGGTAGACTGGCATTCCGTGCAGCTGAGACAGCAAGGAACTTGATGGAGGAACTAGTAGACTTTGAAACAGTACTCAACAAGGCCTTTCCTTTGTTGCCATTCCCAACAATGGCTTTAGGTGTTATACTGGCTTTTAGCTGTCCAAGCTTACTAATTCCAATGGTAGATGGAGGAGAAGTGGCAGCAGGTGTAGATATGGAACTGGGAGTCCCAAGTTTTGGCACAGTTTTACCAGATTTTCCAGTGCTGCCAATACCGATGCTACTGTTCTCTCTTGAGGTACCTGGTTTTAAACCCACTGAAGTTAAACTGTCATACCTTTCAAGGGACATAAGACTACCAAAATTCCTGCCATTGTCCCCTTTACCACTATGTGATCTGAGACTAGAAGCTGTCCTTAGGCTGGATGATTTAAAGCTTAAAGATTCCCCCCTAACTCGGACATCAAAGTCTTCCTCAGAAACTGATGCTTTGGAGAAAGAGGATCTTGTTCCATCATTACCCACAGACTTTAAGGCACTTGGAGACAATAAAATACGTGTTCTCTGGTCCAGGCTAGACTTCCGGACAGGTGGAGCAGGGGGTGACATGCTTCCAGACTTAGGGAGCATACTACCCTTTGGTCCATTAACTTTCTTTCCTAAAGATGAGAATTTCAGATCTCCTTTCCTAACACTGGATTTCTCACAACCATCCACGACCCTTTGAGATACAGATGATGCATGCATTTTTGGAGGGCGAGGTACACTGTTGCTATTCCCACTTGTCTTTCTAGATGGAATACCACTCATGCCATTTTTGGGTGACTTACTAGCAGAGCTAAACTCAGCATTTCTGGCTGAGTCTAAACCACCACTTGTGTGGACCCATTGTTCATCTATTCTGCTTCCTTGGTGTTGTAGCTCATGGCTATAGCTACTGCTAGAGGATGAAGTTTGTGTGCTCTTTTTGATGTGAGTAGAGTGAGAGATGTTTGAGATCTGGGCAGACTGTGAAGTGATAAGTCTATTAGATCTTAGTGACTTTGGACCACTGAGGGTTGCTTTGGTACTGTCATGAGATAGAGGGCACTTCGATATGGATAGTTTGTCAGCAGTTGCAGAATCATAGTGTATTTCCGAAAAACAAATTCCACTGTCACCTAAACAGCTATTTGTTCTTTGTTGGGAGAAAGACTCAATGTGTAAACCACCAGGTAAATCCATCATGGGGCTGCTGTCTGGTCCACTGCGCAAACTTTTTGAAGAGAGTCTTCTTTCAAAAATTGTCTCATCACTTCTTAGGGTACAAATGTTTGTCTTGCCAGGCCAGGAGCAGATTGAAGATCCTTGTGCTTGTGTGATGCATCCAGCTGTAAGATCCTCTTGTGACATTGAAGCACTAGCTAGATTAAGCTGCGACCTGCTCATCTGCGATGTGTAAGCATCAAACTCATCGTTGATGCTACTGATTATGCTAACAGGACGTGAGCCAGATGCAAAAGCCTGCAAAGAGCAGTTGTTGTTAAAGCTAATGATGCTGGAAGGTCGCTCACTGTCTGGAACCAGACCAACAGGCAGCTCCTCGACCACAGTAAACACAAGCTCATCCTCTCCATTAAGCTCTACAGGCTGTTGCAGTGTTACTGTAGTCCTTAAAACATCTCTATCAAAACACCTGTTGCTTAGAGCGGCACATAGGTGTCTCACCTCCAAAGGACTTCTACTAAGGTGCTGGGCTCTGTCAAAATCTGGGGAGTCACTTTGTTCTCCCTGTCTTAGGGCCTGCTGGCTCATACCCACTGGAGGTGTCCGTGTGGCTAAGCCACACTCCGGGGTCCTTGAGATGTTCTGCAAGGAGCTAGAAGCACTGGGTTTTTGTAAAGGCCCTTTATTGAAGTGGACTTTCTCTTTCACAACAGGCTCAGAATCTTGCCATGTCTTGTTGGCTTCAGATGTGCCCCCATGTTGCAGCTGTGCAGGCTTTTGGAGAGAGGACTTGGCTGTCCTTGCTGATACAGAAGTCCCTTCTGCCACTTTGTCTGCTGCAGTTTTGGAAGCATTCTGTTGGCCTTTTCCCTCACTAGTAAAAACAGATGAGCTCTCACTGCCATCAATACACTCAAGCCGTTCTTGTAACTCTGCAAAGGTGTTGCATTTGAGATGGTCCCCATCAGACTTGGGTCCCTCTTTTACACGCTTCTTGTTCAGGGAAGGAATGATAGGTACAAAAGCTGGGGGACTTTCATTGTCGCTGAGTTCACGGTCAGAGATAGGGGCCCCACCGGGCCCCACATAGATCACTGTATCACATGAGTGTTCACTGCTGGAGGAGTAATCTGGGTCACTGGACAGCAGTGCAGGATGGTCTGGATCAAGAGCCACAGTCCGAGGGTGGAAGGGTCTTCGTCTGATGTGTCCTTCTTCGCAGGAGCTCTCCCCTCCAGATGAACTGGATGCATACTGAACAGAATCACAAACCATGCAGGTATCAATACACTTTTCACATACACTTTTGCAGTTATATAGCTGTTTCACACAGTGCAATCAAATCAGAGATTGAAATGGCATGTCAGTATCAACACAGTTTCAAAGTGCACACCAAAGGAGAGACGAAATAAGTTACCAATACAATGCATTGATTTGTAAGTTATGCTGGCAAAGGATTTCAGATCATATCTATAAAACATTAATATGTTCTGTAAAGCAGCTTAATTATAATGTACAAATTGCCTCGGCAATGGGAATGGATACATGACATTCTCCCTCTGGATCAAAAGCACTAATTATATGACATCAGTCAGTGAGAAATTTAGCAGTAAAATTACCATCTCAACATTTGTTTCTCTGACAAAATACAAATACTTCTTTAGAATGTGAAGTGTTCTGATGAACAAAAGCTATTTGTCATCTAGGAAAATCAATCAGGAAAAGCTTAAAAAAAAAAAAAATATATATATATATATATATATATATATATATATATATATATATATATATATATATATATTTTAAAAAGACAATGAACTGGACAGTCATACTTTGTCCTGTATGAATACACACATTCATTGACTAATAAGAAGGATCAATGCATAAGCTTAAATGGAATCACATACCTTGGATTTCTTTTTCCTCATGCGGTGTATGCGGGAAGCAAGCTGCACAGTGGTGAGAGATTCAGCATAATTGTCTGGCGAGTCAGAGATGTGGGCGATCATGGTAGTTCTGCAGTTTATGTTGCCCAGCGATTCCCTTAGCAGCATGGTGAGCTTGCTGTCCCTGAATTATACATCAAAAAATCTTCTCGTTAGCCAAAAAGGAAGCTAGGGCTTCCAACGTTCTGCCTCCTTTGCTCTAAGATCATGGAGAGGTTGTCTTAAAATAGAGGATTATGAATCACACTTGAATAAAAGGCAACCAAAGAAAATGGGCTCCCCTGACTATTAGAAATCCCTCCTTTTCATTCTCGCTTTCTAGTGACCTGGTTTGGAGTGTTTTTTTTTTTTAAATTGTGGTGTGAGGATCACATATTTGCAGCCAAATTTAACAGAAAAAGATAAATTTTCCCTGCTCACATTTACAGTGTTTTCTGTCCTGGTCTCTAGTAAGTCTTTCTTCATTCTCTTTCAGCAAACATCTCCAATCCTCCTGGACCACATTCCTATCAATACGTCCCACCTCAGTTCAATTTACCCTCCCACTGGCTGCCTTATCTTGCTTCAAAGTTGGTTAATTGGCTTCATTGATCTAAGGAGGGTGAGAACGAAATCCTTGCAGATGCAGATCAGAATGGCTCAGTGGGTACTTTAAGACAAACCAGCATTATTAACAGAGGTCTATCATCTCCCACTATTGACTTGCATTGATTATCTGAACTATTATATGAAGAACATACCTGTATGGCACATGCTTGGCTCCGTTGGCCAAGGCTAGGATGACATTTCCGAGGGCACCTAAGGACAGACACTGGCCTCTTCCTCCATCTCGTGTTTGGCTCAGATCAGACTCACAGCTGCCCAAGTCAAAGAGATGCAGACGACTCTGACCCCCAGACACTATAGAGAAAGTTGAACACAACTTGTTAAGAATCTGACTGCCTTTGTCCATTTAGACAACTATGTAGTAAGTACAGTATGTTGAGGCTGTGGCAAAATGCCTTAAACCCCATTTAAAAACATAATTGTATTGTTTACAGAGCAAATTTTTTGTTCCAAAAACCTAAACTGAACTGAAATCTGTAAATAAAACTTTTGGCACCCATGACAAAAAAAAAAAAAAAAAAAAAAAGTAAGCCTCCATCCTTTGGATAAAGCAAGACTTCTGTCCTGTTTAAAGGTGAAGTTTGTAATTAAATAGAAAAAATAATGACTGTGTCCAAACATACAGTCACGCCCCAAATTCATGCCACTGGTTGAGCCAATGTTGCTTTGTCACTTAAACAAACAGAGCAATGTTGAATGTGCCACACAGCTACAGTGTTTACTCTTTTCTTGGAACTGGAAAGGCTTACGAAAAACCTATGAAGGGTTTACTTGTCTCTGCACATAAAGCTGGGATAGGAGAATGGATTTTAACATAAAATTTAAAAAAAAAAAAATCACAGCACCTCCATGACAGTATTTTTTTATTTTTATTATTTGATGTCTTGGTAACCTTTCAAAGGCCACAGGCACTGCACCGCACTTTGTTGTCGGGGACCTTATTAGTAATTAGTTGGATATAGCATCTTTAGTATGTACTGTAAGTGGTGATTCAACATTCTCGGCAGTCCATCAAAATTCAAGCAATAAATGTATGTAAAGTTAGTTAGATTACAGCCCCATGTAGGTCACTAGATCAAAATTCATTCACTATCATTACTGGAGAGATATGATGCTCTCATTTCACATTGAGATAGAGGCCATTATCCTCACGTCAGCAAGATTTAGAAAGCTGGCACTCTGAACAGGGACCCTCTGAAGAGTGGGAATGCAGACGAGGTTCTTTTTTCATGCTGGGCTCAATAAACATTTCTGCAGAGGAGACTCCAGCCTCATTACATATTAAAATCTATTCTGGCTAGTGTCAATGGCCAGCACCCAGCCCGCATTGCAGCAACAGGAGCGCAATACCAATGATCATGCTGCTGACATGCTGACTTGACAGGATGTCTACACTCAGTAATGAAAATGTGTGAACCCTTCTTGTTAGTATTCTCATAAAGTCGCTATCAGAAGGACTAAATTAAGGTAACTGATAACATCTCAAAATACTAACGATGCATAAAAACATATTAAATGCAGTGGTGAATTCTCAGGGCCAGCAAAACCTTCTCTGCTGGCCAAACATGCCAAATAAATACAGATTTTTCATCCTTTCATTCTAAATCACCTTTTTGCCTATGTATTTTTAATCACTTTCCACTCTTAATTAATCTACAAACAAATAGAGAAAAACTAAAAGTTTATCCAGTCAGAATTTATTCCTTGATGCTTACAAGCAAAGTGTGACAACTGTTTCACAAATGGCATGCCCGAAGCAGTGTGTGAGTTTGAGCTCCACCCCGTCAGGCCTTCAGAATTTCTTCAGAATCCCTCAACTGTGCAAATGAATGAGCAACTAAAGTCAGATTGTCAGATTCATCAGTCAATCAAATTGATTTATTTGTTCTTGGTGGGTGTGATCTTTAGAATATGTCCCGGTCGAGGCCTTCTAGCTGGCCTTGGGTGACGCAATCACGCTTTAAGTGATGTACGTAATTCAAGAGCGAAAAGCGTAAGATCAAGCTGTCTGACGAGTCGGCTGTCATTACTGCTGGTATTGCCATTGAGAAAGAGATCTTTATGGATTTAAAAACATGAGATGTTCTGCATGACAGTGTGATTGCTTAATTTATTAAACAGGAAAAGAGGACTGATTTTCACTTCAAGCAAATTGGTAAGTGCTTTTTGCATTGTTATAGCAACATCAGGAGTTTTCTAAGTGTAAATTAGGCTGCTGGAGCATTCAGTGTCAGATCAAGTTTTGAAAAGTAGTGCTGCGTTCCATTCAACTCAGAAAGTCGGATTTTACAACTTCCTACTAGGAAAAGTGCAATGGAATGCATCTTAAAGTCAGAATTACAACTTGTAGGCTTGTGCAGAAATTCTCAACTCCAATTTCACTGAGATGCAGGGGCATGATTTCACACAAACATGTCACTCTGGGAGATATACAAAGTGATAAACATTTACTTTATTAAGTAATATCAATAAATGAGTTTGTTTCCACATTACATGATATTTAAGCTTGTTTAACAAACTCCTGCAGAAACAGGTGTATAAAACATAGTAAATTATAATCTCTTTTGATAATCGTACACCTGAAGCACAAATGCTAGCGCTGCAGCATTGTTTATCAGTTGGGTTGCTAGGAGACATCTCTAATGAGAATCAAACCCCTGCTAAGCTAATGGGAGCATTGCAGTTTTGTTTCCTTAAATGTCATCTTCCTAATATTGGGGAATGGAATGCATTTGTGGTCGGAGATATCAAGTAGGAATATCCCACATCCAACTTGAATGGAACGCAGCATAACTGTGTACCCTGACAATACGAAATTTATTGCAAGCAACATTTAAATCGCAAATATTATTATAGATTTTTCCAGGTATTATAGACCTCCTTGGTAGATTCATATAAAAAATAGACGTTCATTTCACAAATCAGTCATGCTGCAGTTAAAATTAGGCTTGCTTGAGCATTAAGTGTCGTTTCAAGTTCTGGCTTTCGTGCGTTGATGTGTTTTTAAAATGTCAATTGGTTTTACTAGTTATCTGCAACATAATGTATGATGCCCAAAGGCATAGGATGTCTTATTTGTTGTGAAACTGTGTTTTCTTAATGGCATGAATCACACTGAAGTCCTAGACTTTAAATGCATGGCCCGCCACTGGTTAAATGTATTCTTGGACTTTGATAAGGGGGCCTAACTTCATTTTTGTAGTGGAGGTAAATTGGTCTTGAAGAAAAAGATTTTTAAAAGAATAGTTCAACCAATAATCATATACTGTAAGTCATCCTTTACTCACCTTGTGTTGTTCCAAATCCAAACACTTATGACTTTCTTTCTTCTGTGGAGCACAAAAGGAGATGTTAGGCAGAATGTCATTGACTGACAGCCTCAGTCACCATTCACTTTCACTGCATAGAAAAAAAGGTGCATTGAAAGTGAATGGTGACAGAGGCTAACATTTGCCGAACATTTCCTTTTGTATTTCATGGAAGAAAGAAAGTCATATTGGATTGGAACAACATGAGGGAAAGATGACAGGGTTATAATTTTTGGGTGAACTATCCCTTTATGGCAGGATATTATAACTGTTCTAAAAATATTTTTGCATTTTAAATTACAATATTATACATAAATATTAATAAAATGATTAAGCTATTCAGTATCCAATCTCAATGGGGTTATTCTCTTTACACAACAAAATGTTTTATTAATATTTAAAAAAAAAAACATTTTGTTGTCTAAAGAGAATAACCCCATTGAGATTGGATACTGAATAGCTTAATCATTTTATTAATTTCAATAAGATAGCTTTCCTTTTTTGGTGTTCCTAAATAAACACACAAAAAAAAAAACAGGGCCTCATTCATGAAAATTTCGTAAATATACAAAAGAATCGTGAGTAATTTCTGCATAAAATGGAGCTTCCCGAAAACTTTCTGCTGTATTCACGAATCCTTCGTACTCCCTAGATTTGTTAGCACAACTTGTGTATGTTATGCTGCCTTCACGTGCTATCGGAATTATCGCAAATACAAGTTTCCCACTCGGAAGTTGTACATGAATGACCCCTGAAGTCATAATTATGACTGGGAAACTCTGAGATAGTTTTGATACCCGAGTTTCCGAGATGGGATGAGTCGTAAACTTTCAACATGGCGGAGGAGAGTTCAGTTTCTGTACTGAATGACAGGTTTTATTCATTTTTCTAAATACAGCTAATTGTTAACGCTTGCAGTTTCTGTCAAATTCATTATGTATATCAGCAACCATTTGATGCATTTTATACATTTTCACACCGTGAAAATAGCTTGTATTTGACCAAAATTCCATTATCGTCAGCAAGCTAACTGAGTGATATGAATGAACCTGGCATTGTACATGTTTCATGTTCTTTCTGACAACAAAGAACGTGAACATGACGTACTCGTAATTACCACTTCAGAAGTGGGAAGTAGGATAATTCCAATAGCACATGAAGGCAGCAAAGTTAATGAATTCCAGACGTTCGTAAATAGAGCTGCATGCACGTTCATTCACAATTATCATAATCCACGCCCATGAAACGTCATATAAGGAAGGCTGCAGACTCGCTAGTAAATGACAACAGGAAGCTTTTAACATGCATGCAAACAGTAATAAAAGTTTGTTTTTGTTTTTTTAATGGAGTGCATTCACATTGTAAAATATCGATTTAACAAACACTCGCATCTAAAAAGAAAGTGAGGAACTTACAGTCATATTTTCTGTCATCAGAGGTTCTTTTGTGAATTATACAGTCCAAGAGGTCAATAAAAATGGTTTGACATGAAGCTTTAGTGTAAAAAATGTTCAGTTCATGCCGACAGGAGGATGTCCACCACCTTCTCTGGTTTAGTTGAGCACATCGACCACGTCTTTGGAGAAACTTCTTGAGTAAATCCAGGACTGTGTACAGTGATATACTTCCCTTGCAACAGGAAGAGTCTTCAAAGATATTGACAGAATGTGTGAAGAAGGTCTTTGACCGAAATGCTGTATGATATTACAGATTTAAAAGCTATATGACAGTGTGCAACTTTTTCTTTTTTTCCCCATTATATTGTTTATGTACGCACCTGCCGCACCTGTGTTCATTTATGGTTTTACCACTGACCATACTGGCCAACTGAACACGATTTACTGATGCCTATACTAAATTATGAAATCTAAATAATAGAGCTTATTTCAAATTAAAAAACAAAATGTCCAGCCAGTCACCTTAGAGGGCATTATTATTTTTTCTTGAGAAAATCAAACACAAACACATGTCAAGAATTTCTGCTGGAATCTGGAGTTGGGAAAAAACTATACTTGGAAAAATTGAATTGAATTGAACTGAAAAAAGCAGCAAAGAAACATTTCTAAATAAAAACATTTTTGTTTCTTTTTTTATTATTATTATTTGTTATTTTTTTAATTTCACTAATTTAATAATAACAAATTTTTTTCATTAATTTAATTTCAATTCTATCAAAATGTTGTCATGGCAGTTTGTCTGAAAGAACACAACATGCTCGGATGTCTTACGCGTGATTTACACATCATCGGGAGCAGGTGTAACTTTTATTTATACTAACTAACGTTTTGAAAATGAACACAGGGAGTCATACTTCCTGCTTTGGTGCTCTTCTCCGTACGGTACTGAGAAATGTGCAGGGTGAAAAGCATGTGGGAATTCGGATGGTCCTCTTCCTTGCAGTCCGATCTGTTAGTGCTGCGTGCTGCCAGAGCTGCATCCAGGAAAAATGCCGCCCTCTCTGCAGAGTAAGCCCGCAATTCACTCTGGTTCTGCAGCTGGATGTAGACAAAGAGTGAAAAATAAATAAAGATAGACAGAGAGGCATTTGCAGGGGTGATGAGACAGGATGCTACAATGAAACATTGGCAGAGGGAAAAAAAGACAAATGGATAGTGGAAAGTCTTAATAGTGACAAAGTTTATTAAATGGACTAAAAGCATAATTTCTGCCAGCGGCACTAGGCCATCAAGCTGATTACATTTCTTAGTTTAAAAATATTCAAATTCCTAAAACTTTTCGTTTATTTAGTTTAAACTAGGTTTAAATTATATTTTGAATTCCAGATTTTCAATGCAAACTTTTCAACTCCAATCTATATATACTAAAAACAAACTCCCAACGGTTCATAAGGTTTATTGCACCTGGGATCCGCAGACTGGGTCCTCTCTCAGGGAAACTCCTGCGCCCTGGCTGTCTTGGGAGGCCCCTGTGGAAAAGTCAGCCAGCAGGTCTCTTAACAGCTCCTCCCTTCCACAGATTTCCACAGCAGACACTTGGACCGAGAATCGTGTACTAGCCTTCTCTTTCCTTTCCTCAATGAGCTTGAAGAGCCAAGAGATAGCACAGGGGGCCACGCCCAAGCTCTGAGTAGAACTGTCCCTGCCAATCATGGTGTAGGTTTTGCCTGTATGGGAAGGATCAACTATTGTAAGAAAACTGGAATTGCTGCTTAATACATTGCAAGAAAGTGTGAGCATTATTAATGAGCAGTCATTAACTTTTACCTGCTCTCTTCATTTATTTCTAAGGGTATTTTTCTATGGGTTAATAAATGGGCTATGGCACCCAAAAATTAAAATTCTGTCATCAATTACTCACCATCAACTTGTTTCAAACCTGTTTGACTTTCTTCAGTGGAACATAAGAGGAGAAATGTTAATGCTGCTATTTTTTTTTTTTCAATACAATACATTTGAATGGTGACTGCCATTGTCAGTCCTTACAATTCTGCCTAACTTCTCCTTTTGTGTTCAACAGGAGAAAGTAATATGATTTGGAACAACATGAGGCTGAATAAGTAATGTCAGAATTTTCTTTTTTGGGTAAACTATCTGTAGGAGCCATGTTTAAGTTAATTGTTTCATGTCTCTTTAAATGTTAAGTGTCATGTGTGTCCATCACAATTTGGGGGTTAAAACACCTGTGCTGGTATGTGCTCACAAAAAGGGAGGGGGTGAGTTTGGAGCACATATTTTTTGTTGATCATCTAAACGTTGTTTATCATTTGATATTTTTTACATCATACAAACTCATACTCATGACTTGGAATTCATCAGTGTTTGCTCTTTGGATTTTGGAATCTTCGTCAATAAAACTCAAGACGCAAGTATTTTTGAACTATTTTTATTGATGAGTCATCAAAAGCTATCTCCTTGTTAAGCCCCTCAGCAGTTTATGGTTTGTTTATATTAAGCCACTACACTATTCCTAATTATATATAAACATAGACTGAACTGTGTCAATTGTTTTTAATAAGCATTACATCAATTAGCATTTCTTACATACAGTAGGTCCACCAAATAAAAAGTTACAGGTACATAATAAAATAAGTATCCAGCATTTGTCAGCACGATATTTTATAAAATTACATTCTGTCAACTGATTATCTTAACAAAACTCCCTAATGTTATAAAAGTAGGCATATAATATGATTTGTGTTAATAATAGCACTGTGTATGTAAGCTGCCCCTAAGCTAATGAAATTAACCCACAAGGATGTTAGTCATGAGAGAATACGACTCACTAAGGCAAAGAAAGGAGCAGCCAAGCTAACTATGGGGGATTGAAGCAGCGCTGTGGGAGGCACACACACACACACACAGTGAGAGGCTGAGCAACAAGAGAGAAGAGAGAGAAACTAAGCGCTTTTCAAACATGAAGTGTAAAACGAGGACACTTTGTGTTCAACAAACCGCTATTGCAGCTCAAATCCCATATGCCCTCTCCGTGTTTCTCTACCTCCTGGTTAGGGAGGTTTTAAGTGTAGTCAAAACATTAGTAAATTCCCCCTACTTTCCCTTTGCCACACATGAATAATGGTGTCTCTCTCTGAAAATGGATTCTGATTCTGAACATGCATTATCTGTCATATCAGGGAAAATTGTGACAGAGGGGGCTGGGGAACCATAACAAGAAAGTTAATTTGAAAAGTGGAGACTAATGTAGACTGTTGTCATGTGTATTGTGTTGATTCATGTCTTTTATTTTGAAATTCTAGTTCCTGGTTCATGTCATGTGTTTCTGTTTCCCTTGTCATGTGATTCCTGTTTTCCCTCCATGTTCTTGTGTCATGTTTTCATTGGGTTATTGTTTAATTAGCTTGTTATGAGTTCTGTTTGTTCATTGGTTTATGTTCTCCCATGTCTTGTATTTAAGCCTCATGTTTTCCATTGTGTAGTTGTGAAGTATTGAATGTGATGGTATGTGTTTGGTCAAGCCATAGTCAAGCCATAGTCAAGCCATAGTCAAGCCATAGTCAAGCCATAGTCAAGCCATAGTCAAGCCATAGTCAAGCCATAGTCAAGCCATAGTCAAGCCATAGTCAAGCCATAGTCAAGCCATAGTCAAGCCATAGTCAAGCCATAGTCTAGTCCATGTTTTGTTGTCAGGGTTTTTGGTTCACGTTTGTAAATAAACTGCACTTGGGTTCTTCATCTTCACGTCATCTTCGTCATTGTCATCATTGTCAGCAGCCAACAACGTTACAACTGTGTATTAGGTTGAGTAACAGAGATGTTTACAAACCAAGGTTGGCTTGACCAAAGCAGAAGATGCAGCCATCTGCCCCATTGACCACAGACTGGATTACCTCTGCCACTGTCCCCGAGCACACCTCTGCCTGAGGACAGAAACTGACATTGAGAGACATAGCCTATACCAAACTGCAAGGAACCAAAAAGAAAAAAACAGACCAAATAAAAAAAAGTTTATGCATTTGTAATTCAAGACATAGGGCATAAAATATGTTAGATTTAGCAGACAGACAGATAGATAGACATAGATAGATTCTTAATGAATAACTCTCATAGACACATAGATAGAAGTGAAGGCTTTTCAATTCCCCACATAACATCTTGTTCATGTCAACCTTCTCTGAAATGCAAAATACAATAAGGACTCCCAGATGAAGACTTCAAACTGTGGAAGTGAGTGTGTATCTTGCAGCTTGCGGGAAGCTATGGCAGTGTTAATGTAAGAACTACCTCTGATGTGTGCTTGCTTAAAGCCTCTTCTTTGAACAGTGTGGAGTAGTCATTGATCATCAGACCTGATGTTTCTGGGACAGCAAACCCAAAGACTCTGAACTCCCAAAGAGTTCAGGAGAAAGAGCTATCTGATATCTTTTACTCTGAGATTCTGAGGTGCTCTGGGCTCAGAATGATAACCCAACTCAAACCTTATATCCCTCACAAACTAAGTGAAACTGTACATCTTCCTTGCACATTTCTAGTTTGATCAGAACAACTGTCCTACCTGTCTGACCTCAATTGTGTGCAGATTTATGTTCAAAATGAAATTAGAAGAACAGACAGGAAATGGGAGGCAGAGCTTTGGTATGACTTTCAAAATGACTGTCAAGAATTCAAAGTAGCTGCACTCTTACTCTACCTGTGAAGCATCTTGGGTGAAGATGGCATCAAAGGTAAACATCTTTGGGGCGGTGGCAGAGGCGTAGCGTGAGCTAGCGGGCAGCTCACAAAACGTCAACTGCTTCTTATGGGCATCTACCTTCAGAAAGGACATGGATTCTGAGGTGTCTCGGTATCCTTTGGCAGGGCATATCCTCACCATTACTTTCACCTGCAAAGCACACAATTATTAAGGCAACACAATTAAGTGTGTTCCTTTAACTGGTAGTGCATGACCACAATGGCATGGGCACTGTATAAACTGTATAAAATGTTACTTTTGATAAAAGCCTCTGCCAAATAAATAAATGTAAATAATTACAGATTTCATTTGTGACAAACTCGAAATTTTGAGACTCCTCAGGATGCTCGACCAAAATTTAGGCTGAATTTAATCAATAACAAAGTCTCCGGCTTTAATTTCACCCTCTCACATACTAATTCTCACAACTATTAAGTGGTTTGTTTCAAGAAAAATGTCTTTCAGGATTCCCCTCATACTGTTTCTATAATCTTTTCCAAAGATTTCCCTTATACTGACAACACTTGGAAGCATGTCAATCAGCAGAAGATGGATGTTGAGATCCCCTAAACTCCCTTCTGTTCCTTCACAGGGAATATTCTGCTGTAAAACATGTCTTAGTGGCCAGGAACTTCATGTTAAAATGAGACTGACAGGCATTCAAGCAACAGCAACTGCCTCTTCTCCATCAGGATAACAGATTTTGGGTGTGGTTTGCACCATCAAATACTTGGGATGTAATAATTTTTACAGCACTGCCTAAAGCACTGCTACAGAACAGTACATTCAGATGTGGCTTAGCCTGTTGTTTGGGCTGTTACAGTTACAAAATTTGGCTGACGCTTAATTGTCAAACAAATAATTGAGATTATGAAGATTAATTGTCTGTTAAAGGGCTATGACGATTAATTGTCTCTTTGAGGGCTTTCACGATTATTTGTCATACAAATTGTCATATTTCTTAAGGTGCATGTAGGCTTCATACACCTTAAGAAATAATTTTTAAAAATTTAACTTCAAATATTCAATATTCAAATAATAAAAAAAATTCTTCACTTTCACACGTTATTTTAATGCTCTTTGATTAAACCCACGAGCCCTTATTTCTCATGAAGTAAAACCTTTAATATTTAGTTTAATTATTTTATCACGACAGAAATAGAGTAAGTGTGCATCTCCTCTGTGTTACTGCATGTCATTAACAATGTGTATATGAATCCAGTATGAACAGGAATATTTGCACGATTGTACAAACATAGCACAAACCTTTGCTGATGTCGTGCGCATCAGAGCGCTTAAGAAGCGCTTCACGTGCTCTTCCAAATAAAAACTGTTCTGGTTGACATCCGTGGTGCAGCTCATTGATGCTTAGAGTTTAACTGAATGACACACAAATGTGCTATTGATGGAATTTATATATTTGCTTAAAATTCCCTTATTTGGGAATTAAAATCTGGGAATTTGAAGTGCACAACAATCATGAAATAACTGCGATCAGACGACTATTTAATAATCGCGACAGGCCTACCTGCAGTCAATCCATGGAACATGGCACAAAGGACCTGGAAATGGACAAACATTCGTAAATGTGTCTTTCCTAAAGAAAAGTTCTATTTTAAGGACTGACCTTCTACAGCCATTTTCTCAGGCTCTGCGGAAACACCTATGCACTTGTCCACCTTCCAGGGCATGGAGACCCTCTATGGTATTCTGACTAATGAATTCAGAGCATTCAGTGATTATATTTTGAGTTGCTAGAGAAATGACATTAGATGTATCCCATGAACTGTTTTATAGTCAAGTCCTCTCTTGACATCACAACATTCACAATACAAGCCTAAAATATGTCACATCACCTTGCAAGTGTCAAAAGCCTAATAGGATTGTAGTAAAGCAAATAAAACTGGCTTTGCACACTAGCTTATAAGCACTGGCTAAAACATCTGACTTTGGTTAATTGCTGCTTTTCTGTGATAGTATTACTTTTGGCACTACTGATATTTTCAGTTTAAAGTAAAGGATTTTGATTATTATAAGAAGTTATTTTTCTTCTTTGAGCAGTATAAAGACTCATTTAGTGCAGCCTCATTTAGGGGTCTCAGCTATGTGTCTGATGTTTCCTTTATCTAATTTTAGAGTAACATGACCTAACTGTAAATCAGCACATGACATATTAGACTTAACACTCAAGATTCCAGGTGGTTGCGTTAATGGAACATGCATGAAATATCTATCCCTTTCTTACACTCATAAACACAAGCAATGTACAGATCGATAGCAAATTAAAACAACACATCCCACATGACTGAAGCAGAACAGTTCATTTTAGTGTATCTCAGTGGGGTAATAATGTACTGCACTTTCTGTGTTTAACGCTTTATTTTATTGCCTGCCATTGGGGACACTTTTGGAGTAGAGAGCAACAAACAGTCCGTGAAGTTTACAGTCCTCTACTGAGATAAAGAATTAAATTGCCGGTGAATACAGGTCTCTTCTGCCAGATCAGAATTACAACAGTATGTTGCTTATTTATATTGAGATGGCAGCCCACACATACATTTATTTTCCAGCTGGTTTTGATAAGCAAACCAAACAATACGTTTTCTTTTTTGTTGTTCTAATGACACCAGCGTAAACTGAATAACTGACATTAAAGAATGTTATAGGCGAAGGTTTCCTTTTTGTCTTAGCTGGTTTGTTTGCAAGTCTTAGGTGGGTTTTGGGCACTTTCAGCTAGTCAGTCTAGAAGACCAGCTAGCTGACCAGCTAAACCAGCTGAACACCAGCTTGCCTAATAAGAGAACAGCTAGACCAGCTCAAGACCACCTCCTAAAATGAATTCATCTTCAGTTCTGAACCTGAAACTTTTCCATTCTTGATTGCTAAGCCCATCAATGGACAAGAGGTGCTCTCATACAAATAATTGACCTGAGCTAATTTTATATTTGAGGTTGTTGATTCACTGAATGTGAATTTAGTCATTAGTTGAGATACGGATCTCTTATAGTGTTGCCTGCAGCTTGCACACCCTCCTGTGACACTGCAGAGTTGTCAATCAATCAATTTAATTTGGAACAAAAGCAACAATGATTTGTCAATCAGTCAATTACATATAGATTTACTTAATTTGCATAACCGTCTGTGCATTAGTGCATCATTCTGGATAAACCTCATTAAAAACTTGCAGCTGTCTGCCTTTGGTGAGACTTTAGAAAACTTTTAATGCCTATTGTGCACATTTTTTGATGCTGTGTTTGTACAAATGTAATGACACAACACAATTAGGTGCACAATTAAGGAAATGCTTTATTAATGCAGCCCTCAATCTACAGTGGCTATTATGATGTAATAAAGGGACATCTGCTCAGGTGTCCTGATCCTCTTTGAGACTTCAGTGACAGAGACCTCACTGTCCTTAATGGCTGAATCATCTTTCTGTAAACATGACGCCATAATAAACCTGAACCAACTGCTGATGTTTATGAGTCAATGGTCTATTAATTTATCTAAAGAGCGGCCATTATCTTCTTACTTTCCCACAGAAACGTCATCTTAAACCAAATGCTAATGACCAATATCTCTTTGAATTTATTTAGAGCACATCACCTGTGCTGCAGGAGGGTCATACTTGGGTCAGAGCAATCTTTAATGGCTTTCAGACCTACAGAGTGTCTGATGGAAAGGAATGAGTTTGTTACCCAAAATAGAGGTGACACGCTGAGATGTTGATGATGTGCGTAAATCCCATGAGTGGATATATTTATGGAACTGTCTGTTTAATAGCATGATAGCAGATATAGCGTAATATGCATAGCTGATTCTACATAAAAGGGCATGACCTCAAGTTAGTTGATATTAAGCAGATGTTGTTTATACAAAGTGACCCAAAAGTACACTAATTGTGGGAACAGTAAACTGGGATTAAGTACTTTGTCTAATGGGTACAATGGTGCTTTACCATGACAATGATCACAGTAACTCTACAGTCCCTGAGAATAATGGTGTTTTTATAGAGGCAATGCACACATCCTTCAATACAAGTTAAGGTCAGTTTAACACTGCATTAGCAGTGAGACTGGGGTGGACAAAGGTGGGAATGGACAAATAATATAATATAGTAAAACTGAGTTTAATCTACTTCACTATAATCCCATCACATTTATGTAATCTCCACCATAAAAAAACACCCCACTGCAGGATTTGATGAGAAACTGATACACGGCCAGCATGAAGGATCAGGGCTTTCAGTTTGCTCATCTTATCCCTGCTACCTAAGAGACACTTATCTTCAAATGATTATGTAATCTCTACAGACTCAGACCATACGTATTCATTTGCCTTATAATCCCTAATGGTAAACAGCTAAATGATTTGCTGATTGTTTTTCTAATAATAAGGGGAAGGAAAAGAACTAGCTTCTGGGTTTTCAAATAGTCCAGACAACCTTTTTTTTCCGCATTTGACAGGTGCTTTTATGCAAATGCACAATTCAGGATAGACATTTTATTAGTCATCCAAAGCATGACCTATGCAGACTAATTATTCTGTGTATCTGGCTCCTTAAACCATTGGGCTATCGTAAGAAACTGATGCCCTGTAACATTTCCACACCCAAACTGTCCAGCACTTAAATAGCCCTTTTCTGTTGTCATTCTCTGACTCTTCTGTTTTCATACATTGCTTTTCCCACTCCCACGGCCTGTTCGTCACTTACAGAGAGGAATGCTGTCTGGCATTCCGAAGGAGCTTCTTGGAATTCCAACAGCCTGGGAATCAGGACAACTGGGCAAACCCATGCTGTCACACACAGTCTGCTTTGAACGTAACCCAAGAACTAGCCAAATCGATAAAACCCACAGAGCATTCTTGAGGATAGGGTAACTCGAGGTTTTCACATGATCTCATTTCATTTCATTTCATTCATGATGTAATTTGCAATCCCTGCAATACATAGTATGAAGTACATGCTGTCATGTTAAGACATCATCAAAATGTCCTGACCTATTATTCTTTTCTTTTCTTTTTTTCAGACAAATGTCAGTAATTTTGACTAAATGTTTAACATGTCTTAAAGGGATAGTTCACCCAAAGTTGTGTGAACTATCCCTCTAAGACTATGGTTATAAAAGGATCAAACTTCTGAAAACCTTTTTAAGGCTGTGCACAACTTTTGAAGACCTAAGAAATATCACATCAGAAACATCCAGCTGTAGCAAAAAAACTTTACCTTTCCCATCCCAGGGCTGTCCTTGACCTTTGACCCTGCCCTGAGGAGACATGGGGGTACAGCTGGGGGTGAGAGCTGCAGGGCAGCACTGAAGCCATCAGTGTAGAAGAACGGCTCTTCTGGGTCAGGTGGGGAGGCTGGCAGAGGCTGAGGCTTCTTCCGTTTGGAGAGGTTCAGCTTCTGGGCAGCCCTGTGAAAGAGCAGCAAACAGAAAGATCAGGTCAAGTTGTCATGACCAGGAGGTTCCTTCTTAAAAACCTGCATTGCAATACTGCTCCATCTCTTTCCTTCAAATATTTGACATCGACACATTGAACAGAATACTAGATCTACATTGAATTGCAGACCAGAATTTGAGTGTTCATTCCTACAGCTGAGGAATCCTCCAAACAGATGTGCCAAAGCAAGCGTGAGCCATCAGAATATGACAAATCTATGGTCCATATTGCAAGATTGTGCTCCTGTAAAACCTATTTGACTCCAGTTGTCTGAGTGAACAAATCAACAGCCTGCAAGGTTCCAGTCTTTCTCCTATTCATGCTTTGGCAGCCGATGCTGAAATTTACCCACCCATCACAATTCTCAACAGATTTCTCTTAAAACATTTAATCAGTTCAAAAATCTGTCCATTATTGGATTTTGGCTACAATATATTATACACACTGACAATATGAGAGATCATTTAGTCCAAAAAGGAAATACTCAAAACTGAAGTGAATTTTGAAATGTGCAAATGCGACAAAAGCAAATGAGAGAAAGCAGGGACAAACTGTTGGACATAGAACAAAAAGACAAAATGAAATACAGAAAGACAAGTGTGTGTTTGTGTATACATGTACGTTTTAAAAAAAAAATAAACGTACCCATGAAGCAAGCTAAAGCATTTCATTTTATTATTATGGATAATGTATAGTAATTATAATTAGCAAAAGGTAAATAAAAAAATATATTTTTAGATTGAGTAAGCTATGTGTGTGCAATAATGGTGAAAAAGATGCAGTCTGCTTGAAGCTGTGTGTGTATTTCAGTTGACATTCATGTCATTATGCTTGTTAGCTTTAGGTTGAAGGGCTTGAGGAAAAGCTTGAGCTCATTAAATGCTTCACTCTTCTTCACATCCTTTCTCTCTCTCTCTTTCTCTGTCTGTCTCTCTCTCCCTCACACCCTCCAACTCCTTGAGCACAGCCTCTTCAATGTAATTACAGTCTCCATGCAGGACACAAGGGGAGGCCACCATAGGAAATTTGTATGTGCTATGCATTAAATGGTGTGAATGGATATGTGTGCAAACACAGACTCACAGACTACAGAAGCAAATTAGTACTGCACATCATCTGCTATCACCATATGCATATACTTAAGTGGAGGAAAAAAGCAATATTAAAGGAATAGCTGACCCAAAAATTAAAATTCTGACATCCTTTACTCACGTTCATGTCTTTCCCAACCCATATGACTTCCTTCAGTGGAAAAAAGAGGATAAATGTTGAAGAATGTTGACATAGCTCTTGTTTCTATAAAATGATGACTGAATCTGTAAGTCCCAAACATTCTCCCTAACATCTCATTTTGTGTTCCATGGATGAAAGATGGTCATACAGGTATGAAACAACACAAGGGAGATGGTAAATGATGACAGAATTTTTATTTTGGGGTGAACTATCCCTTTAAGTAGGCATTCCAGTTTCTGTTCTGCATGATGGAGAGAGAGAGAGAGAGAGAGAGAGAGAGAGAGAGAGAGAGAGAGAGAGAGAGAGAGAGAGAGAGAAAGGATGGACAGGAATTGGGGGAATAAAGGTTTGAAAAAAATGAATAAAAGGAGGAGGGTTTTATTAATGTTAAACCCACCTATTGAGACAAAACCTTTTTTGCCTCCTCCGCCACACACCTCACCTATTCACACACATGCCTGTGAATATACACATATACAGCGCCTCCTCTAACATAAAGAAAAGACCTACGCCCACACATAGGGCAGAGAGCTGCATTCGCCCTGTCTGACAGCACGACAAATGCTTTACAAGCTTTTTATAAAGCACAACGCAGTCACATACACAAAAGATTGAGATATCAGTCAGGAGCCAACAGAGGTGAGTGACCAGAGTGGGTGAAAAGCAGCATGGTAGAATGAGCTCAAGCACGCTAGGCAAGGCTTCACGCAGATACACCCACCTGTTAAATCTCCCTTCTCTGCTGTGGAAGAGCTGCTATTAGTTTTAATGCAGGTGAGGTTTTAGGGTTGCAACATGTGCATGACAGACAGTTAAGCAACTGAGAGCAAACCTGAAGCACAATGGTGACTATGATTTCTAATGCACTCTCAACTGAAAAGATCATCTACTGTACAATGAATATGAATTTCCATGTTGGTTTAGGTTGGTTTATGCTGGTCTGATTGGGAGACCAGCATACTGTAGCTATGCTGCTCACCAGCTAAACTTAACTGGTAAAGCCCAAAACACAGCATAGGCTCATGACCAGCAATGCTGGTCTTTTCATCAGGGTTTTTACCACCTTAATGATAATCAGTTAAAGGGATAGTGCACCCAAAAATTAAAATTCTGACATTTACTCACCCTCATAATGTTCCAAACCATATGATTTACTTTCTTTTTTCTGTTGGACATTAGACATGATGTTAGGTAACATGTTGGTCTTACTCACCTTTCACTTTTATTGAATCCCGTTTCCATACAATGAAAGTGAATGGTGACTGACACCTCTTTTTTGTGTTCCATGCATTTTCATTTTTTGGTGAACAATTCCTTTATGTGTTGAACAACAGAGCAACAAATTAACACCATGAGTTTGCAAGGAAGATTGTGAACAACCAGAGATGCTGAAGAGAAGAGAAATGTTTAAGAAACTGAAAACATATGTAATGGTGAATAAATAAAACAAAAGAATCCATTATACTTACAGTTCTCGCCAATCCATTATCTTTGTTCAGAGGTCATATCAGCAAAGGGGTGAGAAAAGCAGCTTTTTAACTTGTTCATTCCAGACCCTGGTAAGAGCACTCCACGGCTCCCAGCATGTGTGAGAGTGAGGCGGGTGTGGAGGGTATGACTGGGATGGAGGTGGCGGGTTAGAGGTGTCTGCTGTTGAACGTGGTGATGTGATTACTGTCACTGTCATCAGGGGTCCACTTCGTGCAAATTCCAATGAGCAAATGAGCAGAGGAAGTGGATACAGGTGCAAGGAGATGAGAGGCAGCAGGACGAGAAGCAGATGTCAGAAGCCCTCATGGCGACCCCATGAAAAAGTTTTTAGTTGTACGGCCATGTACGAAGCTCTCCTGCACCAAAGCATTTTCAGGAATGCCCTCTTTCCAAAGAGATTTCTGAAATGAGTCTTGGTCCAGGAGTTGGTGATAAAAATTCCCAAGTGAGATCCACACTTCCATTCACCTGTCGGAAACTGACAAGTTTGTAAACTCAGTGTGACCCTTGAACGACTTCCACTCTCTTCACTTCTTTCTCTTTTACACTGCTCAGCTTTTTATCCTCACTTGCACACTTCCACTCTCTTCATCTTTTTTTTTTCCCCTTTTTTTACACTTCTCTCCAAGACAGCCCTTGCTTCACCTCTGCATTGAGGCTGGGTGGGGGCACATCTTCCCTCTCCGCTGTGCAGCACTTCTTTCCTCTGTTCTGTCGTATTCCTCTCTGCCACTAGCTGAGGGATGACAGAACTCCCAGAGAAGGCAGTAGCAAAGGCAAATCCCCTGGGAGGAGGAAAGAGTTGATTCCTGCTTGTGCTGTTGCTGGGAAACCCTGGCAGAAGTCCAACGGTCCCCCTCTCCGTCTCCTCTCCACGTCTCTCTCAATCTGTGAGCCGCTCTCACCTTCTCCCTCTTGCTTTTCCGCACTCACTCTCTCTCTCCTCAGCCCAGCCCCCTTTCTATTCCCCTCCCAGACACTGTGTCAGTACACAGATGCTGCGCAAAGCGTCACTGGTAGGGAGCATGCTCCACACACTTGCATGTGCATGCACACACACACTCTTTCAATCACACGAACACACTTCACTGATGTGCAAAGCATGCACTTTCACACACAATCACATCACATGGCATGAATAGTTCATGAGTGCAGAGGAGCCCCCTTTTCTCATTCTGCTGGACTTCAAAGAGACTGGATAAGTGTGTGAGAAATGTGTGTGTGTGCTAAAACAAAAGCAAGGAAACGGTATTATGTTTATAATGAGTATCTCCCTATCTCTCCGTGCACATTTACATGTGTCAATCGATTTCCAATCATAAACAAACAACAAAAGACCAAAGAGCTTAGATAAACCTATAGATAACACAGGGTATAGTCTAGAATAGACTGAAAAATTAAGGAGGGTTGAGATGTGTGATTAGCAGAATACAAATAAGGGCTGCTTGGATGGACAGAGGGATTATTAGAGAGGGATGGATGGCACAGCTGATGGATAAATCAATGAACCAAGATAAAACAAACAAAGAGTATACGAATGCTGAAGGAACAGGTGAGCTGCAAGATGTTAATGAGGACATTAGTCCTCAAGCAAAGATACAGACCTCCACTGCTTTCACTAACAGGCAGAAAACAATGGAGTTAACTATTAACCATTCGGACCCTGGCTTTAGCTGCTCAGGAAAATGCATAGTGCCAATTTACATGAAATATGTATGTGTGTGAGTATGTGTGTCTTTGGTATGATGAATTGGTATAAGAGATGAAACAAAAGAAGAGAGATGTTCTGTAGTCTGGCAAAAAGTATGACATATAGCCCCGCAATACTGTTGGCAGACTTAATCTGATAGCTGTGTCCAGTAGATTCACCTGCTCTGAATCACCATTCCCTCAGTAAAACATAATACACCCATTGGTCAATCTGACAATGCAATAAGCTCAGATAGTTCTATCTATTTGCAGGTGACAGTTTGTTTCAGTGTCTTTCTAAACTCCAAACACTTCTTTCCAAAAATTATCAAACCAGCATAAACCAGCCTGGACCAGCATGGGACTTCATCCTTGTCTAAACTGATCTTTACAGTCGGGAATCCACTGTTTCTTGTAGCTTTCTTACCTTATTTTTTATGAAAGAAAAAAGTGCAAAAAAATTGGCATCTAAACAATTGGCATCTTGCCTATTGGATCCCTGTCCATCTTTGCCAGATAGCAAGAGTCATCCTTCCAACCTGATAGTCATTAGTAGAGACAGCCTTAAGGTTATTCAAGGACAATTTGTCACCAACCTCTATAATCCCCTTTGCAGCCTTTGGCTTGAAGCTCATTAAGTGACTAGAGGTCTAACTTCCTTATTTTTCCTCCCTTTAAACCTCCCCCTTATTCCGTATTCTTTGGGCTCCTTGGATCAGATAACCATTTAGTAAAATGCTGTGCAATCTATGGCAGCTGATAAACTACCTATCCTGTCTAGCTCTGACCACTGAAAACTCAGGTGTTCTTATTTGTGCCAAGCAGTTAGAGGTGTCTGCAGCTGAAAGTGTAGAAAAATGGTCTCACTCTGACCCAAAACATTGTTGACCCTCAAACAGGTTAGCAGCATCATAGGCTTACAGTTGACTTAAGCACTAAGCTGAAGGGTTAAGGCCCCGATAAACTTCCGGAGAAATTCTTCTTTGTTTAGGGGAAAAAGTAGTTTGAAACAGCCAAGCAACGGTATACTGTTTGCGAACATTCAGACACCCGCCACACCGTTGTGGTAGGTGTTTAGAAGTACATTTAAATATGAGGATGCTTAAGAATACAGTACATGTAAAAACTTAACTAATGTGACATTATAATGTGTAATATAGTTATTAAAATGTGAAAATAAGTAATATACTGTATATGCAGTAGATCATGTGTAATTTGTCTTGTATACATTCTGAATTCATGTAGCTACAGTATTTAGCTAACATGCTCTATGTGGCCATAATATGCAATGATTAAATCAAATCAAATGACTTTTATTGTGATTTGATTTGATTACACTCTGTTATTGTAATTTTATGATGACAGTGATACTACTGCAAAGATGGGTGTATAAAAGAGTGTTAATGCACAAAATACAGACAAAAGAATGACGATGAAAGAGGCATATCTTACTTTGGGCAAATGTGTGAATGGCTTTCACTGCAGATAGCACATGAGTGAATGGGCACTTGGGAGTATTTGAGTAGATTTAATTTGTTTTGTAGACGAATTAAACAAAAACAAAACAAAAAAATTGCATGACATGGTCTTGGAAAATGCGAATGATAATACAGATGAAGATACATTTGCACCAGATTGCTAATACATGGTGGTGCATTTCAACTGATTTTAATTGACTGAATGGGAATTAGATGTCGAACTCCAAGCAGGTGGCCACATCTACCGACGACCTGGACCAATGGCTGTAACAAGGTGTTTAGCTGCCGATAAAGTCGGCGTCTCACTAGCTGATTTTTTCAATTATTTTCAGGTGTGAGCTTCATTAACATAATCACCGTCCAGGCAGAGTAAGACTTTTTTTCACTTAACTTTCGGGACTCCCTACTGAGTTAATGACTTCAAGAACTGAAGAAAAAAAAAAAGAAAACATTCGTTTTGTTTGAAATAATTGTTCTGTCACTGAGGTGGGGTTTTGTGTTCTCCTCAAGTGACCAATGAGTTTCTTCTTTTACTGAAGAATGGACAAGATGTCAAGTGGATCTGAACTTTTATTTATCGCATTCAGCTGCATATCATCATAAACGCTGATTGAAATCCATAGTGATTCTTTCACCAAGTGGTTCCCTATCTGTCACTCACTCGACGTTGGTGTCGATGTAGTGACACTAGGGGTCACTCTTGGGAGCCCGAGACACCTCTGGTCTTTGATAAAAGGCCAACGAAAATTGGCGAGTGGTATTTGCATGCCACTCCCAACGGACATACAGGTATAAAAGGAGCTGGTATGCAACCACTCATTCTGATTTTCTCTTCGGAGCCGAACGGTCATGCTCATTGAGCTGAATAGCACTGTTCATTCACCTCTGCTGGGTCTGACGGCGCATTTCAGCGGCTTCTCCCTCCTCTGCACTGGTGCACTGCAGAGAACACCCCTGGGTGCTTCGGCAGAAAAACTAGAGAGTATATTTTCTGAAAGAGCGTTTTTCCCGTCTAAAAGAGTTTATTTCTCTAAAAGAGCGCATACACGGAATGTCTTTTTAAAGACGCGTCTTTCTAAAGATGCCTTTCCGATCGTGTGTTATTCCTGGTTGCGGTCGTCACCATGACTACCGTCCGGGGGCTTTTTCTTGCAGGATTGGCGCTCCAGTGGTGCCCTTTCTGCCCCTGAGTGCCCAGCTGTGGCATGCAGCTGCCCCCGATGTGGCAGCCTCCATGGGTTACGAGGACAGGCCTCTTCCTCCCTCGTCTCAGGCTGTTCCGGGGGTGGTCACAAGGAGCCAGGTAAGTGCTTCAATGTCCCTAGACTCAGCACGGCCACGACGTGCTGTGGCACCTCGCGCTCCACCCCGCCGCGAGGCCCCACCTGCCAGTACGTCCGACGACGTTGTCCCCTTGGTCCCCCTCGCGTGGAATTTGGACGCATGGCTTGCGCTTTCCAATCCATCGCGGTGGCTGGTCCAGACCGTCCGACTCGGCTACGTGATTCAGTTCGCCAGGCGCCTGCCCAGGTTCAGCGGTATTCACTTCACCTCAAGGGCGAAAACGCTGTCACCCTGCGTGCGGAGATCGCTACCCTCCTACGAAAGGGCGCGATAGAACCTGTCCCTCCAGCCGAGATGAAGAAAGGGTTTTACAGCCCCTACTTCATCGTACCGAAAAAAGGCGGTGGCTTGCGGCCAATCTTGGACCTGCGAGTACTGAACCGGGCTTTACACAGACTCCCGTTCAAGATGCTGACGCAAAGACGCATTCTAGCGAGCGTCTGGCATCAAGATTGGTTCGCGGCGGTAGACCTGAAGGATGCGTACTTTCACATCTCGATCCTTCCTCAACACAGACCCTTCCTGTGGTTCACGTTCAAGGGTCAGGCGTATCAGTACAAAGTCCTCCCTTTCGGCCTGTCCCTGTCTCCTTGCGTCTTTACGAAGATCGCAGAGGCTGCCCTTGCCCCGTTAAGGGAGGTGTGCATTCACATTCTCAACTATCTCAACGACTGTCTAATCTTAGCTCACTCTCGAGACGTGTAATGCGCACACAGGGACCTGGTGCTCTCACACCTCAGCCGACTAGGGCTTCGGGTCAACTGGGAAAAGAGCAAGCTCCTCCCGGTTCAGAGCACCTCTTTTCTCAGTTTGGAGTTGGACTCAGTCTCCTTGACGGCGCGCCTTATGAATGAGCGCGCCCAGTCGTGCTGGCCTGTTTGAAGGCGTTCAAACAGAAAACAGCGGTTCCACTGAAACTTTTTCAGAGGCTCCTGGGCATATGGCATCCTCGGCGGTGGCCACCCTGCTCGGGTTGATGCATATGAGGCCGCTTCAGCACTGGCTCCAGACTCGAGTCCCGAGACGGGCATGGCGCCACGGGACACACCGTGTGGCCATTACATCGGTCTGTCACCATCTTTTCAGCCCTTGGACCGACCTCTCGTTTCTACGAGCAGGTGTTCCCCTAGAACTGGTCTCCAGGCGCGTCGTGGTCAGACGCCTCCAAAACGGGCTGGGGCGCTGTTTGCAACGAGCATGAAGCCGCCAGCCTCTGGATGGGTCCGCGACTGCGTTAGCACATCAACTGCCTCGAGTTACTGGCAATTCTGCTCTTCCTGTGGAGGTTCCGGCCGTTGATCCAGGGCAAGCACGTGCTAGTTCGGATGGACAGCACTGCAGCAGTAGCATATTTCAACCGCCAAGGCGGTCTGCGCTCTCGCTGTATGTCATAACTCGCCCGCTGTCTCCTCCTCCGGAGTCGGCAGAACCTCAAGTCACTCACATCCCGGGCAACCTCAACACTACAGCGGACGTGCTGTCACGGCAGGTTTCCCACAGGGGAGAGTGGAGACTCCACCCTCAGGTGGTCCAGCTGATTTGGAGTCGATTCAGTCGGGCACAGGTGGACCTGTTCGCCTCCCAAGAGTCCTCCCACTGTCCGCACTGGTACGCCCTCACCGAGGCTCCCCTCGGCATAGACACGCTGGCACACAGCTGGCCCCCTGGCATTCGCAAGTATACGTTTCCCCCAGTGAGCCTGCTTGCACAGACCCTGTGCAAGGTCAGGGAGGATGAGGAGCAGGTCATACTGGTAGCACCCTACTGGCCCACCCAGACATGGTTCTCAGACCTCATGCTCCTCGCGACAGCTCCCCCCTGGCGAATTTCTCAGGGACAGGGAACCCTCTGGCACCCACGCCCAGACCTCTGGAATCTCCATGTCTGGTCCCTGGACGGGACGCAGAAGACCTAAGTGGCCTACCACCAGCGGTGGTAGACACGATCACTCAGGCTAGGGCCCCCTCTACGAGGCGCCTGTATGCCTTTAAGTGGCGTCTATTCGCTAAGTGGTGTTCTTCTCGACACGAAGACCCCCAGAGATGCGCAATCGGATCAGTGCTTTCCTTCTTGCAGGAGAAGCTGGAAGGGAGGCTGTCCCCTTCCACTTTGAAGGTGTACGTTGCTACCATAGCAGCACACCATGACGCAGTTGACGGTAAGTCCTTAGGGAAGCACGACCTGATCATCAGGTTCCTAACAGGCACCAGGAGGCTGAATCCCTCCAGACCACGCCTCGTTCCCTCATGGGATCTCTCCGTAGTCCTTCAGGGTCTACAGAGAGCCCCCTTTGAGCCTTTGCAGTCAGCCGAGCTTAAGGCATTCTCCTTGAAGACTGCCCTCCTGACTGCGCTCACTTCCATCAAGAGGGTAGGTGACCTGCAAGCGATCTCTGTCAGCGAAACATGCCTGGAGTTCGGTCCGGGCTATTCTCACGTGATCCTGAGACCCCGACCGGGCTATGTGCCCAAGGTTCCCACCACCCCTTTTAGGGACCAGGTGGTGAACCTGCAAGTGCTCCCCCAGGAGGAGGCAGACCCAGCCCTGTCGTTGCTGTGTCCGGTGCGCGCTTTACGCATCTATTTGGATCGCACACAATGCTTTAGAGTCTCTGAGCAGCTCTTTGTCTGCTTTGGTGCACAGCGGAAAGGAAGTGCTGTCTCCAAGCAGAGGATCGCCCACTGGCTCGTTGATGCCATATCCATGGCATATCTCGCCCAAAACATGCCGCCCCCGGTAGGGCTATGAGCCCATTCTACCCGTGGTGTAGCGGCTTCTTGGGCCCTGGCCAAGGTTCCTCTCTAACAGACATTTGCAGAGCAGTGGGCTGGGCAACACCCAACACCTTTGCAAGGTTCTACAACCTCCGGGTGGAACCTGTTTCACCCCAGGTAGTGGCACGCAACACAAGCGGATAAGCCCGGGATAGCCGGCCGGGTGTATCGCTTGCACATGGCGCCTTCCACCTAACTTTGAGCTGAAGACGTGCACCGTTAATTCCCAGTAGTGTTCAAAAAATTTTGTTCCCTGGTTGACTTCCTCTGAGTCCTGTGGCAGTCGAATGTTCGGAGAGACTCACTGCCAGCCCAGTACATGCGCTAACTAAGAGCCCTGTTCTGGGGTAGGTGCTCCGCATGTGGTGGTTCCCTGTAAGGCTAAACCCCATGTGATCTATATCTTCCGCTAGTTCGTTTCCCTGCTGGCAAACTGCGTCTTCCTTGGGCAGAGCCCCTCTGCCCCAGTCTCCATGTTTGTAGTAACTCCTCCCCATTGGGCAGGATCTACCTTGAAGGCTCTCCACATGGTTGGAAAGACCATGTGACGTATTTTTCCACTTAAATATCCCCCCCTCTCTTGGGGCGAGGTGTGGTCTCCGCGGTGTCCTAGACCTGGTGGCCCAGTCGGATAATCCCCCTTCTTTTTAGGGAGTGGAAAAAGAGAAGGGGAAAAGAGGTCACGACTGGGTTAAGCCTGTCTCTATCTTTGGGTAGTCGACTTGTCCCCAAAAAGGGCCGTTCGACACTCATAACTGTGTTGGGGGAGGTTACGTGTCAACCTGGTGTGCTGGCTATGAGGCACACAGCAAGTCTGCCCACCACACACCGCCAGTTCACGTAACACCGTTCAGCCTTGTGGCGTTTTGTATAGGGACCCCTAGAGTCACTACATCGACACCAACGTCGAGTGAGTGACAGATAGGGAACGTCATGGTTACTGGTGTAACCTCCGTACCCTGATGGAGGGAACGAGACGTTGGTCCCTCCTGCCACAACGTTGAACTACCCGTTGAAATGGCCGGACCTTATATTGTCTCCTCGGCGTAAAACCTGAATGAGTGGTTGCATACCAGCTCCTTTTATACCCGTATGTCCGGGGGAGTGGCATGCAAATACCACTCGCCAATTTTCATTGGCCTTTTATCAAAGACCAGAGGTGTCTCGGGGTCCCAAGAGTGACCCCTTGTGTCACTACATCGACACCAACGTCTCATTCCCTCCATCAGGGAACGGAGGTTACACCAGTAACCATGACGTTTTCCAGCCCTTTTTTCCTACACAAAAATGACACCAGAAAGCCAGAGCCACAACAGTCTGTTTTTACTGAACAAAATTTATTTTACTCACTGAAAGGTGCATATGGACATACGCGACTCGAGGGGATAAATACACAATCACGAACTTTCACAAGGTCTTCAAGATCGCATCTCTCATTTTAATAGCAGCAGAACAGACACAGGTAGGATGGCTTCAGCAACTTTTTGACCGACAAAAATGTGGCTTTACTCTTTTCTTTACTTTTCTGTTTGTATGTGTGTGCAAGTGTGCAGTGCGAGAGGGAGAGAGAGAAAGAGCCCTTGAACGTGAGAACAGGTACTTTTCAATGCAAAAATAATGCGAAAGCAACTAATGACGGGACCAAATAGCCACAACTATCATTTTATAACTTAGGTGTGTTTTAAATTGTAATCAAAGCACTCACCGTGCTCTCCCAGCTAATTAGTTGTTAAGACCTATGTATCAATATGAAAATGCAAAAAGGTCTGCACTCTAAAAATACTTTTATTAGGTTCAAGCAGGAGATAAAAATAGTACAAACGTTTTGGCTGTCTGCTTTCGTCATTGTAACAATTCACTTGTTCTCAATAGTTATATAGAAAGAGCACGCTACATATCTTCAGGTGATCATAATCAAACAATCAAACAATCAATCCACAGACTCCAGTTCAACTCCATATGGAACAATAAATAATAAATGAAAATAATGATGGGAACAATAACACATCAGGCAATAATGCCGTTCATAAACATCGTGCCCAGAAAGAAAAAAATATTTAAAAAATTAAAAATTAAAAAATAAAAAAAAATATGAAAGATCAAAATCTTCATTTAAACCCAAAGGAGACATAGTCTGTAAATGAAACATCCAAAATGCCTCTCTTTGTAAAAGTTTTTTATCGCTATCTCCACCATGGCGAGAATTCATGACTTTCTCAATGCCTATACATTTAAGTTGTTCGATATTGTGATTAGACTCAATAAAGTGTCTAGCAATCGGAGAGGTAACGCCATGTCTGCGAATGGCTGATTTGTTCACTCACTCTAATCTTCAAAGGTCTCTATGTTTTTCAAACGTATATCAATAGACATGAACATTGGAGTAGGTAAATCACATTCTTACTCGAGCATGTTATAATATGATTTAATATGGTATACTTTTTTTGTGGAAGAACACGTGACATTTTTACATTGTAATATAGAAGAACATGATGTGCAATTCTGACATGGAAAACAACCTTGTATGTATGCTTTTTTGTCATCACGCATGACATCTGATCTGACTAGCATATTCGTCAAGCTTTGAGATCTTTTGTAAGTAAACATTGGAGGATATTTGAAAATGTCTTTTAATGAAGAATCTGAAACTAAAATGAACCAATATTTGTTAACAATAGATTTGATCTGGTAACTATTTTTCGTATAGTTAAGAATATAGTTTACTGAAAATTTATTTTTTTTGTTTTCTTTGATCGTTATTTAGTAACTGAAATGTTTTAGATTTTTTTACATAATCAAACGCTGATTGAAACCAAGTCCGTGTGTTTTAAATTGTAACTTTGTGAAAGTCATATAAACCTATAAAGAAAATGCAACAATGTAACTTTTTCATCCCGTTTTGGCACAAATCAAGCAAGCAAAAGGTCTGAAAATGTCCTAAATCACTCTACTGCAATTGCAATTTTACTCATGTTGTTATTTCAGCATGCTTTATGTGACAGGGATCAGAGAGAGAGAGTTGGGGTTAGTCATTATGTGTCACCCCTCCATCATTTTGTATTGGCAAGTGTGTTATACCTGCGATTGAAAAGTGCGAGATCTTTGTAAACGGTCTGCAAGTGTGAAAGCCTTGGCCAAAATCAAGTTGTTTGGAGTCTACAAGTGTGGTGCTGACTAGTGAAGATTTCCTAAAAGTTTGCCCAGGGTAGCTGTTATGAACCACCGAAATGAACTCAAAAACACCTTTTTGGCCAGATTTTGTTTTAAAGGCTGTCAACTTCGATTTTGTATGAAGTATATCGGGGTCTCAAGAGGTGTTTGCAGCTGAAATGGAGTTTTCCAAACTAAGTTCGGGAGGAGCTAGTTCATTTAATCCAACCAACCACATCGCTAGAGTAAGTGTATATAAACAGCTGCTTACCTCTATACTGCGACGATTCTTCTGGCATCCCTCCACCACCCCAACTCCTCCCATCTATTCATTAATAACTCAACAATTCCAGGAGGGTATTCAAGCTCGGGTCAGGTCTCGAGCCTCAAGCTCTCCGCCAGTGACAGCGAGCCAAAACACGTTTACAATGTGCTCTTCAGGATTACATTAACATGCAAACTACTGAAAGGGAAGAAGCGGGTTCTCAGAGCTCAAGCCATTTGTGTAGATTCACAATTATTCAAGCTTAAAATTACCTCTACACATATGATGTGACCGAAACGTGTTTTGCAAGCTATGGTAGTGAGCAGGATTTTTTCTTTTGTCTTGATAACCTATGGTCTCATAGTGAAAATGTGACTCAACATACATTTTTGCAAAACTTGTTATACGTACATGTCTCCAGGTCCAATTCCCTGCACTACAACAACTGTGTGTCTTATTCACTTTCACCCAAATCATGAATTTAATGGCTGATTAAATGCTATTTTATGATATCGACACATACTTTTACTACTTTTACTCAAACGCATCTTTTGAAAAACTATACTTTTTAATGCTTGTATCACAGACCCACCTACATACTGTGTATAAACTTTCTATTCTTATATGTTCTAACATAAATAACTTATGCGGTAGCTCACCTAATAGAGCATTGGACTTCGAGTCAGAGGACTGTGGTTAAAATCCAGCCATGAACTCAAGCTGGCATGTGACACAACAGAGACATAGAACTGGCAGGAAATGATGTGGTTGTTCATAAAATTTGCTTTTTCATTTTGCTTTTGCATTTTAAAACAATACTTGTTAGGTTTGGGAGTTGATAAGTTAAGGATGTCTTTTTTAACTTCTCATATATATTTTAAAACACTATTGGTTAGGTTCAGCCAAAGATTTTAGGTTAGGGAGGTATGTTTTAAATGTTTTTACATCTAAAATTCTCCTTAAAAAAGCATCTGAATACAACACCATTTTACTTGCTTTTGGCGCCTCCAGCTGGACATTTCACTGGAAAACTGTGATAAACAGTAGAGGTCGACTGATAGTGGGTTTTGCCAATACCGATAACTAAGGTGGGAAAACATACCGATAGCCGATTAATCGGCCGATAGTTTTAAAAATGTAAAATTTGAATAAAAACTATACACACAATGTACAATAGTGCTGAACTTTAGCATTACTTTCCATGGTGATACTTCAATAAATTTCTCCCACACTGGTACCTTCTTCAAAACCTTTGCCATCTGAAATTAATTAAAATATTAATTAAAATATTACAGTTCAAATGTGTTTGTTGTTCAGTAGTAACATAAAACACTGCCTTACAAAACCTAATAGCAACTGAATGCTTCATCACTTCAGACAATATTTATTATTTTATTTTATTGTCATTTTAAATCTATAAATGATGTACAAGAAAGGGATAGAGTAAAAGGGATCGAAAAAATATATAAACTCAAGTCTTGTCTATTTAAAGGTAATTTTAGAATGGCATTTTCTATATCATATATCCAAGTGCCCTCACATGAACACATTGTATTATATGTAGGGCTTTACTGGTTGTTTAGATCAGTGTTACTATCAGAAATAATTGGTAATTATTTCTGTAGTTATTAATCAATATTTAAATTAATTAATTGGACCTAACTCATTAAAACCTCATATGGGACTCCAGTAAATGTAGTGTGCTACGTTTAGGAGCAAGTTTGGTTATTAGCAATAATTAATAATTATCAAAGATAATTATTAATTACAAAAATCAATAGAACATTGATGAAAATCAATGTTAGCTTTTTTTTAATCCTTTAAAATCAACACTTATCAAAGATAATCGTTAATTGTTAACATCGATGAAACATTAATTACAATTAATACTAGCTTATTGATCATTCAAATTCAATCAAAAATAATTATCAATTATTAAAAATCAATAGAATATTAATAAGGATTAACATTGACGGGGCACCACCCTGGAATCAGGGACTAATAACCGAATATTAAAACAGTCTCAATATTAGATTGTTTTCTTAGGAAAATCGACAACCGAAGAATATCGATTTTCGGGAAAAAAACAATGAATGAAGGTTTGAATCCGAGCACTGACATCCCGTCAGCATGACACAGGTGTATGCAAAACAAACCAAAACACTTCTCTTTGTAATATAAACAAAGTTTATTTATGCAGTAATATCAATTAATAATTAATACAATGCAGTCAGTAAACTTCCGACTTACAACTACAAACTAAACAGTGACATGATTAGATATGGAAATAAAATAATCCTATAACACATAAGGTGTGTGTGTGTCAGTGTGGTTAGTGAGAGAGAGATATGATTAAGTGACAGCCCGAAAGCTGATTTCACGATAGCTGGAGATAAAGCAGCCGTGTTCATCACCCAGAGACGCGGTTTTACGAGTGGGGCTCGTAAAAGTCCCTTGTTATTTGACTCTTTAATTAATTTAATTAATTTTAATTAATTAATTTCTTTATTCATCACACATTATACATTTGCACATATACAGTGAAATTCTTCTTTTTTTTTCACATATCCCAGCTAGGCTGGGGTCAGAGTGCAGGGTCAGCCATGATACAGTGCCCCTGGAGCAGATAGGGTCAAGGGCCTTGCTCAAGGTGCCCAACAGTGGCATCTTGGCAGTGCTGGGGCTTGAACCCCCGACCTTCTGATCAGTAACCCAGAGCCTTAACCGCTGAGCTACCACTGCCCCAACGGATGAACTCAGTTGCTGTCTCACCCGCGATGGCGAAAATGCACAACAGTCCAATTTGGTTGGACCACAATACAGCAAAACAAATTCGTGATAATTAATACCCTGAGTATTAATAATGAGCGGACATGGCGGTCCGTAAACTGTACAAACAAAAACCTTGAAACACAAGAATAACACACTATAATATTCTATCTCTGCCCAGACATAACCTCTTACTTGAATCACATGAGGGCACAGGTAGAATGTGTTTTCCTCCGTCCTTTAACTTTGACCCGGTTCCTTGAGGCTCGGGTGATGACGGGGGCCGTTTCCTCGCGCTGTCGGCGGGCGGTACGGCTGTTGATTCTCGGCGGGCTGGCGGAGAACTCAGAAATGTCGACTTGATTGAAGATGGAAGAGAAATCTTTAATCTCTTCACTTCTGTAGGCCAACGGATGAAGATGCGAATTGCTCGGCGGTCTCCTTCGGATCCGTTAGAGTGTTCGGTTGAACACAGAGTAATCTCAACTCGTCCAGCGAGATGGAGATTGTATGGCTACAGTTTCAAGTCGGACATTACTTCCTTAAGCCACGAGGTTGCACCGGAGAGCAGCAAAAAGCTACGTCCGTATTTGGTGAACGAAGTCGCTGGAAGCAACTTTGGAAGCATTTCAGAATTATTTGAAGTCCTGATGATGTCATGTTTGAGGGACGTTCTGTGGTGTGCCTCATCCAATAGGAGTTGAGAGCTCAATCCTTTAGAGGGCAAGGCTTCATGGATCTGTAGTCTGTTTTGGACTCCCTTTGTTTGATTTTGGCGCGATTTTTATCAGTACAACATCTGACTTAGAAGGTGGGGGCTTGAGTTATGTTTTTATGACTGTTAGGCCTGCCTTTGTCTTCTATCTGAACACATGAGGCCCAACATATATAACATCTCATGAATATCAAATTTATTTCAGACGAATGTATTTTACCATTGTGGCAGCGGGGGCATGGTCAAGCATCTATCCGGAGAGAGAGAAAGCGGTAAGGGCGCTTACACCTGAGCTAAATTATGTCTAACACCTGTCTCTAATTTCAGTGAGCACGGGGAGAGCGGCATAAATAGAGCCAGACCGCAAGTAGACGGGAGAGAGAGCCTGGGCACCAGAGACCCTATTGTGAAGTCAGGAGTTTATTATTGCGTAGCTGAGAGTTTATTTTTTTAAAGTAGGTTGTTTACTTTGAGAGTGAATTAATGAACATTGGGAAAGCCCTGAAAGAGTGTATTTTGAAGAGTGCCTCCACAACACTGCGTGCTGAGATGTTGCGAAGAGACACGGCTTCCGGATATCGCGTTGCATAGTCCAATAGGACCAATACAAAGCGATGTCCGCGTGCTGACTGTTCTAATGGCCCGATGAGGTCCATTCCAATTCTCTCAAAGGGGACCTCGATCAAAGGGAGAGGGTGCAATGGCGCTTTTGGGGTGGCCGGTGGGTTAACCAGTTGGCATTCGCGGAAAGCCGCACACCACCTGCGGACATTGCCGCCAATGCCCGGCCAATAGAAACGGGCTATTAGACGGTTCAGTGTTTTCCTTTCTCCTAGGTGACCCGCCATGGGATTATAATGAGCCGCCTGGAATACCATTTCCCGACGGCTCCTTGGAATCAAAAGTTGGGTTGTATCCTCTTTGGTCCGAGTGTCCTGTGTCACTCGATATAACCGCTCATTTATAATTGCAAAATAGGGGTATGAAAGGGCGATGTCAGGCTGGAGTCGTTGACCATCGATAACTCTCACTTGGTCAAAGGCGTGTTTGAGGGTTTCGTCTCGCGACTGCTCCAAAGGAAAATCCCCCTCAGGGAATTCCCTGAGAAGGGGAGGGGCTGCAGCCTCTCCCCTTCTCTCATCATTATGACATGGAGCTGTCGAGGACGGCCCCGGCTCCGCCTCCCCTGCCAGAGCATCGCACATTGCACATCTCCCTAACTTTATACAGGACCCATCCGCGCAAATTCCCTTTAATAAAGCTCTAAAGTCAGGCCAATCAGTCCCCAAAATCAGCGGATGGGTGAGGCGGGAACTAACCGCGGCCTCCACTCTATGCTTTTTCCCCCAGAATTTAATCGTCAGGGTCACCACCGGATACTTGTGAATATCCCTGTGTACACATTTCACCTTCACCGTTTTAGTTGTGACCAATGCCTCGGGTTGAACCAAGTGTTGGTGGATAGTGGTTTGATTACACCCAGTGTCCACCAACGCTTGGTGAGTACCCCCCTTGACACTTAACGGTATCCGGTACGCTCCGGCCCGGTCGGGGGCAGCCTGTGGGAGGTCAGAGACCCGCACCACCGTCCCCAGCTCCATCAGAGGGCACTGATCTCGGAAGTGGCCCGGGTCTCCGCACCTCCGGCAGGCCAGCCCAGGCGCTATGTCTGCACTTGCGTCGGCGGGCGCCCCCCCCTGAGGGGGAGAGCCGCGGGGCATTGGAACAGAGGAAGCTGTCGCCTCCCACACCTGGGGAACTGGTCTCCGTGGCTGAAGACCTCTTCGTCCGTGTGGGGTAGGAACAGGACCTGGAGAGAGAGCAGAACGAGAGGAGATAGGGGAGGGGAATGAGACAGGGGGAAGAGAGAGAGAGAGGGAGGGCTCTTCCGCCCTCAGGATCGCTGCCATGTGGTCCTCCGCAAGCCAGATAGCTTCCTCCAGCGACGCCGGGCGGTGGCACTGGACCCACTCCGCCGTCCCTTTTGGCAGTTGATGTGTTAATTGCTCCAGTACCACCTGGTCGATGATCACGTCGACGCCGCGGTCCCCCGCTAGCAACCATCTTTGGCAGGCGTCGCGGAGCCGTTGGGCAAAGGCAAACGGGCGGTCGGAGTTCTCCAACTTCAGGCTCCGGAAGAGCTGACGACTTTCTTCCGGACTCCGACCAACCCGTTGCAGGATGGCTTTTTTTAAGTCTCCGTAGGCCAGGAGGCTCATCGCTGGTAGTTGTTGAGCCGCAAGCTGGGCTTCCCCGGACAGTAGCAGAATGAGTCGGGCCGCCCACTGGTCGAGCGGCCAGCCCCAGATCTCAGCGGTGCGTTCAAAGAGATCCAGGAACGCCTCTGGGTCGTCTACCACCCCCATCTTTTGTAACGCAGGCGGGGGTAACGGCGTGTGGGTGTCCGGGGTCGCAGCTGGGGATGCCTCCTGGCTGAGAAGGCTCCGGATCGCCTGTCGGTCCTCTGCTTGAGCGTGCATGAGCTGCACAAACCGGCGGTCTTGATCTTGCTGAAGCTCAAGCAGGGATTGCTGGTGGCTCCGATGTAGGCCAGCAAGGGCCTGGAGGATCTCCGCCAACTTGGAGGACTCTATGGGGCGACTTCCATCCATCTTTAACCAAACTTCAGTTCCCGGGTTTCGGCACCAGTGTAAAGAGGAGGCGAGAAGCAGCTTTCCTGGTTCAGGTAAGTGTTTTATTCTCCTTACTGCAGCAAATACACTCTTTCAGGGCTTTCCCAATGTTCATTAATTCACTCTCAAAGTAAACAAACTACTTTAAAAAAATAAACTCTCAGCTACGCAATAATAAACTCCTGACTTCACAATAGGGTCTCTGGTGCCCAGGCTCTCTCTCCTGTCTACTTGCGGTCTGGCTCTATTTATGCCGCTCTCCCCGTGCTCACTGAAATTAGAGACAGGTGTTAGACATAATTTAGCTCAGGTGTAAGCGCCCTTACCACTTTCTCTCTCTCCGGAGAGATGCTTGACCACGCCCCCGCTGCCACAACCATGATCTTAAGTTTTTTGTCCATAACTACATCATAACATTAGAAAGTTTAGACAGATGTTAATTTTGTCAGAACTGAGAAAAAAAGTTAAACTTTAAACAAACTTTATAGTCAAAAAAAAAACAAAAAAACAACAACTATAAAACAGAAAACTATAAAACTGTTCTTGCGTGTGTGGATTTACACAATAAACCGTGATCGCACATTGTCTTCTGAACCAAACAAACAACTGAGCAAAACTCAGGCAGCATATTCATAAAAGGTTGCCATTAATGATTAATTTATAACTGATAAATAACTTATAAATTCACTTAGGGAAAAAAAAAAAAAAAAAACAATGGATATGCACAAATTCAAAAGTGACTTTTTATTCAAAACAGCGTATTAAGAGGAAAGGTAAGCAGTTTCCATCCTTGACTTTGGAACATTGTTCTAACCATTCAAACAGCTAATGTCCATTTGCCTGTCCTCTCCACCTTGTCAGGGCATTGCAATTCTCCTGTGCAGCAATTAGTTATAAACAAATTTATTAACAAACCACCTTTGGTTAACTTAAATGACAATGATTTATTGTACAATGACAATAATAATAATGTGCATTGTATACATACCATGGCTTTTCTCTGTCCACGTGGAGTCATTGATTGTTTTTATTTAACCTCTAGAGGGTGTTGTTGAACCAAGGAGTTCAGACTGTAGAACCCATCAGCACTGGCCATGGAAAAATGAAACTAAAAATAACTATTGGAAACTATCGGAGTTGATTTTTTCCGATAGCCGATAGTTAAAAATGCAACTATTGGCCCCGATTAATCGGTAAATCCTATGTATCGGTCAACCTCTATTATACAGCACGTACATTTTTAACTGCAAAAATGTTGTCATGTTCATGTAAATTTAATGAAATCAGGCTGATTTGTTTTCAAGTTTACCTGATCACTGGATATCTTACATGCAAGATACAGAAACATAATGACAATGTTACTCAACTTTTCTTGATTTATTGCTTCATACTGTAAGTGTTTGGTATTCTCTCACAAGCAATGTGACTCTGGACAGGCTAATCCGCTATGCTGTTTCTTTCCTTTTAATTGTAGCAAACATATTGAGGGCTGAGGTCTTAAATTATGAAAAGACAGTCTTCTTCCTCTGTCATGGCATGTAGAATCTCTTTCATTTGAACTCTATTCCCTGGTTAGAAACAGCATAAGGCCACTGATTCATATATGAGATACCAATGAGAAGATACAATGCCTATGGCTAGAAAAAGATCAGCTTAATGGGCACTGGAGCTCAATAATTATTGCAAAATCTAAATGGTGCACCTAAAACACCATGACATCTCTCAACACCTTCTTTTGTTTGCCGGCACCTGTGTTACCTGTTAAGCAGCTATGTTTTCACTGGCTCAACTCTTTGTCCTTATGTTGTGTGACAGCTGCTTTGAGCTGCTGTCATTACTGAATTTTGCTTCATGCATTATGTGCTTGGTCTCTTTTTCCTGAGGGACACAGGAGTTTTGTCATGTAGAGCCAGGGGGTATTGCCACAAATGCTGGGGCAGCTCTCTTAACAGCATGCTAGCATGTCTGAGGTTGTTAGCGACTATTAGCACATACAGTATTGTTTAGATTCAGCCTGGCAGAACAAACACTGATTCTATTGCCAACAGAGGGTGATTGTAAAGAAAGGTTACAAAGAGAAGCCAGGAGCTAATTTTGATCAAACGTTTACATTCAATATTGTGGCCACCAACAGGTTGAGCAGTTGTTGATGGTATTGGGAACTGCTGGGGCTCAGCTACGTGAAGTACAAGGCAGCTCCTCTACTGATTGAACCCTGAATCTCCTGTTTTCCCCTCAGACGTAATGTGAAAGAGAAGGGGGGATTCAAACAGTGGGACAGAGGCACAACCCCCCCATTCTCTTTCAAAGGAACTCTGCCCGACTGGAAAACATCAAATGTGCCAGCACTGAGACTCAAGGATCTCCACAAAATCAGTCAATTTCAGTCTGCCATGTGATCCTTTATTGTTTTTCTCCCTTTTCAACCCTTTCGAATGAAGCTCCATCTAATGTACTTATGTTTTTTCATGCTTCTAACCTCTTAAAAGAGGTTAAAATGCAAAAAGGTGTGGGGTGGTTAATAATGAAAAGCAGGTAATCTCAAGTGATCTTATTAGCATTCGACTATGATGGGTGTGAAATGAGAGAGGCAGGATTAAGGGGATACCTCAAATGCATAAGAGGGTATGAAAGGGGGAGGGGGGACAGATGAATGTGTACAGAGGGCAATAAGAAAGAGAGAGATGGATAGAAAAAAGGAGAGGAAGTCCACAGGGAAACCAGCTTGAAATCTGATAAGTTGAATGAAATAATTTTCAAAAGGAAAAGCATTTCAGAGGCCACACTGGACTTGTTGTGTTAGTTTCAACAACAAATTCTGATATAGTCAGTCTTTAGAAGTAGTGTTTTGAGTATTGCTCATTTTAGGCAACAAAAATGGAAGTAGCCTACTTCTTAACATAAGGCAACATTCCTAATTTGTTCTTATAAAATTACTGACCTTCATACAAAGACTGTGCTACTGAAGACCTGTTCACATAAAATAAATCAGATGGTTAAACTTTGAATGGAAAGCATTCAAATGTGACAAAATTAGAATAATGTATGTCACAGATTGTGTGCTTTGGGGGAAGGGGATTGTGACAGTACTGTGATCTTATAAGCAGGTGTGGTGCTACATTTTGATGGAATGGCTGACCATTTTGTCAGATTTTGCCAGTGTTCTGACACTTACTGTGATTGCAAAAAAAAAAAAAAATAATAATATATATATATATATATATATATATATATATATATATATATATATATATATATATATATATATAATAACAGCACATATATATCCTATGTTTTATAACATATAATAATGCACCATTTGGTGAAAGTTCTTACTGCAAATAATTAATCATAAAATCATACTCCAACCAACAGTTTTGTCCTTTGAGAGTTGATTTAAAAAAAAAAAAAAATGGTTACAAATATATTCTGTTTCTTCCCCCTTTTTCCTCACTCTGTCTCACACACATGATTTTTGTAAAGTTGTTGAGATGCTGCCACTACTGCTTCACCTGAAGTCTCTCGGTTTCCCTGTGTATCTATCTGACTCTCTTCCTCTTTGGTTATTCTGAGTGTCACAGTTGCACACACTAACAGCCTGTCTCTAAACAGACCTGAAGTTTAATTACCACTTCCAAAGCACCAGTTACATGCTTATACATAAAAATACAAGTACACACACAACAGACATATCTGTGTGTGTACAGCACTGACTGGCAGTCTTAGTGCTCGAAGCACCTGAGAATATTCTCTCTACCTTGTAAATATCATTTTAAGAATTTATGTCATGAGCTACTTGCTGCGAGGGAACAAGGGATGATGTAAGAGTGAGAGAGTGAGACAGATTAAGGTTTGAGAAATATGTAGCAAAGAGAAGGACCAGGATGATAAGAAGTTATTGTGGAGAGAATAGAAAGAATCAGAAATAGGGTGCAATTTGTGTTGGAAAAACTATTATCTAATTTATTTATTTTTTTAAAATCACACAATATCACATAAATCATGGTTTCAAACTGTATTTAGACATGCCCTAAATTTTGGTTACAGGAATAAAAATTGCACACCTCATATTAAATTAAATTAAATTAAATAGCTAATATAATAACTAGTATGACTTCCAGATGTTAAGGTTAAGTACCTCACTGATCATTTTGTTCGATGAAAGAGGAAAAAAAGGACTTGGTTTTTAAGGGTTGTGGGCCTTATTTTATACCCTATTAATGAAAATTGTCAATGACTTATTCAGCTCAATTTTTCTGCAAACGAACTGGGTCATGGGATGAAACTTTGGCCCAGATTAATCAACAGAGTCAGTGTTGATGTATTCTGTGAGCGAGTAAGCCAGCGAGACACTCTGACTCCTCCTGTGCTTGGGCTTAGACTGGTGATGTGGCTGTTTGCCAAATGAGAACAAAGAACACTCAAATTGAGGAAAAAAGCAGCCACACGTCCTATAGAATGACACACAATAAAACTTTAGAAATATAATATGGCAGACAAGAATAAGGAATGCATGAGAACTTTGTAAATGATTTGGAAATTACAAACCTATGTGGTTTGATCTCAAAGTGTGTAAAAATCAGGTGTGTCTAGACTGATAAAAAACAATTAACACACAATAATACAGAGTGATCCCAGAAGTCTCTCAGCAGACAGTATGAAGTCAGAGGCTAAGCAGCAAATTCTCTAGAGATGACTACAAGTGCCACTGTCTGCTAGGTACCCATGATAAAGATAATGTGTGACACAATCCATATGCAGCGGGGTGAGCAAGAAACACACACAGTGGGTGTGGCTTCAAGCCTCGGAGATGCATTTATTGAAAATAATAATAAACATAAAATGTTCACAAAAAAGGGAAAATAGTGTCCGGGGGAATGGTGTTCAAAAGAAAGGGGAATCTGGCGTCTTCGCGGTGAAAGGAGGCATCGTGTAAGATAGGGAGTATCCAGAGGAGGATACAGGACGTAGGCGGGGTCCAGCGGCCGCACAAGCTCCCTTCCATGGTCCATGGCGTGAGGGGCAGTGGCTTCATTGGCGGTCTGTCTTCCCTGGAGCCACGGCGAGTGTGAGGGGAAGGCAGCCTGGCATCCATGCCCGTCAGCTTCTATGCATGCTCCAATCCCCCGGCACGCATCTAACTCAGCCGGACCCTCCCCGCTCTGCTCCTGGAATCTGCAAGGACACCAGTGTGTGCACACAAGGAGATAGAAGCAGGCTCCCAGAGAAGAGGCACACTCTACGTTTATTTGGCAGCGGTGACAAGGCCAAACACACCTCAGGTGTGCCTCGTTCTACCCTCCTCTCGTCGTGAGCCTGGCTGAAGGATGGCCCTCAGAGGCAGGGGGTGATGATGACGAGAGGGAGGGGCAGGTCATTCCGCCACATATATACAATAAAAATGTCATTGTGCAGTTGTGGAGTTGAATTAATTCAATACATAAATATCAAATCATAAATGTTGGGCCTCATGTATTCAGATAGAAGACAAAGGCAGGCCTAACAGTCGTAAAAACATAACTCAAGCCCCCACCTTCCAAGTCGTAAATCTTACTGATAAAAATCACGCCAAAATCAAACAAAGGGAGTCCAAAACAGACTACAAATCCATGAAGCCTTGCTCACTAAAGGATCGAACTCTCAACTCCTATTGGATGAGGCACACAACGGAACGTCCCTCAAACATGACATCATCAGGAGTTGAAATACCTCTAAAATGCTTCCAGAATTTACTTCCAGCGACTTTGTTCACCGAATATAGACTTAGCTCTTTGCTGCTCTCAGGTGCAACCTCGTGGCACAAGGAAGTAACGTCCGACTTGAAACTGTGGCCATACAATCTCCATCTCGCTGGACGAGTTGAGATTACTCTGTGTTCAACCGAACACTCTAACGGATCCGAAGGAGACCGCCGAGCAATTCGCATCTTCATCCGTTGGCCTACAGAAGTGAAGAGATTAAAGATTTCTCTTCCATCTTCAATCAAGTCGACATTTCTGAGTTCTCCGCCAGCCCGCTGAGAATCAACAGCCGTGCCCGCCAACAGAGCGAGGAAACGGCCTCCCGCCATCACCCGAGCCTCAAAGAACCGGGTCAGAGTTAAAGGACGGAGGAAAACACATTCTACCTGTGTCCTCATGCGATTCAAGTAAGAGGTTTACGTCTGAGCAGAGACAGAATATTATAGTGTGTTATTCTTGTGTTTCAAGGTTTTTGCTTGTACAGTTTACGGACCGCCATGTCCGCTCATTATTAATACTCAGGGTATTAATTATCACGAATTTGTTTTGCTGTATTGTGGTCCAACCAAATTGGACTGTTGTGCAGTTTCACCATCGCGGGTGAGACAGCAACTGAGTTCATCCATTAAAGAGTCAAATAACGCGGGACTTTTACGAGCCGTCCACCGCGTCTCTGAGTGATGAACACAGCTGCTTTCTCTCCCACTATCGCGAAATCGGCTTTAGGGCTGTCACTTAATCATCTCTCTCTCTCTCTCTCTCTCTCTCTCTCTCTCTTACTAATCACACACACACACACACACACACACCTTATGTGTTATAGGATTATTTTGATTTCCATATCTAATCATAACACTGTTTAGTTTGTAGTTGTAAGTCGGAAGTTTATTGACTGCATTGTATTAATTATTAATTGATATTACTGCATAAATAAACTTTGTTTATATTACAAAGAGAAGTGTTTTAGTTTGTTTTGCATACACCTGTGTCATGCTGACGGGATGTCACTGCTCGGATTCAAGCCTTCATTCATTGTTTTTTTTCCCGAAAATCGATATTCTTCGGATGTCGATTTTCCTAAGAAAACAATCTAATATTGAGACTGTTTTACTATTTGGTTATTAGTAACCTCTAATTAGGAACCTCTAATTCCAGAGTGGTGCCCCGTCAATGTTAATCCTTATTAATATTCTATTGATTTTTGGTAATTGATAATTATCTTTGATGATTGAATTTGAATGATCAATAAGCAAGTGTTAATTTTAATTAATGTTTCATCAATGTTAACAATTAACAATTATCTTTGATAATTGTTGCTTTAAAGGATTTTAAAAAGCTAACTTTGATTCTCATCAATGTTCTCTTGATTTTAATAATTAATAATTATCTTTGATAATTATTAATTATTGCTAATAACCAAACTTGCTCCTAAACGTAGCACACTACATTTACTGGAGCCCCATATGAGGTTTTAATATGGTCATGTGATGTCAAAACAGTTTTGGTTTCTTCACTATGGCAATTCTGCTTTGCAAGTCTGACGTGAAGTTGAATAAAGTAGTGGAAATGACTGGAGACTATGAAAGGCAATCAGGACCAGGAAAGAATCAAAAGGAAAAAAAAAACCTGGGTATCAGAAATGAGTGGAAAAGAATGAGCAGGAGGCCAGGAGAACTACAGTAAATCTCCTTACATTGAGTGCAGTCTATTTCCAAGACAAGTTTGGCACACTATGGGGATGTCAAACGGGATGGGCCCTAATCAAATCTGGTCAAAATCCCCATCTTGGCAAGGTATTAATGTAAACGTCATTATATTAATGAGTCGGTTTCATGGGTGCATCTATTAAGGTGGCATGGGATGACAGATGCCAACCTAAGAAAGGCATTTGGTATCCTAATTTATAAAATATAAATGTAAGTATATTATAGTTGATGTTGACATTATGTACAGGTTTATTTATGTCAAACTGCCTCAGCTCTAATCAAACGGAATGAATAAATGACTACAGTGGAAAGCGTGACTGATCACAGCAGTGGCCAATCGCATACTTGCTACAGCAGCGACAACATGGACAGATACATTGAAAAACAGAGGTAAAGGGGAAATATTAGTTGTTTCCAAATCTTCACTAAATGAATGTCAGATACATAGGCTTCAGCTATGGGTGAGAAATTAATGTCCTCATTACTTTTTGAAATAGCTTTCGTCAAGTGCATGTCTAAACCAGATGAATCATCTCCATTTCTTGACTAGTTTCTATTTCATCAGTGTGTGTTTTGAGTGGCGATCTGGCATGGAATGTGTTATTTTAAATGCTATGATGAGTTCTCTTCACGGCTATTTTCAGTGGCGTTTTGGGACAGCAGGCAGCAATGTTCTCTCGTGCACACAGACGCACACTCTACCTGTCTCACTCTGCTTTTCTGCAACTCATGCTCCTTTCCAATGGAATCACAATGCAAAATTCTCTCCAATCCCACTTAATGATATACATCCTCTTACATATGTGCAATCACTGGTTAATTAATAAAAAGTTATATAAGGAATTAGAACCTCTAAAAACTATAGGCAAAAAAAAAAAAAAGTTACCACTCGGCCAATGTAATGAACTCAGGCTTGGTGGTGGGTTTGAATCCATCTGCAGAAGTTTAATATCCGAATCAACAAGCAAAGGGATGGTCAAAAAATACAGGCAAAAGTCGAAGATCAAAAATAGACAGTCCAAATGGGCAATCAAGGCAAAAACAACAATCCAATAAACATGAAGTCTAGTAAACAGACAAAAAGTCATAACATGAAGCAATCACAATGGCAATGGAGAAAACGCTCAGTAAGGCAGGTAAGACTGGCAATACTTCGCAAAGTAACAATGGATAGACTTGGCTATTTATACATGGCAAACAGGAAATGACTGTAGAAGAAAAATGGAGTGTGATCAGCATTCGGGTGAGGGCTCCCTCTGGTGGTTTGGAGGAAGCAGATTTTACATAACACACCTCCCCCCCCCCCTCGGTGTTCTTTGACTGGGGCGTCCCCTTGGTCTGGGTGCTGGGCAGTCAGGGTGTGTTCGGTGGAAATTGTGGATAATGGAAGGATCCAGAATGCCCCTGGCAGTTACCCAGGATCTCTCCTCTGGTCCATAACCCTCCCAGTCCACCAAATATTGCATCTGGCCCCCTCTTTTTCTTGAATCCATGATTTCCTTTATCAAATTTGCCGGGGCTCCATCATTCTCCAAGGTTGGTGAAGGTTCAGGTTCCGTGGTTTCGGGGCCAGATGCAGGGTGGACCGGTTTCAGCAATGATACATGAAATGAAGGAGAGATCCGGTAATTAGCAGGAAGCTCAAGTCTATAGGTCACAGGATTTATTTGTCTGATGATATGAAATGGACCTACATACCTGGGACTGAGCTTCCTGCTGGGTAGTCGTAGACGCAGGTCTCTTGTGGAAAGCCAGACCCTCTGGCCTGGCTTGTAGTTGGGGTGGGGATGCCTCCGGCGGTCCGCCTGGATCCTTTGAGCACGAATGGCATGTTGGAGCCTCACGAGCAATGTCCCACACCCGTTCACTCCTCCTAATCCAGTCATCCACTGCCGGTACCGCAGATGATTCACCAGAACAAGGAAACATGGGAGGTTGATAGCCCAGCACACATTGAAAGGGGGTAAGTCCTGTGGATGAAGGAGTTAACAAATTTTGGGCATAATCTTCCCATGGAAGGAATTCACTCCACCTCTGTTGTTCATGACTACAGTATGACCTGAGGTAACGTCCAATCTCCTGGTTCAATCTCTCCACTCGCCCATTAGCCTGTGGGTGGTAGCCTGAGGTTAAACTGACATTAATGTCCAACTTCTTACAAAATGCCTGCCGTACCCTTGACTTGAACTGAGGGCCCCGGTCCGTGACAATGTCCTCTGGTAATCCATACACCCGGAACACATGATGGAACAGTGCAGTGGCTGTTTCCATGGCTGTGGGAAGACCTTTCAGTGGAACAAGACGACAAGCCTTAGAGAAACGGTCAATGATTACAAGAATTGTGGTGAAATTGTTGGAGTTGGGTAGATCTGTGACAAAGTCTACTGATAGATGGGACCAGGGTCTCTGAGGAATGAGTAGGGGTTCCAGGAGTCCGGCAGGTAGTTCTTTGGGTGTTTTCGACTGAGCGCATACTGGACAAGACTTGACATATGGGGTAACATCTTTAATTATGTCTGACCACCAGAATGAGTTGCGTATTAAGGAAATAGTTCGCTGAATACCTGGATGTCCAGCACTGAGAGATGTATGGACCCATTGGATCACACGTTGTCGGAGAATGCTTGGGACATACTGCTTGGTTGGTGGGCACTTAGGTGGAGGAGAATCTGTTTGTTGTGCCCGTTGGATCTCTTCCATGATGTCCCAGCAAATGGGGGCTACAACCACTGATGGGGGAAGGATAGAGACTTGGTTATTTTGAATGCATGTAGGGTCATACCTTCTAGAGAGAGCGTCTACCTTGCTGTTTTTGCTTCTACAATGGTAGGTAACTGTGAACTGGAATCTGTAAAAAACAAAGACCAACGGGCTTGTCGTGGATTGAGTCTCTTGGCATTCGATGTATTCCAAGTTCTTATGGTCGGTGATAACTTGAATTGGATGTTCTGCTCCCTCTAGCCAGTGTCTCCATTCCTCCATTGCAGCTTTAATGGAAAGTAGTTCTTTATTGCCCACATCGTAGTTTCTTTCAACAGCCATGAGTTTTCTAGAATAGAAGGCACATGGATACATCAGCCTGGCGTACCGTGTCTTTGAGAGAGAACAGCCCCAGTTCCGCAGTCGGAAGCATCTACTTCAATGATGAAAGGTAAGCTTGGGTCTGGATGCTTAAGGGTGGGTGCAGCAGTGAAGCCGGTTTTAAGGGTGTTGAAGGCGGTGTTAGCTGATTCGTTCCATTGAAGTTTCTTGGGTTTGTCCTTGAGTAGTGATGTTAGTGGAGCTGTAATGATGCTGTAATTCCTGATAAATCTTCAGTAGAAGTTTTCAAAACCAAGAAATCGTTGAAGTTCTTTGATGGTGGTAGGCTGTGGCCATTCGGTGACTGCTTTGACTTTGGATAGGTCCATCTCCCTGCCTTGATGGCTGAACGTGGTACTGGTTGTATGGAACTCACATTTTTCAGCTTTGATGTAGAGTTGGCTCTGTTGGAGCAGGGTTAGGACAGTCTTGACATGTTGGATGTGCTCTTGTTTTCTTTGGGAATAGATTAAGATATCATTAATGTATGCAATGACGAACTGGTTCAAGAGGTCTCTGAAGATTTCATTAATGAATGACTGAAGACAGAAGGTGCATTAGCAAGGCCATATGGCATGACCTGATACTCATAGTGCCCCCTAGTGGTGAAGGCAGTCTACCATTCATCCCCTTCTCTGATATGAATGAGGTAATATGCACTTCGAAGATCTAGTTTGGTGAAGATATGTGCCTCACAGAGATGTTCTAGTGCTGAAGAGATGAGAGGAAGTGGATATTGGTTCTTAATTGTGATTCTATTGAGACCTCTGTAATCAATGCATGGTCTTAGTCCACCATCTTTTTTCTCCACAAAGAAAAACGCTGCCACTGCTGGAGATGTAGAGGGACGGATAAAGCCTGAGGCTAGGGCTTCTTCAATGTAGTTTTCCATAGCCTGAGTCTCAGGATGTGACAAGGGGTAAACTTTGCTTTTGGGTGGTGCAGAATTCAGAAGTTCAATGGCATGATCCCATGGACAATGGGGAGGTAGTTCGGTTGCCTTTGCCTTGCTGAAGACCTCAGAGAATTCAGAGTACTCAATTGGAATAGCTGTAGTGTTGTGAGTCTCTGGGCTGTCCACGCTCATGGTAAAACATGGTAACGTGATCTTAGAGTTAAAACAGTGTTCTTGGCAGTAATGAGACCATTTACGGAGTTCACCTTGATTCCAGGAAATGCTAGGGTCATGGATAGCTAGCCACAGATGGCCGAGAATGATCTGGTTCTTGGGAGAAGAGATAACAAAGAGAGTTCTCCTCAGTGTGAAATAGTCCAACTTGTAGAGTGATTGGGACAGTTTGTTGTGTTATGCCCTGTCCTATGGGTTCGTTGTCGACTGCTGTAATATTAATTGAAGGGATGCATGGTATTGTAGGGATTTGGAGTGCCTGAACGAGATCATTGTGGACTAAATTGACTGCAGCCCCGGAATCCACTAGCGCTGAAACATAGTGTATCGTATTAGAAACCTCAATGGAGACGAATAGAGTGAAATTATGATGAAGGTGAGTGAGAGAGTATTCATTACTCACCCTTTAAGGTGCTGTTGACTTTGTTGGGGCAGGTATTGATGTGATGGTTGGGTTGACCACAGTAAAAGCATAGAAGTTCCTGTAGACGATGATGTCGCTCTTCTAGTGAAACTCTAGTATAGCCGATTTGCATGGGTTCTGTGGACTGAGGCATAGAGAAAGCAGCATCTTGTGCGGAAACATAAGCCATTTAGGATTGTTTTGAGTTGGAGTTATTACGAATTAAGTTATCCAGTTTAATAGCCATGGTGATAAACTGTGATAAGTTCATGGTCTCATTCTTGCATGCTAACTCCACTTGTAGTTCATGGTTAAGTCCCTCTCGAAACACTGTTGTTAGTGCCACATCATTCCACCCACTCTTAGCTGCTAGCATTCTGAATTGGATGGCGTACTCTGCTGCTGATCAATTGCCTTGGCGTATGTGCAACAGCTGTACTGAAATATCCTCCCCTCCCGCAGGATACTGAAAGACATCTTGAATTTGCTGAGCAAAATAGTCAAGAGGTTTGTATCTGTTTATCATTGTCCCACACAGCCGATGCCCAATCCAGCACTTTATCAGTGAGCAGAGTCATCATAAATGAACAATTAGTAGTGTCTTGACGAAACTCTTCTAGTTGATTAGAAAAGTAAATTCTACATTGACGCAGAAAGCCTCGGCATTTATCAGCAGTACCATCAAATTTATTGGGTAGCACAAATCTTACCGACTCAGCTCTGGTTGACTGATTGAATGTACTGGGTTAGATATCCATTGGCTGCTTGTAGGTTGGCAAGTTGACCTTGAAACCCTTGTAGCATCTCACTCTGGTATGGGTAGGCCACCTGGAGCTGTGATACTTCTGCTGGATTCATTTTAAGTGAAGTATTCTGTAATGAACTCAGGCTTGGTGGTGGGTTTGAATCCATTTGCAGAAGTTTAATATCAGAATCAACAAGCAAAGGGATGGTCAAAAAATACAGGCAAAACTCAAAGATCAAAAATAGACAGTCCAAATGTGCAATCAAGACAAAAACAACAATCCAATAAACGTGAAGTCCAGTAACAGACAAAAGGTCATAACTTGAAGCAATCACAATGGCAATGGAGAAAACTCTCAGTAAGACTGACAATACTTCACAAAGTAACAATGGATAGGCATGGCTATTTATACATAGCAAACAGGAAATGACTGTAGAAGAAAATGGAGTGTGATCAGTATTCGGGTGAGGGCTCCCTCTAGTGGTTGGAGGAAGCAGATGTTACAGCCAATCAGTCATGTTCTGAATGAGAGTGGTGATCTATGTGTAGCTGGTGGGTTATAAAGAAACAACTCAAGATACAAAACAATTTTTTTCGGGTGTTTAATCTGACAGCTGTTTATATATATATATATATATATATATATATATATATATATATATATATATATATATATATATATATATATATATATATATAAAACAGCGGTCGATGTAACAGTATGCAGTTTGTATACAGTATGCAGTATGTAAAAAAATAAATAAAACAAATGTGTAAAATGGAAAGCAGAAACAAAATACAAAAATGAAATATGGTTCAAAAAAATGCAGTAGAGGCTAATGTCAAATGAAAACACAAACAGGGCATTAGCCTACCCATATGCTTCAGCATCCATCACCTTAATAAATGCTTATATCATTTACAGCATTTTATGCAAGTACTTGCTTAAATCCAGAGGTGGAAAGTAATGAATTACAGCTACTCTCGTTACAGTACTTGACTACATTTTGCAACTTTTTTAAGTATAAATAAATAATAGTACTTTTACTTGAGTTGATTAAAAATGAAGTATTCAACTTTGCTACAGTTATTTTTCACCACAATTACAAAGTAGAAAAAAATACATAATATTTCTGAATTTTTGGGAAGAAGAAAGTTATAAGCGCTAAATCTATTTATAAACTAAAATGCTCTTTGAACGGCATGACGGAAGCCTGCAAGGCACAGCATCATGAGCACAGCAGCTTGCATAAACTGCCGCCGGTGTTCTCTCTACTCTAGCTTCTCCAAGACTTTCTGCCCTTTCAGTATACAAAAACTGTAATACTGTGATTTTCTGCATATTTCATTTTATTCTGGAAAGAAGCTGTTCATTCAGGTATGAGGGAACCGTCTGAACACGTTTAACCACTGATCGAACTTCACTTGTTTTTGAGGTAGGCAATGTTTTAACTATGTCAAACATTAACACAATGTAGTTTGACATATATGTGGGGATATCTTGTTTACTTGCTACTATATCTAAAACATACTTTTAAACACCTTAGAAAAATACAGTGCTAATTCTGTTGGAAATTAACAGGGACTTGGGGCAAAAATGCCACTGAAATTAACAAAAATATCCCTGAAATTCAAAATATGGGGGCAAAAAATACCTACGCAAAGAGTTTCCGTGTATTATTAATAATATCTGATATAGTTACAATTACATACATTGCGATCTTTTTTTACTTTTAACTGGACATAATTTTCTAGATAGACTCTCTTCTATCAATTCGCATCAGTTCAGTATTTTACTCCCGCATTACATTACATAACCGTTCGCCCCTCATGTTCAAGATAAACTGTCCTAGCGGGTAACACTCTCGTTCACAGTGCTGTATTGTACTTCCCTGTGCTGCTGTTTATCTGTCTGAAAATTCTCACCCGCTAGAGGCCAAAAGTGCGCAAGGGATGGAAGTTATATAAAGAAGGTATGAGAAATCACAAAATGCTACAATTTACTAAATAATATCTCAGTATTTTAAATAACCATAATGTTAATGAAGACTTTATTATTACAACTGTAATGCAATAATACATATACAGAACAACCACGTTTAGCTTTTGAATCAATCAATCATATGTTTACCCAAAGAATTATCATTCGATGGACAAAACTGGGAGCTCTCTTGCGCAATATAAGTTCTCACATATCTAACCAGAGAGAGTGCCGGAAAGCAGACTCTGGTGTTGCAAAACGTATGTATTTATTTAATGACTAACAAAATCCCAAGACCAATGGTGGCAGATATAGAGATTAAGTTACTATATTGTGTGAAATATTTATTTGAGTGCTTGAATTGGTCATCAGTAATGAATGACTATTTATCAAACAGATCATTTAACATAATCTTTTACTGTGCATGACATAATTAATATTAATTTCGTTTTGCCACTTCGCACTGCCTCCTTAAGGTAATGTTTTTCCCAGTTGCTACCCCAGTGACACCTAATAAGTGTGATCTATTCATTGACTTTAGATTGCCAGTTCTATATGTCAAGCTGAGGAACATTTAGAATTTGTTGATGTGTTTAATAGGCAATGTCTTGGTGCTCTGAAGATTTTTGTTATTTATTTTTATAGATGCAAAAAAAAAAAAAAAAAATGCCTTTAATGTAAACAAATGTTATCCCATTAACAAAAAGAAAAAGTATTTTTTCATGTTTGCAAATCAGTAGCAAAATGGTTACAAGGGGGTTCTTTGTGGAAATGCATTTGCATCGCAAGTTCATGGACATTTGTAATTTGATAGTGATTTCAATAAATGAACTAGTACTTGCTGCAATGAATCTTGATATCTTAATCCATAAAAACTATCTCTAGATCCACGTAGGTCGGTTTGTATAACGTGTAGGAAAAATATCTGATGTGTGTCAAAACACAGGATGCATTAGGCTTGAATAATGGATACAATATTTTAAAATTGTTGTAATATTTATATAAAAATGTAACTTTTCAAATAAAAGAATATACAATAACATAGGCTATTACTTTTTTCATGAGGAGCATGACATTTTTACTGGCATTGTTATCTTACACTGAAAGTTTGGTATTAATATGAAGACTTTTTAGGATGGTTGATACTCAGCTTTTATATAACAAGTACAAGTAAATACAGTACTGTCTGGTACAGTGGGACATCAAAGACATTATAAGTGATTTGGTCAGCATTTTGGTTTAAACCAGTTGTAATGAGGTAGCCTTGTTATTTGTGAAAATCATGTGAAACATAAGCATAACTAATTTACATAACAGTTTTTGCTATTTAACAATTAGGAAAAAGTGCAATTTTCACTTAAAAATACAATCAAAAAATAGAGAGTGCTACAAAATTGGGGTGTAAAGTTAAGGTGCTCTATGTTCAAGGGTTCAAATCAGTCAAAATAACCATGACTCTCATATTAAATTAAAAGACTTTATTATTACTGTCGACATATGTGGGAGTATTAAACATTTTGTCTACAGCCATATGATAATATATATATATATATATATATATATATATATATATATATATATATATATATATATATATATATATATATTATGTAATAAAAATGCCATGGTTATTTTGCTTTTTTAGAGCAATTTTCACTGTTCAAGAAAGACTTTCTTGTTTATATTTAATATAGGATATATTAAATTTTCGAACCAGTATTTTCATTATTTGAATCAATAAATATATATAATATTACAGTAATATTTAATTATATATACAATTATATTTATATACTGTATGTAGGTAGGTTACATAGTACTCTTCATGGTGTATAAGACATGGGTGGTGGGGGCCCACATCAAGTCGTCTTTTTGGGGGGGTGGGGGCAGAATTCCCTAGCTATGGTCCTGTCTATTTGAGTAACATGATTGTAATCAATAGGAAATATGAATAAAAACACACAAAAAATAGGAACAGAGAAACAGAGAAAATTGGAAGTGTGGAGACCAGTAGTAAACACTCAGTTCATTCTACAGGAGCCTTTATATCCCTTTGCTGCAGTAAATCTCTGTAAGGGCAGTCGATAAGGAGGACATGGGAGGCAGGTTGCTCCACTCACAGGTAAGGCTTTTAATGACCACACTTCAGCACTCACAGCTTCACACACTATTCTCTTCAGTTTCACAATAATAAATTCTTAGCTTCACAATAATAAATTCTTAGTTCACAATAATCTCTTCACTTTCTGGACCCAGGCTCTCTCTTCCTGATCTGTGGCTCTTTTATGCCGCTCTCCCCGTGCTCACTGTAATTAGAGACAGGTGTTAGACATAATTTAGCTCAGGTACAAGCGCCCTTACCGCATTCTCCCTCTCCGGACGGACGCTTGACCACACCCCCTTTGCCACATATCCCCACCGCCCGACTCAGGCCAGGGAGGCATCCGGCCTGCCTACCACTCCCCCCCCGTTTCTGGAAAGGAAATCGGCGGCAGCCATCTGTGCTCCCGGTCTGTGGACCACCTTGAATTTAAATGGCTGAAGAGCCAGAAACCAACAGGTGATCCGCGCGTTGGTGTCTTTCATGCGGTGGAGCCATTGGAGTGGGGCGTGATCCGAACAGAGGGTGAAGGCCCGCCCCAACAGGTAGTATCGGAGAGTGAGAACTGCCCACTTGATGGCAAGACATTCTTTTTCTATGGTGCTGTACTTAGTTTCCCTCAACGAGAGCTTGCGGCTAATGTACAGCACCGGGCGCTCCTCCCCCTCCACCACCTGTGAGAGTACGGCCCCCAGCCCTCTGTCTGAAGCATCCGTCTGTAAAAAAAAAGGGAGAGAGAAATCGGGTGAATGTAAAAGTGACTCCCCGCAAAGTGCGGCTTTAACTTGCGTGAACGCCTGCTGACACTGCTCCGTCCACTGGACCGGGTCTGGAGCTCCCTTTTTAGTGAGATCAGTCAGCGGGCTGGTGACATCTGAATAGTTAGGTACGAATCTTCTATAATAGCCAGCCAGCCCCAGGAACTGTCTCACCCCCTTTTTGGTCTTGGGACTCGGGCAGGTCGCAATCACCGCCTTCTTATCAATTTGGGGACGCACTTGCCCGTGGCCCAAGTGGAACCCCAGATACCGTACCACCACCCGCCCAATCGTGCACTTCTTTGGGTTTGCTGTGAGTCCCGCTCGACGCAGCAATCTCATAACCACCCCCAGATGTTGCATGTACCGCTGCCAATCATTGCTGTAAATGATGATGTCATCTAAATAGGCAGCGGTGTAAGCTGAATGTGGTCTGAGGATTCGGTCCATGAAATGCTGAAACTTAGCCGGGGCCCCAAACAAACCGAACGGAAGTGTCACAAACTGGTGTAATCCAAACGGTGTGGAGAAGGCGGTTTTTTTTCACGGGAAATTGGTGTCAAGGGGATCTGCCAATAACCCTTCGTCAAATCCAATGTCGAATAAAATCGAGAAGTGCCCAACCGATCGAGCAACTCATCAATGCGAGGCATTGGGTAAGTGTCAAATTTAGACACCGCGTTGACTTTTCTATAATCCACACAGAACCGTACAGACCTGTCGCTCTTAGGCACTAGAACAACTGGGCTGGACCAGTCACTGTGGGATTCTTCTATTACCCCCATATCGAGCATTGCATCCAATTCTTCTCGGACAATTTTCTTTTTGTGCTCTGGTAATCGGTAGGGGCGGCTACGTACCATGACCCCCAGCTCAATCTGGATGTGGTGCTGAATGAGGTTCGTACGACCCTGTAGAGGGGAGAACACATCCGCAAACTCCTGTTGCAACCTGGCAACCTCTGCGAGTTGACTCGGTGAGAGATGGACCTCCGCAAGCCAGACGGCTTCCTCCAGCGACGCCGGGCAGTGGCACTGGACCCACTCCGCCATCCCTTTTGGCAGTCGACGTATTAGCTGTTCCAGTACCGCCTGGTCGATTATCCCCTTGATGCCGCGGTCCCTCACTAGCAGCCATCTCCGGCAGGTGTCGTGGAGCCGTTGGGCGAAGGCAAATGGGCGGTCGGACTTCTTCAGCTTCAGGCTCCGGAAGAGTTGATGATTCTCTTCCGGACTCTGACCAACCCCTTGCAAGATGGCTTTTTTTAGATCACCATAAGCCAGGAGGCTCGTTGCCGGCAGTTTTTGAGCCGTGAGCTTGGCTTCCCCGGACAACAGCGGAATAAGTCGGCCACCCACTGGCCGAGCGGACAGCCCCAGATCTCGGCAGTGCGTTCAAACAGATCAAGGAACGCTTCTGGGTCATCCGCCGTCCCCATCTTCTGTAACGCGGGTGGGGGCAACGGCATGTGGGTGTCCGGGGTCACGGCTGGGGTGGCCTCTTGGCTGAGGAGGCTCCGGATCGCATGCCGGTCCTCTGCTTGAGCCCGTAGGAGCTCCACAAACCGGCGATCTTGGTCTTGCCGGAGCTCAAGCAGGGTTTGCTGGTGGTTCTGATGTAGGCCAGCGAGGGATTGGAGGATCTCCGCCAACTGGGAGGACTCTACGGGGCGACTTCCATCCATCTTCAACCAAGATTTCCCAGGTTTCGTCACCAGTGTAAGGGCAGTCGATAAGGAGGACACGGGAGGCAGGTTGCTCCACTCACAAGTAAGGCTTTTAATGACCACACTTCAGCGCTCACAGCACTATTCTCTTCAGTTGTGGTGTGGCTCTTTTATGCCGCTCTCCCCGTGCTCACTGTAATTAGAGACAGATGTTAGACATTATTTAGCTCAGGTGCAAGCGCCCTTACCACTTTCTCTCTCTCCGGACAGACGCTTGACCACGCCCCCGCTGCCACAATCTCATTCCATTGTGAATTTTGCATTGAAGTGCAATGCACCGTCAGATCCAATTTCCAAGCTTTAGTTTTTTGTAAGGGTAAAACTTCTCTTTAACCATGATAAACTATCTCTATATGGGGAAATGCCCACAGCTGCCATATGTCTAGAAAGTGCATATAGCATCATAAAAAAGAGAGGTAATTGGTAAAATTAAAAGCATCTGTTAAAAGTAGGTAACAGAATTTGTGGCTGTTCAGCAGCATCAGTTACATGATGCATTCCAAACCTTAGCACTAGCAGCATTCATTATGAACAATTTCATTCAGTCTAAACAGATGCTGGCTCTGTCGGTCCCTGTTGATTATGCATTTCAGCACAGCAGTAAACAGGACAATAATGCGGTGCATGACTCCAGCAGATAATACACATTCAGAGTGCCAATGAAAGCCCCAATAGAAAAGCACATAAGAGAGTCATGGAGCAACATCAAAGCTGAGGTAAGACAGTCCCATCTACAGGAATAAACAACCCTTTCTGCTTTTATCTGTAAATCTTTAAATGCGAGACTACAGCTGGCCTTCAGTTGTAAAAACCCACTTGCTCTGGGCACTTGCTTTTTGCGCACCTCTGCAGAATTCTGCATCATGCCAGGCCAATAACCTACCTATGGGTATTATGTGAAGTCCATCACAAAATACATGACATATATATATGAGACATAGCAAACATATAAATATAGCAGGTATACATGTCACATATCACTGATCTGTTATATCCAGTTCTGACCCTAAAGGTCACAGGACTGCTGATTGCAGGAGATAAGTGAAAATATCCTTCCATCACAATTCTGATTTAGAATAGACAGTGTGGCTGAGTTCTCACCTATCCGCTTAATGTGTTATGTTGTGATATATTTAGGCAGTATCACATGAGCAAGAGTGCTGTTGTACTGAAGGCCTATGACCTCATGTCTATGACCAAATTAGAGGACCAAAACAAGAGGGACAAAAAACGTCATAAGATGGAGCTCAACAACAATTCGACACAGCGGAAAGAATTCAAAATTTCTGGGAGTACAGTGTGAAAATCACAAATACTATATAGTATACTATACACATTTATAAACACTAATGTAAAATATCGACTGTCCCTCATGTCCATGTATGCTTTTGTACATTGGGAAAATTCCAGAGTTTTACGCAAGAGGGAAAGCCCACTACTGAAGCGCAATTCAGCTGCAGGTTGCAATAGAAAGTGAAGGAAACAAACACAGCAACAGCTCTGGAATATCTGGAAATAAAGCGAAGCAATGGAGAATAAAATAGCATAGTCTCCCTCTGATACCATGTTTGTTATTTACACAAGCGTCGCTGGGAAATTACATTGCTGTGGAGAAAGCTGCTTACTGAACGAGCTGTATGTATACAGGAGTAAAATGTATGCCGCTTATACAGTGCATGTAAACCAGAATGCTATTTTCTTGCAACAACCCGCGTTTTTGCACTAAACCACCTTGTGGTGTCCATGTAAACATAGTCACTGCCAGTCTAATCAGATTATTCGACCAGATATGTTGTATACATAAAAAACAACCACAGACCTAATACTTCCAAAGAGAAACTGTGCATAAGAATGTGTGTGTATTTGTTTGAGTGTGTTTGAAAGTGTGCATGTGTGGTTGTATGTATTCTTACACTTTTCTGGCTTGTTTACTAGACTGCCACTTTCTAAACAGATGAGAAGAAGGGAATCTGTCACAACAACCATCCTGCCTCAAAACATTAATCCGTCTCCCAGGGAAACCTGGGGTTAAAGGTCATTTGAGCTGCAGTTTGCCACTTAAGTGGGCAATGTTGCTGGTTTAAAAAACCTTGATTCACACAGACACAAGGCTTTGACCACCCAAAACGGGTGCATTAGAAATATGGGTTGTCACTGGGAGTATAGACACGCAATCTAACTCGCATCTGCATAAGTGCTCGAAAATATGACAAAAGTAGATTTTTTTCAAGTAGTGTTGCTTATGTTTCATGTCTGTCCTTATTGGATTTCCTTTATAACAAAGACACAATTGCCACATTTGCAGTTATGTGTACAGCTACATTTACATATTATGGTCCCATTCTTTTTTATGTAAAGACAAATTGTAGGCCATTTTTGACCAAAACAAACAAAAAAGGTAAATACCTAAATGAGAGAGAGAGAGAAAGATAGAAAGAGAGAGAGAGAGAGAGAGAGAGAGAGAGAGAGCGCAACAGGGATTTCTAAATTGCATGTTCCTGTTCACCTTTTCCTTATTTCTGCCTCCTCTCTCTTAATTATTTAGCCTTTTCTGCCTCTCTTTCTATCACAACAGTGCAACCATGGCAACTTGCTTTTAAAGATGTGTGGGTTCCAGGCAGTAGAGGTTTTAACCACCACGCAAACCACACAATTACATGGGGCCCCGGACGTCGGGGGGACATAGGAAAGCTCTGCAAAAACTGCTTGAGGGGTGACATGTCACATGTTGTTCTGTGTACACGCTCGAATACGCTGTTGTCAGCGCTCTCAGATTCAGGTCCACCGGGTCCACCAGGTTGGATCAGTTTTTCATGTACGACGTTTAGTTCGGGTTTGTAATTTATGAAAAAAATATACAGGCCTTCCGAACTTGTTTAGCCCACACGCTATCACTCATAGATACACTTGAATGGATGAGTTAGGGACCGTTCATACCGAACGTGTTTTTTTGCCCTCGTCTGCTCCATTTATCCATTGTTTTCCTATGTAAACGCGCTGGATGAACGTCCATACCTGCTGCACCGCGTCTCGCTGTTTCTTTAGTGCCATGTTAAAAAAAACTTCAGGTCTCAAAAACGCATGTCGAGACACCTGTGTTCTGTTTCATTTGTTGCGCTGCGCTAGATTGTTTTTAGCGCATGTGTCACAAATATTTAACGTTCTGAACAAGTTCAGGTTGCAAAGAGGTGACTGTTACAATGTTTAAAATTATTCCAGATTGTTCTGCACCAAGCAAAGTTTCAGCTTTTTATAAACAGCTATTTTTTTTCCTTCTGCTCTAGTGTGCTGAGGGGCCACCGTGCCTTGTATGTCTACTGTTACAATACTGTAACGAATGTTGCCAATGATGCTAATATAAAATACAGCCTTTTGCAACATGGTGAACAATACACTGCAGCATCAGAATATAAGCTCCTGGTGAAAGTAAATTAAATAAGAAAGAAATATATTACTATTGTATACAACAAATCCTCAAAGTAATAATAATAATACTGTATCAAATTATAATGGCAAACTGCACAACAATAAATAATTGTTGGGTAATAATAATAATAAATAAAAACTGAATTCCAAAATTTAGTGAGTGTAGTAGGTTTTGCACACCCTGTTTATTAAAAAAATAAAGAGCGTTTTGTAAAAAAAAAAATATATATATATATACGTATCTTTTTTTTATCACTATATTGTGGAAAACTGGAAAACATGCATTAATTATCTTTAACCAGATTTTTATGTTTCAGTAAACATTTTGAATGTACTTGGCTACAACGGCTGATAGGATGAATTTAAAATTTTGATTTAAAATAAATGTTATGTTATTTTTTATGCAATTTTTTTTTAAATGAGGCCCCGGGCTGGTCAGTTGCTTGGGGCCTCAGAAATCATAAACACGCCCCTGGTTCCAGGTGGACCTCAAGGCCAGGGAAAGGACACAGATGCAATGCCTGACATTTTAGCTGCTTTGACTCCTACAATTGAGAAAAGTATAAAATCATTTTGTCATGAATATGCATATCTTGCCACAGGCAGTCTAAGCAATATTCAAAATGTCTATTTGTCAGTCGTGCCTCATTTACATAATGGCACATGCTCTCATTCTGAATATTTCTGAATGAGTGAGCATATCTGTTTGAGGTGGTGAGAAATCATTTAATTGTACAGAACATGACCCACCTTATTTATCAATCATCAGGTGCATCAAAAAGACAGACGTGCTATTGCTGACAGAGCATACTAATTCACTGGATTCAAGTCAACTCAAAGGAAAATTGATTAGTGATAATGCCTAAAGATGCACACAGAATCACAGGTCATATAGTGATCAGTGTCTAAAATTGGCCAAGGCAAATACAGGTGATGCCTGTCAGTCATTTACAGAGGTTGGTACTAAAGGTCGGATATGGAGATGGGAGCGCTAGGGAAATTGTATGCACTGCCACACTGCAATTAGTGTCTCGCACCTCTAAGCATCTCATTCTGTTCCCAGACATTCAGCCATGCTCACTCAAATTCCTGCCTGTGTTTATGATGTGATCAACTGTCACTTGTTCTTTTGTCTTTTTGTTGTCGTTGTTGTTGACCCAAATAATGCTGACAAAAAGAGAGACTAAATTTTATCTTACTGGTTTGGGTCTTTCATATTCCCCAGTGCTAGATGACCTGCCACAGTAAAAAAAAAAAAAAAAGGATAAAAGTTTTTTTTAAGTCAATGGAGGTTTTGAAAGTTAATTGAGCTAAGGACCCTAAAAATTCTTCAAGACCTCTCAAAGCAGCATTAACTTACCATGTGGCAAAAGTTGAAACAAAGAAGCCACAAAGACATATCTTTAAACACAAACTTTTACTCCTAACATGCAACTTGGTCTTTAAATCTTCAGAAAAATGCCAAGAGTATTTTTGAAGAGGTTTGGAAAAGAAACAATGCATAGATGAGACTTTAAAGACATTGTTCTAACTATGTACGTAAATGCAAATGTTCCACACAGAGAAGGTAGGGTGAGCCACACTGTGTGGGCACCCTCCGAAGTCAGCAGCCAATCATAACCCTGAAACAAGAAGCTCCAAACTGAAATCTCCTCCTCATCAAGAAGGTATAAAGTTATCCTCCGAATGACCACACCTTTGTCCTGAGTCCCCGTCCAGAGGGTCGTTAACAGGATACACTTCTATAACACTTCTCCATTCTGAGTTCCCGGCTGTTTGAGTTCGGGAGCAATAACAGAATAATGACCAACCTTCTGAGTTCCCAGCTGTTCGAGTTCGGGAGCAATAACAGAATAATAATCAACATTCTGAATCTTTGGCCTAAGTGGTAGGAGATGAAACAGAATACAAACCATCCAACGTGCTATGTCTCCGCTTTACAGAGAGAGAGGATAACAGATCACCCAACGTTCTCAGTGTCCAATCTGAGAGACAGTAGAAGATCGACCAAGTACCAAGTCTCACTACAAGAGACTATTGCAACGCCAAGTTTACAATCCCTATACCAGGGATATAACTAGAGCGACAAGGTTTAGCTCTGGTGAGCAAACCTTCTCTTCAAGTTTCATGCAACTACGTGTTCCAGATGATGAATCTTGCACCAACATAAGGGCTGTATATCTGCGTGTTCCAGATTGCAAGAACCCTCTCTGTGCTTCCAGATCAACATTCCTCAGCTCCTTCATGTCCAAGGCTGTTGAAATGGAATCCAGTTCCTTCCCCACTGTAATGTGGCCCTGAGCCCTAGTGGAAGACGTCACCATCACCGAACTCATCGATCGATCAAGCAGAACGTAAATATGTCACTATCCAACTTTTCACCAGAGACCTTGGCATTAGTGTACTATCAGTTTATGATTATCTAATGTTCCTTAGATTGCATAACCTGTGTATCAAGTGTCTAGCAAATAATCTTTGAGTTATTTGTTTCAATAGAAATAAGGTTTTCACCTTATTAATTAATAGAGAAACAGCAATTTATCTTTCATAAAATAATAGTCATACTTTGCCATTGCTACATCCAATTCAACTACTTGCATCTTTCCATCCTATGCACTTTTATTTACATATTAATTTATATTATTCTTTAACATAGTACCATTTTGTAGTTTTTGTTAGTTATTCTTGTTTATCTTTTTGTAAATACAATTAATTTTATTTCAACTGTGTGTTCCTTGTGTTGATGATACAGAAGAGCTCTAAAGGGCTAGTGAATCTCACAAATCCTTCAGATTATTTAGATGGCCAACTCCCTCCAATTGATATAATTTAAATTTATTGAATAGTCCATTTGTTAAGGTGAAACTCTTAGCTGGTGCCCCGAGGATGGAGGGAGGGGCCTTCTGATATTAATAATCACACACACATACACCTTAAGTGAAGTGTGATCAAAAACCACCTCATACTTTGGTGTCTTGTGTGAGGCCCAGTTCATTTCATTTGTTGCCAGGGTGATTCTCACTACAGGATGTTAATGCAAAATAAACCTCTTCAGGGTGAAACAAGACCCTGATCACACTGTCTGGGTTTATTTTGTGATAACAACTGGCTGACTGTACATATTCCTTACTTAACAAATACAACCGTACTGTAAATCGTTACCAACATTCTCTTTTGGGGCAATAAAATTCAATATTTTTATTAGCGGAGAGATTTATATTGTGTTGAATAAAATATTCACAAATAAATTCAATGAGATAAAACAGAGGAATTGTGGAAACATAAACTGGCCTTTGCTGACACAAGTGTTTTACTCTAAAAACAAATGTCCTCATCCAACATGTCCTCTAAATGTTACACTAAATAATCGCTTTTTAGGAGCAATTTTCACAAACAATTTGTCAAGTACATTAAGATTAACCATTATCCCTGAGGATACATGCCCAATCCAGCTGTGTGCAGACCTCTGCCATTTGTATTTGCACTCTCTCAGACTGCAAAGCCTGAGCATTGATCGATGACATTTCAACACATTAGGCTGTACTGCCTTCAACATCGCTGTCGTCTCCACGGGCACTGAGAAAGCATTGCAGTGACGTGACTGCCAGAGGAAATTGAGGATTGTTAGTTCGTGGGTGTGAGAGGCTGAGGAGGCACTAAGGGACTGCGGCATGGGATCAGGAGCCAGAGAGCTCAATCAAGAGCGAATTGATGGCTGTGCATTTCACCTGGTGTTCTGAGGCCAATTGTGGCTGAACACTTTGGAAAAACATGTCTATGCATAGAAATCTAGGCTTACCTGAGGAAGAATGAGGCTGCTGAGCTGGTTTGGGGTACAGGCGGGATAGCTGGCTGATCTTGTTGGTTTGGTTTGTGTTCTGAAGAAGATACTAAGTGTACAGCACTGGCCTGGCTGGACCTGGAGGCCTCATTTACCAAAATGTCCTTCTCTGAGGTATGGCCCTATTGGGAGATGAATGACGATTAGAACAAGAGTAAGAAAGGAGGAGGATAAAAGATTACAAAAGAGCATGGTAAATGCTGTCCTTAAGCAAATGAGTTTCACTTATAGAGATGGTGCATAAACAGTCGGTGTAACAATCTTCTTTAAATTATACTAGTGAAAAAGCAATTCCAGCAGGAAGCCATGTTTTGGCTTGCATTGACCATATGAACGAGTAACTTAATAACTCTTTTCACAACCAGTGAACTTACTAGGTGTATTGTATCCACCCTTTGACAAGTTTTGTTAGTTCTAAAATGGAGCCGCACTCTTGAATACATAGGAGCCCCAGAGGATTAATCTCCCACAATTCTAGTTCGATATGTGCTGTCAATCTTGAAGAGTGATGAAATGGCACCTTTTCCAGTGGTGACAAATAATAATTCACTTGTAATCCATTCACTGTTTCACTGTTTTCCCCCTGCTGATTAAATGTGTCATTGCTTTAGTTTATGCTGGATAAGTTCTGCGGTCGTGACATGGTTATGTCTGGAGGAGAGTAGGTTGCTGAAGGATGTGTCATACAGCTTTTTAGCTGTGCTCAGTCTTTGGTAAACAGGATTACAAACACACATAATATCACAAGCACAGCATGCTGTAAAATAAAATGTTTACTGGTGTCAAAAAATACCTTGTTTACTCATACAGCAGTAAAATGAATGCTGCCAAGCAGCCCATGTATCAAACATGGGGCTATTTCTTAGTGGTGCTAACAAATATAATCTGTACCATAATATATTTTATTTGTATACTCAGACATTAATTGTCATAACATTCAAAACCTTTTTTCTTTAAAAGTTGTGCATACACTGGAATTAAATCAAACCTTGAAATGGTGATGGAATATGTATAGTAGAATACATACAGTCTATAATATAATGTTTGTACCTATCTATAGCACATTATCTGCAAATGAAAGCATTCATGCAATGTTGTGATATTATACAACTGGTTGAGGATCTGAACAGCTAACATGAAGATATTATTGTGTGACCAAAACAACTAAAAAACTGCGCTCTTAAGGAACTCCAGGAATTGTCCTTAAATTTAAAGTTTTATAAATTGAGTCAGATAAAATGCACCTGCAACCTGTTATGTAAGAGCAGCTAGTGAGTGTGACACATCACAGCTTTCATCTTCAAAATGCCTCTGAAGGTATGGGGTAAAGACAGATCTGCCAGCTACCACAATGTTGAATAAATTTTGCCTCCTTAGTATTGACGTTTCAGTGTTGAGATTAACTAGCTAAACAACTTTAACAACATTTTCAGTAGCGTAACAATAGTTGAGCCATTTTCAAAACAAAAATATATTTTCCAGTAACAAACTGCTTCTTCCAACAAGTAGTTTGGAGTGTGACAAAATGCTACTCTGCTATTTTTGGGTAATTTTGGATTGTGCACATATAAGGCTGGGTCTAAGGGGGGATGGGGTGGGGGGTTGCTAGGGGGGTCATTGCCTCCCTAGATTTTCCATGTGCCTTCCCACTTAAACTTCTGACGCTCCTGGACCAATGCCCAAACACGATCAAAGATTTGAGATTCAAATTGTGCTAGGTAAATAATGCTCTGGTTGAAAAACAAAAAACACCCCTCCCCTCAGTAACACACACACACACACACACACACACACACACACACACACACACACACACTCTCTCTCTCTCTCTCTCTCTCTCTCTCTCAACATACTGTATGTATTAATATGCATACAAGGACATAATTAATAAAACAGAGGAAATGAGAAAGCATGAATAGGTACAAGAGAATCTGGGAAAATTAGAGTAGCTGTGATCTGCTGACAGCTTGATGTAGAGATAACGAGTACAGGAGAATCTCACTTACACGTGCAGGATCTTCAGCTCCAGAGAGAACCATCTCAAACACCCACCATGGCTGCGTGTGCTAATCTATCTCCCTTCACACTAGTGGTAATTATATCCTCATGTCAGTGTCCACAATTAGAGCACAGCAGAGAGATAGACATTTTGAGTTCAGAATGGACAGGCTGTTTTCACTATTCCTGAACACTCATGTTATGTTGAAATTGACTTTGCTGTCTTTATGTTAAGGGTCCCAGAGAACCCAATGATTTATGTGTAAAGAAGTTATCAAGATGCAACTTGATAATTCAATGTGTTTTCTGACATATAGACCTTATTCACAGCAGCACCGTCTTTGAATTTTAATAGGAATGACAGCGAGGTTGTGAAGGATAAACTTACAGTCTCTTCGATGGACTGTACTGCAGTTTAATGTGTTTCTGGATCGTTCTGCAAACAAAACCTTGAAAAAATATCTTTCTTAGAACATTCATAGACAAAAATAAAAATACAAAATCAGATGTGATCAAGGTGTTTTTTACAGCTTTATACTGTGCGTGCCATTGAAGAGATGGTAAGTCCATCCCTCACAGCCTCGTTGTCATTCCCATTAAAAATCAAGGATGGTGCTACCATGAATAATGTCTATTAAAAGTGTCACAAACAGAACATGAGGGTTAAAGAGATAGTGGGGATAGAGTTTGGAACAACATGAGCATAAATGAATGATGACAGAATGTTCATTTTGGGGTGAACTACCCCTTTAAGATAAATATTCTGTAAGTATGGACACTTCAGCCAGTCAGTGTTCTGTCTTAGCAAGAAAAGAGTTCATCCATCAAACAAATCTGACTTCTGTACAGCAGCCATGAAAATTCATTTCAGTTAAACTGGGGTAAATAGCTTAATGACCTTGCTCTGTCATCAACATTACAATCAAGAGCTTTTCATTTTATCGAGCAAGAATACATGCACCAGTGCTCTCTCTCACACACACACACACACACTCAAACTCACAGGCTCACAAGTGTGTGTTAGATGGACACAGCTGTGTTCCAATAAAACCCAGCAGCAGATGGAGCTTAGTGATAGTGAAGGGGTCACATTGGACTTTAACTTTGACATTTATAGAACATTCACTAGTACAAGTGGTGACAGGAGGGAGCAACTCCTCTAAAATTCTATTAATTATCAGGTTATATTAAATGTTGTCAGACAACAGCAATCTGCTGGCACAGAAAAATAATTAATAAACCCTTAGGTGAACCCCCTCCGAAGTCATATATATATTATTGCTCTTAAAATAAAACCAGTTCCTTGATATAAGAGAAGAGTGATTCTCAGCTGCTGGACAGGACAGTAAATGAAATTAAATTGTTAAATTCACTCTGCTGTTTCTGTTTTTTGAGTGTGGCATAGGAGGCCCTTAACGTCCTTCAAAGGATCAGACTACTGCCAAGTTAAAGCGGGCCAGCATGTGCTGCCTGTGTGTGCAGTCTAGCAGACAACCATCCCAGATGGACGTCAGGTGCCATTTTTTCACCCCAGGTGAGATTGCAGTCCCATCTGTTGACAATTTGCACTTTTGGCTCCCTCCACACATTCAAATAAAGCTTGAACAGGGCTCCTCAAGGCCTTAAAATAGTCAGGCTGCCAGAGGAGGCCCATTAGTGGGCTGCAGGTGGCACTTAGGCCTGGGGACAAGCTGATGAGCCCTGTCCTACACTACAGAAACACAAAGTCTAGATGCCTCTAGCTGCCTCCAAGCTGATATTACTGTAAGTGGGGTGGCATAGATAAAAGACATGACTGAAAAATTCCACCTCTGGTTCCTTGTAGAGCTTTGCAGTCAGCTAAAGCTGTATTGCAGGCTTTGGCCTTTGGCTGTTTTGCAATTAATAAAACAATTGCTATACAGTATACTACATACAGTACCCTGTTAAGAAAAAGACCAGCATTGTTGGGCACCAGCAACAGTATGTTGTGTTTTGGATACTGGTCCCTGAGATGCAATGCTGGCGTGAAGATATCTCCGCTAGGTTTCATAACTAGCTTAACACTGTGTGTCCACTGGCGTGAGGTGAGCGAAGATGAGTGAGCGTTTTCAATTTGTTCCTATTGTGGATTGACAATGGTGCAGATCAAGCATGGGGAGTAGCGTGGAGCATCAAAAAAGTTGAGAAATGCTCTGCATTATGCAAATGAGAAGTGAAAAATGCCAGGCAAAAGCCAATCACTGTGAGCTGAAAGCAGTGACGTCTGTCATAAGTGCTTCGACATATGAAGATTATGCTAATGTTTCTGCTGGATTCAGTGCTTTAATCACAAACAGACTTTATATGATTATTGCATGCATTTATTTCGGCAATACGGTGGCTGGGTAAGCAAAAGTGAGACTTCAAACAGACTTGCCAAGGAAGAATGCAAGCATTCATAGTGACAATACTGTGGCTAAATAAAAAAGTACAATAAATCAACACAGTTGACTGTAATCACGCATATTTATGATGATTATATTGACCGTGAACTGAAAACAAACATAGGCGATAATAGTTCCATAGTTCGAAATAGGACACTACATACAACTCTTACTATTTCTGCCATAGAATGATGTGGCAGAAGCAGTTAAAGTAGTATGGGTAGTATGGCATTGTGAAGACAGCCATAGACAACACACATTCACTGTAACCCACCCCAAAGCTGCAGCTCTCTGTCATGGTGAGCAGAGTTGAGCAGATTTTTTCCACACCGGTGGACACCAGCTAGACTTTCTTGGTCTACCAGCTTTACCAGAAATACCATGCTGGTTGACAAGCAGTTTTGCTGGTGAACCGCATAGCTATCATTGTCAACCTTCAAGACCAGCACCAAACCAGCATAAAATAGCCTAGAAATGTATGCTGGTCTAAGCTGGTCTTTTCAGTAGGGGACACAAAACATGGGAACAAACACCTTCATTACTAAATAATGACAAAACACATTGCTAAAGATAAAATTTACAGCACAATAACTTTCTCTTCCAGGGTGGAAATGTTCTCCAGGGTACCAACAGCCTTGTGTTTTTGTTTGGTTTGGATGTGCTGTCACTTTCAAGGTCTAATTGCTTTTCATTGCCTGTGAGATGACTGCATATTGCAATTCAGTAACAATATGTTATACACTCAATGTTTTGGATTTAGTAACAATATTTTAGCCCATTGTAATCAATACTAGATATGTAATTATGAAGGGCTTCAGAATATATTACATTGTCAGGCTTGATAAATGTGCATGCTCTCATGTCTTGTCAAAAAGATGTATACATGCATAAAGCACATTGACTACAGATACAAGCCTATATAACTATTTTCAATCAAAGAACATCAACAACACTTAACAGAGTCTGAGTCTGAACAAATAGATTGATACACTATTAATTGTCAGTAGTAACTAACTGCATACAGTAGAAATCAGAATGCCCAGTTCAGGCTGTTTCAGTATATGATAATTACGAAGCCAAAGGCAGTTATGGGTACTCATCCAAGCTGTTCTGCTCAGTATGCTACAGTACATATCATGTACATCTGTGTAAATATTAACATATGATTACAGGTACAAAGCAATTTACCTAGCTTAACTAGAACTAATTACAACTAATTGTGTAATCGACTGGTCAAATCTACTATGCAGATAAGGTCACTTTCTGATCACTTTAAAGCTTAAATACAGAATATTACTATGGAAACCTGCCATTCCATATTATCATTAAGGATGGGAACTCACAAGCAGCCTAACAAACATACATGCATCCTTTAAAAATAATGCTCAGACATTTATCTGTCCTTCACAAAGTGCATTAAGCAGTGGGGGTTCAAGATGGCGGCTTAGAGGGCGGTCGTGTTTTGCAGGCACTACGGCTCAGCGTATTCATTTTCTTTATTATTTTCACAAGGATCGAGTGTCAGTTTAAGTACGGCTAGATGTTTAATTTGCTATGAGTATAGACACATATTTTCTGAGACAGCCAAACTGTATGCCTCAAAGGAACACCAAAAACTCGAGCAACCTGAATCTGAGTCTACTCGGCCGGAAGAGGTCAGTGCTGGGACTAGCCCAGATGCTAACAAGCCATCTGATACCGCTCTTCTTTTAACAATCACCGAAATTATGGACAATATTTCGAAAGTAATCGATGAAAAGCTAAGTCCACTCTCTAAAATGTTGCAACAGCTTAGCAAAAGATTTTATATCCACGAGAAGCGGATCGCCAAAGCTGAGCATCGCGTATCAGCCGTAGAGGATGCTATTGAAGATGCTGGAGAAACGCACCTGTGAGCTGGCAGAGCATTTGGATGACTTGAAGAACAGAGGTAGAAGGAAAAATGTACGCATTATCAGGCTTCCTGAGAAGATGGAGGGCGATTGCCCCATAAAGTTTTTCGAATCCTGGCTTCTGAAAGTTCTGAATATTTCAACGAAAATAGGGCGACTGAAGTTCGAAAGGGCCCATCGTGTTCCCACTGTGCCTGTTAAATCAACGTCTCAATATCCCCGAGAAGTCCTGGTGAGATTTCATAATTATTTGGATAAAGAGCGTGTTGTCGCCACGGCAAGGGATTTGGGCGATCAAGCACTAATGGTCGAAAATTCTAAGGTGAGAATCTATCAAGATTTTTCTGCAGCTGTCATACGTAAATGCAAGAGGTTTGATGATGTCAAGAAAAAACTGAGGGCCATAGGCACCACATATGCTAAGATTTACCCTGCCCTTCTCAAAGTGCGATATCAGGGAGATGTTAAGGTCTTTGCTGACCCATCAGAAGTGAACAGCTATTTGCTGTCATTGAGTGAAATATCCAAGTCTACTTGAAAAAAAATGTCACTGCGGCACGGCCTTTTGTATTGCCTAGAGACCTTTTGAACATATCTTATAACTATGCACAACATTGGCATCATAAGTCAGTACACGATATGTTCGTGTTTTTTTTCTTTTTTTTTTATTCCCTTTCCTTTGAGCTGGTATACATTATGCTCCTTTTTGTTTGGACACGATGGATGCGAGTGAAGCCTGAGCGTTTACATCACCTGGACTGATCTTTTGTAGTCCAGGATCCCCATACACACTGGGTTGGGTTATTGAACCAACTCCGTGTAATGCTGGACTTATACTCTAGTACGGTATACACTTTATTTATATAATAGTTCTGTGTTCTATGTTTTGTTTTTCTATTATTACTCCTTTTCAGTTTACTCTAGACGTATTTGGGATGCGTTGTTTTATAAGGGATATTTTTGAGGTGCTTTTTATTTATTCCTGTTATAGTCAAAGATGTCAGTAGGTACTCTTAAAATATGCTCCTGGAATGTCAATGGGAGTCATACACCTGTGAAGAGGAAATCAATTCTCACATTCTTAAAAAAAGAGAAAGTGGATATAGCTCTGTTACAAGAGACCCATCTCGATGCTAAGGAACACCTTAAGCTACAACAGCTGGGTTTTGGTAATGTCTTCTTCTCATCGTTTTCAACAAGGTGTTGAGGAGTGGCCATCTTGTTTAAGAAATCACTGTCGTTTCAGATGACAAACTGTATTCAAGACAGAGGTGGTCGATTTGTGATTGTGAAGGGGGTAATGTTTGAGGAAGAAATAGCTATTATGAATATGTACTCCCCCCCCCCCCCCGGTCATTCATGTGATGTTCTAACCAATGCATTTGCTAAGCTGCCAGAATGTAAAGTGGACTGCTCGTTAGTGGGTGGAGATTTTAATTGTCATTTGAATCCTGTAATAGACAAGTTGCCCACTGGCACCAGTGGCGTATCCAGGACATTTTTACTGGGGTGGCCAAGATGGGGCACAGACCTAGTGTGGGGTGGCGATACCGGGAGAAACTTTATGAATGGCACATGATCAAAATGTGTAAATATCGCATTGCTTTGCTTCAACATCTACACATGTAGAATAAATGAATTCTTAAACTCATGTTAGCATTCACTGAATTGTTTGTATTCAATACCAGACTGTTGTTTTGACATTTGACAGTTTTCTATTCCTGTTCTATTTCAACCTATTACAGTTTCTGGGAATCTCTGGTTATTTTAACATAACATCCATTTTTAAATCAGTAATTGTTTAGGAAAAGTTAGTTCCACATTTTTAAGAGCTATTCTCATTGTAGAGAATTAATCTGCGTATAACATCAGGTATAGGTATAATCATAAAAAGATACAAGTGCAGGTGATAACTGATTGAGGCGCAATTCAATCAATCATTCAATCAATTATTCATTCATTTATTAGCTATAACTGCACTGTCCAGCAGAAATATTGTTAAATTGGATACAAATCAGTGTGTGAAATTGGCTACGAGGGCTTAAAGGTGTCTGTCTGGAAACCCCAAAATTGCAGATTGAGCTCTGAATACAGTAAAAAACAAAACTCTATTTACAGTGTCTACTCAGGTTTATTTTCCACATGTTCTGATAGCTTCAATTACTTTGAATATTACTAAATAAAATAGTTAGTCAAATCCTTTGCGGCATTTAAGTGCAATTTGCCCTGCCTCTGCATATTTAAAATGTCAAATAAGGTATAAAAACTTTGAAGATTTTATTGGTCTGACTGACCAATAATACACATAAAGAGCTCATAAATAACTCATGTAAAGATTTAAAGTACAGTCACAGCACAAACCCTTCCATTTCACACACAGGTTAGCCATATATAAAACTTTAGCTATTGAACATATACATCTGTAAAATGCTTTACACATCTCCGTCATTAAATCAGAAAACATGGCATTTCATATTTCATGTCAATATAAAGATAACATGCTGAATGTGGTGTAGGGTCTAGCTTACTCTTTAACCTAGCTACTGTAACAATGAAAACATTTTTTCACATTCACATGGAAATTCGGGATAAATTAAACTTTAGATTAGAAGAAAATACCTCTTAAATAACAGCTTTCTTTTTGACCACAAATCGACGTCGTCAACTCATTGGAAGTTGGAGGTAGACGCTAGCTTGTGTCAGCTTCGTGCTTCTGACCGACCATTATACTCCAGATCTGGCGCCCGCTGCCCGCGACCTGCGGGACCTGCCTGGCCACCCGCGGCCTGCCCCTCCCCCCACTGATCAAAGATCAGCTCACACAGCTTCAGTCCCACCACTACTATAATGGTCAGAAATATAAAACTGACCCTGGGTCAGTGTGGCTCTAAATCAACAAATGACCTGAGATGTCATCTTTGATTGACAGGTGTTTCTATTGGTTCTTCGTTCTTGTGTTGATGAACATGATGAACTACCAATCAATTCTGGGGTGGCCACAGAGTGGCCAATGAGATTTCAGGGGTGGCCCAGGCCACCACAGGCCACCCCCTAAAATCGCCACTGACTGGCACATCAGCCCTCTCTTTTCAAGCTAAATTTATTAATTCATTATGTAAGGATTTGGGCTTTGTGGATATATGACGAGTCTAACATCCAGCTGATAAAGAATTTACCTTTTTCTCTAAACAACATTCTTGCCAATACGAGAATTGACTCTTTTTTTGCCCCTAAACAAATACTGCACTCAATTGGTACTATCATCATTTCAGACCATGCATCTGTTTTTTGTTTTTTTTTTTTTGCATTTGAAGCCCCGTGATCATTCAGTTCAAGCTAAGCATTGGCGACTTAACCCTTTTATTTTTAAGGATAGTGCTTTTACGTCTTATTTTGTCTCAGAATTTCAGGTATTTCTTACTATTAATGGCCCTTCTACAAGTGATAAATCTCTTTTGTGGGAAACAATAAAAGCCTTTTCAAGGGGCTTGATAATCTCTTATACATTTAATAAAAAGAGAAAACAGGCAGAACAGAGAGTAATTTTGGAGGCTAAAATTAAAAGAACGGAAGCTGAATACACTCAGAACTCAAATTCAGATGGATTGAAATAAATTATTGCTTTACGTTCCTCTTTAAGTTCTTTGTTTGTGGGACAGGCTGAGAAGAAGATTAGATTTGCTAAACAAAGGCTTTATGAACCTGGTGACAAGGCAGGGAAATATCTAGCACACCTTATAAAGAAAAAGGCAGACTCTCAAACAATTTTGTCAATAAAAGACCAGTTAGGGCATCCCTCTTCGAATACTTCAATTATTAATAATAGCTTTGCAAAAATTTTTTGAAAATATATATAAATCTGAGACTTAGGGAGGATCAACGTCATGGTTACTGGTGTAACCTCCGTTCCCTGATGGAGGGAACGAGATGTTGTGTCGATGTAGTGACACAAGGGGTCACTCTTGGGAGCCTGAGACACCTCTGGTCTTTGATAAAAGGCCAATGAAAATTGGCGAGTGGTATTTGCATGCCACTCCCCCGGACATATGGGTATAAAAGGAGCTTGTATGCAACCACTCATTCAAGTTTTATGCTGAGGAGCCGATATAAGGTCCGGCCATTTCAGCTGGTAGTTCAGCGTTGTGGCAGGAGGGACACAATGTCTTGTTCCCTCCATCAGGGAACGGAGGTTACACCAGTAACCATGACATTCCCTATCTGTCACTCACTTGACGTTGTGTCGATGTAGTGACACTAGGGTCCCTATACGAAATGCCACAACTGGCTGAACTGTGTTACGTGAACTGGCGGTGTGTGGTGGGCAGACTGCTGTGTGCCTCATAGCCAGCACACCAGGTTGACACGTAACCTCCCCCAACATAGTTATGAGGGTCGAACGGCCCTTTTTGAGGACAAGTCGACTACCCAAAGATAGAGACAGGCTTAACCCAGTCGTGGCCTCTTTTCCCCTTCTCTTTTTCCACTCCCTAAAAAAGAAGGGGGATTATCCGACTGGGCCGCCAGGTCTAGTCAGGGGGTGTCCCTCCCAAGGGGAAGACACAGCGGAGACCACACCTCGCCCAAAGAGAGCGGGTATATTTAAGTGGAAGAATACGTCACATGGTCTTTCCCGGGCTTATCCACTTGTGTTGCGTGCCACTACTTGGGACGAAACTGGTTCCACCCGGAGGTTGTAGAACCTTGCAAAGGTGTTGGGTGTTGCCCAGCCTGCTGCTCTGCAAATGTCTGTTAAAGAGGCACCTCTGGCCAGGGCCCAGGAAGCCGCTACACCTCTGGTAGAATGGGCTCGTAGCCCTACCAGGGGTGGCATGTTCTGGGTGAGATATGCCATAGTTATGGCGTCAACGAGCCAGTGGGAAATCCTCTGCTTGGAGACAGCGCTTCCTTTCCGCTGTGCACCAAAGCAGACAAAGAGCTGCTCAGAGATTCTAAAGCTCTGCATGCGATTCAAATAGAACGACAGGGCTGGGTCTGCCTCCTCCTGGGGCAGCGCTTGCAGGTTCACCACCTGGTCCCTAAAAGGGGTGGTGGGACCCTTGGGCACATAGTCCGGTTGGGGTCTCAGGATCACGTGAGAGTAACCCGGACCGAACTCCAGGCATGTTTCGCTGACAGAGAACGCTTGCAGGTCACCTACCCTCTTGATGGAAGTGAGCGCAGTCAGGAGGGCAGTCTTCAAGGAGAGTGCCTTAAGCTCGGCTGACTGCAAAGGCTCAAAGGGGGCTCTCTGTAGACCCTGAAGAACTACGGAGATATCCCATAAGGGAACGAGGCACGGTCTGGAGGGATTCAGCCTCCTGGCACCTCTTAGGAACCTGATGATCAGGTCGTGCTTCCCTAAGGACTTACCGTTGACTGTGTCGTGGTGTGCTGCTATGGCGGCAACGTACACCTTCAAGGTGGAAGGGGACAGCCTCCCTTCCAACTTCTCCTACAGGAAGGAAAGCACTAATCTGACTGTGCATCTCTGGGGGTCTTCGTGTCAGGAAGAACACCACTTAGCGAATAGACGCCACTTAAAGGCATACAGGCGACTCGTAGAGGGGGCCCTAGACTGAGTGATCGTGTCTACAACCACAGGTGATAGACCGCTTAGGTCTTCTGCGTCCCATCCAGGGACCGGACTTGGAGATTCCAGAGGTCTGGGCGCGGGTGCCAGAGGGTGCCCCGTCCCTGAGAAAGAAGGTCCTTCCTCAGGGGAATTCACCAGGGGGGAGCTGTCGCGAGGAGCGTGAAGTCCGAGAACCATGTCTGGGTGGGCCAGTAGGGTGCTACCAGGACAACCTGCTCCTCGTCCTCCCTGACCTTGCACAGGGTCTGTGCAAGCAGGCTCACTGGGGGAAACGCATATTTGCGTAGGCCAGGGGGCAAGCTGTGTGCCAGAGCATCTATGCTGAGGGAAGCCTTGGTGAGGGCGTACCAGAGCGGGCAGTGGGAGGATTATTGGGAGGTGAACAGGTCCACCCGTGCCTGTCCGAATCGACTCCAAATCAGCTGGACCACCTGAGGGTGGAGACTCCACTCTCCCCTGAGGGAAACCTGCCGTGACAGCGCGTCAACTGTAGTGTTGAGGTTGCTCGGGATGTGAGTGGCTCGCAGCGACTTGAAGTGCTGCTGACTCCGGAGGAGGAGACGGCGGGCAAGTTATGACATACAACGAGAGCGCAGACCGCCTTGGCGGTTGACATACGCTACCACTGCCATGCTGTCCGTCCGAACTAACACGTGCTTGCCCTGGATCAACGGCCGGAACCTCCGCAGGGCGAGCAGAATTGTCAATAATTCGAGGCAGTTGATGGGCCAATGCAGTCGCGGGGCCCATTGCAAACAGCGCCCCAGCCCGTTTTGGAGGTGTCTGTCATGACCACGACGCACCTGGAGACCAGTTCTAGAGGAACACCTGCTCGTAGAAACGAGAGGTCGGTCCAAGGGCTGAAAAGACAGTGACAGACCGATGTAATGGCCACACGGTGGTGTCCTGTGGCGCCATGCCCGTCTCGGGACTCGAGTCTGGAGCCAGTGCTGAAGCGGCCTCATATGCATCAACCCGAGCGGGGTGGCCACCGCCGAGGATGCCATATGCCCCAGGAGCCTCTGAAAAAGTTTCAGTGGAACTGCTGTTCCCTGTTTGTCCTTCCGTAGGAGGGTAGCAATCTCCGCGCACAGGGTGGCGGCGTTTTCGCCCTTGACCAAGGTGAAGTGAATACCACTGAACCTGGGCAGGCGCCTGTGAACTGAATTGCATAGCCGAGTCGGACGGTCCGGATCAGCCACCGCGACGGATTGGAAAGCGCGAGCCACGCGTCCAAATTCCGCTTGAGGGGGACCAAGGGGACAATGTCGTCGGATGTACCGGCAGGTGGGGCCTCGCGGCGGGGTGGAGAGCGAGGTGCCACAGCATGTCGTGGCCATGCTGAGTCTAGGGACATCGAAGCACTTACCTGGCTCCTTGTGACCACCCCCAGAACAGCCTGGGACGGGGGAGGAAGAGGCCTGTCCTCGTAACCCGTGGAGACTGCCACATAGGGGGCGGCTGTGTGCCACAGCTGGGCGCTCAGGGGCGGAAAGGGCACCGCTGAAGCGCCAATCCTGCAAGAAAAAGCCCATGGACGGTACACACCGGGTATGTGACCCAGGGAGGAAGGAAGCCGCTCTTTTGCTGATCTGTTGGGTACCGCAGCCACTTGGGCGTGCAGCGAAATCAAACAAAAAGGCAACAATAGATTTTCCACTCAGCCCTCCACCGGGGGTGGAGTGGTCCTCCTACCAGCTCAACGTGAGTGGGTTCCCTCATCCTTGGGTCGCCCGTCTCAGGGGCGCTTCAAGGAACTCCGTGGGTTCTTCGGCGCCGGCTGTGTGAATCTGCTTTTCTTAAAATATTTAAGGAGGTTCAAACAGTGTGTTCAAATTCCATTACTTTGAACATAGTCAAGGTGTGGCAATCCATACGACGAATTGAGGGCAGGTTGTCCGTAACATTAGTCTTTAGATCAATATGCAAAAACCCAGATTTTCCTCCAGGCATGACTGATATGCGATTTCAGTATTGGGCTTTTAAAGGTCTCACTAATTTGAAGGGCCTTTTTGAGGGCCCTACTCTTATGTCCTTTGGTCAGATCTCTCAGAAATATGATCTGGATGGCAGAGATTTATTT